>NC_035438.2:14599087-15210262 GCF_002127325.2 Helianthus annuus
CGCTACTTTTAGTAGCAAAAAAAATTAATTTAAAAAAAAAAATTTGGCTTCTAAAAGTAGCGATTTTAACATAAAAATAGTTAAGAAAAAAAATTTTAGATTTTTTTTTATTTTTTTTATTTTTTTTAGATTTTTTAGGTTTTTTGGGGGTTTATTTTTTAGCATTTTAGCTTGGAGGTGGGGTGTGGGGGGGGGTTAGGTTTTTGGGGGGTGGGGGAGGGGGGTTTAGCTTTTTTTGGGGGGGGGTGGGGGTGGGGGTGGTGGGGTGGGTTAGGTTTTTTGGGGGTTTTAATTTTTAGCTTTTAGCTTGCGCGGGGGGGGGGGGGGGGGGGGGAGGGAGGTGGGGGTGGGGGGTTTAGGTTTTCTTTTTGAGGGGGGGGAGGTGGGGGTTAGGTTTTTTTAGCTATTTTAGGTTGTGTTCACATTGGTTCTCGCAGTTCTCGCAATAAAGGTGGTTCTCGCATGAACATTACCATATATATGTGTGTGTGTATATATATATATATATATATATGTATATATATATATATAGGGCTGGGCTCTATAAGAAACCCCATCTTTTTTAAAAAACCTTGGAAACCCAACCTCATCCATTGATTCTCTTTCATCCAACTTGATCAATGGCTCTCATCATTTTAGTAACAATTATAATTAAAAGAAATAGTATAATGCACATTTGAAAGTCTGGGAGGACATTTTCGGTAGAACAAAACCCACCTTTTGGCATTGAAAATGACAAAACCCACTTGTGTCATAATCTCTCTCCTCTTTCTTCTAGTCAAATCTTTCAATTAACTATTATCTCTCTCCTCTTACTTCATCATTGAAAAGAAGAAAGCTTCATGGTCTTCAATGGTGATCCTTCAATGGTGATCTTCATTTGAAGATAATTTCAGCGTCATGTGGTCTGAAAAAATCACAAAGACACACGCACGAGTGTGTGTGTGAGAAGAGCGATGACAAGATGAATGTTTTTAGAGAGAGAAAGTTGATGTTTTAGATAGAGAAATAACAATCTTTATCACAAAGACACACGCACGAGTGTGTGTGTGAGAAGAAGGTATGAAGATCTTCTTCGTGTTCATCGGACGGGTATAGATCCGGTAAGTGTTCTTGAAATATCATTTCACACTTGATTTTTTGTTGAAATGGTTGTTAATATGTTTTTGTGTGCTGAAAGTGTTTTAGTATTGGTTAATGGGGTATCCATGGTTAATGTTAATGTATTTTAAATAAATCAAAAACTTTAGGATGAGATTTTGAACGGGTTTTTTTGTTGGTTTAGTTGCTTGTTAGGGGCTTTTGATCTTAACAGTAACTGTTTTTTTGTTGGTTTGAGTTGCTTGTTTGGGTTTTTGATCTGAACAGTAAGTGTTTTTTTTGTTTGGTTACTTGATTCACAGACTCAGGCCCATAACACGTGTTAAGCCCCCCTGTTATAATGTTATATAACGTGTGTTGATTTACAGAAACAAACTCATAAAGATATTCAATTGAGAAGCTGGATGGATGTAGGAGAAGTTAATGTGTGTTCTAGTAATGGTTATGTTAATGTATTTTAAATAAATCCAAAACTTTAGGATGAGATTTTGAACGGGTTTTTTTGTTGGTTTGGTTGCTTGTTTGGGGCTTTTGATCTTAACAATATATTTTTTTTGTTGGGTTCCTTGATTTACAGAGACAGACCTGTAACATGTGTTAAGCACCTGTTAGAATGATATATAACGTGTGTTGATTTACAGAAACAGATCCATAAAAGATATTCAATTGACAAGCTGGATGTATGTAGGCAACGTTAATGCGGGGACATTGAATAAGTCACATCCTTTGGGAAAGAAGTATTCGTTCATTTATAACATGTGTTAGTGGTTCATACTGTAACAGAACACCATGATGTAAACCTGACATGTGTTCATGTATAACATGTGTTAAGCCCCTGTTGGAATGATATATAACATGTATTAACCTTTTGTTAATTAAAAAAACAAGTAATATCTATTTTATTTTTGTTGATGTTTAAAATATCCGATAATGTGGATACTGAGCGTAAAACTTGTACAAGTAATAAATGTACAAGTTAGTATGTAACGTGTAATATGAAACGAGCCATTTATGGTAACACATGTACCGGTATAATATGAAACGGGTCATTTGTTTTGCACATTTTGGAATGTATAACATGTGTTAAGCCACTGTTATAATCTTTTTGTAACCTGACATGTATTCATGTATAAGCTAGTGGTTTACAATGTGTTAAGCCTCTGTTATAATCTTGGTTTAACCTAACATGGTGTCATGTATACCTGGGATAAAATGTGTTAAGCCTCTGTTATAATCTTGGTTTAACCTAACATGGTGTCATGTATAAGCTAGTGGTTTCCAAAACACCATGATGTGTATATACATACTGTAACATGTATTAAGCGACTGAAATATATAACATGTGTTAAGCATCTATTATAACATGTGTTAAGACTTCCATAATAGATGCATAAACTCCAATAGTAACTTAATAACAACAGAGTAAACCTGATATAACGTGTGTTAAGCCTCTATTATAACATGTTTTAAGACTTCCAGAATGGATGCATAAACTCCAATAGTGTGTTAAGACTTCCAGAATGTGTTAAGTCCAATAGTAAACTCCAATAGTAATATGTGTTAAAACTTCTAGAATGGATGCATAAACTCCAATAGTAACTTAATAACAACATAGTATACCTGATATAACGTATGTTAAGTCTCTTTTATAACGTGTGTTAAGGCTTCCATAATGTGTAGACAAAACAATAAGAGTCTCAAAATACATATTACTAGTAAACGAAAATACATAGCACTAAGAAAAATGGTGGAGCTTCCTTTGACAGTCTGCCTTAGCTTTTCAGCGGCTACCTTTGCTGCCTTAGCTTTTCAGTGGCTACTCTTGCTTTATTGTTTGGGTTGGTCTTGAAACGGTTTGTAAACATGTGGGTGTGCGTATGCCATGGAAGTTATAAAAATGTGTTTTCATGTCTCACGTAACACGTGTTATGTTGTACATGGGTTTCATGTCACATGTAACACATGCATGTCCGAGAAGTTCAAACTATAACACGTGTTAGTTGTGTTGTGCTGTAACATAAACATGGTCATGATCCTTGAGCATCTGATCCAGGTTTGACGAAACCAACGTTTGCTATAACACGTGTTATTTGTGTTGTGCTGTAACACAAAAATAAAAACCTGTAAATTACATAAACCATTACCCCTTTTAAGAACCATTTTAACAAAAAAAAAAATCATGTTTCATCTCTAAAACAGCCATTACACAAAAACCTATTAACAACCAGGTTTTATGAATAATTTTTGATATTTTAAGTGTAAAAAATGGAGCCAGATGTTGAATATCATCTTATAAAGTCCATACCTATATCAATTTTAAATTCAATATTTTATTGGTTCAATATTTAAGTGTAAAATAGTAGAACCGTAAATTATAATCATCTTTCAAAAGTTCATACCTACATGCTCAAGTTATCAACTAACATAAACTCCACAAAATCAGAAAAATCCATACGAAATACCCAGAATCAAACATATATGAACACATATGTTGCATAAAACTAAAAGAGTGTAAAAAACTCACAAATATCAAGATCTGAAACAACATATACAAATCATATTTTATATAAACAAAAAAAGTGAAAAAAACTCACAAATATCCAAATCTGTAACAACATTATGAAACATGTGGACAAAGGAGATCTAAAAGGAATGGAACAAGATCTGGAAGGGGTTTCCACGTGGATCAGACTTCATATATTAACATCTTCATCACAAAACCACGTTCTTCATCAGGGATTGATCGATCTGATTTTCTTTCTTCACTTCGTTCTTCATCGTTGTCAATGAACCTGTTGGGGAAACTATGGACCGGTGACATTAACTCGGAGGTTGGTGGATTTGTCTCCATGGCCATTAATGGAGAAATGATAATTTGGAGGAGAAGATGAAATATGCACTTTCTCTTTCTGTTAAAAGAAGATATAAATTAAAATGAAATGAAATAGGGTAAAAGAAATATGGGGTGGCTGATTTGAACACATGAGTTGATTGGCATTAAATGATCATGTCAGATCAAATTGGGAAAATAACTTGGGTTGGGAAATTACTGATATAACCTTGAGAGCAAAAAGGATTAACGATGGACTATGGTAACGTGGATTAATATAGGCCACAAGTAAGGTTTCCTAAGTTTTCTAAGTAAATGGGGTTTTTTACATAGCATTCTCCTATATATATATATATATATATATATATATATATATATATATATATATATATATATATATATATATATATATATATATATATATAAACAGGATCAGGAGAAAACGCTCAAAAGTGTGAGAACGGTAAGAATGCATCCTGGCCCAACACGTGGCGCGGGACATGATCAGGGTCCGAGAGGTTTTTTTGTCTTTTCAATATTCTTCTCCTTTCCCGATTTTCGCGTGTGACATGCTGCTTCATTTTAGGCATGTAAGATAATTTTGGCGTTAACTAGAATCATTAATTACTTAGCGCCTACTGTTTTTCCCAGATTTCTTCTCGTTGAATTAATTCTTTTTGTGTCACATAGTTAATTTTTTTGGCGTTATGGCGTTTTCCAGGTCATTTTTTTGGCGTTCTGGGTCTTTTTGTTAATAATTGATTACCATAGATTAATATTTTATAAAATTACAATAATACGAAATCAAAATAAACTAATAATCTTCCGTGGATGGGATTACATGAGAGATATACCCATCCCTTTGTTCATCACTTTCTTCAGATTCATCATCATCAAATTTTAGATTGGCGTATAACGCCATTAGCTCGTCTCTTCTATGTTGCAGCCTATTCTTGAATATCATTGCAACCCTGGATTTTGGATCGTTCGAAGGTGCTAAATCACAGAGTTGTTCAATAAGAGATAGCCTCCCTGTCTTCAACATTTCCTCCATTGGCAATGAATATTACATCCCGTGTTGATAAGTCACTTCAACCGTTCCTGCTTCTTCATGCATCACCCAACTACTAAGTGTTGGTAGAGGAGTATCGTCAATATCATCATCATCTTCATCATCACCTTCTGTCGGAAATTTTCTCCGCAATCTTTATATTACAGTTCGGGTTCTTTCACAATCGTTGGCCATTGGAACCCCAAGTGCTAGGATATCCCTCTGAACCCCTTCATTCATACCAAACATGGCTTTGATTGTCCTTACCTTCACCCTTCTCCTATCAGAGAACTTTATGATGAATCGTTTCTCTTTCCTTTCAAACCTCCATGCAATAACCTTAGCCATTTTTGAAGTTTTTGGCATTTTGGACAATATGTGGCGTTTTTAGTCAATGTTTTTGACGTGTTTGAGGTTGTGTTCTCATGGTCTTCTTTTATATTGACTTTTTTTCCCGCGCATGACAGGTAATTATGGCATTTTGAAAAAGATAAAAAAATTCAATTCCCCAAGTATTTGGCTTTCAATATAATAAATGTTAAGAATTATGTTTCCGTCGTTTCATTTTACTGTTTTTGTAGTTACCATGTTTTATTTTCAGATTCATCTGTTTTTATGGTGTAACACGTCTAATCTTGACGGTTGTTATATGGCGTTTTGTTTTCCAATGGCATTTAGATAACGATGGGACTTTTTTTTTATTTTCTTTGCACATTGTTTTAAGCTTTTTTTAGATATATTATAATAGTACTTGTTCAAAGTAATTTTATTATAGTTTGGTAGTTTTTGGGGCGTTTTATGGCATGATGGTGTTTTACAAGCATTTGCCCGTTTGACGTTTTATTATATTTTTCATTATAGGATTAATGTACTTTGTTGTTTCTTAGCTGAAATTACATAACCAACAACAGATAAAGAAAATAAAAAAAAAAACAAATAGAAGCAATTTATGATCTAAATCTTCAGTGTCATCAATCTCTTTCTTCTTTTGAAACTACAAGAACTGTCACAAATAAATGGCGTTTTGGGTTTGGCGGTGGTTTATTTTCTTTGTTCATGTGTTGAAGTGTCTTTGTGGATGTTGGAGACATAGATCGACCCCGTGTGGGTGGATGCTATCTGCCTGTCGTCTTCTTTATAATCATCGAGGCCAAAGTAGCATTTACACTGGGGTAGGTCTCTTCTAATCATCCAAACTTTCTTCAAGAACAAAGAAGACAAAATGACATATGGGTATCATCAGTCCCTCTTTCTTGAATTTTGTCCCATCTCATGCAGCAAAATCTTACTCCACTCACCTAACAAATCATTCAGCGAAACTTCATGCAGAACATTACTGAGTATCAAAGAAAAGATGTTTGCCATCGTTGTATTTTTTGGCGTTTTACATTGAGTGATATTTATTAGGAACCACTGTGTTTTTTGTGTGTTTTTTTGGTGTGATAAACGGAAGGTGGTGAGACGTTTCTATTTATATGATTTTTTTGGCGTGTAGTTTAGGCAGGATATTATTTTTATAACATAAAGTGTAAAAACATTTATCCGGATGTAAGTCTTGGCGTTATATATTATGGCGTTTCACATTTGTGGCGTTTTTGTAGCCTGAGAGCTTAAATAAAAACACAGAAAAAACTATGCAGTGATAAAATTGGCATTTTATATTTATTTAGCGTTTTATATTTCAACGGCGTTTTATGTGAGAAATGATGTTTTACCTTTTTTACCCTTAATGAAGTGCGTCCACATAATAAAATTGATGTTATTTACGAAAACGCAACCGCGCCAATCTAGTCCATAGATTGTTTTGACCGGACGATCCATAACCGTTCTCACCGTTCTCACACTTTCCACCGTTTTCTCTAAATCCTGACCATATATATATATATATATATATATATATATATATATATATATATATATGGGTGGGTGGGTGGGTTAACGTACAAATTGCCTTAACGTACGATGCTACGAGATGCAGTTTCAACATGTGGATAATGGTTCATAACATGCGGTTTTTGTTTTTAACAACATGCGACTTTTTTTTCAACATGCTATTTTTTCCAACATGCTATTTTTTCCAACATGCGACCTTTGGTTTTTACAACATGTGGGGTTTCCTTTATGGGGGTTATAATGTGCGGACTTCACATCCTGTACGCTCATACGTTAAGGCAAATTGTACAATACACTTTCATTATATATATATATATATATATATATATATATATATATATATGTATATATATATATAGGGGAAGGTTCAAATGAAAACCACTAGTTATTGTGAAAACTCGAAAACTAATTAAAAAAAAAGCCAAAAAAACATACAAAAAACTTTTTTTTATTTTTTTTTCCAAACCAAATTTCACAGGTTTTTTTATATAAAAAAAATTTGTGTAGTGCACATGTGTAATACTACACATGTGTATATAAAAAAAAATTTTTCAAAAAAAAAAAAATTGTGTAGTGCACATGTGTAATACTACACATGTGTATATAAAAAAAAAATTTTTTCAAAAAAAAAAATTGTGTAGTGCACATGTGTAATACTACACATGTGTATGTGTACTACACATGTGTCACATGTGCACTACACAATTTTTTTTTTTTTTGAAAAAAAGTTTTTTTATATATAAAAACCATGGTTTTTTATAAAAGAAATTGAAAAAAAAAATTTGTGTGTTTTTTAGGCTTTTTTTAGTTAGTTTTCGAGTTTTCACAATAAAAGTGCTTTTCATTTGAACCATCCCCTATATATATTATATATATATATAGGGGAAGGTTCATTTGAGAAGAAATTTAATGTGAGAAGAAAGAAGAAATGACATATTAGTAAAATACTATTTCATTTATAACTCATATCATTAATTTTCTCTCTTTAATTAATTAGTCAACTAATCATTATTTATCTTACATATAGTCTACAAAACCTAGACATATCAAAATTTTCCTACATATACCCTACACATTATAGAATTTTATCCTACACAGTCGAAATTTATCCTACACACCTAGAAATATATCCTACACAACTCGTAATTTATTCTACACTTTAAATTAAGTTGTTTTTTTTTTAATTTGGAAAAAGTATATATTTTGAAAAGTTGTTACAAATTTAATTTAGTTGTTATTAAAGAGTAAGAATACAAATTAATGATTTATGTAAGTTTACCAATATACCCTTATATTAAAATTAAATGCAAATATTAAATGAAGTAAAATGAAGCATTCTTATTGGTTGAAATTTCTTCTTTTTTCTTCTTACAAAATTCTTTTTCCCATTTGAACCTTCTACTATATATATATATATAGGGAGAGGATCATGAATGAACAATCCCCTTGGTTGTGAATTAAATGAACTCATCTTGACCCTTGATTTGTTTTTAAGATTATAAGGATAGGATTGTAATTAGCCTTTTAAACTTAACTTTTAATTAATTATAATCTAAAATTGATATTGACTATCAAGATTAGTTTCCATATTTTATGTAATTTCTCCCTATAATCTTGCGATCCAATTCATTAGTCCTAATTTTGAATTCAGATTCACCAAAAAAATTTTTTTGGCAATCCCCATTTTCCTAAATTAAATTGAAATTCAAAACGATTTTCCCCAGATCCTATATTTTTCCAAATCCAAGAGCAATTTTCCGGTGTGAAATTTATTAAATCACATATTACATTTTTATTTGACAGAATTGGTGCTGGTATAGAGGTCTGATGTTTGTCCAGGAGGTCTCAGAACTTCAGGCCTGTAACCTGTTGCTCTATGCTTTCGCAGGTTTCTATGCCATCATGTGTATGTTGAGTGTTCTTACACACTTGATTGCATTACGAACAATATACACATGTGTACATCGTCGTATACATATGTGTACACATTGTATTAATAAATCTTCATAACCCAGTGTATTAATAAAAAAATACCTTGTACATATGTGTACACACTAATACATTGGCATTCATATAAAAACGCACAAAATACACATGTGTACATCACATAAAAACAGAGTAAAATCCACTAACTTGTTAAATCAACCCTATCCTGCAATATACACATGTGTACACACTTATACATTGGCTACGATTTTGATGCTTATCCTCGCCGGAATGCAACACCATGAGTATCGACGGATGAGGAACCCTAAATCACCGTCGGTTACAGAGATGCTGAAATCGCCGCCGGAGGAAGGAAAGGAACTCGCTGGAGGAAGGAAAGGAACTCGCCGCCGGATGAAGGAAAAGAACTCGCCGGAGGACGAAGTTATTTCACTTTGAATGTATAGAGAGAGAGAGAGAGAGAATTGGTGATTTTTAAAAATCATGCGATGATTACTAGGTTTCCAATGTTACATTTAATGGAATTTTACTATAATACCCTTGTGAGAATTATTTATTACTAAAACATAACATAATAATTACAAAAATGCCATCAATCTTAAATCTCATCATCTACTAAATCAAAGGTCAAGATCTGTTCATTTTGTTCACATATTAACCATTGTTCACTCTAGAACCCTACCCTATATATATATATATATATATATATATATATATATATATATATATAGGGTAGGAGTTGGGTGGAAAGTCTATTTTTCCTAGAAAGTCTAGGAAGAAATAAGAATTGGACATGTGTCATTGAGGGATTTTAAGTATAAGGGCTATCATGTAATTTCACATTTTAATTTTATTTTTGGAATGTATCTTCATTAACTAAAATTCCATGATTTTCGGAATTTTTATTATTTTCGAATTCAAATCTGGAAGTCAATGTGTTTATCTGAAAACTATCAGCATGTTCTTAGTGATGTGTGTTACCAGTCAGAGAGGTTGAAGTCAGTGTGTTTTAATACTCTGAAGTCAATATATAATCAGGTTGTGTTTTAACAGTTCTTTTGCATTTTAACAACCTGAATGTGTTTTATGTTATTGTCTATGTCACATTACGTCGCATATTCCATTGTTCAGAAGATTACTAGAATTTATCAGCATGTTCTTGGTGCTGTGTTTTAACAGTTTATAGGGCTAAAGTCAATTTTTTATAGATCCCATAATATAAAGATGGTAAAACACAGGGTATGAATCTGATTACTGTTAAAACACAACTGTATGAATCTGAATGCTAAAACACAACTGTATGAATCTGCTTGCTGTTAAAACACAACTGTATGAATCTGTTTGCTGTTAAAACACAACTGTATGAATCTGAATGCTAAAACACAACTGTATGAATCTGCTTGCTGTTAAAACACATCTGTATGAATCGGGATGCTAAAACACAACTGTAGGAATCTGCTTGCTGTTAAAACACATCTGTATGAATCTGCTTGCTGTTAAAACACAACTGTATGAATCTGTTTGCTGTTAAAACGCATTTGTATGAATCTGAATGCTAAAACACAACTGTATGAATCTGCTTGCTGTTAAAACACATCTGTATGAATCTGCTTGCTGTTAAAACACAACTGTATGAATCTGTTTGCTGTTAAAACACATCTATATGAATCTGAATGCTAAAACACAACTGTATGAATCTGCTTGCTCTTAAAACACATCGGTATGAATCTGGATGCTAAACCACAACTGTATGAATCTGCTTGCTGCTAAAACACATCTGTATTAATTTGCTTGCTGTTAAAACACATCGTCAAGAAAACGGAGACGATAAGAACAATATTTGAATGGTGATGATGAACTCGGAGATTGTGGAGATGGAGAAGTGTTTTAATTTGATCCTGTGCTCTCCATCGTTTCTAAAGTTATCTTCTTCCATGATTGTAGTTATTTTTGGTAGGGATTGGGGTTTCCAAGATGGGTTTGGAGAGAGAGAGAGAGGGAAAATCGCTTGAAATTAGGAACTGGGCGGTTATCTAATTGATTTAAAACACAGCCATTAACAAAATTGCCCCTACTCATTTAAAACAATCAATTAATTAAACTCAAATATTACAAGATTGCCATTGATTTAATCTCAACCCTTAAACACACCAATCGGATGGACCAGATCGCTTCCTAGACTTTCTAGGAAAAACACACTTTTCGTGCGAACCCTACTCTATATATATAGGGAGATGATCATGAGAAAACTATATCTAAATGAGAAAACTAGAAAACTAACTAAAAAAACCTTAAAAAAGCTAAAAAACATACCAATTTTTTTAATTTTTATAAAAAAATCGCTACTTTTTATATATAAAAAAATTTTCAAATTTTTTTTGTTATACTGCACATGTGCATTATATGTATACTACACATGTGCATTATATCCGTATTAGTGCACATGTGCAATGCAACAAAAAAAAATTTTGAAAATTTTTTCCATAGATAAAAAATAGCGATTTTTTTATAAAAAAAATTGAAAAAAAATTGTTATGTTTTTTAGGCTTTTTTAGTTAGTTTTTTGGTTTTCTCATTTAAACAAATTTTCTCATGATCCATCCCCTATATATATATATATATATATCTGTATATATATAGGAAGGTTAACGTACATTACGGCTTAACGTACATCACGTACGACAGGTAATTACGCACGTTCATTTTAAAATCACGCAAGTTATAACTCAAAAATCCAAAATCACGCATGTTGAAATACAATAATCACGCATATAGAAAACATTAATCACGCATGTTCTAGAACAAATCACACATGCTGTCGTACGTGAAGTACGTTAAGCCGTAATATACAATATACTTTCTCTCTCTCTCTCTCTCTCTATATATATATATATATATATATATATATAGGCCGGTTAACATACAAATACAGTAATCGTACATTATGTACGCTACAACAACAACCGTCCGATCATCTCATTTAAAGCGCATGTTCAACTATTAAATTAATCAAATTAAAATTAATAAAAGAAACCGCCAAGGTTAAAATCGTCCATAGCGAGAACAAAACCCCTGATAATCAGCACACAATACCTCACAATCATACCGTAAACCCAAAATCAAACATTGCATTCTCCTTCTCCAAACATTCCCTGCTACTCTCCATTGCGATTTCAACTAGGATTGATGAATATTGAGAAAAGAAGCAAAGCAAACAACGACAGACCACAAGCGAAGAAGATGAATCCAGGTATCGATTGACATTTGCGATTTCATAGTGGAATATACAGGGGCTTTAAAGTCAAATGCGATTTTGTTTGTTTATTAACGTTTTAACTGAAACGTATAGTTTTATAACATTACATATTGTTAACAACTACAATTTTGCTAGGGTTTCTTACTGGTATGGTTGTTTATTAGGTTTTGCATTTTTATGCAGTTTTCTTAATGATAACTGGTAGATGTGCGATATCATATAGGGTTTTGTGTTGGTTTTTATGACATTTGCGATTTCATATGATAAAAAAAATTGTATGTCGAAGGTTTTTTGTTTTAGGTTAGATTAAACTTATGAATTGATATAAAGGCACATGCGATTTCATATCATAAGTTAGTTGTAGTGTTTATGATTTATAATGATTGACTAGTTTAGGTAATGCTTATGTAACAAATGCGAATTCATAACTCATATATGCGAATTGATAACTAACACATGCGAATTGATACCTAACACATGCGAATTGATGACTTGTTGTACATGATTAACTGATAAATGCGATTTTGTAAGTGTTTTTAACTATAGCATGCGATTTTGTAGAAATAGAATCCGATGATGACTTTGAAGGACCAATATCAACTCTGATAAAAATTAACAAGAATAGAAAGAGATTGGTGGTTGAAGAAAGTTCAGAAGATGATGACTTGTTAAGCCACCCCCAAAAAAGAAAAAAGATGAGAAGAAAGAAGATAAGAGGAAATCAAAGATACAGACAAAAAAACATTCAAAAAAGATGCAACAACCTAAAACAGAACATAGGGAGTTCTTCAAATACAGCAATGAAGCAATACTGCTGAGTTGCCAACCTAACTCATATATGGATATTGTTAGAAGATTTTCAAAAAAACAGATTGATGATGTGAGGGATATGGGGTTTGGAGCTATTCTGGATATCAATATCAACCATATTTCGACACGATTGGCATATTGGCTAGCGAGAAACTTTGATGAGAAGTTCGATAAGCTAAACGTAGGAAAACACCAAATAAAAATAACATCGAACACAGTTTACGAGGTATTTGGAATACCAAAGGGTCTAAAGAAGGTTGAAATAATAGCCGATAAGAGAAAAGTCAAAAAGCAAGAGAAAATTGAAAAAAGTCAAGAACCGGAAAATGCTGTCCGGGATACATTCATCCGCCAGTGGGGGCAAAACGCGAGAATTACCCATGGCTTAATTGCAAATACAATGGAAATCAAAGAGACGGAGGGAGTGTGTTTAAATTAAATTTCCTTGTATACTGGATGACCTTCTTTGCAGAAATTACAAAGGCAACACTTGCAAATGATAGATGTTTGCTTGGTGTAGAAGATGTTGAGGAAATAAAAAATCTAGATTGGTGCTCATATCTACTCGAAACCTTGCGTCGGACACGAGCGGGCTGGAAGAACTATAAGATACAATTCGTGGGACCTGTTGCCTTTCTTACGGTATACATTACTACATTTAATAACATGTTTGAAATACTAGTTTGTTTTTTTATATAATTAAATGATCTTGCGATTTATACAGCTTCTATACACGCATGAGTACAACAAAAAGATTAACCTGTTTGAGAAAGCCGTGGAGATACCGGTTATTCGTTATATAACATCTTCGGAGATTGATAAAGTCGAAGATCATATTTCGTGTCACACCTGAGCAAAATCCGCAACAATCTTGAATTCTCACTTCATTCTTTCGTATTTACTTGTCAAATTTCGGGACGAAATTCCTTTCAAGTTGGGGATGATGTGACAACCCGAACTTTCAAGGTCGGTAACACTTTATCTTTTAATCTTTACTTCTCGTTATCTTTCCCTAATATGTTTATGTTAAAACGTCACATTCGTATAACCTTGTTATATTGGGTGGTACGATAAACTATAAATAACGTTTTGATAGTTGGGTCGCACAGCAACTAAGCCGCATCTCCACACCCGAGCCCAATTCATCACTCGTTTTAACTCAATCTCGGCAGCCCACTTATGCTAACTTGATCGGCCCACTTTGTTTTGATTATTGGCAAACCCATCAGTCCGGTCACAACTCAAACCGCCCAATCACTTATATTATATATGCATAATATGTTAGGGGTTTAAAAAAAAAAAACAACAAACCCTACATTGCTATTGTTCACGTCGGCAGGAGAGAACCCCCCACCCCCACCGAATTCATGCTACAATTGTGAGGCACCATTTGTAAATTGGCAAGTATAGGTATGTGTACTACTACTCTATATATATGATTTGATATATGATGATCTAGAATTCATGATTAGGTTGCCAACTTGCATGTGACTAGAGTGAAGGTCCAATTAGATTGGACATATGTGATATTGATGATGACATTCATATGCAACATTGAGTGGGATAAATGATTAATTCTATGTGAGCATGTGTTTGTGTATTGGAAACTATGCTTGTGCAATATGACAAGAAAATATGACCAATATTGTTATGATCTCAAAACTGATAGGTGATGACGGTAGGATTAAGTGTACGAATGGATGTCTAGCAGATGATTAATCAGTTTATGGTGGGTAATCAAAAGTGCTATGTGACCTGTGATCTTGATACAACATGTGTTTAGATATATGTAAGTGCGTGTTAGCCGATGTAGCGGCATACATATGTGGGTGGTTGACATCATAGAAATTTATATGTGTCGCAACTGGATAGTTTGTTTGGTGATATATGTATAATTTGATGAAACGGATAGAGGCCTCGAAGTTTAATCGAAACAGGGGATGTTAGTTAATTTCTTTTGAACGTTAAACTCGAATCAAAGGGGTAAACTAGTTACGGATGCTAATGTCTAGGACGCTTGCTATGGTGGATATGGGTATGGGTTGATCAAAACTTGGTTTATGTAATTTAACAGAATGATGAATCGGGCCGCACACAAACCATGGAACACACACTTGGATTAATTGAACCATTTGAATAAATGAGTAAGCTGGGCCTCTAACTGGAACCTATATTACGGCCCAAATAGTGCTAGTTGGGATCCATGTTATTGAAATAACATGCTCAAAGGGGGGGGGGGGGCTGGGCTATGGATGCTTGTGGGCTGCCATCACCTTGGGTAATAATCGACATAGACTGCTCTAGGAAAATCGGATCACTTGTTTTCCTGCTTGGATATTTGCATGTGTTATGTGTTGCATATAAACAATAGACATGCTTGAAATATATACACGTAAATCAGGAATGTAGTTATGTGTGATTGACTTATTGCATACTAGGTGATGACTTCATGTGAATGAGATAAACATCATGAGTTGGATTACTTACGTGTCATGCATATACAGTAACTGTGTTACATATGAACAATGAATACATGAATGGTTTGTGTGTGAAAGATGTAATTCGTGTGCATGTGGAACTGACTATTATCGGTAACCCTTTTTAGGGCGTGGTTATTCAACTAATAATCAAGTAAACAATCGTACCGAGCAAAACCAAGGTGAGTTCACTACATTCGAGCATGCGTCCCAGTGGTTGGGGACAGTCAGTGGGTATCCCATGGGGGGATAAGGCTTTGGGTAAAAACGGGTATATTGGTTAATATTCTCACCTATCATCTTTTGTAAGTCCCTCATCGGGTATTAGTTAGTAGCGCTACTTAGGTTTGGCACCCTCACCCCGTGCCTGTAGAGGACGGAGGTGAACTAATGACCCAGTCTGGCCCAGTACTGGATAGGAGTACGTGGGAAGGGCAGTCGTGTATTCAGGAGCCGTCATTGTTCGGAAATGAGATATTAACAATATTACTTGCATCGGTTATTGAACTGTTTTATATACAACTAATAACAAACGTTTTCTAAAACTGTGAACTCGCCAGCTTTGTCTGATACACGTGTTACATGCTCGCAGGTCGTTATGTGTCTTGGATTTGGGGAAACTTGCTATCTGGGAGTGCTGGAGTGGTCATGGATCGAGGCTCTTGGATTACAGTACATTTGATACATTGGTTTTAAGCATTATTATGAAACAATTGCTAAACAACTTATTACATGCTTCCGCTACACAACTTTTGAGAATTAATGTCATGTTGACAATTTATTTTGGTAAATTAATGTCATGGCTTATTTAAATATTTACCATTGGTTCAATGTGATTGGTGGCTCGAACTCTGATGCGTAACGCACCTCGCGGGGTTTCCGCAGGTGAAATTTTGGGGGTGTTACAGTTGGTATCAGAGCCACTGGTTATAGTGAACTAGGTTTTAAAACGTTTTATAAAACCAGACTATAACCGAACAACTTCGAAAATCGATCATGACACTCAGCTCCAGATTGCAAGGTTCGTTTCTCTCTCACCTCATACATTACTTGTTTAACAGGCACACACTCACAATGTATATGAACTGAAACAATTCGTACCATGGTGACTTGATAGCGTGACCCCACACATCAACTCATGCGAGCCATAGACCTATGATATCATCTGTTGTGTTGTTTGAACGGGGGAAAACTTTGAGCGCGAGCTAAGAAGCACTGAGATAAGCATGCAAATTGCCTTATTATTATGGGTGCACACTTAATAATAACGCGGGGTGCATGCAAGTCCCAGTGAGGCTTATCGAGCGTGAGGAGGGTTCTGCCCTACTATGTGTGAACTTGGTAGTACGTAAATATCAGTATGATACTTGACTCTCATCTCGTTTCGACCTCTAAATCGGTTTATTCCCAACTATAGAAACATGAGTGGACGAGGACACGGACGTGGCAACACCACCATGACTCAGGCTGAGTTGACCGACCTAATCAACACCCGCGTGGCTGAGGCTTTAGCAGCCTATCAAGCTGGTATGGAATGTACCAAGCATCCTTACCCCCATATTGTGTACACGGCTTTTTACTTCTATTATTTGATTAATGTGACACACAACAGCCTATAGGAGGCATAGCAGTGAGTGACTCTTACATGAATACAAACTTTTTGAAACACGAACTTTCCACTTCTCATCAAACATTTACGAACCTCGATGTTAACAAACATTGCCTGAACACTCATCAGAACGCCTAGCAAACTGTGTAGAATGCTAGGTGCTTGTGCGAACGTCCCTGAGTTGGATGTGGTAGCGTCGAATGAATGGTTATTACCTTCCTCACTTATCTTCATTTGTTTGGACCCAACACACTAACGCCCTAAACCTCGAAGTGCGATCACTATTGCAACACTCTTGAAACACACTGGGAATAATTCGAATCACTTGCTGGAATGATGGACAAAAGGATGAGTGTAGTACCCTACCGACTTCAGTATTTGGACGACCCCGATTACCAGCAACGAACACCAGCGAACTGACTTCAATCTAAGTTTTTAACACTGGACAGCGACTCGTGGGGACCAACTGTTACAAACCAATCTGGACTTTAGCAATGACAACAGATCTTAGTGTGGGATGTGTAAATTCCAACACAACGAGTAGTACCTTGGAACTCGGCACGAAGTGTGAAGAGAGGGACATTGTGGTGAAAGAACGTGGCGTTCAGCTTCCAGCACCAACATTAGAGCAACAGTATTCATGACACCCAGGTACTTGTAATAGTAGCCTACTGTAAGGGAAATGAAGGTGCCTTCGGCATGCATTGGACGTTGGTAATTCAAAACGACCACAACCAAGGGAGCGATGACGGTACGGGAGGAATCCGCGTGATTGTAACAATTACACCGGTAGTGGTGCTCACGGAAGGGAAGTTAGGATTGATGTGAGCAACGATAGGACAATAACAACATGGCGGTTGGGATGGGTAGAAAATCGTTTCGTCCTAATTCTGTTTAACCCTGATGATTCGCAAAACCAAACATGTTATGGAACCGGCTGATGGCAAGTCACTGCGACTTCACATGTTAGTTGGGACACAAACTCGACCCTACGGGAGACAGGCATGCGACACCG
Source organism: Helianthus annuus (assembly GCF_002127325.2). Taxonomy (NCBI): domain Eukaryota; kingdom Viridiplantae; phylum Streptophyta; class Magnoliopsida; order Asterales; family Asteraceae; genus Helianthus; species Helianthus annuus. The sequence goes on from NC_035438.2 coordinate 14,617,077, forward strand.
GTCTCACTCCTACTATCCTGGGTGGTTACGAGATAGTAGTCAGTAATGGTTCACTAACTAGACAAATCACTCAGACGCACCCTGTGTGAAGAAATTTAGCGTCACTTTATGCATTGAAGTACCAGAGTGGTGAGAAGATTTGCATCGTGTCGGTAATGACAGCCCAGAAAGCGTCTATGAAGGGATGACCTCACTGTAGTAGCAACTAACTCTAATAATCAGACAAAGGGCGATAAGATCGAGGATCTATCAATTGTTGTGACTAATCTCAATGTGCAACTCGAGGAACTTTCAGACATATCACCACAACTATTAGTCAGGAACTCATTGATCTCACGATGAGAGGGAGCTCCGAAAACTCGTACTCTTACCGTCTTGCATCAGGAGGGTTGCAAGAGCAGTATAAGCCACTATGAGGACTGTTCGACAAGAAGGTTGTCAGACCTAGTTCTCACTTTGGGAAGCCCCGGTTATATCCGTGAAGATAAGCCTTTTTGTGTAAACACACCAAGAAACAAGTACCTACCGAGACGACGGTTGAGAACCGTTTGCCGCGGCCATGTATCTAAAACCGATCGACTAGTTACAAGAGACGAGCTTTCATTCGAGGATTAACTTACAAGCGTGTTGTTATCAGATGGAAACCCAAGGGGGAGGAAGTTCTCAAAGAAGCTTACCAGACGCAATTCGGCCATACAACTTTGCACCCCAAGACCTTTAGAGCGATCATCACACCAACAGTCCCATAGATCATGTGAACCCACCGTGCTAGTGGGTGACATTTTGAACCCTTCTCAGGGGGGGGGAGCAACAACATGGACAACTTTTTGGGAGGTCCTGATGGAGGAGCCACATCACGCGAAGTCTTGATAGATGTAGCTTCTGAAATTCGAGAGGCACCTTATTGGGTAATGGAATCAACAAACTGGGAATGCGCGCGGATCACGCTAAGACCCGCTTTCTTTGGAAACTGATCGGCACTAAAAGTTCTTCGAGGATACAACGATTTCTTGGTTCCGCTTGATTTGTCACAGGAAATTCGAAGGTCGCATAGTTTGGATCCCTTTAGCACAATGGGGTGTCGTGTTAGCGAAAGACAGAGCATGAGGACGTCTCTTCAACTTTCGAATCTTAATTCAGTAAGGTACTGAGCCCCATTTTTACCCAAGGGCATGGGTAATACAGTGGTATATCATCATGGTTTGGATCAGAGTTCCGGCTACACGCCGACGCAACGCGAGAGAAAAACGACGTACGTAACGAAATTACAAAGAAGAACTGCATAACACACAACTGGTGGTGGAAACCATGGTCTTTAGAGTTACACTGAGGCATTACTTGGACGGTACCGAATGCGTTACCTAGATCGATCACAAGGGCCTTCCGTGTACACTGGTTTTGAGATAGCTAAATCAGTAAATGGCATCGTTGGATGGAACCCCTGGGTGGATTACGACTGCTGAACCCGAACGTGTATGGACTTTGCAGCTCACCATCGACTCTAGCCCACCTAACCCAACTCGTTCTGTACAAACTAGGGAAATAGCAGGAGAGAATTTTCAAGATGAGTCCATGCGAGGCATGGAAGAGCAACCTTGGTGAAACAAACGATATTCATTAACACATAGAACGACTATAAATCTCATTTCACAGCAATGGTAGGGAAGTTGTGAATAGTGAAACACACCGGCTTCGAAAATTCTATTCAATTGGAATTTTAAAGGAAGATGTTTGGACATGTAAATCTTGTACTGATGATTGGGCATGAAAACCCGTTCAACAATGTATGAGTATGACCTTTGACTTTGGAAAAGTCAGGGCGAAGTATAAGAAACTGGCAACACCTATGTGGAAGATGGAAGCAGACTGCTATGAATGCTGCCACTAGTCTATTTACAACTCGAAATGGAAAAACAAACAGTGACAACCGTTGATTGCTGAATGTGACCAGCACACCTCCTTGCAGTCAAGGGAACTGATGAGTCTTCTCAGTTTATGAAAATTTCTCTGGAAGAGACGGATTATAGGCATGAAGTGCCAACTCATATTACCTATTGGACTATACCTAATTCAAGGCAGGCATGGCGCACACCTTTGACTCACGTTTTGACATGAACATTACTTATTACTGTAGGGCAATCGAACAAAGTGACGAACCATCTGAACACACGAAGGCATGTTGTAAGTATGTGCATAACTGACTTTAGTGAACGTATGGGAAGGACACTTATCTTGGGGAGAAGCTCTAATGCGGCTGCACCATGAGTGTATGCATACAGCCCATGCCGAGGCATAACCTGGACAGTAACTCTAATCTCCTTGTTGGACGGATGTAGTTGACAGCGTAATCGCAGGTCCAGGTCTTGAGCGCAAAACTCTCGAACATTGCTAAGATCGGAAATTGTTCGATGGCAGCGCATGAGCGCTAGGAAGAATTTATTATAGGCAAACGCGCCATAATCGAAAGCATCACCCTGGGGGGGGTGTGATATACTATAGAAAACATGGCCAACTTACCTTACGACGCGTGAGACATTCGGATTACTGGAGCAAACGGTGACCTGGCTCACAAACTCAAGCAAATCGATGAAACGAGATAACTATTGTAATGGTATGTATACCTTAGGTTTAAGGCAGTGGTTGCCTGATGAAACCCTGGTGATACCCTTACTGGAATTTGAGGTCATCAGATCAGTTGTATATATATCTAGGAATCTATCGAAAACATGGACTAGGAAGTCAAGGTCCGCTAGCATGAGTCATATGACAATCGTAAGGACTTGTTAAACTTCATTACGTGGACTAAAGTTCACATAGGAACGGAAGGATATGTTAAAACTTTAATGTTATCAATTGTTCAAAGATGGAACCAACTCTTGATATCACTGGTGAATTTCGGGACGAAATTTCTTTCAAGTTGGGGATGATGTCACACCTGAGCAAAATCCGCAACAATCTTGAATTCTCACTTCATTCTTTCGTATTTACTTGTCAAATTTCGGGACGAAATTCCTTTCAAGTTGGGGATGATGTGACAACCCGAACTTTCAAGGTCGGTAACACTTTATCTTTTAATCTTTACTTCTCGTTATCTTTCCCTAATATGTTTATGTTAAAACGTCACATTCGTATAACCTTGTTATATTGGGTGGTACGATAAACTATAAATAACGTTTTGATAGTTGGGTCGCACAGCAACTAAGCCGCATCTCCACACCCGAGCCCAATTCATCACTCGTTTTAACTCAATCTCGGCAGCCCACTTATGCTAACTTGATCGGCCCACTTTGTTTTGATTATTGGCAAACCCATCAGTCCGGTCACAACTCAAACCGCCCAATCACTTATATTATATATGCATAATATGTTAGGGGTTTAAAAAAAAAAAACAACAAACCCTACATTGCTATTGTTCACGTCGGCAGGAGAGAACCCCCCCACCCCCACCGAATTCATGCTACAATTGTGAGGCACCATTTGTAAATTGGCAAGTATAGGTATGTGTACTACTACTCTATATATATGATTTGATATATGATGATCTAGAATTCATGATTAGGTTGCCAACTTGCATGTGACTAGAGTGAAGGTCCAATTAGATTGGACATATGTGATATTGATGATGACATTCATATGCAACATTGAGTGGGATAAATGATTAATTCTATGTGAGCATGTGTTTGTGTATTGGAAACTATGCTTGTGCAATATGACAAGAAAATATGACCAATATTGTTATGATCTCAAAACTGATAGGTGATGACGGTAGGATTAAGTGTACGAATGGATGTCTAGCAGATGATTAATCAGTTTATGGTGGGTAATCAAAAGTGCTATGTGACCTGTGATCTTGATACAACATGTGTTTAGATATATGTAAGTGCGTGTTAGCCGATGTAGCGGCATACATATGTGGGTGGTTGACATCATAGAAATTTATATGTGTCGCAACTGGATAGTTTGTTTGGTGATATATGTATAATTTGATGAAACGGATAGAGGCCTCGAAGTTTAATCGAAACAGGGGATGTTAGTTAATTTCTTTTGAACGTTAAACTCGAATCAAAGGGGTAAACTAGTTACGGATGCTAATGTCTAGGACGCTTGCTATGGTGGATATGGGTATGGGTTGATCAAAACTTGGTTTATGTAATTTAACAGAATGATGAATCGGGCCGCACACAAACCATGGAACACACACTTGGATTAATTGAACCATTTGAATAAATGAGTAAGCTGGGCCTCTAACTGGAACCTATATTACGGCCCAAATAGTGCTAGTTGGGATCCATGTTATTGAAATAACATGCTCAAAGGGGGGGGGGGCTGGGCTATGGATGCTTGTGGGCTGCCATCACCTTGGGTAATAATCGACATAGACTGCTCTAGGAAAATCGGATCACTTGTTTTCCTGCTTGGATATTTGCATGTGTTATGTGTTGCATATAAACAATAGACGTGCTTGAAATATATACACGTAAATCAGGAATGTAGTTATGTGTGATTGACTTATTGCATACTAGGTGATGACTTCATGTGAATGAGATAAACATCATGAGTTGGATTACTTACGTGTCATGCATATACAGTAACTGTGTTACATATGAACAATGAATACATGAATGGTTTGTGTGTGAAAGATGTAATTCGTGTGCATGTGGAACTGACTATTATCGGTAACCCTTTTTAGGGCGTGGTTATTCAACTAATAATCAAGTAAACAATCGTACCGAGCAAAACCAAGGTGAGTTCACTACATTCGAGCATGCGTCCCAGTGGTTGGGGACAGTCAGTGGGTATCCCATGGGGGGATAAGGCTTTGGGTAAAAACGGGTATATTGGTTAATATTCTCACCTATCATCTTTTGTAAGTCCCTCATCGGGTATTAGTTAGTAGCGCTACTTAGGTTTGGCACCCTCACCCCGTGCCTGTAGAGGACGGAGGTGAACTATTGACCCAGTCTGGCCCAGTACTGGATAGGAGTACGTGGGAAGGGCAGTCGTGTATTCAGGAGCCGTCATTGTTCGGAAATGAGATATTAACAATATTACTTGCATCGGTTATTGAACTGTTTTATATACAACTAATAACAAACGTTTTCTAAAACTGTGAACTCGCCAGCTTTGTCTGATACACGTGTTACATGCTCGCAGGTCGTTATGTGTCTTGGATTTGGGGAAACTTGCTATCTGGGAGTGCTGGAGTGGTCATGGATCGAGGCTCTTGGATTACAGTACATTTGATACATTGGTTTTAAGCATTATTATGAAACAATTGCTAAACAACTTATTACATGCTTCCGCTACACAACTTTTGAGAATTAATGTCATGTTGACAATTTATTTTGGTAAATTAATGTCATGGCTTATTTAAATATTTACCATTGGTTCAATGTGATTGGTGGCTCGAACTCTGATGCGTAACGCACCTCGCGGGGTTTCCGCAGGTGAAATTTTGGGGGTGTTACATTTCGGATAATGGACCTCTATGGATATCAAGTGAGAGTGAAGAAGAAGAAGAAGAAAATGAAGAAGAAAATGAAGAAAAAAATGAAGAAGAAAATGAAGAAAAAAATGAAGAAGAAGAGGGTCCTTCGACGGATGATTATACACTACGACCACCGGTTGACACCACGATAAGCTACAAAAGAAGGACTGCACGTGCAGTACAAAACAAAGAAACCGGAGAAGAGGCAAAAGATAAAGCGAACATTGATGATTTCATGGATTTCGGTTTTGAAATCCATGAAATGTCTCAGTTGAACCTTGAGTTTGAAGTTGGAACGCAGACACAGAAAATGATGGATTATTGCAACACTCCTGCTCAACTTTCACCATCGGTATTATACGACACAGCCCACGAACGACAACTAGAGGCTTCGAGAGCAAACAAAAAGGTAAGCGTAAAAAAATATTAATTTAACTTATTTAACTTAATCATTATATTTAACTTCTTGATTGATAGTATCTTAACTCGAAAAATATATCAGAATCTGTTGAAAAAATGAAAGTAAAGTAAAAAAATACCTTAAAATGGTTCAAGATGTTCAAGTGATGAACAACTTAGTTTTAGAAGCAAAAACTAAGTGTTTTTGGGATCCGGAGGTTATTTAGGCTTGTAAGGAGTGGGATCAGACGCTTCAGAATAATCCCATTTGTGTGCCACCTGATTCGGTTCAAGAACATGAAACTGCAGCCTCTCCTGTTCATCAAGAACCTGAAAATCCAGCTTCTGAAGTTCATCATGAAGTTACTACAACCGAAGGAGGTAGAGAGGATGAAGAAGCTCAAAAAATAATATCGAATGTTTTGGTACAAATGGCATCGGAAGGTAACACATGCGAACTCAATATTTACAAATGCGAAATCATGTAAAAAATCACTAAAATTTATGCATATGCGAAACCTATGAAAAACACATGCGATTTTGATTCTACTATATTAAATAAAATAATTTGAATCTACAGGTACACTGCAACCAGATGATGGAGGAGTCACAGACACCCTTATTGCAAACATTCAAAATGTGGAACCGGGTGTATACGCTTACCAAACAACTGCCAAGGGTAAGAAAACACTTTAATTTAGGATAAAAATTAAACATCACAAATTAATGTATTTCTTAAATTACTCTGGCATGCAGAAACTGGTGAAAATGAAACTGTTATTGAAGAAACGGTGAACTTGGCAGAATCTACACAAAACATTCAACAAAAAGTTCAGGAAAAAGTGCCAGAAAAAGACCCTCAACAATCCGATACAGAAGTTGAAGTTGAGAAGGAAAAGGAAGATGAATGCCCTCAGGTAACGGTTGAAGAATTGCATTCAGTTGAGTTGGTTTTGAGCCTAGGACCAAGCTTGGAAGAAAATAAAGAAAAAAAAAAACAAACTAAGGGGAGAAAACCCTCAAAGCCAAAGCAAGTTCCAAAACAAGTTATTCCAAAAGGGTTAAATGAACTGCTTTATAAGACAATATAACAAGCAAAAATAAGAGCTGAAAAAAGATGTGCAGAGCTTGGAGACAAATTTTGTTCCCCTTACTGCAACAGAGTGGTAAACATGCACGAAGCACTCTTGAACCAAGAATTGAGTATGATCCGCTATACATTTGCTACATTTGCAGGCTTGCAGTAAGTAAAAAAACATATATCAACTAAGAAACATATAAACAATATATACACACAACAAATACTAATTATTTATTTTATGACTGGCAGAGAAGAATTTTACCGATCAAAAACTGAGGTTGCAACTTTCAAAGCTGTATTTGAAAGCTTCTACAGGGAACAATACATAGCATCGAACGGAATAGATGCATTTGTAGGTATTCTAAACCTTGAAGAGAAGAAAAGGGATAGAAAATCATCACCATACAGACTCTTCTTGTATTCCACAATGATGGTATGTTTTCATATACATTTTGTCATTCGAAATTCTAAAAGTAAATGCATATTAAATGATTTCGCACACTAGTTATATCTAAATCGCATGTATTATGGCAGAATTTTTCCTTTTGAAACATTTTCATACTGTTGTAATTTCGCATGTGTTATATATACTATTCGCATGTGAAAAAAAATCCATTGTTTGCATTTCTCATACTGTTGTAATTTCGCATTTGGTATATACACTCTTCGCATATGGAAAAAAAACCATTGTTTGCATGGCTTTGACGCTGGTTACATAACATACAGCCGGATATCTTTTACGACGAGGAGAAATACACAGACAACCAACGACTAAAAATATTTGTCTCAAATTTTGAAGACATGTTACTGAGATATGAGGTAAAAAAACTTGATTCGGTTGAGCTGGTGTTTATTCCGGTACTTCAAGGTGACCACTTCTATGTCTTGTGCTTCAACTTGAAATCCGGCAAACTTGAGCTGATTTACAATTCAGCAGCTAAACAAGACTTCAATGATAGTGTGACACCCCGTTAAAACACGCTAGCTTGGCAGTGGCTGCTTCAACTTTCGGGACGAAAGTTCTTAAAACTTGGGGATAATGTGACACTCGAGGTTTTTCCGAACGATCACCTTGTAATATTTCGTGTGTATATAAATATTATTAAATGGAAACGTGATTTTTGCATGATATGTGATGTATGTATGTATTATATATATATATATATGAGAGCCGAAACCACGACCCGAGACCATGACTCGCAACCGGGCGGTTGCGAGTGGGCCACTCGGTCTCGAGTGGGCCGTTGAGCCGAAACCGGTTTGGGCCGAAACCCCAAGCCCAACCCAAAACCCCCCTTAGTCTTGTTGACACTTGGTATATATCCCACCTTTCCCCCACTTCCTTCATTTTACACAACACACCAACACATACACTCCTTATTTTCTCTCTCAACTAGAACACCCCAAAACAACATCCCAACCTTCTCCAACTTTCGGATTCAAGCAAGGGATTTCGGACAAGGACTCGGTCAAGCTCGGATCACTCGGACACTTCATCTTCTCTCATTTTCTTCCCTTGTCTTCGGCTCTTTCTTCTCCTAACCGGTTAGTGTCCTAGTTTGTGTATAGATTTATGTGTAATGGATGCCTTGTATATGCTTGCTTGAATGATATGTATATGAAATAGAAAAAATGTTTGGTTAGTAGTTTAGGCATGATTATTAGGTTGTTTTGGAAAGTTTGTGAATATGTGTTAACATGACTAAAATGACTTGATATTAGTAGTTTACAAAGTGTTCATAACCAACTACACTATGCTTTAAAGTTTCTTGCAAAAATGATGTTGATAAACATAAGATTTCGGCTATAAAGTGTATGTTTCTTTGTTCTTGCCATGATAATCTTGTCATAATATGTGATTTTTGGTTCATAAAATGTATGATTTGTTATGGTGAAAACCCTAGAAAAATATGATTATAGGATGAACTTGTTGAATGAGGGTTTGAAGATTCAAAAATGGCAAAGTTTGATCTATATTTACCAATGGGCAGATTAGGAAAAGTGTTAGTGAAACCTTATTGGTAGTTTCCTAATCTGGGTCTGATTTTATGTGTACAATTTGGACTGTCATATCTGCATCATCACGGGTACATGAAAGTGACAGATTACGACTCGCAACGACGGCATTACGACTCGAAACCACACGGTTGCGACTCGCAACCATAGCAGGACAAGTCGAAACCACGAGATTGCGACTCGAGACCACGCCGTTGCGACTCGCAACCAAAACGTGACAACTCGAGACCACGGTTACGACTCGCAACCAAAGCATGACAAGTCGAAACCACGAGGTTGCGACTCGAGACCAGCTGGTTGCGAGTGGGCTGTTCATTTTAGTTATTGGGCCATTCTGTGTTGGACTATCTGTTAAATGGACTATGTGTTGCTGTGTTCTGTTTGACTGTGTTACTGTTAGGGCCGGCCCAATAACCCCACGACTATTTACTTGTATGCATGTTATGTGCCTGTATATGTTCTTACGTGATTACTTGTACACCGAACCTGACCTATACCGGTAACCATGTTAGGACGTGGTGACCAACGTGATTGACAAGTAACCTAAACCTACCGAGCAACCCAAGGTGAGTTCACAACTTAAAAGCATGCGTCCCGGTGGTTTGGGACACGAGACTGAAACAATCCTATCCCCTGGTAAAAGGGGATACTATTCACATACCTTCCCTAGTTTTCGGGAACAAAACTTATTTTTCCTTCCCTGGTATTGGGAAACCTTTGGGTTAATTACTGTTTATACGGATTGCAACTAACGGCACTAAACGAAACTCTATCACTCAAGTCCCTACTACAAATACCGATTAGTCGCCGGGTTCAGGCGAACGGGTTATTAGTTGATAGCGCTATTTAGGTGTTTACCAGCCTCACACCGTGCCCTGGTTTGGGACGGGCGTGAACTAATGAACTCAGAAATCCGTCAATGATGATAGAACATTGACATCGGGGCATCCTGCGGATACGCAACGGTTACCTAGTGTTCGGTATTGGAAAAACAGTTTAGTCGCTAACTTTTGGGGTAGCTCCCCAGGGCATGTATAAACGGATAATTTAACCGGTGAAACAAAGTTTTTGGTAATTAAAACTGGACAACTAGTGAACTCACTCAGCATTATTGTTGACCCCTTACTGCATGCTTTGCAGGTAACCAGTGACGAAGGAGCTTGCAGCTTGGGGACGTGTAGTGTCTGTTCACCCAGGTGTTGGGTGTTACCTTATTTTGAATCATGAACTTGTTTTTAAACTACCGTACTTATGCTTCCGCTACTTATGACTGTTTTGAAACTTAAAACTTTAAACTCTGAACTTAATATTTGCTAAGCTTATGAATAGTAAGTATTACTTTTGTTATCAACTTAAGTATTCGGTATAATTGGTGGCTGGATCCTGGTCAGTCACGCCCCCGAAGCGGGTGTTATCCGCAGGTGGATTTTGGGGGTGTGACAGATTGGTATCAGAGCCATTGGTTATAGTGAACTTGGTTTTAAAAAGGGGAAAATCTTTTTGGAGAAAACCAGACTATAACCCGTGACTCGCGACGACACTACACTCCAAGTGCAAGGCTCAACACTTTTGACCTCATAGCTCGGACCAGTGTTTACTTGTTGCTTACTTTATGTTTCCTGTTATGATATACGTACTAGTGTGCCTAAACTAGATAGATACACCTCTCTCTTCTATCTCATTCTCGCTACACTACGACATCACACTCATACCGTGTTTTCTGGTTATGAAGACAATGAGTGGACGTGGAAGGGGAAACATTAACATGACGCAGGCTCAGTTCACTAACCTGCTCAACACAGTGGCTGCGGCTTTTGCAGCTCACCCTATAGGTCAGCATGCACCTGCGCAACCACCAGTGTGTACTTTCAAAACTTTCATGGATTGCAAGCCTCTCCCTTTCAACGGCACTGAGGGTGCCATAGGTCTTCTGCATTGGATTGAGAAAATTGAAGCTGTCTTTGCTGTTTGCGAGTGTCCCCCTGCAAATTGGGTGAAATTTGCTACTGCTACGCTTGAAGGAAGCGCGCTTTCTTGGTGGAAGGCGCAGATTCAGATGTTTGGTTTGGAAACTGCTAATGCTACTGCATGGGAGGATTTCAAGGATATGATTAAGGATGAATACTGTCACCGGGATGACATCCACAAGCTTGAGAATGAGTACTATGAACTCAAGATGGTTGGGTCGGAAATTGAAACATACACCAAGCTGTCAAATGACTATGCCGCTCTTTGCCCAAACATGTCACGACCAATGTACCGAAGGATCGAACTGTATATCAAAGGTTTGGCTCCAGAGATTCGAAGCCATGTCACTTCAGCCAACCACACTACCATTCAGCCGATTGTTCGACTTGCTCACAAACTCACTGATCAGGCTGTAGAGGAGGGCAGGCTGCCCAAAAGGATCAGTGCTACCGTCGGAACTTCTAGTGACAGCAAGCGTAAGTGGGAAGGAAGTCAAAGCAAGGATGCTAACCCCACTCAGGCCCCAGCGCAGCAAAGGAAAACTGAAAGCAACAAAGGCACTCAGCAACAGGGTGGCTACCGGGGAAGCTACCCTAAGTGCAACAAGTGTAACAAGCACCACAATGGGGCATGTAACAAGGGCCAGTGTCAGCGATGCCACAAGATGGGGCACGAAGCCAAGGATTGTAGAAGCCAGTTCCCAGCAAGACAGAATCAGCAACAACCCCAACAGCAACAGCAGCAGGGAAACAACCGGGCATGTTTTAAGTGTGGAGCTGAGGGGCACTTTAAGAAGGATTGCCCTGAACTGAATCAGAACCGCAACAATAATCAGGGAGCTGGGAACAACAATCAGAACAACAATGCTGGGAATGGTGCTAGAGGAAGAGCTTTCGTGATTGGAGCTGGTGAAGCAAGGAATGACCCCAATGTCGTGGCGGGTAAGTTCCTACTCGATGATCGTTATGTTTCTGTGTTATTTGATTCCGGTGCCGATGCTAGTTATGTATCCCTACGTATTAGTAAGAAGCTTAAGCGTCCGCTTTCGTTACTAAGTTCTCCTCATATCGTCGAGTTAGCTAATGGTAGAAACATCGAGGCCTCACACGTTGTCAAGGGTTGCAAACTAGAGTTGTCTGGTCAGACATTTACTATCGATCTTTTCCCTGTTACTCTTGGAAGCTTCGACGTCGTTATTGGTATGGATTGGTTATCCAAGCATCGCGCTGAGATCCTCTGTCAAGAGAAAGCAGTTCGTATTCCTCGCCGTTCTGACAAACCCCTCATTGTACAAGGTGGCAAAAGCGGAGAAGTCTCCGGCATTATCTCGTTCTTGAAGGCCCAGAAGTGTTTACAAAAAGGGCACACCGCTATCTTAGCACTTGTTACCAACACGCAGGAAAAGGAAAGGAGGATTGAAGACTTTCCAGTAGTGCGTGACTACCCCGAGGTATTTCCTGAGGAACTACCTGGACTCCCTCCCCATCGTCAGGTCGAATTCCAAATCGAGCTAGCTCCCGGAGCAGCGCCAATAGCTCGTGCACCTTATCGACTAGCCCCCGCAGAATTGAAGGAACTCTCTACTCAACTACAGGAACTATTGGATAAAGGGTTTATTCGCCCTAGTTCATCACCCTGGGGAGCACCGGTACTCTTTGTTAAGAAGAAGGATGGCACGTTCCGAATGTGCATTGACTACCGTGAGTTGAACAAGGTTACCATCAAGAATCGTTACCCTCTCCCGCGAATCGACGATTTGTTTGATCAACTGCAAGGATCGAGCTACTATTCTAAGATTGACTTGCGATCAGGCTACCATCAGTTAAGGGTCCGTAATGAAGATATTTCCAAGACTGCATTCAGAACTCGTTATGGTCATTATGAATTCCTCGTTATGCCCTTCGGAATGACCAACGCCCCTGCAGTGTTCATGGACCTCATGAACCGGGTATGCAAACCCTACCTCGACAAATTTGTGATCGTGTTTATAGACGACATCTTGATCTACTCGAAAAGTCAGGAAGAGCATGAACAGCACCTACGACTTATCCTCGAACTCCTTCGCAATGAGCAACTGTATGCCAAGTTCTCGAAATGCGACTTCTGGCTTCGAGAAGTCCATTTCCTTGGGCACGTGGTCAACAAGGATGGAATCCACGTCGACCCAGCCAAGATCGACTCTATAAAGAATTGGCCTACCCCTAAGACTCCGACCGAAGTCCGCCAATTCTTAGGACTAGCGGGATACTATCGAAGATTTATCATGGGATTTTCAAAGATCGCTCAGCCTCTCACGGCTCTTACTCAGAAAGGCGTCACCTACAAGTGGAATGAAGCACAGGAATCTGCTTTTCAGAGGCTTAAGGATAACCTCTGTAGTGCTCCTATTCTCTCGTTGCCTGAAGGCACTGACGACTTTGTGGTCTACTGCGATGCGTCTATTCATGGGCTCGGTTGCGTGTTAATGCAACGCGAGAAAGTTATTGCCTATGCATCCCGACAACTCAAGACACACGAAAGGAATTACACTACGCACGACTTAGAACTGGGAGCAGTGATATTTGCGCTTAAGATATGGAGACATTACCTGTACGGTACCAAGTGCACCATTTACACCGATCATAGGAGTCTCGAGCATATCTTCAAGCAGAAGGAATTAAACATGCGACAACGCCGATGGGTCGAACTTTTGAATGATTATGAGTGCGCCATCAAGTATCATCCGGGCAAGGCCAATGTCGTGGCAGACGCCCTCAGCCGAAAGGACACTATACCACGGCGCGTGCGAGCATTACAACTTACCATCCAGTCTAGTCTTCCCACCCAGATCCGAAATGCTCAGATTGAAGCTCTGAAACCGGAAAACATCAGGGCTGAGTCCCTGCGAGGATCGAGACAACAACTAGAACAGAAAGAGGACGGCGCCTACTATGTGGCAGGGCGCATTTGGGTCCCACTTTACGGAGATCTACGAGAGCTTGTGATGGACGAAGCCCATAAGTCCCGTTATTCAGTACATCCTGGTGCAGATAAGATGTACCACGACTTAAGAACCACATACTGGTGGCCTGGCATGAAAGCCCACATAGCAGCCTATGTTGGCAAATGTTTGACCTGCGCGAGAGTCAAGATCGAGTATCAGAAACCAGCAGGCCTACTACAGCAACCCGAAATCCCGAAATGGAAATGGGAACAGATTTCCATGGATTTTGTTACAGGGCTACCTAGATCTCAACGCGGGAATGATACTATTTGGGTGATAGTAGATCGATTGACTAAGTCTGCACACTTTTTGGCCATTAAGGAAACGGACAAGTTTTCTACCTTGGCAGAAATCTATTTGAAGGAAGTAGTCTCCAGGCACGGGGTGCCAACTTCTATTATTTCCGACCGAGACGCTCGTTTTACTTCCGAGTTGTGGCAAGCTATGCACAAATCCTTTGGCTCACGTTTGGACATGAGCACCGCTTATCACCCGCAAACGGATGGGCAGTCTGAACGCACCATCCAAACCCTGGAAGACATGCTTAGAGCATGTGTGATCGATTTTGGCAAGAACTGGGAGAAGCATCTACCGTTGGTGGAATTCTCCTACAACAACAGCTACCACACTAGCATTCAGGCGGCACCTTTTGAGGCATTGTACGGTCGTAAATGCCGATCACCTCTTTGCTGGGCGGAAATAGGTGACAGTCAGCTCACAGACCCAGAACTAGTGGTAGACACAACAGAAAAGATTTCCCAAATCAGGCAACGCATGGCGGCAGCTCGTGACCGTCAGAAAAGCTACGCTGACAAGCGTAGGAAACTGTTAGAATTCCAGGTCGGGGACCGGGTTCTACTTAAAGTCTCACCCTGGAAGGGCGTAGTTCGTTTTGGCAAACGAGGCAAGCTGAATCCACGGTATGTTGGACCATTCGAAATTACCGAGAAAATCGGTAAGGTTGCTTATAGATTGAACCTGCCTGCAGAGCTGAGTGCAGTGCACAACGTTTTTCACGTATCTAACCTGAAGAAGTGTTTGTCGGATGAAACACTTGTGATTCCTTTTAAGGAACTGACTATTGATGAACAGCTACACTTTACTGAGGAACCAATTGAGATCACGGATCGAGAGATCAAAACCCTCAAACGTAGCCAGATACCCCTTGTGCGAGTTCGTTGGAACTCACGGCGCGGCCCAGAGTTTACCTGGGAGCGGGAGGACCAGATGAAGTCCAAGTATCCCCAGTTATTCCCAAACGAAAACCCCAGCACTGAAGCTACAACCGAATTTCGGGACGAAATTCCAAACTAACGGGGGGATGATGTGACACCCCGTTAAAACACGCTAGCTTGGCAGTGGCTGCTTCAACTTTCGGGACGAAAGTTCTTAAAACTTGGGGATAATGTGACACTCGAGGTTTTTCCGAACGATCACCTTGTAATATTTCGTGTGTATATAAATATTATTAAATGGAAACGTGATTTTTGCATGATATGTGATGTATGTATGTATTATATATATATATATGAGAGCCGAAACCACGACCCGAGACCATGACTCGCAACCGGGCGGTTGCGAGTGGGCCACTCGGTCTCGAGTGGGCCGTTGAGCCGAAACCGGTTTGGGCCGAAACCCCAAGCCCAACCCAAAACCCCCCTTAGTCTTGTTGACACTTGGTATATATCCCACCTTTCCCCCACTTCCTTCATTTTACACAACACACCAACACATACACTCCTTATTTTCTCTCTCAACTAGAACACCCCAAAACAACATCCCAACCTTCTCCAACTTTCGGATTCAAGCAAGGGATTTCGGACAAGGACTCGGTCAAGCTCGGATCACTCGGACACTTCATCTTCTCTCATTTTCTTCCCTTGTCTTCGGCTCTTTCTTCTCCTAACCGGTTAGTGTCCTAGTTTGTGTATAGATTTATGTGTAATGGATGCCTTGTATATGCTTGCTTGAATGATATGTATATGAAATAGAAAAAATGTTTGGTTAGTAGTTTAGGCATGATTATTAGGTTGTTTTGGAAAGTTTGTGAATATGTGTTAACATGACTAAAATGACTTGATATTAGTAGTTTACAAAGTGTTCATAACCAACTACACTATGCTTTAAAGTTTCTTGCAAAAATGATGTTGATAAACATAAGATTTCGGCTATAAAGTGTATGTTTCTTTGTTCTTGCCATGATAATCTTGTCATAATATGTGATTTTTGGTTCATAAAATGTATGATTTGTTATGGTGAAAACCCTAGAAAAATATGATTATAGGATGAACTTGTTGAATGAGGGTTTGAAGATTCAAAAATGGCAAAGTTTGATCTATATTTACCAATGGGCAGATTAGGAAAAGTGTTAGTGAAACCTTATTGGTAGTTTCCTAATCTGGGTCTGATTTTATGTGTACAATTTGGACTGTCATATCTGCATCATCACGGGTACATGAAAGTGACAGATTACGACTCGCAACGACGGCATTACGACTCGAAACCACACGGTTGCGACTCGCAACCATAGCAGGACAAGTCGAAACCACGAGATTGCGACTCGAGACCACGCCGTTGCGACTCGCAACCAAAACGTGACAACTCGAGACCACGGTTACGACTCGCAACCAAAGCATGACAAGTCGAAACCACGAGGTTGCGACTCGAGACCAGCTGGTTGCGAGTGGGCTGTTCATTTTAGTTATTGGGCCATTCTGTGTTGGACTATCTGTTAAATGGACTATGTGTTGCTGTGTTCTGTTTGACTGTGTTACTGTTAGGGCCGGCCCAATAACCCCACGACTATTTACTTGTATGCATGTTATGTGCCTGTATATGTTCTTACGTGATTACTTGTACACCGAACCTGACCTATACCGGTAACCATGTTAGGACGTGGTGACCAACGTGATTGACAAGTAACCTAAACCTACCGAGCAACCCAAGGTGAGTTCACAACTTAAAAGCATGCGTCCCGGTGGTTTGGGACACGAGACTGAAACAATCCTATCCCCTGGTAAAAGGGGATACTATTCACATACCTTCCCTAGTTTTCGGGAACAAAACTTATTTTTCCTTCCCTGGTATTGGGAAACCTTTGGGTTAATTACTGTTTATACGGATTGCAACTAACGGCACTAAACGAAACTCTATCACTCAAGTCCCTACTACAAATACCGATTAGTCGCCGGGTTCAGGCGAACGGGTTATTAGTTGATAGCGCTATTTAGGTGTTTACCAGCCTCACACCGTGCCCTGGTTTGGGACGGGCGTGAACTAATGAACTCAGAAATCCGTCAATGATGATAGAACATTGACATCGGGGCATCCTGCGGATACGCAACGGTTACCTAGTGTTCGGTATTGGAAAAACAGTTTAGTCGCTAACTTTTGGGGTAGCTCCCCAGGGCATGTATAAACGGATAATTTAACCGGTGAAACAAAGTTTTTGGTAATTAAAACTGGACAACTAGTGAACTCACTCAGCATTATTGTTGACCCCTTACTGCATGCTTTGCAGGTAACCAGTGACGAAGGAGCTTGCAGCTTGGGGACGTGTAGTGTCTGTTCACCCAGGTGTTGGGTGTTACCTTATTTTGAATCATGAACTTGTTTTTAAACTACCGTACTTATGCTTCCGCTACTTATGACTGTTTTGAAACTTAAAACTTTAAACTCTGAACTTAATATTTGCTAAGCTTATGAATAGTAAGTATTACTTTTGTTATCAACTTAAGTATTCGGTATAATTGGTGGCTGGATCCTGGTCAGTCACGCCCCCGAAGCGGGTGTTATCCGCAGGTGGATTTTGGGGGTGTGACAGATAGATACAAAGGGCTTCCGGACACACTGGTAATAGAAAAAAATATTCATATACATGTTATGTTTTATGTAAAAAAAGCTATTAACACACTGTTGCTATGTTACAGAGAAGAGTATTGGTTTTATACCTAGAAAAGGCTTTAAAACAAACACCGGCTATACAAGAACTTGGAAGCTCAGTTATAGAAAGAAAAGAAATAGATTGGAGGACAAAGAATAACGGTGTAGACTATGGAGTGTTTACGATGCGACACATGGAAACGTACAAAGGAGACCAAAAACCATGGGTGACAGGATTTGTGAATGAAGATGAAGTAAACAACAGACAGAAAGCACAACTTTATCTCCTAAGGACAAGATATCTCAGCAAAATCATTCTATTAGAACACAACATGCATCGTCAAAAAATAATTAAAATTGCCAATGCTTTCGACAAAAGGCCAGACAAAGAGAGGTATATGAAAGATCTGGATAAGATAATCCCAGATAGGATGAGTACATATTTTGGAAAGGGAAAGTAGACTTCATTTGATGATGGATATGCTTGTTACATATTTAAACTTGTTAGTGTTATTAATTTTGCATATATTGGAGTTTCTAATATATTGGTGTTTCTAAATTAGCATTTTTGTTTTTATTTCGCATGTGTTATGTTTGAATTCGCATGTTGACATTGAATTATTAAATTTGCGAAATACAAGTCTATTACATAACAAAACATGCAAAATTATTGGAACATGCACCAAAAAAATAAACAAAAGTTCATTCAAAAGATGAAAGAAACTCCATTTTCATCTTCATCGAGCATCTTAAAACAGTTATTGCACCAGCCAACTCTTTCAACTGTTTCTCGTCCCTCTCACCCAAATCCACCATAAACATAATAGCAATTTCTTTAAGACTACTCACTTGCATCTGCGATAGCAAGTTAAGAATTTCTTGTCTTCTCTTCATGTTTTCTGTTACACGAGAAATGTTGGCCTCCAACATCTCTTGACATGATTGATCCTCTTGAATTTGTTGCTGAATCCTTTTCCTCAAAACCTGCTTGATACTTGGTTTAGAAGAAGAGGATGTTGGTAGATCTGCCATTTTTACATGGATGTTGGCAATAGTGATGAAAACATAAATTATATAATAAAAGAAAAATTATTGATATGTTGTAAAACAACAGTCTATTAGCAACCAATATACAACTATAATAAACATTAGAGAACAAGACTATATAGATCATGTAGAGAACAAGAACATGGAAAATAAGGGAATGAGAATCCTTTTTCATTGATCTATATATCATATACAAATGCCAATATATATAGGCACTATGACATTGATACAACCATAAATGTGATATGGGAGTTGGTACTGTGGGTAGTCACTAATAAATAACATATTCATAACACTCCCCCTTGACATTCCACATATGATAAAAGCAAGGGGTACATTATTCTTTTAATATGCTTGGATATGCTGCCTCGTTAAAAACCTTGCCAGGAAAACCCAGTGGGACAAAACCTCAGCTAAGGGAAAAAGAGTGCAGCGCGTATTGTCTCCCCCAGATATTTCTGGATCAGGTATGTTGCCTCATTAAAAACCTTACTAAGAAAACCCATTTGGATAAAACTTAGTTAAGGGAAAAAGAGTGCAACTTGAATAAATCTCCCCCTCATTATAATATGTATCCTTTAAGTAAAGCGTGTCCATCATCCCCGAAAGTTGCTCAAAACTTTTGTAGAATGATTTATCGTTTGATGCCTTGAATTGCAATCCTTTATATTGAGTAATGTAAAATATTCTTGTGAGACTTCTAGTGCTTCCTCTTGCGAAAAAATACCATAAGATCCACGACTATTTGTGTTACATTCTTTATATCTACAAGACTAACAAAACTAGCTTTCATGGGTTAGTTAAATATGGACACATATCATTCTTACCTTTAGGGTATCGACATATCTGCTTTGCCATTCAAATGTCTCCTCATTGGACATGTGCTATATCATGTTGATAAATTCAAATAAAAAAGTATATATATTATCGTGCATAGCTAGAAAGTTAAGTTAATGCACAATTGCACTTTAGCCATGGTACTTTTGAAATGAGAATCTCTACTTTGGTAGGAGATGATAATAATCATTTCTTATAAAAAGTATCTGAACAACCTTTAACTTACTATAAGGTTGAGCTCTCTACATACTAAAATGTCCCACCAACATCTTCTAGATGTAGTTTGATAGATGAATAAATGTATGCTTACAAATATATTCGAATTGCAAGTTGAGTAATAATTAGACTGTACTAGGGTCATTAAAAAAATTCCCATTCTAAAAGCTCACCAATTTCTCTTGATGATGCTTAGGCATCATCACTGTAAATTGCGATTATAGTGAACGTTTAGAAAGAACATTTGATAAAGATGGATAATATTATCAAACTTAGGGGCTGTTTGGTAGCCTCTGAATGGTCATTAAGAGGCTACCTCTTGATGGAACCATTAAGAATTTTACCAATGAGAAGATAGAAGAATGTGACATGTGATGATTTACCATTCAGAGGTTACCTCTTAACCATTCAGACTTGAGGTTACCTCTTATTCATTCAGAGGTTTTAAACCATTAAGAGGTAGCATCTGAATGGTCATTAAGAGGCTACCAAACAGCCCCTTATATTGCTCTTTATCAGAATATATCATGAGTTGTACAACACTCAACTTGACTATTTTAGTTCATAATATCTTTAACTTTATAAAGATACATTCTTGGGGACTTGAAATCAATGTTTCAGGCATTCGCAATCATATACATACTTCTTTCAACTTTGAAAAACAATGTATATGCATTCACTCTTTAGGAGTTCTATTACATATTCCTCCTCATTGATTTATATATCATATGCAAGGATGTCTTGAATATTTAATCCATATTGTACCATGCTTATACATTCTACATTAAGATGCCATAATAACCAGGCACAAGTTTCCTATGTATAGTTATTGGTGCACAAGAATTACATCATTGAGATGTTTCAGCTAACCTTATAAGCACTTAAATGCTTTACGATACTCATAAGGAGTTCCAATTATATTCAACGTATTCAAGTATGAAATTGTATACAACGATCATATTGTTCTCGAGAACTCATTTTACATGATTTTTGATAATTCAAATCCTTGAGTGACTTTCATGTAGACTTTTAGTATCAAGTGATACATAACATTCATAAGACGCATATCAATTCTCTCTTTATATTACCAGACTAATAAAATATTGGAAAGTCATTACATCCACCACTAGAGAATGTGTCTCATTATAATCAATCATGGGTTTTTGCGAAAATCCTTGTGCACCATATTTGCCTTATCTCGTTTAATTTGATTTTCACATGATTTGCATAAAAGCCCCATTAATATCCAACATACTTTACGAATTCAGTTGTATGACTGTTGGTCCGAAAACTTTCCATTTCAATAGAGAATTTAAATCTGCCATACTTTGCGTCTTTCCATTTTGGCCAATCATTTATGTATTTTCATTCATAGGCAGATCTTAAATCTTGATCCTCGTCATTACATCATTTCAAGCGTTATTTTATATACAAAAGTATAACGACGTCGATTTCGTTTCGATTCCATACATATCTTAGACATGATACAGCTTATCGAGATCTCTTTATTTTCAGGTACCTGAGGTTCTTCTTGAACCATCATGTCTACTGTCTCTTCAGGAGATCTTATTACTATAACCTCGACTTGACCATCTTAATTACTTGCTCCAATTTTCGAGGAATTTTATTATTGGAATCAACTAGTCTACCATGCTTTAGGCATGCAATAGACTCATTACAAAATATGTGGTTGTCCTCTTGTGACACAAATATGACTGGAGCATAAGCAGTTGATTATGTGACTTACTTAGTCACTCTATTTAGGTCAGTGAACTTGTCTGGTAATTTGTTCTTTAATATTGGTAAATGAATTATCCTTTGGACTTCTGGTTCACCGTTTATACTATGAGGATCAAGATGACATGATAATTCATTCTAATTTTCACTTTCCAACTGCTTGTTATCTCCCCCTAATGTTGGGAACATTCATTCACTAAAGTGAAAACCAATGAGCTGTAAGCACATCTCTCCCAATGGCTTTAAGTATATAATCATAGATAATTATTTTTTTTACCCAACATATATTCTCAACCCTTTTAGAGGTCCCAGCATTGTGCTAATGGTGGATCAATATTATATATACCGCACAACCAAAATCTTAGAAGGGACGTATTTGGTTCCTGACCAAAAACCAACTATAATGGGGGAAGTATGATGACATATTGGCTTGATGTGAATTCATGTTGTACATGTAAAATCACATGTACCCAAATACAAATATGAAGTCTTGCTCTTATGATCTTTGGCTTTGCAATCAGTTGTGAACGTTTAGCGACCGTCTCAATAAAGCAATTCTTGTATAAACATAAGCTATATGAATTTCACCTTTTATTCCAATAATCATTAATAACGTAGGAATTGAATTCACTATTTTTACCAAAATAAATATACCAATCTGGATAATATGTTTGCTATCACATTAGCTAAGCCATGAATTACACAAACATCAAGTTGTGAATTTGATAACCATTTAGACGATGCATCGATTTAAAACACTAAATGGTATCATGTTGGGATATGCATATCCCTTAATCACTTCCATAATATTTTAGGGTTACACACGCTTAATTGACAAATACATAATTTCCCTTAAGAGCAAAAAATACATGCTATCAGCCAGAAGAATCTTCAAGTTCTTCATTATGTTTCACATCATCATTGACTTGGTGTGGTCTAACCGGTCATGCCAGTAAAGTAAATAATCAAGATCCACAAACTTCTGGTTTATGATCGTATATGTATTACTTGTATGTATGTAATACAAAATATAGGATACAATAAATGTATTATAACTTCAAAGTTCAACAATCATGTTATGACACTTTTAGGGGTCTACCTCGTTATTGACATGATCATCGTTGCATTTTAGATGGTCGATCTCATTATTAATATGACCATCATTACAATTTCTCAATGATGTCCATGATCACTATGATCATTATATATTCACTTCATGGATCAAAGTAAAACCAAACAAATTTCATGGTTTTTTTTCATTATTTTCTTGGACATACGGATAAAGTTACTTCAAACTTTTCATATCAGTTTAATGAGATTGCTACCTCAGAAGCATATTTGAGGGACAAACAAAATTTGTTTTATCTGATTTTCTCTTATAAATAAACTTCTTTTCACATAACATTAGTTGAGAAATAATTGAATGTCCGAATTATATAATATTATCGGTCTGACATCTTACGTTCTTTCATAACTTGATATGAGATATGCGAGTATGACACTTCGTGTCATATCTAAGAATAGTTGTATTCTTTCATGATAATAGATCGGAATTTTGGTTTGGTTGTTCTCTCTGTATCATCTTTATAAATAAATGATATCATACCAAATATAAGGGAATACCAAACATGATCATCATTATAAGTTTCTAAGTCATATCCATGATCACAAGATTTTCAATGATCAATATACAATCACATTCTCAATAAAGTAGAACCAACAAAGGTTCATGATTTATCATTAATTTCTTGGACAAACAAATATGTAATCATTTCAATATTGTTATACTCGTTACATAATATTGCTACTTTAGCATATTTTAGATATGACAAATGAAAATTGTTTTATCCGATTTTTTTCTTGTAAACAATCTTCTCTTTGCATAACATGAATAGAGAAGTAATTATATGTCCAAGTTATGTAAGGTCTAAATCTTACGACCTTCTACAGACTCATAATGAGATTTAAGAAGTATGACACTTCGAGTGTCATATCTAACCTTATTGATTCTCTTTCATGAGAGTGATAAAAAAAAAACCACAACTTTGGTTTAAGAGTTCTATTCCATAGTATCCATACTACAATGCATACCATATAATCATATTATACAATACCTGATGTTATAATATGTCACCATATAAAAACGAGTTATGATAAGCCTCAACGCATTTATGAAACAAAAAAAAAACTTTTTCTATATTTATAAGCAAACATATATAATTTACGTAATAACCTATTACCGTCTAACCAATCGCAAAGATATTTTACATACAAATATGTATTACTCTATTTCGAAACTGATAAATACATATTAAAACCACCATAAACGTTGTTTAAGTTTTAATTCAAAGATGTTTGGTTTTTATTCGTAAAACAAACTTGTGGGTATCAAAAACAATTTACATGCAAGTTTAAAGTATGATGTTGTTTTAACGGTGAAAACTTTCGAATAACTATTGAGTCAAAGTAACGAACTAACTGTAGTACTTTAGGCTATGATTGAATTAATACTAAAATTATATTACATCACTTGATTTCTATTTTCTTTTTTTTTCTCTTATATCACTCCTATAATTAAACCTTCTTGATAAAAGAAAATATAAAATCAAACCCTAGTTTTGAACTATTTTTTTCGAATATAACATAGTAATAAAAATTTTACACTTAATATATAGCAAAACGTATAACATAGTAACATAAATTTGCACTTAATATATAGCAAAACGTAACAACAGATTTTATAACTAATTTACTATAATATAGAAACAAGCACATAACTATTACTACAAACAAATAGCTTTAGTACTACATAGGAACCAGTAGTCATAATATGGAATATTTTACAAATTATTATACTAAATACACTATTTTCTTTTAAAGAAAACTTATTGTCGCCAAACGAATCAATAGTATATTTATTTAATAACCCTTATCATTCTTTCGAAGAAATATATCATTAACACATTAAATAAATACATGGTCATAAAGAAAAAGTATTTGATGGTTCGATCGTTTACGATAGTGGCAGGGTGGTTTGAACTACAATAGCAAGATTTAAAACATTTTGTTTTATGATTTCAAGATGTTTACAAATATATTTTTAAATCCACTAAAAGTTATTAATCTAATGTTTTATATCATTATTTAGAACTAATGAAAAATATATCATTAATTTGCTAATATTTTCAACATAAAATTGTTATGGTTGTAAACCCCCATGTTTCCAATCCCATCAGATCTTACGAAATCAAAATAATAAAAACTTGATTTGTTGAAATTCATAGTTTTATGCTATGAAAGTTATTCACTAGATCTAACACAGTGAGTCATTCCAAGGTGAAAAACACGTCTACTAATTCTACGCTTGATTTCACTTTCATACATATAATAAATCATTATGATAACTTTTTTTCAAGACGTGAAAAGAGCAAGTACTATGTTGAAATACAAGGTTTGTTTATTGTTACCTGAATGGATGAAGGATGCCATATCATGGATATGCGACTCTCGAATCATTAGCAACTCGTGCTGATAACGTGTTGTAAAACAACAGTCTATTAGCAACCAATATACAACTATAATAAACATTAGAGAACAAGACTATATAGATCACGTAGAGAACAAGAACATGGAAAATAAGGGAATGAGAATCCTTTTTCATTGATCTATATATCATATACAAATGCCAATATATATATAGGCACTATGACATTTATACAACCATAAATGTGATATGGGAGTTGGTAATGTGGATAGTCACTAATAAATAACATATTCATAACATGATATGAATTATTGAAATCAATTATTGAACTGAATTATTTGATTTCAATAATTGAAACACACTGTGCGAATATAAAATTAATTACTAATAAAGATTGCGAAATTAATAGCTACAATTGATAAATATTTTATGGTTTGCGAAGTGCAGAATTAAACATGCGAAATTATATATTAAACTTTATTGTGTGCGAAATGACTATTTTTAATATGCGAAATTATACAACAAAACCATTCTTAACTAGTTGGATTATGTTAAAACATCACATGCGATATATCAAAACAACACATGCGATATAGTAACACAACAAGTAAACCCAGAAACACTTATCTTCAACCCTGATTACAAATCTAATAAAATAAAAAAAAGCTTCAAATCAAATAAAACCCAGAACTCAAAACTAATATACCTATTGACGAATCCTAAATGTCGAATCAAGCATTTTCGAAAATTGCCCTTCTGTGAGGAATCAACCAAAAACCCTACAATCGAATTAAAACGAAGAATAATTAAATGGGACGGTATGGAAGAATGTCTGATATACCCTTATTTAATTAAATTGAATGAGGACACGTGTATGGCTGTGGGTAGCGCGTACATAATGTACGATAAGGAGATTTGTACCATACTCTTTACCTATATATATATATATATATATATATAGAAACGGGATCAGGAGAAAACGACAAAAAGTGTGAGAACGGTGAGAACGCATCCAGGTCGAACATGTAGCGTGGGGCATGATCAAGGTCCGAGGGGTTTTTTTTGTCTTTTTAGTATTCTTCTCCTTTCACGATTTTCGCGTTTGACATGCTTCTTTATTTTTTGCCTGCAAGATAATTTTGGCATTATTTATTAATTATTTGGCTTTTACTATTTTTTCTCAGATTTCTTCTCGTTGAATTAATTCTTTTTGTGTCACATAGTTAATCTTTTAGCGTTATGGCTTTTTCCATGTCATTTTTGGCGTTTTGTATCTTTTTGTTAATAATTCATTACCATGGATTAATATTTTATAAAACTACAATAACACGAAAATCAAAATAAACTAATAGTCTTCCGTAGGTGGGATTACATGAGAGATGTACCCATCGCTTTGTTCATCACTTTTTTCAGATTTTTCATCATCAAATTTCATTTTTGCGTATAACGCCATTAGCTCGTCTATTCTTTGCTACAGCCTATTCTTGAATATCACTGCATCCTTGGATTTTGGATCGTTTGAAGGTGTTAAATCACAGAGTTGTTCAATGATAGATAGCAACTCTGTCTTCAACATTTCTTTCATTGGTCTTGAATATTGCACCCCGTTTTTATAAGTCGCTTCAAGTGTTCCTTCTTCCTCATGCAATACCCAACTGCTAAGTTTTGGTATATCAATATCTTCAATATCATTATCGTTTTCATCATCTTCTGCTGGAAACTTTCTCTCCAGTCTTTTTATTACAGTTCTTGTTCTTTCACAATCATTGTCTCTTGGAACCCCAAGGGCCAGGATATCCTTCTGAACATTTTCATTCATTCCTATCATGGCTTTTATTGTTCTTACCTTTACCCTTCTCCTGTCAGAGAACTTTATGATGAATCGTTTTTCTTTCCTTCCAAACCTCCATGCAATAACCTTAGCCATTTTTTAATTTTTTTGGCGTTTTGGAAAATATGTGGCGTTTTAGTCTTTTTGGCGTGTTTGAGCTTGGGTTCTGATGGTCTTCTTTTATATTGACTTTTTTCCCACGTATGTCAGGTAATTATGGCGTTTTGAAAAAGCTAAATAAATTTAATATAATAAATGTTAGTAACGAGTGGACGTTAACCCGCGCGTTGCAGCGGGAACAAAGTTAAATAAAACATTAAGAACAACAGATTCTTATATACTCAGATCAGGAGTTTAAACACAGATATATGATACCGACTAAACTTGAACATCAAAATCACAAAATACACATACATTTTGAAACTAAAACAATGAAGTTAGGACCAGAATGCGTCGACTATTTATCCAGTTACTTAAAATCTACTAATAACAACAATATAATCAACATAACTGTTGTTTCATCAAGTAAATAAAATAAGCAATCACAAACAGATACAAATCCACTTTTTCAACATCTAATTGTCCTATATATTAAGATACAACAGATTCCAAAATATTTAGATAAGAAGTTCATACATGAACATACGATATGGACTGAACAACCAACAGAAACACACATACATTTCAAAACTACTTATGGAAACAAATTATGAAAATAGATCATATTACCAGAAAGCAGAGAGGATGAAGAACATATAAAAAGAAAGGAACGAATTCATATCGACGGTGGTGATGGATAAAGACGCACTTGTGTTGATTATAAATAACTTTGATTACTATCGGAATCTCTCACATGGGAGAGAGGCCAAAATATACAATTTACAAAAGGGCCTTAGTTAACTCAAAATATTCATAGTCTTCGGAGAATAAACCCCAATGGCTAATTTTATAAAAAATCGAAGACGAATCTACAATTCAATATCTATGATATTAAAATTCACAATGAAAATCGAGTTTCATAACTGAAATCAAAAGAAACATTAGTGGTCATCAGATTGATGCCATAATCCATCACAATCAAAGAAACCATTGGTATTCAAAAAAAAATACCTCTATTTCTTAATATATACCATAGAAATTGCTAGTGTCATCTAACCGTAACCCAACTGCTTGCATCAGGCACATCCACCGTCACAAACTGTCGTAACCTACTCACGTTGACAACCGTGTGTCCACTCGGTTCCAAGATTACAATTCCGGAAAATAACACGGTGTCAGCGTAACCATTTGATATGATTCACGAAAGAAGTACACAAATAATGGAAAATCATATAACTTAATCAATTGACAAAAAATTGAAAGTGTACCTGGGATGGCGATGGTCATTAATGGGTTTCTTTGAATCGATGCATGGAAATTGAAGAGGATTATGAAAGGGCGATGAAGATATGGATGAAAGTGGCGATTCACAATCGGTGCGTAACATTCAATTTGATGCGGCATATATATATATATATATATATATATATATATATATATATATATATAGGGTTAGGTTCATTTGTGAACCTTACCCTATTTGTGAACAAAACGAACACATCTTGGCCCTTAATCTAGTTTAGTATTTATAAGGGTAGGATTGTCATTAGACATTTAAAAATTATTTATTAGTTAAATTTATTATAGATTTCATTTTGAATAACTAAGGGTAGTTACCAAATATATATAACTTCCCCTACAATCTTGCATTCTAAAATTTGAATTCATGTTTTCAAAAAAAAAAAAAAACCACGTACATCTTTATTTTGAATTGCTTTTCGATGTCTTCTTTCATATTATATGAGAAACTAATGAAAAAATATATGTACATCTCAATTTGCCCAACTGTAATACACATGTGTACTTTGTCACTTACACATGTGTATTATTACAATCGTTAAGTTCACAAATTACACAATTTTAAAATCGACAGAAATACACAACATATCACAATGTTTCATGATGAAGTTTGAACAAATACACCTCTCATCGGTTCCTTTTACCCAACACACTTAACTGTACAAAGCAATATATTGCATTACCTACATATATGTACAATTCAGTTTGTCCAACTTAAATACACATGTGTATTTCTTGAAAATATGGAGGCGGTTTTTTTCCCATGAGGAATTAAAATTGAATTACGAACTGAACATGATGGGGTGGTTATTTTTTCTAGTAACCGAACATAATTTTTAAGAACAAATAATTACGATACTGCCCTTTAGCAGTTATTTTAAATCAGGTTTTAGGTTTTTTTTAATTAAAAAAATCCTTTACAACCTAAGATCATGGTCTCCTCATCCAACGGCTAGGATCTGTTCGTTTTTGTTCACAAAATTAACAATGTTCACTCTTGATCCTCACCCATATAATATATATATATATATATATATATATATATATAAAAGAAAGGGGAACTGATAAAAGAAAATGGATGTGTAAAAAACTGAAAGCAGAAACGGTGTAAATGAGACTCGAACCGGCGTCATATGGGAATTGAAAAGGCGTGCCTACCGGTGGAACAATTTGTATTCCTGTTGATTATTATAAAACATATTACCCCTTTATCCAAACAGTTGTGTCCTTTCGACGTATCCCAAGTTGCTTTTTGTATGATTATATAATTATGTTTTTCGTCGTTTCATTTTACTGTTTTTTGCAGTTTACAGTGTTTTGTTTTCAGACTCAACTATTTTAATGGTGTAACACGTCAAATCTTTTGACGGCTGTAATTATGGCCTTTTGTTTTCCAATGGCGGTTAGATAACTATTGGACTTCTTTTGTTTATATTCTTTCCACATTGTTTCACACTTTTTTTATAATTTTAGTTGTTCAAATTAATTTTATTATAGTTTGGTAGTTTTTTTGGGGCATTTTTATGGCATTATGGTGTTTTACACATATTTGCTAATTTTGGCATTTTATTATATTTTTCTTTACAAAATTAATATTATTTTATTGTTTATTAACTGACATTACAAAACAAATAATAGATAAAGAAAATTAAAAAAAAAAACAAAGTAGAAGCAATTTATGATTTTAAATGTTCAGTGTCATCAGTTTCTTTTTTCTTTTGAAACTACAATAAATGTGACAAATAAATGGCGTTTTGGGTTTGGCGTTGTTTATTTTCTTTGTTCATGTGTTGAAGTGTCTTTGTAGATGTTGGAGACATAGAGCGACCCCCTATGGGTGGATGTTATCTGCCTGTGGTCTTCAATATATTCATTGAGGCCAAAGTAGCATTGACACTGGTATAAGTCTCTTCTTATCATCCAAACCTTCTTCAGGAACAAAGATGACAGTATGACATATGGGTGTCATCAGTCCCTCTTTTTTCAATTTTTTCCATCTCATCCAACAAAATCTTTCTACACTCACGTAACAAATCATTAAATGAAGCTTCATGCAGAACATTACTGAGGATCAAAGAAAAGATGTTTGCTGTCGTTGTATTTTTTGGCGTTTTACATTGAGTTGTAAATTTTTTTAGCAACCACTGTGTGTTTTTTTGTGTTTTTTTGGTATGATAAACGGAAGGTGGTGAGGCGTTTCTATTTATAGAATTTTTTTGGCACGTAGTTTAGGCGGGATTTTATTTTTATAACAAAAAATGTAATTAACATTTATCCGGATGTAAACTTTGGCGTTATATATAATGACGTTTCATATTTTATGGCATTTTTGTAGCCAAGGAGCTTAAATAAAAACACAGAAAAAAGTACGCAGTGATAAAATTGGCGTTTTGTATTTATTTGGCGTTTTATTTTTCAATGGCGTTTTATGTGAGGAATGGTTTTTTACTTTTTTTACCCTTAATGACGCGCGTCCACGTAATAAAATTAGTGTTATTTACTAAAATGCTACCGCGCCAATCTAGTCCATAGATTGTTTTGATCGTACGATCCATAAGCGTTCTCCCCGTTCTCACACTTTCTACCGTTTTCTCTAAATCCTGACCCTATTTATATATATATATATATATATATATATATATATATATATATATATATATATATATATATATATATATATATATATATGGCATGGCTCTATAAGAAACCCCATCTTTTTTTAAAAACTATGCAAACCCAACGTGAGCCATTGATTATCTCTCATCTAACTTGATCAATGGCTCTCCTATTTTTTGGTAAGAATTAGATTTAAAAGAAATGATATAATACATTAGTACAAGTGGGAGGGGCATTTTCGGTAGTGAAAAAGGGACCTTTTGACTTTCCAGAACCATCAAATCATCATATCACTTTCTCTTTCTCTTACCTCTTCCTCTTTCCCATTTCTTCAACCCAATCTTGAAGACAAAGAATGAACACTCTTCAAAATCAGGAGAAATAAACAACAACCACCACCAGCAACCACCTCCTCCGGCGAAACTCACCAGGCTTCTTCTCCGGCTCTCTCTCTCCTCAATCTTTAGAAGCAAATGAAGGGTCTGAATGTTGTTTTAGAGAGAGAGAACGATGACAACAATCTTCATCATGTTCATCTATAACAAAGAGAACACACATACAAGTGTGAGAGAGAGAGGAAGTTTGAACACACATACAGACGACTCGGGTCAGATTCATGTTTAGGTTCGGTTCTAATTTAGTTCGGGATTTACTCCAGATTTATTTCGGTCGGTACATGATTGTCTTTGAATTCCCTACATCCTTGTAATTTTTAGCTGAGTATTTGTTCGAATTGCTGTTTGTTTGATTGATTTTAGGATGTGTATCTTGTTTCCTTACATTTCGTGAATCTTGGATATGGGTATATGTATATATATATAGCTGTGAACTTTTTGGATGAATTATGCTTGAAAAATGTTGATTGTTAACTATATAGGGATTTTACAGAAATAATGATATACGGTTACCGATTTGTTTGTTTATATATACATAAGGTCTGAAAAATTATTGAAACTGTTGGAATAATTGTTACAGAAATAATGATATACGGTTGACGATTTTGTTGGTTTGGTTGCTGTTTGGGCTTTTGATCTGAACAGTAAGTGTTTTTTTTTTTTTGGGTTGTTTGATTTACAGAAACAGACCCATAACATGTGTTAAGCACCTGTTAGAATGATATATAACATGTGTTGATTTACAGAAACAGATCCATAAAGATATTCAATTGACAAGCTGGATGGATGTAGGCGACGTTAATGCGGGGACATTGAATACGTCAAATCTTCTGGGAAAGAAGTTTTCGTTCGTTTATAACATGTGTTAGTGGTTCATGCTGTAACAGATCCATAAACAAGTTTTCATGCTGTAACAAGTTTTCGTTCGTTTATAAAATGTGTTAGTGGTTCATGCTGTAACAGATCCATAAAGAAGTTTTCATGCTGTAACAAGTTTTCGTTCGTTTATAGCAAGTTTTCGTCCATAAAGATATTCAATTGACACCATGATGTGTATATACTGATCTAACAGGTGTTACAATTTGTCTGTTCGGAACATGTAATTGATTAACATGTGACAAGGGTGAAAACAGTCGACGGGGGCGATGAGTTTAATGGTGAGCTTAGTTAATATCGTAATCTTGTTGTAACCCCACTTGTATACATATGATAACATGTAAGCATCCATTATAACCCGACTTGTATTCATGTATATGAAAGTGGTTTGCAAGTTAATATGTGTACAAGTTAATATGGAACATACAAGTTAATATTGCAACACCGTATATGGAACATACAAGTTAATATGGAACATACAAGTTAATATTGTATAACGTGTGTTAAGCCTCTATTATAATGTGTGTTAAGACTTCCAGCATGGATGCATAAACTCCAATAGTAACTTAATAACAACATAGTATACCTGATATAACGTGTGTTAAGCCTCTTTTATAACGTGTGTTAAGACTTCCAAAATGTGTTAAGTCCATACCGTTTTAACATCATGTACTAGACAAAACAATAAGAGTCTCACATTACATATTACTAGTAAACAAAAATACATAGCACTAAGAAAATGGCGGAGCTTCCTTTGACAGTCTGCCTTAGCTTTTCAGCGGCTACCTTTGCTGCCTTGGCTTTTCAGCGGCTACCCTTGCTTTATTGTTTGGGTCGGTCTTGAAACGCTTTGTAAACATGTGGGTGTGCGTATGCCAGGGAAGTTATAAAAATGTGTTTTCATGTCACACGTAACACGTGTTACGTTGTACATGGGTTTCATGTCACATGTAACACATGCATGTCCGAGAAGTTCAAACTATAACACGTGTTAGTTGTGTTGTGCTGCAACATAAACATGGTCATGATCCTTGAGTATCTGATCCACGTTTGATGAAACCAACGGTCCCGAGAATTGGATCTTATATCCCTTGTATCCATCACCGTCCTAATAAACAAAAAGATAAGATAACCGTTAAGTCGTTAACCAGACATAAATATTAACACATTCATAGCCAGAAAATCTTTTTTCTCAAATAACATCACAAAAACGGTTACTATTCAGATCAAAAGCCCCAAACAAAGCAACCAAACCAACAAAAAACAGTTACTATTCAGATCAAAAGCCCAAAGAAGCAACCAAACCAAGCATAACTTTTTAACACAAAAATAAAAACCTGCAAATTAATCTTACACAACTGAAACAACAACTAACAAAGTACACATAACTAAAAACCTGCAATTAATTCGTCATACATGTCTTTAATACATCATCATACCCTAATACATGTCTCTATAACATGTTACTATGGTTTAGCTGTGAAACAGGAGTTCAGACTATAACACATGTTACGTTGGTTGTGCTGTAAGACAAACTTGGCTTAGCTGTGAAACAGAAGTTCAGACTATAACACGTGTTACGTTGGTTGTCCTGTAAGACAAACTTGGCTTTTCGTTTCTAAAAACAGATGTGCCGATTATTAGACGTCTAAAAATAAAAAAATCGGGCATGTGTTAAACACGTCATAACTATAATAATTTAAACTATATGGCTATGTCTAATAGGATAAAGTGTAACATGTATTAGGGTATGACGAGGTAAAATTAATCAGTAAAACTAATCACATGTTTAATAAAATTAATCAATAACACCTGTTTAATAAAATTAATCTTACACAACTAAAACAACAACTAACAAAGTACACAGAACTAAAAACTCTTTAACATATAATCAATAACACCTTACAATTTCAGCAATTAATTCAGCAACTCCTAATCAACAATTAGTAAAATTAATCACATGTTTAGTAAAATTAATCTTATACAACATTAACAAAAAAAAAAAAAACCTCACAGATTTAACAACTCTTAACACCTTACAATTTCAACAAATTATTTCAAACAAATCACATACAAAACAATAACCAAAATCTGAAACAACATATATAAATCATATTTTATATAAACTGAAAAAGTGTAAAAAATCTCACAAATATTCAGATCTGAAACAACATATACAAATCATATTTTATATGATCTCAAGAGCTCGTCGACATCGGTGACCTTTGAGCAGTAGTTGATGATGGCAACATTCCGATCTGGTGCCATTTTGAGGATGCTACGGACCCACATGGTTCTTCAAGGAATAAAGTATAGCCATTTGGGTTGAATATATTCAGTTCCACATCTCCACATCTGAATATATGGGTTGGGGTTGGGGGATGGCGGTGGTGGAGGGGCAGTGGTGGCAGTTCAAATTTTTTTCTTCTTTATCTTCCCCACAAGATATTCATTACTCCCTGTTCATCTTTCTCTCTCATGAAACAGGGTACGTCGTCAGTTGATGTGGATCGAGTTAAACCTGTTGGGGAAACTATGGATCAGCGACATTAACTCCAATGTTGGTGGATTTGTCTCCATAGAAATAAATGGAGAAAGCATGAACTTGTTGAGAAGATGTTAATGGAGATATGTAAAAAGAAATAATGAAAAAAAAATATGGGGATGGGTAATTTGTACAATGGAGTTGATGGGCATTAATTATTAAAGTCAAATCAAGTTGGGAAAGTATCTTGGGTTGGGACAATTACTGATTAACCCTTCTATTCAAAAAGGTAGATGAAATGGATATGGGATACGTGGACATATGAGAGCCACATGTTGAGTTTGCTAAGTTTCTTAAAAAAATGGGGTTTTTTATAGAGCATTGTCCTATATATATATATATATATATATATATATATATATATATATATAGGGAGCCGCTAAAATGAAAACCACCTCCAGTTGTAAGAACCGCGAGAACCACTCTCAACCAATTAGATTATGCCAACAATAAGGTTATTTTGGTCTTTTACCCAAAATGTCAAATCCTCTTATCTCTCTTCATTTATAATTCTTTCTCTCTCCTCTTTCATTATATATGTCAGTTTCATCTTCACTTCTATTCCATTTCTCTCTCTTTTTATTTCACCTACAACAAAAAAGACTCTCACTTTTCTCTTAAAATCAAGATATGAAACCAGTGTGGTTTCAAAGGATCGAGAAAGAGGTTACGAAAACCCCTGGGTTTCTGATCACCGGTGACGGCGGACCTCCAACCGGTCACCCACAACCACACCCCTATCTCCTGTGACGGCGGCGCCCCCTCGTTTCTCCGGCGACGGTGATGCCAACCGTCCCCTCATGCCCACCCTTCTCCGCAACCCACAAACACCCTCAAATCTCTCAGATCCATCTTCATCTCTCGATGGCTTTTTTTTTTTTGCGGCGGTGAGTCGGTGACGGTGGATGAAGGCGGAGGTGTGGGTCACCCACACCTGTGACGGCGATGGTGGGTAGATGGGCGGTGGGTGTTTCCGGCGGCGGTCACTACATCTCAAGTGGGTTTTACTTTTCTTGAGTTCTTGATCTTTTTTGGATTAGGGTTTTTGTGGGGGTGATGTTGGTAAAGATTTGAATGAAGATATTACTGGAGGCATTTTGATAAGTCTGTGAATGGTATTTCTTTTGGGTTTTTTGTTGCTACTGCCATTTACTAGTTCATCAGATTCTTTTGTTCGAGCAAGTTGCATATTCGGTGGATTTTATCTGTTGATTTTTGATATGTGGGTTTGATCTGTTGATTTTTGATATGTGGGTTTGATATATGGGTCACGAACAAGAATCTGTTAAACTTTTTGGTGATTTTGCTTTTCTAGTCATTTTTGATGAACTATGCTTTTCTAGTGATTTTTATGAACATTGTGGTCATGAACAAGAATCTGATGAATTTTTGCTTTCTAGTTATTTTTGAGGGTGTTTGTTTAGGGGTGGTGGCTACTGGTCGGACTTATTGGGTTGTTTGGGTGGTGGCTTGTCGGACTTATTGTGTTGTTTCTGTTGGAGCTATGGTATGTACAGCTTGTTTTGTTTTGATTATGTTTTTGTTGGGTTTTTCTTTGATTGTTTCTGTTGGATCGATGTCGGTGGTACCTGTACAGTTGTTTGTTTTGATTATGTTCACATGATGGGTCTGTACAGCGGTTGCCGATAGTGCCTGGTGGTGCCCCGTGGTGTCCGCTGGTGCCGGGGGTGCCCCGTTGTGCCGACTGAAACTTTTTTTCGCCGACATTTGATATTGACGATCGTTCTTGGCAGTGATGATGCAAAAAAAAAAACGTATTTTTTTTATGACGATGGCACGGCAAGGATGGTGGAGGGTAGGTTTTTGAACCCGCAACCCCACCTTGCAGCCTTTTAATTTATCGGAAAAAATCTGAGCCAAACCCTTTTTTTTCGAGATACACTTTTGTTTTTTTGGTGTTGTTGGTTTTTTATATTCTTTTCCCTCTTCGACGACGATAAAAATATATCCGAGACACCTACCGACTTTGCGATTTATGGGTGCGTTCGTCTTTGCGTAAACAAGTTTTCGTGTAAAAAAGTTTTTGTGGAAAAAAAGTTCAACCGTAAACTTTTACGTAAAACGTAAAAAGTTTACCGTAAAAGTTTTTGGTGAGGCTTTGATGGCGGCGGTAGTTCAGGTGGTGGTGGGTTTGTGGGGGTGGTGGGTTTCAAGTCGGCGATGGGCGGCGGCGGAGTTGTGGTGGTGGTGGGTTTCTAGTCGGCGATGAGCGGTGTTGTGGTGGTGGTGGGTTTTGACGTCGACGGCAGTGAGGGGGTGAGCAATGACATTGATGGTGATGACGGCAGCCGGTAACCCCTCAGATCAAGACTCATGGGTTTGGTGGTGGTGGAGAGGGTTTGAGCAATGACGTTGATGGTGATGACGGCAGCCGGCCGGCGCCGGAGCTGCACCGGCGACGATTGCAGTAGAGGTGAGTGTGTTTGGTTCAAGTTTGGCTTAGATTTCGTGCTCAGATTCTGATGTGGTTTGAGTTTTGGTTCGGGTTAGGTTCGGGTTCACTTCAGATTTTGTCGGGTTTTCGGCTCGGTTTCGGGTCTCAGTCAAAGTTGGTCAGCCGCGGTTCGGGTGTGGTTCGACGGGTCAGATTGAATGTAAGTTTAAATCTTTTTTTTTATTTCTCTGTTAATATAGTATTAAGTTACTTCAATTAGTTCTTACTTCTTACAGTTCTTTGCAATACTTTTCTTATTTGATCCTGATTATATGCATGTGTGTGTGTGAATGTGTAACATATTGTACAATCAAGAATCTTATTCTTTCTTTTTTGTTTGCAGTTTCCTTTCAGCTTTATGACCTCAAGCAGCAAGGTTTCATAGAGAGGCAAGAGGTGAAATTTTTTTAGTAGACGAAAACACTGCGTTTTAGCGATTTTTATTACAAGAACCTGGAATTTGGTTAATGTTTAACATCTAAAATACTCTTCTCTGGAATTTGATTAGAAATTTGTTATGTTTTGACATTTTGACGAAAACTATGTATATTGATAATTGTGATTGGTTTATTGTTGTATTTAAAAAAAAATCGACACTTAGTTGTCGGGATTGTCCAAAAACAGAGGAAACTCTGCCCCGATTTTCGAAAAATCCGTTATACGTAAACTTAAAACGTAAAACGTAAAAATTTTAACGTAAAACGTAAAACTATAAAAATTTTACGTAAAACGTAAACTATAAAAATTTTACGTAAACGTAAACTTTTATCTAAAAACTTTTTAATGTAAAACGTAAACTTAAATCGTAAAACGTAAACTTTTTAACGTAAAACATAAAACGTAAACGTTTTAACGTAAAACGTAAACGTTTTAACGTAAAACGTAAACTTTTTGACATAAAACGTAAAACGTAAACCGTAAACTTTTTAAAGTAAAACGTAAAATCTAACCTTTTTAACGTAAAACGTAAAACGAAAACTTTTATGTAAAAACTTTTTAACGTAAAACGTAAAAAAAAAATGATGTACCTTGTAGAACGTAAAACGTAAACTTTAAACGTAAAACGTAAAACGTAAACCGTAAACCTCTATGTAAAACGTAAAACGACGCGCGACAACGGGGCGTAAAAACGGAAAAAATTTAACGTAAAAAAACGGCGCGTTAAAACGTAAAAAATTTAACGTAAAAAAACGGCGATTTTCTGTTGCGTTCGGTTTTGCGTAAAAACGTTTTTGTAAAAAAAAAATTAAACCGTAAACTTTTTAACGTAAACCGTAAACTTTTTATCATTAAACGTAAAAACGTGAAGCGTAAAAAGTGTTACGTAAATTTTTTCGTAAGTTTTACGTAAAACGTAAAACGTAAAAAGTTTTTCGTAAGTTTTACGTAAACTTTTTCGTAAGTTTTTCGTAAATTTTTTTCGTAAGTTTTACGTAAACGTTTTCGTAAGTTTTTCGTAAAACGTAAAAAGTTTTACGTAAAACGTGAAAAGTTTTACGTAAAACGTGAAAAGTTTAACGTAAAACGTGAAAACTTTTACGTAAAACGTAAAAACTTTTACGTAAAACGTAAAAAGTTTAAATTTTTAACGTAAAATGTAAAAAGTTTTACGGGTAAAAAGTTTTACGTAAAACGTAAAACGTAAAACGTAAAACGTAAAAAGTTTTTCGTAAAACGTAAAAAGTTTTACGTAAAACGTAAAAAGTTTTACGTAAAACGTAAAAAGTTTTACGTAAAACGTAAAAAGTTTAACGTAAAACGTAAAAACTTTTATGTAAAACGTAAAAAGTTTAAATTTTTAACGCAAAACGTAAAAAGTGTACAAAAAGGGGCGCGTCAAAAAAAGTGAAAAAACGGCGCGTTTAAAACGGCGTGTAAAAAAACGACGCATTAAAAAACGTGCAGAAACGGCGCGTTTTAAAAAAAACAACGCTTGAAAAAACGGCGCGTAAAAACGCGTAAAAAAACGGCGCGTTAAAAAACTTCGGAAAAACGGCGCGTTAAAAAACTTCAAAAAACGGCGCATTAAAAAACTTCGGAAAACGGCGCGTTAAAACGGCATGTAAAAAGCGTGAAAAAAATTTGGCGCGTTAAAAAACGTGGAAAAACGGCGCGTTTAAAAAAACGACGCTTGAAAAAAACGGCGGGTTAAAAAACTTCGGAAAAACGGCGCGTAAAAAACGTGTAAAAACCGCGCGTTAAAAAAAACGCCGATTGAGAAAAACGACGACTTTAAAAAACGGCGCGTTAAAACGGCGCGTAAAAAACGGCGTTAAAAAACGGCGCGTTAAAAAAACGCCGATTGAGAAAAACGACGCCTTTAAAAAACGGCGCGTTAAAACGGCGCGAAAAAACGGCGCGTGAAAAACGGCGCGTGAAAAACGACGCGTGAAAAACGGCGCGTAAAAAACGTCGTTAAAGAACGGCGCGTTAAAAAACGGCGCGTTAAAAAATCGATGCGTTAAAAACGGCGCGTTTAAAAAAACGCCGATTGAGAACGGCGCGTTAAAAACGGCACGTTAAAAAACGGCGTTAAAAAACGGCGCGTTAAAAAAACGGCGCGTTAAAAACGGTGCGTTAAAAAACGGCGTTAAAAAACGGCGCGTTAAAAAACGGCGCGTTAAAAACGGCGAGTTAGAAACGGCGTGTTAAAAAAACGCCGATTGAGAAAAACGACGCCTTAAAAAACCAGCGCGTAAAAACGGCGCGTAAAAACGGCGCGTAAAAATGGCGCGTAAAAAACGGCGCGTGAAAAACGGCGCGTAAAAAACGGCTCGTAAAATACGGCGCGTAAAAAACGACGTTAAAAACGGCGCGTTAAAAAACGGCGTTAAAAAACAGCGTTAAAACGGCGCGTTACGCTTGAAAAACGGCGCGTCAAAAAAACGGCGCGTCAAAAAAACGTAAAAAGTTTAACGTAAAACTTAAATTGTAAAAAGTATAAAAATCTTTTAAAAAAAATCTGAATTTAAAAATGTTTTTAATAAAGAAATTATGTTTAAAAAATAAAAGTAATAAAAAGTAATTAATGAATAGGACAAAAAAGGTAATTTAAAATTAATATATATAAAAAGACAAAATAGAGTTATTTTACTTAAATACCCTTTTGGATTATAATATTAAAGACATAATAAGACAAAAAGCTTTTAATATTAATATTAACTACTTTTAATCACATCCATCCATCTAGTTGATCTAAGGGCCATAAAGTGGTTCTCATGGTTTTTACAACTAGAGGTGGTTTTCATTTTAGCGATCCCCTATATATATATATATATATATATAGGGCATGGATGTATAGAAAACTTATTTGTACTAAGAAAACCTAGGAAACCCAATCTATGACCATTGATCAAGATCATCCAATGGCTCATAAAATTTGAAACCTTTTTGAATTAAATTAAATACATGATAAAGTCAATAAAGTTAGTTCAAGGGCATATGGGTAAAATTACATATGATATGATTACATTTGTCCAAAAGAAGTCAAAGTAAGTACAAACCATATATTAAAATATCTCTTTCTCTCTCTTCTTTAATTGTCACCATCACCATCAAACCATCATCATTCTCTCTCTTTCTTCTTTCTTCTTTTTGAGAATTCAAAATATCTCATTCTCTCTCTTCATTCTTCTTCTTCTGTAAATTCACCATCATCATCATCATCATCCATTCTCTCTCTCTCTCCATGTTTCAAAATAAACACCAAGAACACATACAAGTGTGTGTGTGAGAGTTCAGGAGGTAGAGAGAGAGATTTAAGAGAGAAGTCTCGCCGGAGAAGAAGAAGTCTCGCCGGAGAAGAAGAAGTCTCGCCGGAGAAGAAGAAGTCACCACCATCATCATCATCATCGTCATCCATTCGCCGGAGAAGAAGAAGTCTCGCCGGAGAAGAAGAAAAAGGTGCTACGGTGAATCGCGAAACAAGATAAAAACAAGGTGCGACGGTGAATCGAAATCCCTAGATATGAGAGCAACATTTCAGTTGTTATCATCCGGTAAAAGTCACCAGAAAATGGAAGAAAACAAGAAGGAAGTGCAGAAGCAGATTTGAAGATGAACATGAGAGAGAAGCAGATTTGAAGATGAACATGAGAGAGAAGCAGATTTAGAGAGAGGAACAACAATCTTCATCGTGTTCATCTCGAACACCAAGAACACACGCACAAGTATGTGAGAGAGAAGCATGTTTGAACCTAATTTACCTTGATTTTAGATAGAGAGACAACAATCTTCATCGTGTTCTCGAACACCAAGAACACACACACAAGTGTGTGAGAGAGAAGCAGGTTTGAACTAATTTACCTTGATTTTTTTTGTTAAGGTTGTTGTTAATATGTTTTTGTGTGCTCAAAGTGGTCTAGTAATGGTAAATGTTTAGTAGTTACAGGTTTTTGTTTTTTGTATTAAAATCATGTTTATGTAGTAATGATCTCGTTCATTTTATATATAAAAAGTAGTTCTTTTTGCTGCTACATATGTTGTAACAATGTTACACATGTTACTTATGTTAAAATCAGCCCTTTCTTGGACACAAAAGGAGCTACACATATGTAACACATGTTTGTAACGTGTGTTACACTAGAGGTTTTACTTAGTAACCTTTTTTTGTTAAGGTTGTTGTTAATATGTTTTTGTGTGCACAAAATGGTCTACTAATGGGTAAATGTTTATGTAGTTTACAGGTTTTTATTTTTGTATTAAAATCATTTTTATTTTTTTTTGATATTATCAGTTGTTCTTAGCTTACAAGTTGAAATGTTGAAATGTAATTTTAAATGGGTTGAAATTTATTTTAAATGGGTTGTTAGTTGAAATGTCTTGCTAGCATAATTAGCTACATATGTTGTAATAATGTTACACGTGTTACCTATGTTAAAACCAGCCCTTTCTTGGACACAAAAAGGAGCTACACATATGTAACACATGTTTGTAACGTGTGTTACACTTAAGGGTAACACATCTAAAACAATTGTTGTGGGGAGTACAACTGTCCAGTCTAGAAAACAAAAACAAAAGCTATACGACGTCAAACAAATACGAAAGGTTGTGCTAACATATGTTACATGTTTGTTTAGTGCTTGCAGCGAGGGAGTTGGTTCTACCGGATAGTAGTTGTTTGAAGTGTATGGTAACTGTTTACATATGTAACCTTTTTTTGGGTGGTTTTGCTTAGTTTTTTTTATGTGTGAAATGATGCAGATAAAAACTCAAAATTTGGGGAGTCTTCAAGTTCAGGGCATAATTGGGTAGAAGGTAACTAGTGTTAGTGATGTTACTACTATTGTTTTTTAATTAGTAAATTAAAAATACTGGACTGTAACTTGTGTTATTATGACTTGACCATAGCAGTTGCAGCCAAACGAGAAGGGATCTTGGCAGGAAGATGGAGAAACCGATGAAGAAGGGGAACAAGAAGTCGATGAAGGGCAGGTGGTGGGTACATTTGACGTTGTACAGAAGTTACCCTCTAGTGTAACACATGTTACAAACATGTGTTACATATGTTCAACCCCTTTGTTACCAAAAATCGGGGCTGCACATATGTAAGACATGTTTGTAACTTATGTTACACTAGAGGGTAGCACATGTATGATCATTTTTGGATCATTTGTATATATTTAAGTCTGTATAAACCTACAACATCGAAACCCCCAAAAAGGTTGCACATGTTATGACAGAAGGGGAAATGTGTAGCAGCGTTCAATACTGTTGTTTCACTCTATAGTGTGTAACATGTGTGACATGGCGTTTGTCAGCAAAACATATAACTTGTAAGGTGATACGGTTGTATCTTTAAAACATGTTTACCTATAAATACTTACATGTTATAGGTTGTATCTTTAAAACATGTTTAAACTGGAAACTGGAAACACTTACAAAATATAAAGCAGAGTTACACAAGACGTAACATGTGTAAACTGGAAACACTTGTGTAACATTTCGGTGTAACACATGTTACATGTTGTATCTTAAAAAACATGTTTACCTATAAGTACTTAAAAAATATAAAGCATAGTAGGAACACAACTTTTAAGGATGTTACAAACGTTGTAGATAAGATGTTACATGTGCACACACAATTAACATGTGTAACATGGCGACAAGTGTCACGTGTGATCTTTTTTTTGTTACCCTAGGGTGCTAAACGTATTACAACGTTCATAACGCACGTAAACTTATACTAACATCCATCCCTATGTCCACAGATGATCTAGAACATACTCCACATTACCATCTTTACGAGTCTTCTAATGGCACTAAATTGTGGACACCGAATGTCAACGAGCAATATCATCCTATTAATGTTAAATCATATGTTACACTGAAAGAACTTCTTGCCATGTATAAGACTTATGACCAATAAGCTGGGTTCAATGTAAAAAATATATGTTAATGCAGTTTTTTTATCTACTAATAACATTGTTAATAACAACTCTAGGTACATATGTAACATGAAATGTATCGTTTGTCCCTTTAATTCGTTACGCTAGTCTCATATACTTATAGTTACATATATT
Source organism: Helianthus annuus (assembly GCF_002127325.2). Classification (NCBI taxonomy): domain Eukaryota; kingdom Viridiplantae; phylum Streptophyta; class Magnoliopsida; order Asterales; family Asteraceae; genus Helianthus; species Helianthus annuus. The sequence goes on from NC_035438.2 coordinate 14,660,852, forward strand.
ACTTGTTTGTTCATTGATATGACATTTTGGATGACGTAATGTTGTTACATATGTAATTTTACTAAGTTTAAATTGACACCAAAGGGACTGACATATGTAACATATGTTACACTATGGGGCAACAAATGTAACACATGTATAGCCATCTTACACATGTTACATATAGGTGTTACATGTGTTACAACGTCAAGGTTACACATGTTACATATAGTTGTTGCATCCCAAAAAAAATTGCCGTCACATCAACATCCGTATTCATCCAAAAATGGGCATACTAACAATGAAAATGAAAATAAAAATGAATTTTATATCAATAGTTGTAATGCTTCTAAAAAATGGTCTTCACAACAACATCCATCTTCACAACACATAGCAGCCAACCAAAAAACACACCATCGTCACCACGAAAACCTGATGATGCGTTGTAATCCTTCGGCGGGCTTCGCTTCTTGATAACCATCTTCATCTTGAACACAAAACATTTTTTCACCTGTGAACAAAATAAGTACATCAATATTAGTTTCTATAGTTAAAACTTATTAATCTCCTATGTAACATGTGTAACGTGGCTATACATGTGTTACCTCTCTAGTGTAACACATGTTACAAACATGTGTTACATATGTGCAACCCCCCTTTGTGTCCAAAAAAGGGTTGGGGTAACTACAAGTAACTTGGGTAACGTTTACTGCATATGTAGCTAATTATCCCACCAAAAAAAACACGACTTTTTATTTGTAAAATAAACGAGATATTCCGAATAAATTATGAAGTTTATACATTTTAACATTTAACAACCAATCTTAAAAAAACGTTTTAACATTTAAACTTACTATTATATTAAGTAAAAACCTTTTGTAACACGTAAAAAACCTAACACGTGTTGCATTGGATGTATCTTCAAGCTGAAGATGGGATTATAAAAGGAAAATGCACAACACTAAAAAAGTTGTAACACGTGTTACAACGGTTGTTTTAAGAACTTTCAAATAAACAAGTGTTGCAAAGTGGATGTTTTTAAATAACTGTTTAAATCAACGTAATAGAGATGTGTAAGTAGGTAATTTTCTTTTGTAACACGTGTTACATTGGATGTATCTTTACGTTGAGGATGGGATTATAAAAAGGAAAATGCACAGCTGAGAAAAAAGATGTAACACGTGTTACAACGGTTGTTTTAAGAACTTTCAAATAAACAAGTGTTACACCGTGGATGTTTTAAAAAAACTGTTTTCATCCATTTGTAATAGAGACGTGCAAGTAGGTAAAAACCTGTTGTAACACGTGTTACATATGTGCAGCCCCGATTTTTTGTAACAAAGAGGTTGAACATATGTAACACATGTTTGTAACATGTGTTACACTGGAGGGTAACTTCTGTACAACATCAAAGGTACCCACCACTTGCCCTTCATCGACTTCTTGTTCCCATTCTTCATCGGTTTCTCCATCTACCTTCTTTCGTTATCGTTATGTTTCTTTATCGTTCTGCTTTCGCTTATTAGCCAGCCTACCCGTCACGGACCTGGTCATTCTCCTCACTCTTGCAAATACAACAGCCATAGTAAATACATAATAACATAAGTAATATTTCCGGAGTTATTTAACACAACAAACAGGTACGAGATAGGTAACACATGTTACCTGAAACTGTATTCTGCACCGAAACTACACAATCGTCAACAACTATCTTCTTTTCGTCAAGCAACGCCCTCACTACAAAGTGTTACCTGAAACTGTATTCTGCACCAAAACTACACAATCACACTCTCTGATGCACTCAGGACGTTGCATTTTTTCTGCACACACCTTTCCACCCTACGCCTTCACATTTTAACAAAAAAATGCCCACATTCAGCTAATCCGACACTAAAAACACAATCTCAATACTAAATCTAACAACATTACCAAACCAAACCGCTTAAACAGAGAAAAAATAACATTTGAACAGTCCTAAACAAACAATAATCACAAATTAAAAAAGACTGAAAAAAAAACCAAAGAATCCAAACCAAATGACACCTAACCGAGTATAAAACCAGAGAATCCAAACCAAAATAAAACAAGAGAATCCAAAAAGACTGAACCATACTTGGACTGGATCACTAACCGGAAACCTGAACCGAGTCCCGATCTGCGGCTGACTCGAATCTGAACTGAGCTAAAATCAGAATCCCCACTCCGGTTGCCTGTAACACCGTCGTCGGCACCGACGGTTCATCGGAGAACCTCCATCGCTGTAGACGAAGGCTTGTAATCAGAATCCCCACTCCGGTTGCCTGTAACACCGTCGTCGGCACCGACGGTTCGTCGGAGAACCTCCACCGCTGTAGACGACGGCTTGTCCGTCGTCCATCGTCGATTTCTTCTCTCTCTTAAATCTCTCTCTCTACCTCCTGAACTCTCTCACACACACTTGTGTGTGTTCTTGGTGTTTATTTTGAAACATGGAGAGAGAGATAGAATGAATGATGATGATGATGGTGAATTTACAGAAGAAGAAGAAGAAGAAAGAGATAGAATGATATATTTTGAATTCTAAAAGAAGAAGAAAGAAGAAAGAGGGAGAATGAAATGATGGGTAATAAATGACTTGATGGGATGGGGGAGAGAGTGAAATGATGGCTTGAACAAATGACTAATTTGCCCTTTAAACATGTGTTTAAAGATATGATGTGGATCAATCTTGACCACACAATTCAGGTTTCCTAAGTTTTCTAGATTAAATGGGTTTTCCATAGATACTTACACTATATATATATATATATATATATATATATATAGTGGAAGATTTTAATGAGAAGAATTTTTAAGAACAAAAAAGAATAAGTATAAGCCAATGGAAATGCTCCATTTAATATATGTTATTAATGTTATGTAAGAGCATACTAGTAAATTTGTTATTTTAATTAATTTATTGTATTTTCTTAAATTAGCTAAACTAATTAAACTTGTAACTCATTTTTAAAATATAATCTTTCAAGACAACATAATTTTTTCGATATGTGTGGAATAACGTGTAGGATAAATTTCGATATGTGTTGAATAAATTTTGATATGTGTAGGATATACTTTCGATAAATTTCGATATACGTAGGATAAATTTGAAAGGTGTAAGGTAAAGTGTTCTTTCTTGATTAATAAAAAGAAAATAATTAATAGGAGAACTTATAAACTATTTATTGTTTTATTATTATGCCTTTTTCTTCTTTTTCTTTTTTACATTAAGTTTCTTCTCATAAAATTATTATTATATATAGGGTTAGGATCCTAAGCGAACCTAGTGGTAATTGTGAACTAAATGAACATCTGGACCAATGATTGTTTAGAACTTGGAAATTTACAATAATGACAGTTTTGTAATTATTTATGTGTAGAAAATAAATTAAAAGGGTATAAAAGTAAATTGTTAAGTAATTCTTTCTCTAATTAAAAATTTTATTACATTCTCTTTTCTTTTTCTCTGATCAGTTAACTTATTTTTTAATATAAAAATACAACTATTATAAAATATTATTTCATCTAAAACAAGATTAAAAAATGCTATAAAATTGAATGTACATATACATATTAAACGTATTAACAATTTAGAAATGTATGTACATATATGGAGTTTTTTCTCAAAAGGGTGTTGGTAGAAAAGTTATTTACCAATATGGGTGATTTAAGCAATAATTACTAAAATGGGTGTTTTTCTATATTTCTTTATTTTTAACTAATATGTTATAATTCTTCTATTTTTATTTAATCAACCTATCACATTTGTATTCTTTTCTTCCATCTAACTAATTGTTTAGATTTTTTTAACTAATTTATTAATTATTATATATTTTTTCTTTTTTATAATGAAACCCATGTTATAAAAAACTTAGATTCATTTTATTTTTAAATGCTAATACCTCTCATCTACTGTTTTAATTTAATTTGAGTTAATTACTGTTTTCGTCCATGTGGTTTGTCAAAAATCACTATTTCAGTCCATTAGTTTAAAAAATTGCGATTTCAGTCCCTGTGGTTTCACTTTCGTAACCATTTCAGTCCTTGTGGTTTCACTTCCGTAACCATTTCAATCCATTATTATGTTAAGTACAGGGACTGAAATGGTTTCGAGGTGGACTGAAATGGTTACGAAAGTGAAACCATAGGGACTGAAATCGTAATTTTTAAACTAATAGACTGAAATAGTAATTTTTGACAAACCACAGGGACGAAAACAGTAATTAACTCTTTAGTTTTTTTTAGAGTAATTTTTCATTTACTATTGTCCATGTAGTTGATTACCAATTCAAATGAAAACCCATAATATAGTGTTTACTAAAGTTACATAAATTTTATTAACAACCGGTGGGCAAAATAGAATGATTGGTTCGTAATTTTATTGGCCAACTCGATATTATCATTATTTTTTATTATCAACTTATTTTTTAATAGTCACGAATAATATTTATTTCATTCAGTTAATGTAAACATGAACACATGTCTCGTTTACAAAAAAGAAAACAATGTTTGTGTTTGATTGTTTGTTCGATTAACGTTAAATAAATGAACATGAACGTGCTACTTTAGTGATCGTTTACATCTCTAAAATTAGAATGATTTAGCTTACATAAATGTAAAAGGAAATAAAAGAAAAGGCGTTAAGAAAAAAGAATTATATTTCTGTTGGCTAAAAAGTAAATACAATATAAAGAGTAATTGTTTGGAGAAAATAAATTAAAAACATATTAGGCTAATTGAAAAAAAAAGAAAAAATATAATAGATTAATTAATAATAAAGAAATAAGAAATAACACTCATTTTAATATTTTTTTTAAATCACCCATTTTGGTAAATATTTTTTCCAACCTCACTAATTTGGGAAAAAAAAGTCATTACAAAACATTTATTTTGGTAATTATTTTTAAAATCACTCATTTTGATAAATAATTTTACACCAACACTCTTTTGGGAAAAAAAACTCTACATGTGTGTATAAGAAGCATTTGAGATGGTTGTTGTGTGTATACATCGTCACAATTATTCACATGTGTGTAAAAATCAATTGCTCACCGAACAATAATTATACACATGTGTATACAAATAAAATGCTCGGCGAACAAAAATTGTAAACCTGCGTATAAAAAATAAAAAGTCACTTAACAACAACTATACACATGTGTATAAAAACAAACACTCACTTATCTTTATCTTCGTTTAAATTGATCATCCTCATACTTGACTCATCGCCTTCATATGTATATGTAAAATTTTCATCATCATTATCTTCATCTTGAACTGATATGTCATTAACAAATATTAACATTAATTCAATAAATCAGTCATAAAAAAGAACATACCATTTGATAAAAAAAATTACCAAGAGAACATTCAATGAACATAAATGAAATACTAGAGAATCATAATTGAAAAAACAAAATAAATTAACATGCGATAAACTCACTACGATTTTAATACATCTACATGGTGACGTCACAACCCACTTAATAAAGGAAATCAAAATACCATTAATCAAAAAAATATTTACCAAATTTCTACCACAAGCAATGTCGAGAATGACCGAACCTCACCGTGAATGATTTGAATCTTGTCGATCTCTTTGTTTTGGATGAATACTGATTTAGAATCTTGTTAAAATTTAAATTATAGTTTGAAACCACAAGTAAATAGGATTATGTAACTGATTTTGTAACTCCCTGTTAAAAATGGAATATATTAAAAGAATCAATATTAAGTTTATATGAATAATTACAATTCTACCTTTTTCATCTTAAACTACATCAAGGGCTAAGATAAGTTAACTAAGGTCATGGGGTGTACTCTAACATGTAGAGTGTTAATAATGACATGGCATGTTAACTAACATTGCAAACCACTCCCTCCTTGTGTTAAAGTGCATTAAATGAGTTATGTGTTAACATATTAACCCAATGTTAAGAGATTGAATTAATTATTGTTTTCTTTTTTAGACAAAAACTCAATGTTAAAGTACATTAAATGAGTTATGTGTTAACATGTTAAACCATTTCTCTAGAGTGAGACAAAGTGAAATGAGGATATACTTTTGTTCAAAAAGCCCTAGGTCTCCGAAAACTTAGGAGGCGGCAAAGGCGAACAGTAGTTTCGAAGACGGTATGGCTGGCAGGGAGAGGTATAAGATTAATACATGGTATGATGTTCCTCCGAAGAAGGGAAGGAGATCAGGACAAGATGTTGGCTCGAAGATCAAAGGTGTTTCGGTTACAAAGTTTTTTGTGTCCAATCTTCCGGGGGGTTGTGCGTCATCGGATCTTCATGCAGTTCTAAAAGGATTTGGAGAGATTAATGGTACGTATATTGCGAGAAAATTCGATAAACTTGGGAAAAGGTTCGGATTCGTTTCTTTTAAGAATGTTAAAGACCCGGTAAGTTTAGAGAAAGATTTTAAAGACGTATGGATAGGTTCGTATAAGTTATATACTGTGCTTGCTCGTTTTGTGGACGGGGAGAAGGTGTCATGGAAGGAGGAGAAGCAGTGGGTTCCGGTGGTTGAGAAAAAGGTAGAGACAAGTGTTAATGTAAAAACGAATGCGGTGGATGCTGGTATGCTGAAGTCAAGTTCTGTTAACCATAGATCCTTTAAGGATATTCTGCTTGATAATGAACCGGGGCAGGGGCCTATGGAGGTGGGTTTAGAATCGGCGTTTAAGGGCAGTCGGCAGTGGAAAGGATTGGGGTTGGTTGGTAGGACTCGTAGTTTTCGGGCTTTAAATAATTTAAGGGTTTGGCTGACATCGATGGGTATGTCGAAGGTTGGGATCAGGTATGTGGGAGGATTATGGGTTGTCTTGGTCTTCGAAGGTCAGGAGATGATGGTATAATTTCAGCGGGATAAAGATGTTTGGATGTCGGTCTTTGAATCGTTGGATTATTGGGAAGGGCAACGGATACCGGTTGAACGTATTGCATGGTTGAAGATTCTTGGGGTTCCATTGTGTTTGTTGGAGGACTGTGTGATTAATGTTATCGGCTCAAAGTTTGGTACAGTGGTTCAGTCGGCTCAGGTCAGTGAAATACAAGAAGATCTGTCCCATGTTACGATTGGAGTTTTGTGTGATTATATTCAGAGGATTAATATGTCCTTATCGCTGAAATGGAGGGAGGAAGTGTTTCCGGTTATGATAGAGGAAGAGGTCAGGGAATGGAGTTTGTAGGAAGGGTCTGTAGTCTCGGAAGAAAGTATGCACGATGAAGTTCCGTTAGGGAAAGAAGACACAGATGTTGATTTTGTGACACCTCGGATCTTTCCGGATAACCTTTCGATGTAACAAACGTGTACGTAATCGACTAACAGTAAAAATATATAAAAACTATTTGCTATTATGTGTTATGTGCCGATTTGCTTATGTGTATGTATATATATATATAAGTGTTATACACGTAAACCGAAACCACAAGCAACCCGACTCGAGACCATGGTCTCGAGTGAACATTAGTAATGGGCCGGCTAGGCCTTGGCCTCGTAGGAATTAAACCCGACCCAAGCCCACACTCGCAACACTATATAAACCCAACCCCACCTCCCTTAACCATTTTACACACTCTCTTCTCACACTCTCATCTCTCACACCAAAACCCTAAAGCTCTAGCAACCAAGACCACTCTTCTCATCCTTCTCCTTCTTCTCGGGTCAACCAACATCAAGAACCTACTCGGTTTTAGCTCGGAACCGCCAACCGGGAGCTCATTCATCGATCCATCATACCCGCACACCTTGAATCTATAACCGGTTAGTGGTTTTAGCTCTTTCTAGATGTTCATGTGTTAATAAGGTCACTATGTGTTACCATGATTCTTGCTTGTATTAATATAGGATGATGATATAAATTTCGGATAAAAGATTTGATGCTTGATTATGTTTGAAAAGCATGCCTAGATAACTTAGGGTGAATGTTTATGAAAGTATGTGAGTATTCGGTTTTGGGGGAGATAGTTTTGTTTCCGGTTAACAAGGGTTTGGTTAAAGGGGATTTGGACATGATGTTGGATTGAGTGTTCATGACTTTCATGATTTGAGATTGTGGTTAAATATTGCTTGAATAACCTGATTTTGGTTAATTGTCAGTTGGATACTTGTGATTGAATATGTTGAATGTGTGAAGAACAATTTGAATGTGTTATGAACATGATAAATATTTGAAATTGTGCTTGTTTGATCTGTTGTGGTTTGTAATCAGACAAGAAAACATGTTTTAGTGGAAATGGTACATATTGGTTTCATGAAAATGCATTTCCATTGGTTCGTACATATGACAGGTTCTAGAAGGTCTTCATGCACACGTAACTACGGTTGCGAGTCGCAACCTTTGGTTGCTACTCGAGACCGCACCAAGATCTGTCGAGACCTCCCGGTTGCGAGTCGTAATCAACGCGTATCGATCTGATTGCGAGTCGTAACCACAGCTGCTTTGTCGGAATCGCCGGTTGCGAGTCGGAATCTCTGATTGCGAGTCGCAACCAAAGCATGACGAACCGAGACCTCGCTTGCGAGTCGCAACCTTGGTTGCGAGTCACCTCCGTCTCGACTGGGCTGATATTGGGCCAACGTACTTGTTGGATTGTCTGTTAACTGGATTGCTTGTGTAACTGCTTCGGCCCAATAGCCCCACTGTTTGTATGTTGGACTTCCTGTTGACTGGGCTGCATGTCTACCTGCTACTGTGGTTATCTGCATTTACGTTAAGTGTGTCTTATACGTGTTTACTTGTACCCGACTTGACCCATATTTGGTAACCATGTTAGGACGTGGTGACCAACATACTTAACCAAGTAACGTATCATACCGAGCAACCCAAGGTGAGTTCACAACTTAAAAGCATGCGTCCCGGTGGTTTGGGACACGAGACTAAAACAACCCTATCCCCTTGTAAAGGGGATACCGTCTACACTCCTTCCCTAGTTATTGGGAAACAACTTACTTTATCTTCCCTTGTATTGGGAAACCTTTTTAGTTAATTACTGTTTATACGGATTGCAACTAACGGCACTAAACGCAACTCTATCACTCAAGTCCCTACTACATAATACCGATTAGTCGCCGGTGCCAGGCGAACGGGTTATTAGTTGATAGCGCTATTTAGGTCTTACCAGCCTCACACCGTGCCATGGTATGGGATCGGTCGTGAACTAATGTACTCAGGCATCCGTCAATGATGATAGAACATTGACATCGGGGCATCCTGCGGAAACGCATTCGGTTACCTAGTGTTCGGTATTGGAAAAACAGTTTAGTCGCTAACTTTTGGGGTAGCTCCCCATGGCATGTATAAACGGATAAATTAACTGGTGAAACAAGTTTTTGGTAATTAAAACTGGACAACTAGTGAACTCACTCAGCATTATTGTTGACCCCTTTACTGCATGCTTTGCAGGTGGCCAGTGACTGGAGCAGCTACTTGGGATGTGTAGTGGTCGTCTGCCCGTGTGTTGGGCATTTATTATGCTTACCTTATGAACACTGTTTAAAAACTATTTAATTATGCTTCCGCTACTTGTTACTGTTTAAACTTTAAAACCTTTAACTCTGAACTTGATATTTGCTAATTTTTATGGTTAGCAAGTATTACTTTAATATTAACCAATGCTTAGTATAATTGGTGGCTGGATCCTGGTCAGTCACGCCCCCGAAGCGGGTGTTATCCGCGGGTGGATTTTGGGGGTGTGACAGATTGGTATCAGAGCCATTGGTTATAGTGAACTTGGTTTTAAAAATGGGAAAAATCTTTTTGAGAAAAACCAGACTATAACCCGTGACTCGTGACGACACTACACTCCAAGTACAAGGCTCGACTTATCTGACCTCATAGCTCGGACCCATAGTTACTTGCTTACTTGTCTTATGCTTTCTGCTTTACTATACGTACTAGTTACCTGATTAGATAGATGCGTCTTCTCTCTTCTATCTTATTCTCGCTATGTTACGACATCACACTCATACTATGTTTTCTGGTTATGAAGACAATGAGTGGACGCGGACGAGGAAACGTCAACATGACCCCGGCTCAGTTCACTAGCCTGCTCAACACTGTGGCTGCAGCTTTCGCAGCTCACCCGATAGGTCAGCCTGCACCTGTGCAACCACGTGTTTGTACCTTCAAGACCTTTATGGATTGCAAGCCTCTTCCTTTCAATGGCACGGAGGGTGCCATAGGCCTTCTGCACTGGATTGAGAAGGTCGAAGCTGTTTTTGCTGTCTGTGAATGCCCAACTGCTAATTGGGTGAAGTTTGCTACTGGTACTCTAGAGGGAAGCGCACTTTCATGGTGGAAGGCGCAAATTCAAATGCTTGGCTTGGAGACTGCAAACGCTACTGCGTGGGAAGATTTCAAGGATATGATCAAGGAAGAGTACTGTCACAGGGATGACATCCACAAGCTTGAGAATGAGTACTATGAACTCAAGATGGTTGGGTCAGAGATTGAGACCTACACCAAGCTGTCCAACGACTATGCTGCTCTTTGTCCAAACATGTCTCGACCTATGTACCGAAGGATCGAACTGTACATCAAGGGTCTGGCTCCAGAAATTCGAAGCCACGTGACTTCAGCCAACCACACTACCATTCAGCCGATCGTTCGACTTGCTCACAAACTCACGGATCAGGCTGTGGAAGAGGGCAGGTTGCCCAAAAGGATCAGTGCTGCGGAAGGAAGTCCTAGTGACAACAAACGGAAGTGGGATGGAAATCAGGGCAAGGATGCTAACCCTACTCAAGCCCCAGCTCAGCAAAGGAAAACTGACAACAGCAAGGGCAATCAACAACAGGGTGGCTACCGGGGAAACTACCCTAAGTGCAACAAGTGTAACAGGCACCACAATGGGGCATGTAACAAGGGTCAGTGTCAGCGATGCCACAAGATGGGGCACGAAGCCAAGGATTGCAGAAGTCAGTTCCCAGCAAGGCAGAATCAGCAACAACCTCAACAGCAACAGCAGCAGGGAAACAACAGAGCTTGTTTTAAATGTGGGGCAACAGGGCACATGCGAAAGGATTGCCCTGAACTGAATCAGAATCGCAACAACAACCAGGGAGCTGGGAACAATGAGCAGAATAACAATGCTGGAAATGCAAGGGGCAGAGCTTTCGTGATTGGAGCTGGAGAAGCTAGGAACGATCCCAACGTCGTGGCGGGTAAGTTCCTACTTGATGATCGTTATGTTTCTGTGTTATTTGATTCCGGTGCCGATGCCAGTTATGTATCCCTTCGCATTAGTAAGAAACTTAAGCATTCGCCCGCATTATTAAGTTCTAAGCATACCGTCGAGATAGCTAATGGTAAGAACATCGAGGCCACGCACGTGATCCACGACTGCACCCTAGAATTGTCTGGCCATACGTTTAGTATCGATCTTTTCCCTGTCAAACTTGGAAGCTTCGACGTTGTTATTGGTATGGATTGGTTATCCAAACATCGTGCTGAGATCCTCTGTCAAGAGAAAGCAGTTCGTATACCTCGCCGTTCTGGTCAACCCCTCATCGTCAAAGGCAACAAAAGTGGAGAAGTCACAGGCATTATCTCGCTTCTAAAAGCCCAGAAGTGTTTACAGAAAGGGCACACCGCTATCCTAGCACTCGTCACCAATACTCGCGAAAAGGAAAAGAGGATTGAAGATTTTCCTATAGTACGCGATTATCCCGAAGTATTTCCTGAGGAACTACCTGGACTCCCTCCTCACCGTCAGGTCGAATTCCAAATCGAGCTAGCTCCCGGAGCAGCACCCATAGCTCGTGCACCGTACCGATTGGCTCCTGCAGAACTGAAGGAACTCTCTACGCAACTACAAGAACTATTGGATAAAGGATTTATCCGTCCTAGTTCATCACCCTGGGGAGCCCCAGTACTCTTTGTCAAGAAGAAGGATGGCACATTCCGAATGTGCATCGACTATCGTGAGTTGAACAAGGTTACCATCAAGAATCGTTACCCTCTCCCGCGCATCGACGACCTATTCGATCAGTTGCAAGGGTCGAGCTACTATTCAAAGATTGACCTGCGATCAGGCTATCATCAGCTGAGAGTTCGTAATGAAGACATCTCCAAGACTGCATTCAGGACTCGTTATGGTCATTACGAGTTCCTCGTCATGCCTTTTGGAATGACCAACGCACCTGCAGTGTTCATGGATCTTATGAACCGCGTATGTAAACCTTACCTCGATAAATTTGTGATTGTGTTTATCGATGACATCTTGATTTACTCGAAGAGTCAAGAAGAGCATGAACAGCACCTACGCCTTATCCTCGAACTTCTTCGCAACGAGCAACTGTACGCCAAATTCTCTAAATGTGACTTCTGGCTTCGGGAAGTCCATTTCCTCGGTCATGTAGTTAATAAGGACGGAATTCACGTCGACCCAGCTAAGATCGAATCGATAAAGAACTGGCCTACGCCTAAGACCCCCACTGAAATTCGCCAATTCTTGGGCTTGGCAGGCTACTACCGCAGATTCATTCAGGGATTCTCCAAGATTGCACAACCTCTCACAACACTCACTCAGAAAGGCGTCGCCTACAAGTGGAATACAGCACAGGAATCTGCCTTTCAGAGGCTTAAGGATAACCTCTGTAGCGCTCCTATTCTCTCGTTGCCTGACGGCACGGACGACTTTGTGGTTTACTGCGATGCGTCTATTCATGGGCTCGGTTGCGTGCTAATGCAACGCGAGAAAGTTATCGCCTACGCCTCTCGACAACTCAAGACGCATGAGAAGAACTACACGACGCACGACTTGGAACTAGGAGCAGTGGTTTTTGCTCTTAAGATATGGAGACATTACCTGTACGGTACCAAGTGCACTATTTACACCGATCACAGGAGTCTCGAGCATATCTTTAGGCAAAAGGAATTGAACATGCGACAGCGTCGATGGGTCGAACTCTTGAATGACTACGAATGCGCCATCAAGTATCATCCGGGCAAGGCCAATGTCGTGGCAGACGCCCTCAGTCGAAAGGACACCGTACCAAAGCGCGTGCGAGCACTGCAACTTACCATCCAGTCTAACCTCCCTACCCAGATTCGAAATGCCCAAGTTGAAGCATTGAAGCCGGAAAACATTAGGGCTGAGTCTCTGCGTGGATCGAGACAGCAAATGGAACAGAAAGAAGATGGTGCTTACTATGTGACAGGGCGTATCTGGGTTCCACTCTTTGGAGGTTTACGTGAACTCGTGATGGACGAAGCCCACAAGTCCCGCTACTCAGTACATCCTGGTTCGGACAAGATGTACCATGATTTAAAGACTACCTACTGGTGGCCTGGTATGAAGGCCCACATAGCAACATACGTTAGCAAATGTTTGACTTGCGCGAGAGTCAAGACAGAATACCAGAAGCCAGCAGGTCTACTCCAACAACCAGAAATCCCGAAATGGAAATGGGAGCAAATTTCCATGGATTTTGTTACAGGGTTACCTAGATCTCAACGAGGAAATAATGCTATTTGGGTAATCGTAGATCGATTGACCAAGTCCGCGCACTTTCTGGCTATTAAGGAAACAGACAAGTTTTCTACCTTGGCAGAGATTTACTTAAAGGAAGTAGTTTCGAGGCACGGAGTGCCAACCTCGATTATTTCCGACCGAGACGCTCGATTTACTTCGGAATTGTGGCAAGCTATGCACAAATGCTTTGGCTCACGTTTGGATATGAGCACTGCTTATCACCCGCAAACGGATGGACAGTCCGAACGTACCATCCAAACTCTAGAAGACATGCTTAGAGCGTGTGTGATCGACTTTGGCAAGAACTGGGAGAAGCATCTACCGTTAGTAGAGTTCTCATACAACAACAGCTACCACACTAGCATTCAGGCAGCACCTTTTGAGGCATTGTACGGTCGTAAATGCCGGTCACCTCTCTGCTGGGCGGAAATCGGTGATAGTCAAATCACGGGCCCAGAGATGGTGGTAGATACAACGGAGAAGATTGCCCAGATCAGACAACGCATGGCGGCAGCTCGTGACCGTCAGAAGAGCTACGCTGATAAGCGTAGGAAACCATTGGAATTCCAGGTCGGTGACCGGGTTCTACTTAAAGTCTCACCCTGGAAGGGTGTGGTTCGCTTTGGTAAACGGGGCAAGCTTAATCCGCGATATATCGGACCATTCGAAATTACCGAGAAGATCGGTAAGGTTGCTTATAGATTGAACCTGCCTGAAGAACTGAGTGCGGTACATAACGTTTTCCACGTATCCAACCTGAAGAAGTGTTTGTCGGATGAAACACTTGTGATTCCTTTTAAGGAACTGACGATTGACGAACAGCTACACTTTACTGAGGAACCGATTGAGATCACTGATCGAGAGATCAAAATCCTCAAACGTAGCCAGATACCCCTTGTACGAGTTCGTTGGAACTCGCGACGTGGCCCAGAGTATACCTGGGAGCGGGAAGACCAGATGAAGCACAAGTATCCCCAGCTGTTCCCTAACGAAAATCCCAGCACTGAAGCTACGAACAAATTTCGGGACGAAATTCCAAACTAACGGGGGAATGATGTGACACCCCGTTGAAACGCTTTCACTTACACTAGCTTGACAGTGGCTGCCTTAACTTTCGGGACGAAAGTTCCTAAAACTTGGGGATAATGTGACACCTCGGATCTTTCCGGATAACCTTTCGATGTAACAAACGTGTACGTAATCGACTAACAGTAAAAATATATAAAAACTATTTGCTATTATGTGTTATGTGCCGATTTGCTTATGTGTATGTATATATATATATAAGTGTTATACACGTAAACCGAAACCACAAGCAACCCGACTCGAGACCATGGTCTCGAGTGAACATTAGTAATGGGCCGGCTAGGCCTTGGCCTCGTAGGAATTAAACCCAACCCAAGCCCACACTCGCAACACTATATAAACCCAACCCCACCTCCCTTAACCATTTTACACACTCTCTTCTCACACTCTCATCTCTCACACCAAAACCCTAAAGCTCTAGCAACCAAGACCACTCTTCTCATCCTTCTCCTTCTTCTCGGGTCAACCAACATCAAGAACCTACTCGGTTTTAGCTCGGAACCGCCAACCGGGAGCTCATTCATCGATCCATCATACCCGCACACCTTGAATCTATAACCGGTTAGTGGTTTTAGCTCTTTCTAGATGTTCATGTGTTAATAAGGTCACTATGTGTTACCATGATTCTTGCTTGTATTAATATAGGATGATGATATAAATTTCGGATAAAAGATTTGATGCTTGATTATGTTTGAAAAGCATGCCTAGATAACTTAGGGTGAATGTTTATGAAAGTATGTGAGTATTCGGTTTTGGGGGAGATAGTTTTGTTTCCGGTTAACAAGGGTTTGGTTAAAGGGGATTTGGACATGATGTTGGATTGAGTGTTCATGACTTTCATGATTTGAGATTGTGGTTAAATATTGCTTGAATAACCTGATTTTGGTTAATTGTCAGTTGGATACTTGTGATTGAATATGTTGAATGTGTGAAGAACAATTTGAATGTGTTATGAACATGATAAATATTTGAAATTGTGCTTGTTTGATCTGTTGTGGTTTGTAATCAGACAAGAAAACATGTTTTAGTGGAAATGGTACATATTGGTTTCATGAAAATGCATTTCCATTGGTTCGTACATATGACAGGTTCTAGAAGGTCTTCATGCACACGTAACTACGGTTGCGAGTCGCAACCTTTGGTTGCTACTCGAGACCGCACCAAGATCTGTCGAGACCTCCCGGTTGCGAGTCGTAATCAACGCGTATCGATCTGATTGCGAGTCGTAACCACAGCTGCTTTGTCGGAATCGCCGGTTGCGAGTCGGAATCTCTGATTGCGAGTCGCAACCAAAGCATGACGAACCGAGACCTCGCTTGCGAGTCGCAACCTTGGTTGCGAGTCACCTCCGTCTCGACTGGGCTGATATTGGGCCAACGTACTTGTTGGATTGTCTGTTAACTGGATTGCTTGTGTAACTGCTTCGGCCCAATAGCCCCACTGTTTGTATGTTGGACTTCCTGTTGACTGGGCTGCATGTCTACCTGCTACTGTGGTTATCTGCATTTACGTTAAGTGTGTCTTATACGTGTTTACTTGTACCCGACTTGACCCATATTTGGTAACCATGTTAGGACGTGGTGACCAACATACTTAACCAAGTAACGTATCATACCGAGCAACCCAAGGTGAGTTCACAACTTAAAAGCATGCGTCCCGGTGGTTTGGGACACGAGACTAAAACAACCCTATCCCCTTGTAAAGGGGATACCGTCTACACTCCTTCCCTAGTTATTGGGAAACAACTTACTTTATCTTCCCTTGTATTGGGAAACCTTTTTAGTTAATTACTGTTTATACGGATTGCAACTAACGGCACTAAACGCAACTCTATCACTCAAGTCCCTACTACATAATACCGATTAGTCGCCGGTGCCAGGCGAACGGGTTATTAGTTGATAGCGCTATTTAGGTCTTACCAGCCTCACACCGTGCCATGGTATGGGATCGGTCGTGAACTAATGTACTCAGGCATCCGTCAATGATGATAGAACATTGACATCGGGGCATCCTGCGGAAACGCATTCGGTTACCTAGTGTTCGGTATTGGAAAAACAGTTTAGTCGCTAACTTTTGGGGTAGCTCCCCATGGCATGTATAAACGGATAAATTAACTGGTGAAACAAGTTTTTGGTAATTAAAACTGGACAACTAGTGAACTCACTCAGCATTATTGTTGACCCCTTTACTGCATGCTTTGCAGGTGGCCAGTGACTGGAGCAGCTACTTGGGATGTGTAGTGGTCGTCTGCCCGTGTGTTGGGCATTTATTATGCTTACCTTATGAACACTGTTTAAAAACTATTTAATTATGCTTCCGCTACTTGTTACTGTTTAAACTTTAAAACCTTTAACTCTGAACTTGATATTTGCTAATTTTTATGGTTAGCAAGTATTACTTTAATATTAACCAATGCTTAGTATAATTGGTGGCTGGATCCTGGTCAGTCACGCCCCCGAAGCGGGTGTTATCCGCGGGTGGATTTTGGGGGTGTGACAGATTTGAATGCTGATCCCTCTATGGGTTTTGAAGTTGGATAGAATGAGACGCATCATAATGAGGTTCACGCTTTTGGACTTGTTAAGGAGGTATTTACCTCCCATGTTACTGGTGGGCAGGCTAATAAGGAAAATAAGAACAAGAGAAGAGGGTGTTTTCGGAAGAAGACGAGGTCAGATAAATCTCCTTCTTCGGTAGGTCAAGAACGGCCGAAAAACGGTCTAGAGAAGGGGATGACCCTTTTGATATAGATCGGTTTATTTTTCCTGTTAATGGGAGGTCCAAGGACGGTGTTTTAGTCGGTGAGTCGCAGGAAGAGTTTGTTATTCCGGATCTTAATAAAGAGTCAAGGAATGTGGTGACTGGAGCGAAGGAGGTGGAATCGAATGGTATAGAAGGGGATGTCAATCAGGTGGGGGGGGGGAGAACATTGAAGAAGTTGTAGAGACGGTAAATTTGGGCAAGAACCTTGGAGTGGTTAATATTGACAGGTATGAGCAGTCTATTTTGAAGATGATTAGCGAAGAAGGCTTTCAATCGGGTCCTCAATGAATGTTATATCTTGGAACATCAGAGGGATGGTGTAACATACCAATTTTTATCATATAAATTATAAGGATTGGTTAAATTTATTCACCACTAGTAACTAGTAACTATTTTATTCTTAATATAAATATTCAACCCAAATAGTTTTAAACACTATTTTATATATTTGGTTAAAATATTAATGGCCTATATATATGAGTGACCTTTCTAAATAAAATAAAAGTATATAAAAACTCATATAATTAGACGGGTAGATTGCAGGTAAGTCAACCATTAGAAAAGAAGTAACTAGACGGACCCATGAACCGTCTAATAATAATAAAATTATAAAAATATATGATATTTGAATCTACTCCGTTTTTAATGAAAGTTGGTTCAAAATGTAGACAAAAATATACTCATTCCAAAGACATATCTATCATTTTATAAAACATCATATTTTAGAAGTTATACACACTAAATAATTGAAGTAGTTAAATTAATAATAACAATAATAAATCAAAACATTTCATACAAAATATAAGAATAAAAATAATGATAACTAAAATTCCTTTTAGTTAAATTTTACGTAGAAAGAAAATAAATAAAGTTAACTTACAATTTAGATATATACATGTATTCGAAAAGATAAAATATAGAAAATAAATTAACATTAAATTTAAATGTACTAGGTACGTGGCCATGTTTGACACATACAACACATATCAACATATTGAATTGGCAGTAAGTAAAACTTAGCCTCCAAGTAAAATTTTAAGTATAAATAGTCTAGGATGTGGTTCTATGTTTCCTGTTCAAAATTCTTTTCTTTCGTCAACCATTTCATCTTTTTCCTTTCTAGTGTTTAATTATTGTATTTTAATAATAATAAAGTCTTGTCTTGTTTTAAGTATTGTAACTCCCGATCACCGCTACCCTTTCCGATTAATCTGAATCTCATAACGCATGTCAAGGCTCTGCCCGACTAAGTTCGTTTGGATTCTATCTCGGAACATCGGGACAAGGTTGATTTAGGGGTACTATACTTAATATATTTTTAATAGCCCAAAAGTTATACCCAAAATTTATACCAGGAGATTTTCTAGTTGAACCCTAAAGTTACACAGTGGATCCATCCCCTTTTCTCACCATTTTATTCTATTTTTGTAAGTACCCAAAACTATTATTTATTATTTATTATTTCTATTTTGTAAAACAAACTTTCATCAAAAGTCCTACCTATTATTTTATTTACCCAATAAGGGAACCATAGTTGAGACACCCAAGTAAACCTGCACAAATCCTAAAATTTTCGTAACAATCAGAATCAGGATCAGGGCCCCTAAAACTCAGGGAGGGGCAAAACCCTAATAACGATTATCTTCATAACTCATTATAAAATTCGAAATTTACAAAACCATCGACACAGCAAGCCTACATGCACGAAGGGCTACTCTATGAAAATAGGGTGGTCACTCGCGTAGCGCGACGCCTAAGGGGGTACCCCCTCGCGCTACGCGACGGTGTCAAAATTTCAATATAAATAGCAGGGGTTGGGACTTGAATTTTGGCACTTGAACGACGAAAATCGGAGTTACGTAGGTCGAGTTATAAGCAAAACAGTCCAACACACACACACAATTATCGAATCGCTGCCGCAAAACAGGGTAATTAGTCGATCGTTATTACGATTCAGTTTCCAGGATCAATATACCCAAAGAGTGTCTAAGTGCCGCCCACATTGGGCTATGCTTTATCGTTGTCAATAATTCGATAATGAGCCGAAGCATTGTACTTTGTCGTTGTCGATAATTCGATATACGAGTTGAAGTACTATACTTTATCGTTTGTCATTTTGATAAATGAGCCGAAGTATTGCACTTGGACATTCATTGTCAAAATTGATCTCGGGGAATTATCATAATCGTTGTATTGATCACTAATCCTGTTTTGTGTGCTTTATTGTGAAATTAGGTTAACAGGGATTAAATCTAAATTCTATCAACACTAAATCTGCAATGTGAGTTATTCTCTTTTTATAAATTCTTTTATCACAGTTTGTGACTATTTACAATACTCCAAATTATTTTCCGAATTATAACTTACAGTGATTAAGTTTATGTGAATCACCAAATTACAGCCGGTATGTGGGGTATTGTATACATTACTTGATAATCGTCACCATTGGGGCAGCCATTGGGTGATATGACCATAATCACAGATACCATTGGACGTACGGGCCAATGGATCGAGTGGTAAAGTACTGTGGGTAGTTGGTTGATATCAGGATACATTGTAAAAGATCTTGTCACTGTGAATTATAACAAATGTGTCGTTTTCAGTAAAATGAATAATTCACTCAGTATTTCCCGCTGACAAAATCTTTTTAAAACGCGTTTCAGGTAATTACAATAGATTGAAGCAAGGATTGGATCCGACACTGAAGGACTTCAAGAAGTGGCTTATTTTCAAATTAAGAAATATTGTTTTATTAAAAGCTACCTTTGTAAAACATGGAATTTATTCCATCTTTTTAAATAAAATCCGGTGCTTCTAAACTCTGATATTTTTCCTAACTCACGGTCCTGATGAAATTTCCGCTGCAATGTTTTTAAAATAATCACCGGTACCACTGGACTGCTCACGGCACCGATTCCGGCTAGATGGGGTCGGGGGTCGTGACAGAAGGTGGTATCAGAGCTAAGCCACTACTTTAAGCCTATAAGTGTTGTGATAACAATACTTAAGCTTAAATATAAAAGTTAGGAAATTGCTATTAACTTAACTGGTAGCACATCTGATAGTATTTAGACTTGAACATAAGAAAAGATGCCTTAGTATAAGCTAAGCCACTTGTTTACGCAAATAGGTGTTATAATAATACCTAAGCTTAAACGGAAAGTTAGAAACTTAATATTATTTGATAGCACTCTGAATGATATTTAGACTCAAACTTAAGAATTTTGTCTTAATATAAGCTTCAAGATAAAATTACTTATATGAATATAAATAAGTATAATTGGTATTCAATAAGAATAACGACTAGCAGGCAATAGCATTTAATTGCTATTTATTCTTGTTTATTGAAATTATTTGGTCAAGAATAAAAATATATTATGGAAATATAAATTTCCTTGATTCTGGATTAAAGCCCTAATAAAAAGAGGCACTTTTTGAAAAAGATACTATTTATGGGAAATAGGAAATTTTCTCCGGCAAAACTGGGTATAGAGTAGCAGACTCTCCAGCTTGTCCGGATATACTGAAATTACCGCTCCGGCGCGAACCGGATAAGATGGGATAAATGGTATGTCAAACCAGTAACAAGATTTCCCTAAATAGTATCATGACCAAATATCTAACTGGTTTTTGGGAATATGAATCTATTATATACATTTAACCCTATGAAAGGTATGTATATTACAACATATGAAATATATAATATAGATATGTATATCTATAAGGAATTCCAAAAGTCAATTAAGAATAAAGCACAAGCATATGTATATAGATTTCTTTATCAGAAATCTTTCGCATATATCTTTAATTTTGATATCAAACATTCTTTCGTTTGATCATCTACCTCGTAACTCGTGCAACAAAATAATACTGGAAACCCATTAAGTTGGGACACCATCAAAAATATAAGAATTTCCAATACGTTACCATAAACTACTAACGCTAGTAAGAAGCTGGTAAAGTTAATGCACAAGAAAACACATGAAACTTAAATTATACATCCACAGATGTCGAAGTTTATCACACACGACTTCCAAAGGCAGGATCTTTGAAAAATATAAATTAGGCACGATGATACCTACACTAATGCCATCAGTAAAAGAACTCCTCAATCAAAAAATCGACACTTTGCCACATGATCTTACAAACGATCAAAATATCGCTGAGGTACATTGGAACAATATTTCACAAACATCGGTGCATAGTCTAACCTGAGTCATAATTATTAGCACTATAAAAGAAATCATATATTTTTGCAAATCCCTGATTTCATTTCACTTCATTCGACATTCTCTGATAATGTCATTTAACAAATCGTTATCACACGAAATTTCAGATAAGAAGTTCTTATATTTCTTTCGTTATAATTCTAACTTCTGCCTATAATAAGTTGACTTTCGTGTTCTTTTAATGGTCATCATACCATAAAGAATTCTTTCATAATAACAAATATTGATCCATTTCGTTTCTTGGTAAATCCACACGATACACATGCACTATTTGTTGCGCATGTGGTTCATTTGAGTTATAAGACCCTAGGAAGGCATCATTTCAATTCGTTGTTTTATCAAAAGTTCAAATATCGTTCCGCTATACTCGATCTTTGCATTGTAAACCGCGTTTTACAAAGCAATGACTCTTTAATATCGAGTCAATAAGTTTCTTGAAAAACTCAATTTCCTTTAACATACATGGGTTTTGTTGTAACCATATCCAAAATTTCTTATTAATACATGAACTCGTTTTGTTTACACCAAGTTCAATTGTTTGAACTGGCTTAATTCAAAATCCCATATGATGGATTGAAGCCATCATATTCAAAATAGTCCTAACAAGCACTTCAATTCTCTTAAAACCATAATATGCTTGTTTAGTCTTCTAATTCATCAAATCATCTCTTTGATCACGATCACTTTGTGATGACCTTTTTACAAAAATTAAAGATTACGCTAATCTAAGATTTAATTATTTATTTATATTGAATCCGCTTTATTGATTTATTTTATAAAAGCAATTTTAACACAATTATGTGCTAAGATAATGATCCACCATTTCATGTCCTAATTTCATAGTCCTTACAACCAATCGAGCCTTTCGTGATATTTCTTACCTTATCATCATTAATCGAAAAACATTGTATAAACTTAATTGATTATATATAGAAACTTACAATATAGTATTTCTGTAATTAAAATTTTTGTTAAAATCATTAAGGTAAAGAAATTATATTTTTACGTATAAAATTTTGTTTAAGGTATATTCTCATTTAAGTTTATGCATTTATTATTGGTAATTAATATTAGTTTTATTATTAGCAATAATATGTTAATAATAATAGTGTTAATATTATTTTTAGATACTAGAGTTATTATCAGGGGCATGTATTGGATAGCCTAGCCTTAGTTAGGCATGGACTGGCCACCTATGCTTAAACAAGGCAGCATTAACCAATATCCGCCATGATAATGACTAGTTAATTAAGTCATTATACTTATGTAGTAAATTTTAATTATATATAAAAATATTTTACTTTGTACTAAAAAGAGAAGACATTTTTTTAGAGGGACAAATAAAATTATATAAATAATTATGTATCACATATTTTGTGGTAACTATATACTATAACACTCTAGCAAGAAAATAACCATATAAGAATAATATAATAGTCAGCGACTACATTGAATTAAAAGAACATTGTAATATATAAAGAATAGTCACCACAACATTTGTAACTACATTTTACAACGTTATATGGTTTCAAAATAAAATAGAATTGACCCAGTGTTATATAAAATATTTTACAAATACTTTTACCCCTTTTATTCGCAACTTTCATTTAAACGTTATAAATAATAGTGATTCTTTTACAAAATCATAATACTAAAATATTTTGTAAATGTAATAACTTCACTACAGTATTTTGTAATCTATATTACATAATAAATATAAGTTATTTTACATAGTATAATAAATATTTGAAAGTAGTAACCATTTACATATAGTAAAAATGCGAAACAAATAATATATATTACATTGGCTTTACAAAATATACTATAATGGTTAGTCATGTCAAAACAACTTATTTTTATTATATTTCCATCTCTAGGACATAGCATGAAAAATATAGTCACTAATAGTAGGTACTATCACATTATTTCACCATTTAAAACAATTTGGAACTCTAATACACTAACTCTATTGTCCTTTGGTGTATCTTTGCAATTAACTCATCTCAACACATAGAATTTCTCATATCATAATTTACTGTTTGACAAATCATTTTTCATGCTTTTGAACCCGTCAATTCTAAGTCTTCCTCACTTATCAATTAAGTAAGATTCCTTTTGATAAAAAATTTTATTGATTCCAAAAGTCCTTCACATTTATTTTAAAATCTATTTATCATATATCTTTTGGCCTGAACCTAGTCACCTTGGAAATTATACCATTTCATCTCATTCGTTTGTCATCGAATTCTTACACTCATTCAGTTTCAGTTAAACCATTGAGTCCCATCTATTGTACAACTCATAGTCACAAAATTTGATACTTTGATTTGATATCATTTACCTTAATATTATTCTTTTTGATCAAAAAGTAACATAACTCTAAAAGAAATATCGTAACCCAAATCTCGAGGACGAGATTTAAAATAAGGTGGGGAGGATGTAACATACCAATTTTTATCATATAAATTATAAGGATTGGTTAAATTTATTCACCACTAGTAACTAGTAACTATTTTATTCTTAATATAAATATTCAACCCAAATAGTTTTAAACACTATTTTATATATTTGGTTAAAATATTAATGGCCTATATATATGAGTGACCTTTCTAAATAAAATAAAAGTATATAAAAACTCATATAATTAGACGGGTAGATTGCAGGTAAGTCAACCATTAGAAAAGAAGTAACTAGACGGACCCATGAACCGTCTAATAATAATAAAATTATAAAAATATATGATATTTGAATCTACTCCGTTTTTAATGAAAGTTGGTTCAAAATGTAGACAAAAATATACTCATTCCAAAGACATATCTATCATTTTATAAAACATCATATTTTAGAAGTTATACACACTAAATAATTGAAGTAGTTAAATTAATAATAACAATAATAAATCAAAACATTTCATACAAAATATAAGAATAAAAATAATGATAACTAAAATTCCTTTTAGTTAAATTTTACGTAGAAAGAAAATAAATAAAGTTAACTTACAATTTAGATATATACATGTATTCGAAAAGATAAAATATAGAAAATAAATTAACATTAAATTTAAATGTACTAGGTACGTGGCCATGTTTGACACATACAACACATATCAACATATTGAATTGGCAGTAAGTAAAACTTAGCCTCCAAGTAAAATTTTAAGTATAAATAGTCTAGGATGTGGTTCTATGTTTCCTGTTCAAAATTCTTTTCTTTCGTCAACCATTTCATCTTTTTCCTTTCTAGTGTTTAATTATTGTATTTTAATAATAATAAAGTCTTGTCTTGTTTTAAGTATTGTAACTCCCGATCACCGCTACCCTTTCCGATTAATCTGAATCCCATAACGCATGTCAAGGCTCTGCCCGACTAAGTTCGTTTGGATTCTATCTCGGAACATCGGGACAAGGTTGATTTAGGGGTACTATACTTAATATATTTTTAATAGCCCAAAAGTTATACCCAAAATTTATACCAGGAGATTTTCTAGTTGAACCCTAAAGTTACACAGTGGATCCATCCCCTTTTCTCACCATTTTATTCTATTTTTGTAAGTACCCAAAACTATTATTTATTATTTATTATTTCTATTTTGTAAAACAAACTTTCATCAAAAGTCCTACCTATTATTTTATTTACCCAATAAGGGAACCATAGTTGAGACACCCAAGTAAACCTGCACAAATCCTAAAATTTTCGTAACAATCAGAATCAGGATCAGGGCCCCTAAAACTCAGGGAGGGGCAAAACCCTAATAACGATTATCTTCATAACTCATTATAAAATTCGAAATTTACAAAACCATCGACACAGCAAGCCTACATGCACGAAGGGCTACTCTATGAAAATAGGGTGGTCACTCGCGTAGCGCGACGCCTAAGGGGGTACCCCCTCGCGCTACGCGACGGTGTCAAAATTTCAATATAAATAGCAGGGGTTGGGACTTGAATTTTGGCACTTGAACGACGAAAATCGGAGTTACGTAGGTCGAGTTATAAGCAAAACAGTCCAACACACACACACAATTATCGAATCGCTGCCGCAAAACAGGGTAATTAGTCGATCGTTATTACGATTCAGTTTCCAGGATCAATATACCCAAAGAATGTCTAAGTGCCGCCCACATTGGGCTATGCTTTATCGTTGTCAATAATTCGATAATGAGCCGAAGCATTGTACTTTGTCGTTGTCGATAATTCGATATACGAGTTGAAGTACTATACTTTATCGTTTGTCATTTTGATAAATGAGCCGAAGTATTGCACTTGGACATTCATTGTCAAAATTGATCTCGGGGAATTATCATAATCGTTGTATTGATCACTAATCCTGTTTTGTGTGCTTTATTGTGAAATTAGGTTAACAGGGATTAAATCTAAATTCTATCAACACTAAATCTGCAATGTGAGTTATTCTCTTTTTATAAATTCTTTTATCACAGTTTGTGACTATTTACAATACTCCAAATTATTTTCCGAATTATAACTTACAGTGATTAAGTTTATGTGAATCACCAAATTACAGCCGGTATGTGGGGTATTGTATACATTACTTGATAATCGTCACCATTGGGGCAGCCATTGGGTGATATGACCATAATCACAGATACCATTGGACGTACGGGCCAATGGATCGAGTGGTAAAGTACTGTGGGTAGTTGGTTGATATCAGGATACATTGTAAAAGATCTTGTCACTGTGAATTATAACAAATGTGTCGTTTTCAGTAAAATGAATAATTCACTCAGTATTTCCCGCTGACAAAATATTTTTAAAACGCGTTTCAGGTAATTACAATAGATTGAAGCAAGGATTGGATCCGACACTGAAGGACTTCAAGAAGTGGCTTATTTTCAAATTAAGAAATATTGTTTTATTAAAAGCTACCTTTGTAAAACATGGAATTTATTCCATCTTTTTAAATAAAATCCGGTGCTTCTAAACTCTGATATTTTTCCTAACTCACGGTCCTGATGAAATTTCCGCTGCAATGTTTTTAAAATAATCACCGGTACCACTGGACTGCTCACGGCACCGATTCCGGCTAGATGGGGTCGGGGGTCGTGACAGATGGGGTCTGTTGGCAAGAGTATGTGGGTTAGGAAGCTTAAGGTGTCAAATGAGGCTGGATTTTTAATGTTGCAGGAAACTCAATTTCAGTCGTTGGAAGGGGTGGATGTTAGTAGATTTTGGGGGACGGGTGAGTTTGATTTTGAGTATGTTAATGCTACGGGTAGGTCAGGGGGTCTTCTATCTATTTGAAACTCCAAGATTTTTGTGAAGACGTCGGTTGTAAAGCATAGATGGTTTCTTGTGGTGTCGGGGTACATGAAATATGATGGTCAGAAGGTCTCGTATGTTAATGTGTATTGCCCGCAAAAGTTGGTCGATAAACGGGTGGTTTGGGATGCTTTGAAGGGTTTGTTATGGATGATAATGGGTACTGGATTATTGGGGGAGATTTTAACAGTGTGAGAGACAGGGTTGAAAGAAGAAACTCGAAGTTCAACGAAGCGGCCACGAAAGAGTTTAATGATTTTTTGGATGATGTTGGTATGTATGAGTACAGGTTGAGAGGTCGTAAATTCACGTTTTTTGGTGGTAATAAACTTAGCCGTATTGACCGGTTTTTTGTATGTTGGTCGTTTTTCAACAAATGGCCTAACGCGGAGTATATAGTTTTAGACCGGGATGGCTCTGATCATTGTCCGCTTTTGTTAAAGATAGAGTCGCGGAACTTTGGCCCAAAGTCGTTTAGATTTTTTTAACTCTTGGCTTAGTCGGGAAGATTTTGACAAGGTGGTGGAAGAGGCTATCGAAAATTTTGATGGTATGGGAGTTCCAGATGTGAAATTGTTAGCAAAGTTTAAAAGGCTTCGGTCGGTTATTAAGTCTTGGCACAAAGATCAGGTAGAGGCGGAACTTGAGGAGGAAATTAGGTTGAAAGCAGAGGTAGTGGAATTAGAAGGGATTATGGAAAAGCGCGATTTAAATGAAGAAGAACAGGGGGTGCATGAAGAGGCTACGAAGCGTTTGAAAGAATTGGAAGGGTATAAGTTAAGGGATTTGAAACAGAAAGCTCGGGTTAAGTGGGCGAAAGAGGGTGATGAAAACTCTAGTTTCTTTCATGGTGTTATCAATGGTAGGATAGTGTCCAACTCGATTCCTGGTTTGGTTATAAACGGAAATTGGGTTACGAACCCTAAGGAGATCAAAAAGGAGGTGCATCGGTTCTTTAAAGACAAGTTTGTGGAAGAGATAAAAGATAGGCCTTTTCTTCATGTGTACGGTTTGAAGTCTCTTGAATCGGAAGCGGCTGATGGGCTAGTGGCTCCTTTTTTAGAGAAGGAGATTAAGGATGCGGTCTTCGAATGTGGGAGTGATAAAGCCCCGGGACCTGATGGTTTTAACTTTCATTTTATTAAAAAATTTTGGTCGATTTTTTCAGCTGACTTTTTGGATATTTTTAACAACTTTGCAGAGACGGGGATTATAAGTCGAGGTGTAGGATCCTTGTATATATCTTTGGTTCCTAAAGTGAATGATCCGGTTGACTTGGGGGAGTATCGTCCAATTAATTTGATCGGAGTTGTCAGTAAAGTGATTTCTAAAGTCCTAGCTAACAGGTTGAAAAAGGTGATTGATAGTCTTATATCAGAAACGCAATCGGCTTTTGTTGCAGGAAGATATATTCTGGATGGTCCTCTGGTTATCAGCGAAGTTCTGTCTTGAGCTAGGAAATGTGGGAAGGAGTTATTCATGTTTAAAATTGACTTTGAAAAAGCCTATGATAAGGTCAACTGGGGATTTGTTAATTCGGTTATGCAACAGATGAATTTTCCGGAGAGATGGTGTAAATGGATTAAAGGTGTTTTGGAGTCGGCTAGGTCGTCGGTCCTAGTTAATGGTTCTCCGACTATTGAATTTGCTTGTGAGAAGGGTTTGAGACAAGGTGACCCTATCTTGCCGTTCCTGTTTATCATTGTTATGGAGGCTTTATCGGGTATTATTAGGAAGGCGTGTGATGTGGGCTCTTTTAGTGGGATTCGTCTTCCGAATGGAGGGCCTATTATTTCTCATTTATTATACGCAGATGATGCGATGGTTATGGGAGAGTGGACGGAGAGTAACTTTGTAACCCTTACAAGATTGCTTCGGGTGTTTCATTTATGTTCGGGCCTTAGAATTAATATTCATAAATATATTCTCTTTGGTGTGGGGAAGAATTCTGATGAGGTTAGTGGTAAGGCGGGGGCACTGGGATGTCGCTCGGGTATTACTCCTTTTTCGTATCTTGGGATTCTAGTAGGAGCTAATATGAGTAGAATAAGTAATTGGGAACCGGTGTTAAAAGTCTTTAAAACTCGGTTGTCCATGTGGAAATAAAAAACTCTTTCTATTGGTGGTAGACTGACGCTTATAAAATCGGTGTTGGAGAGTTTGCCTTCGTATTACATTTCTCTATTCAAGGCGCCTGTTGCGGGTGTTAATAGTCTTGAATCTTTGATTAAGAAATTTCTTTGGGGGGGGGGATGTGGATGTCAATAAGGTTCATTGGGTGAGATGGGAAATAGTGTCTTCTCCCAAGAATCAAGGAGGGTCGGGTCTTAGTAGGCTTGGAGAGAATAATAGTGCCTTATTGTTAAAATGGCTTTGGCGTTATCGTACCGAAGGCAAGTCTATGTGGAGAAGAGTGATTGATGCGATTCACGGGTCTACGAGGAGGTGGGAGTCGTATCCGCATAAATCCAGGTTCTCTGGGACGTGGACAAAAATTGTCAATAGTGCTGGTCGGATTAAGGTGGATGATTATTTTGGTGTTAATATGATAAGGGGGCAGGTGGGTGATGGGACCGATATAAAGTTCTGGACCGATCCTTGGGTTAATCGGGTCCCATTGAAGCTGATGTTCTCGGCTATGTTCCGCTTAGAGCAAGATAAATGGTGTCTCGTTGCGGATAGGATTGGTGAGCAAAACATGGCTGGGGCGATGTTTTGGAAGCGGAGGACGTATCCGTCTACTGATCAAGAGGTCCGTGAATTATTTGAGTGTCATCGGCTGCTTGTGGGTCAGAAATTGTCTACTAAAAGGGACTCTTGGGCTTGGGACTCTAGTGGGCCGAATGGGTTTGAAGTAAAGGAGGTGAAGAAATGGATGCAAAGTGACCGATTGGAAGAGGTTTATCTTGAGTTTCAATGGTGTAAGTGGGTTCCATTAAAGTGCAATGTGTTTCTGTGGAGGGTGATGTTGGATAGGATTCCCACCAAAGACGCGTTACGAAGAAGAAATATTATCAATGGGAATTGTCTATGTGAGTTATGTAATGAGGTTGATGAGAGTGTGGAGCATATTTTTACGGTGTGTAGTACGGGCATGGAGTTTGGAATGGGATTGCGAACTGGGTCCATCTTCCTTCTATATTTTTGTTTTCTGTTAAAGATATTGTTGATGTGGTTTCGAACTCGGGATGGTCGAAGAGTAAAAAGGAGATTCTTTACGGCATTCTTATGGTGGCTTGTTGGAGGATATGGAAGGCTAGGAACGAGAAATTGTTTAACCAGACGTCTAGAAATGTTGTTGAGATTGTTTCTGATGTTAAGGCTTTGAGTTATCTGTGGTATTATAATAGGGGTAGAAATAGTGGAATGGATTGGAAGGGTTGGAAGTCTTTTTATTTTGATGTGATGTAATTGTTTTGTTGTGGGTGTCTCCGCCTTGGAGATGCCCCGTTCTTTTGGTGTTTAATGAAGTGTGCCTTAAAAAAAAAGACAAAGTGAAATGAGGAAAAAAAGTTGACGTATCACTTAGTTGGAGTTAACTTAGGTTAAAGTATACCCAAAGACCTAATTTCACAAACAAAGGTTAGGTTATTACCCAAAAAGTCAATCTGAATCTGTAATCTCATCCATGGTGAGTTGGTTTGGACGAATCATATATTATAATTATAATTATAATTATAATTATAATTATAATTATAAATAATACTAAAATACAAACCCATTGCTTCAGTGTTGTGTTGTTGTGTTGTGCTGAGGGTTTGTCTTTTAGTGTATTTTGTTTGAATAAATTATGGTTTTGGTTCTCGTGATTTAGTGATTATTGCTATATTTTACAAAATCGAAATGTCTTGTAATCTATATACAACGGTTTTGATTTTTTACGGTTTTGGTCCACCACACTAACTCTATCCAACTTATAGTTAAATCATGGTCATATCATAGGCATGTATTTTCACAATATACTTGCTATCACAATGTATATCCGCGTAAACATATTTTACGATTATTTCTCAAGTCGTTTTGATACGTAGTGTTATGAATAGTACTTTCGTATAGAAAATTTTTAGGTATATACGTCCCCCCCCCCCCCCCCGGAAAAATTGGGGGTGGGGTGGGGGGCAAGCTTCGCCAATGGTTGGTATGGTGGACAAAAATAACAATAAAATAGAAACCTTGGTATGTAAATTGCAAGACATTTGAATTTTATAAAATATAACAATAACAACTAAACTATAAGGACCAAAACCGCAATTTACTTTTTTTTTTTTATTTTTTTAGTCCAGTTTTCTAATTGCACCCTCTGATTTATACTATATTTATCGTACGGTTCATCTGTTTTAACTTTCCAAATATATGTGTTTAGTCCATCGCCTTTAATAAAGTTTTTTTATATTTGTTAGTCAACTTTGCTTATTTACATATTTTGTCTCTGAGTTTACTTAATGTTGGTATTACAATAGGGTGTCCTCTTGATTGTTACATGATGTTAATTGTGTTGTGGTTATCTCAATTCACTTCACATCTAAAGTAATGGTTGGAAGCGACTTTTGTCATATAATGTTGGTTTCGTGGCAACACGCACACCGTTAGTTATTTACCCACTTTTACACAGTTGCGGCGGGTCTTAATAATAGTTTAGGTTAAAATATGAAATTTTACTTGGAATTTCACTTTCCTCGTATAGTTATTTTCATGTTATTCTAGATAAAAAGATGTAAAGAGCACCAAAAAGTAATATAGAAGTGATAAAAAGAATTATAGCAGCAAGCCTAAAACATTTTAAAATGCAAATTAAAGAGCTAGAATCATAGCCAAAAATGAATAAATTATAAGACAGAGACATGTTGTTTAGTTCTTCCCATGGTGTGATGGTGTGATAAGAAAACAATCAAAATAGCATACTGTAGAAATCTTTTTTTTTTTTTTTAAGATAAAGGTTGAGTATGATAGTGATTTAGTATTTTAGTTCCTTTAATAATTCATTTCATATTGTAATTAGGTTGTAAATGAGCTGAGTATAGTTGAACTTATCTAGGCATAAGTGCGGCTCATTTAGGGGTTGTTTGTTTTTTTAAGAAGAGTTTTCTGACCTTATATGTCTGTGTCGTGCAGATCACGCGCAGACCTTTGGGTCTGAACACTGTTTTTTTCTCGAACACCTTTCATTAAAAAAAAGTCTGTCTCTTCTTGGGGCAGATGTGGACTCAAGTCTTCAAACCTCTTCTCTATTCTTTCTTTTTGGCCAGATACCACAAACACAAACAACCCCAAAAAAAACCGTAGCTCCTTCTCCATCTCCTCCCTTCTCCCCTCTCCACAGCCGCCGCCCCTCCTCTTCTCCACCCGCCGCCTATACCTCCCCCTCCTCCCTCCACGCTGCGCCTTCGCTCCCCTCCTCCCTTCTTTGCTCACTCCTTTTTCTTTACTTTTCAAAGTTGTTGCACGAATTCTTCCCGTTTACCTTCCACTCCCCCTCTATAATTCACTCTCATTCCATCAAAATCATGCCCCCTTTTTCAAATTCCCTCTTTCATCCGCCATGGAAGAAGACCTCACCGACGTCGAACAAGTGCTCCAATTCTTGAGGCAAAATGGCCTCTTTGATTTTAAATTCATTCCAATCGAAATGTCATCAAGAGAAACCTGTTGTTTCACGTTGGTCAAGAGCAAGAACTCGGCCTTGATGGTTTGTTGCTGAATTTTGGGGTTACTTTTGAGTTTTTTGGTGTTAATTTTCATTAATTTGTTGGTAGTTTGATGATTTTTGGTGTTAAATTTCATAAATTTGTTGGCAGTTTGCTGAATTTTTATGTTTGTTATTAGAATTTTGTATTGTTATTCATGCCTATTATGTTGTTTTCTATTGTTATTCATGCTTGCTGAAGTTAAAAAAACAAACAGTCTTCTTTTTGCAGACTGCAGAGGTTTGGTTCACTTCTTCAGCTACAGATGTCTGCAGATGTGGTCCGCAGACTGTAGACGTTTTACCTCTGAAAAAACAAATAGCACCTTGGTTTAGAAGAGCAAGAGCTCAAGCTTGACTTCTTTCGAGTTCTATATACAAGCCTCAAGTTGGGTTACTTGGTTGCCTCAACTTGTTTATTATTGTTGAATATTTAATTATATTTTTTATAGATATATCCAAGGCGATCAACTATGAAAACAATGCGGCTTGTGTAGCTTAGGTCATAAAAGGTTACATCAAATGTGACAGAACAAATCATATCTCATAAAGGTTCTTCTTAACGCATACAAAAGGTTCTTCTTAACTATATCCATACGGTTTCTTGCATATTGTTAGAGAGTTTGTCAATGATTAATTGATGATATATCCCAGAAGTGCTTACGCTTCTCAGTTATCACACATGGAAAGTTGGGATCACTTTTTATGAGTCAATTATGTGACGAAATCCTCACATATGAGAAGTTGGGATTACTTCTTCTTCATGAGTCAAAGTACCGCGAAATTAAAGACCCATGACATTAGAAAACGGGATTGATAAGTTGGTCGTCAAGTTTCCAAGGATGCACGACACCTCCAAGATGGATCCGTGAATCTTGATAATATACTATGAAGTAAATAATGATACTAAACTCGCCTTTTTATTTTAACTTGTCTTGTTTAGGGTGCGAGGGGCGTATCTCAGGTACTGACTTTGGGTATATTGGGTACCGCGGCAACACCTCCGCGTTGAGTTCTGCTAGAGGATTGGTTTATGTCCTCAGGTATAGAACGTCGATGCCATTAATTAAAGATTGTCATGTAGTATTAAATTAATATAATTATATAAGGAAAATGCCAAATGAGTTGGCACTAATGTTGTATGTTAATATTGTATGTGAGACATGAGTTTTAAATCCTTGGACCCATTTAATCTTTACTAAGAATAGAGGGTATGGTTTGCTTAGTACTCAAAGGGACTATCCGTCACTTAGGCGTCACATCATCAAGGGTGGAGGACTATCCCTTTTGGGACTACCCAAGTGTGTGGAGGATAGTCCTCCTCCCCCCCCCCCCCTTTTATTATTATTTTTATTTAGTTAAATAATTAAAAGAAAGTAAATAAAAATAAAAAAGTTACATTTAAATAAAATCGTAAAGTTACATTTAAAAAAACCTAAAGTTACATTTAAAAAAAACCTAAAGTTACACTTAAAAAAAAACCCTAAAGTTACATTTAAAAAAACTAAACATTTAAAAAAAATGAAACTAACCTTCTCGGTCTCGGTTGATGGTCGGGTTCCTGTTTCATGGTTGTGACGAAACCTCCTCCTCCTCTTCTTCCAGAATTAGTTGTGTCGTGGCTACCACTATGTTTATAAAATATTTTACGGCTTCTTTGGTATCCGTCGAACCCGACGAAGAGGAAGATGACATTGTCTATTTTTTAGAGAAGATTATTTTGTAAAGGGGTTTGTTTGGAGAGTGTGGGTGAATTTTTGTATTAAAAAGGTTAAATGAATGGGTATTTATAGGTTTTAAAAAAATTAAAAATTTAATTTTTTTTTTTTAAAAAAACTAGCCATTAAAAAACAACATTAATTAAGGGGGGCTCACATTTTTGCCTCGTCTCCAACGGCTTGGAGAAGCCGAGAGTGCAGCGACGAGCCCAGGGAGGGCGGTGTGCGACGTGGGGGACGAACCGAGACGGGGAGGGGACGACCCCCACACCCCATGCTCTAATATTTTGCTAAATTTTGTGTGTTGTGACTTCTTGACCAAATACAATTTTAATAAAATAGATAATAATGGTACACTAAAAAAATTGGGTTAAGGTGTGAAAGATTATCATGTGGTTTAAATAATAGATAATAATGGTACACTAAAAAATTGGGTTACACCGTGAAAGATTATCATGTGGTTAAATTGTATTTTTTAATGAAAATTATTGTTTTATGCTTTCTTGTTTTTACTTAAGTTATGATATTGATTAAATGAAAATTATTGTTTTACGCTTTCTTATTTTTACTTAAGTTATGATATTGATTAGAGTAAACTGCTATTTTGGTTCCTGTGGTTTGGGCATTTTTGCCATTTTAGTCTAAATCTCATACTTTTTACATCTGGATCCCTGTGGTTTGCATTTTGTTGCCATTTTAGTCCAAAACTCAAAATATTTCATTTTTTTTACTATTTTAAGGTCCCTTTTTTGTCTTTATCTGCTGGGGTAGTTTGGTCATTTTAATTTACTCTTTTAATAACATAAAACAAAATTAATTATATATATATTATATATATATATATATACATACAGACATTCACACACATACCCATCCTCTGTCTTTCCACACTCCTCATCCTCTCTCACTTCACCCCACTTTCTCTCTCTAAACAAACCTCCACCGATGAAGATGACGACGAAGACTCAGCTTCCTCGAAGAACGAGAACCTTCACCTTCACCCACCTCAACCCACGATCTAGATCTCCCAGATTTTGACGAATTCGCCGGAGACGAAGATGACGACTTCAAAAACTACAACTACGACGAAGAAGACGACGACTTCGAACTCCCTTCAGATTTCAAATACGAAGAAGATGTATCAACGAACACCCAGCGTTGTTGGAGGTGGTTCTTGAAACGGATCTGGTCGTCGGAGAGGGCTTTCTCGGTGGTGGTTGGTGTATTGCGAAGATGGTGGTCAGTGGAGTGGGGTGGTGTTTGATGGTTGATGATGATGGTTTCTGGGGGCGGTGGTGGTAGATGGGGGCGGTGGTGGCTGGTGTTTGCTGCTGATGGTGTAGAGAGATGGGGGCGGTGGTGGCAGATGGGGGAGGTGGTGGCAGTCGCAATCACCAGCGTCATTCATCGTCTCCGTCAGGTATGTTCTTCTCTCGTTCTCTCTGATAGGGTTTTTGAATGATTCATGTTGCTGGGTTTGGTTCAGGTCAACATTGAAAATAAAAGTGTCATCTTTTTTGGTTTGGGATGGGGGTTATAAAAGGTTAGAGGATGCATGTTATCAGGTTAATGAAGATATTGTAGATTCAAAGTCAATGAGTTTGACTACAATTAGAAGTTGGATGCTTTGAATTTGATCATGAATTTGGGAAGTCAAACTCAATTTTGTAGGATTGATATGGTATAATAGTGTTTCGATTGCTATTGAGAATCAAATGCAACATCATGGGAGTAGGAAACCGTCTCCGTAAGCTGCAGATGTACCTGACTCGATCTGGTGTTTAAAGAACTCACCGATTTGCTTCTCGAACTGAAACCTTTTGCTTCTCGAACTGGAACGGTTTGGTCTAGACCGGCGGCGGTGACGGAGTACTCTGCCACACGGTGGTGCCGGAAATCGAAGACGCCGGAAAGAGAAGTTCAGATTGGATGATTTTAGAGAGTGATTTGGGGGGTTTTGAATAGAGTTGTTTATGCATTTTGGGGATGATGAACAGATTTTATTAATATGTTATATTAATTATTAATATGTTAAATGAAAAGCAAAATGACCAAAATGCCCCTGAACTAAAAGACAAAATAGGAGGTTGCAACAGTAAAAAAAATGGGGTTTTTGAGTTTTGGACTAAAATGGCAACAAAATGTAAACCACAGGAACCCAGATGTAAAAAGTTTGAGATTTAGACTAAAATGGCAAAAGTGCCCAAACCACAGGGACCAAAATGGCAGTTTACTCTATTGATTAACATTGGGTTAAAGTGTGAAAGATTATCATGTGGTTTAAATAATAGATAATAATAGTACCCTAAAAATTGGGTTACACCGTGAAAGATTATCATGTGGTTAAATTGTACTTTCTAATGAAAATTATTGTTTTATGCTTTCTTATTTTTACTTAAGTTATGATATTGATTAAGACTTGTGTTTTTAAATGGGTTATTGAATTTTAATAAACCTAAGTTTCATCTGTTGTCTGATAATAATCTCAACTCTAAAAATTCCCAACTCTAAAAATTCATTCCAACGATCTCAACTTGTAAGAATTTGGCCCCATCGATCCTTTGCAAACTACATGTACACTTAATTCAATTAAGGAGGCTGCAGGTGCACATGAATCTTGTAGGATCGGTTTTGACTCCCGAACGCTTGCGAAATGACACGTACGACGTGCGGAATCCGTGCAAGTGTGTGGACCGAACACAAGAACGTAATAAACGATGATTCTATTGAAAGATCTAACAATGTTTACACCTTGAATCTTCACCTTTGCTACTTTCTCTCTCTAGACTCCTAAGCTCCAAAGTAACAAATAGCAAAAGTCTTTAATATCTAACCTAAGCCTCCTATTTATAGGCAAAGGCATAAGGAATGTCACCTTATTTACAAGTTTGCCACTCCTCATTAAAAACTAGACTTTTCCCTAAATTTAACATCATAAAACCTTGTCTTGACAAGTTTCTTGCTACGGTTCGGATTGACGGAGGCGATAGACATTAATGCACTCACAGACTCCTCCTTGGATATTGTCGCAGTCATTCTTGTAGCATCTTGTCCTCTCTCTCTTTCTGAGTCTTCAGGAAGCTTTGACATCTTTAGCATCACAGACTCCCTCTTCAAGCTTTTCTTGAATCTACATTCCGAATTAGCTCCCCCTTTCGTAAAGCTTTCGTGCTTTAGGATCGACACCTGGTTCTTCGGTTACAAACCCCCCTTGCGATGAGCTCGTCTTCAAACTCTCCCTTGGACTCGGCTATCGGGATCGTAATTGGTACAACTTCTGCAATGTCTCAAACATTTATAAGAAATTTGACAATTTAAAATTCAAACCTGTGAACCTGGCTCTAATTACAAAAATATAACAATATGTAAATTCCAGGAATAACTTGCCTCTCTCCCCCTATCAAATGACTTTATGAATTTGACAGTTTTATGAATCCAAAACCTCACGATTTATCATCCAAGTCCAACTTAATGACCTTGGAGATTTCACAAACTGTTTTTCATTTTTGTTTAAAAACTTCAAGTTTCAAATTAATGAACTTGTTTATTTTCAGAAACACGTTCAGCATACTCAGATTTTGAAATTCAGCTTCTCAGACATCGGTTGTCGAAAATAAAGTAGAAACAAAACCTTTTTGTAATTTTCTGAAATATAAAGCAGTAAAGAAATATTTACAGACAATATTTTTGTTTGAGTTGTGTCAAAAGATCATATCAGTTTATGATAAATCCTAGCACCGCTGAGCTATTAACACTTTAAGTTTTAAACGATTCACTTAGATTGTCAGTATACTGATCCACTTAAATTTTCACACAAAGTTCAACTGATTCGAGATACCGATTTAGTGTTTTAGGAACTTAACTTATTCGCGTGTCCCAACTCAGAATATACTCTCGTATCAAGATTCCCTAGATTCAGTCTTACATGTGAATATACCATAATGATATCTGTAGTCTGGGTTAGTGCGAGACCTTGAGAGCTCAGGTATGAACTACCGTTCAGTCAAAGAGATGAAGGCTCGACTTTGACTACTGAACGATTGCGAAACGACACGTACGGCGTGCGGAATCCGTGCACGTGTGTGGACCGAACACTAGAACGTAATAAACGATGATTCTATTGAAATATCTAACAATGTTTACATCTTGAATCTTCACCTTTTCTACTTTCCCTCTCTAGACTCCTAAGCTCCAAAGTAACATATGGCAAAAGTCTTTAATCTCTAACCTAAGCCTCCTATTTATAGGCAAAGGCATAAGGAATGTCACCTTATTTACTGTCACACCCCTTTCTAAGGCGGAAGCACGAGGTGTGATCATGAAAGGTTCTCATTGCATACGAATGGTAAACATACTACATGCTCGTAAAAATAACTTCAAATGCCAATAACATTACGTAACTGAAAACATAGGTTAAGTTTGGAGTTTACATCACATCATAAAATGTGGTCTGAAAAGTTTACAACATTATTCAAAGATAAACATAAACAAAATCCAAGAGCAAGAGTAAGACCGCGCGCACATCCACTTTAGTTACCTGAAATACATATGAGTTTTTGGAAAATCGTCAACATAATGTTGGTGTGAATTCATGCAGTTTTTGTATTGAACATTTGTATACTTGAATGAAAACATGGTATGTAATTTGTATGAAACAAGTCTTTCTGTAAATGTAAGGAATTCGAGATCGCTAATGGTTTGCAAGGCCATTAACATGTGACACGACATAGGAAGCATCCAAACCATAGGCATTTTTAGTAGACGATTCACGACTGAGACACAAAAGCACTGCTTGGTACTAGTTATCGCCAAGAATGTGGCTGCCTGAAACCCATTAGATCTAACCTTTTGTTCTGCGGTCTTAGTATGTACACAATTAATGGTGCTTCTGGTACCCTATTCGTGACATGATCTAAAGTATCATTCCTTAGTTTTTGTATCCAACATACCATAACACATGTATTTTCCCCAAGTTTAAAAAACATGTAAATGTATAAAAGTGGGGACATGAACTCACAACTTTGTGTTTCTTGCGCCGTAAACTTCACCGGGTTTGCTTATATAACGTCATGACCTATACGTGTTTTATTAACGTTAGTCACTAGACTTGTATCACACAAGTACAAGTCACCATCTTTTATGTATTTGATCTTGTTGTTAAAAATAATTTATATTTTTAACTATGTATCTTACTTATATTATTTTCTCAAAAATAAATATAACTATCTTGTATTTTTCACCCAAGTTATATATTTTGTCCAAAGGACGTTTTAAGTTCGTAACTTGTCCAAGTTACCTAATCTATTAAGAAATATATTTTCATAAATATATCTTCTTGTATTTGTCTATGCATGTTGTATGTGTATTTTGTATTTTTACTCCTTAGGAGTATTTAGTGTATTTTCAAGTCATAATACACTATTACATATAATACATACTACATACACTTAGCACAAAATTTGGTGATCAATAAATATATACATTTTCCTCAAAAATATACATACTTCATATCAATTTTTATCTTGAAGAAATCATTATTTCTTAACTTGAAGTTTACATAAAAATTAGGGAAACCTTGGTAAATATTTTTAGGTGAATTTTTAGGGAATAAGTTTCACCAAAACTTATATTTTTCTAAGTGTCAAAATTTTATAGAAATTTTGACATAGTTTTTCCTAAAAATGGAGGTTTCCCATGTTTTCAAAACATGTGTTTATTTTCTTTTAAAATCATCACAAACAATCATCAACTCATTCAACACTTATCGAGTGTCAAAATCAAGTAAATTACACTACATCATGAACTTGAAGTTTTTGTAAAAACTTGTAGTAATTTACCATGTTATTTAGTAGGTTTAGTTACCCTTAAAAACATGGTTATTTGTTTGTAAATCACTTTATTAAAAGATTTAGTCATTTACAACTTGTAAGATGATTTTTCTAAAAATATTTCTTTTGTATTTTTCTTGTTACAATCATGTTCTTAGTCTTGTTTAAACACTAAAAATATGATTAGTTTACATAGAAACCATGACTTTGTAAATCTTATAAATAAACTTGGTTTCTTGAGAAAATCATTTTGGTAATCATCTATTTACAAGATTTGTATTTTGTTTAAATCATCTTTACATATGAAAACCAATTTCATCATTCAAGTTCATGAAGACATAAAGCATGATGATCTTGGTCTTCCACAAGATCAGCACTTTAACTTACTAGCTCATGTGTTTAATCACAATCTAGTAGGTTTCTTATGATGTCTAACATCACTAACACCAACCATCAATCATCAAGAAGCAAATCAACAAAATCAACATGTATTCTTATGTTATTAAGCTTATGTTAAAGTATCATGATCATGTTCGTTGTTCTTGTGATTAACAACATTCATCTTCTTTTAACCATCAAAATATGAAGTAACAACAACTGATTAGAAGCTTACAACTAGCACAAGGGCTAGGGAAGAACACAAGAAGTTGAGGATGACAAAAGTGATGGATAAAAGCAATCGGGAGGGGTCCTTCAAGTTCCACAAGCTCCATACTTCGTTAGACACCTTCTTGCATCTTTAAATGAACTTGGAATTGGATGATCAAAGTTGAATGAAGGTGGTGGTGTGGGTGGTAGTTTCGGCCGAGATTGGGGGAAGAAGGAGAGGAGGATGATGGTGTGTGTAGGTGTGTGAAAGATGTTGGTGGTGATGTTCTTTTATAACCATATTTAGTGTTTGTCCAATGTACATTGTGTTACCCAAGTAAAAGGCAAATCTCTAGAGAATCAAGGTGAATCTAATGAGATCAAGGGAAGATCAAGGATGATCTTGTTAGTGGGGTCACCCTTGTGACCGTAAATACGAGGGGGGGGGGGGTAAAGTGTAGGTCTCAATGGTAAGTTATGTTATTTAGTTAGAATTTAAGTGTAATGATTTAGGTGTTATGCACATATGGTGTTATATAGTGTGTTAGGGTGTTCGAGGATCATAACTAGCTCAGAAATAATAAAACAATGCTTCTAGTATAATTTTGGTGTTTTGGGTAGTGTCCGGTTGTTCGGTTAGATACCGGTTCGGTAAAGTGCTAAATTGCACCGTTTAGTGTCCTTTATGTACCCTTTTGTGACACTTTCAATTCCCGACACTTAGGAAAGCATTCATGACTAATTAGTCATATTTTTACATGTTACTAACTTGTTACAATGCTGAATTTTGCTGAAATATATGAAATTCAGCATTTAAAGTGTGTTTCGGGTGCTTTTCAGTGCGTATTTTAGCTTCCGAAAAGTCTATATGTTAACCCTTGTATACATTCTTGTGTTTTAATGTATTTTAGACGTTGGACCTATTCCTAGGCCCCAATTCTATTGTATGACTGCTTTCTACAGAATTGTTGACACAATGTGTCTTACCGGTGAGTTTACTAGTCTTTCTGACGCAACGCTAACATTAATGCATAAGGCAATATTTGAAGTATAAAACGTGCATGAATTCACAAGTATAGTATGTAATCAGACAATTTTGACGTTTAAGCACATAATTGCATATATTAAGTAATAACGAAATTGTACGGAAATTACCGGTTTTGTGCCAGTTGTCACAGTCTCCCCCCGTTTAAAGAATTTCGCCCCGAAATTCAGGCTGATCTATCTCTCGCAGGAGTTTTCTTGAACAGGTGGGGGTACTTTCCTTTAAACTGGTCTTCACGTTCCCACGTGTACTCAGGTCTGTGCATAGAGTTCCAACGTACTTTGACAAGTTTGACACTACTCCTTCGGGTCTTGTTGACTTTCCAGTCTGTAACCTCAACGGGTTGTTCTGTATATCGGAGTGTGTCGTCGATATGCACTTCATCCGAAGGGATGATCACTGTTTCTTGGGTTGGACTCTTCTTGAGGTTGGACACATGAAACGTATCATGTACTCCATTAAGTTCTTCCGGTAATTCCAACTTGTATGCCACGGTACCAATTCTTTCCAAGATCTTGAATGGTCCGATGTATCGGGGATTCAGCTTCCCATGTTTTCCGAATCTTACTACGCCCTTCCATGGTGAGACCTTCAACAAAACTTTATCTCCCACCTCAAACTCTAATGGTTTTCGTCCTCGATCAGCGTAGCTCTTTAGTCGATCTCGAGCCGCCTTAATACGCTCTCGGATCTGCGTGATTTTGTCAGCTGTTTCTTGAACAAGTTCAGGACCAACCATACGTTTGTCTCCAGCGTCTGCCCAACATAATGGTGAGCGGCACTTGCGGCTATACAGAGCTTCGAACGGTGCGGCTTTTATGCTCGTATGATAACTGTTACTGTTGGAAAACTCAACTAAGGGTAGATGAGTATCCCAGCTGCCACCTAGGTCCATAACGCATGCGCGAAGCATATCTACCAGTGTTTGTATGGTTCGTTCACTCTGGCCATCTGTTTGCGGATGGAAGGCCGTGCTTAGATCTAGTTGAGATCCAAAGGCCTCCTGGAAGGATTGCCAGATCCTTGAGACAAAGCGTCCATATCTGTCTGAAATAATTGAGATAGGCACTCCATGACGTGTCACGATTTCTTTCAAGTACAACTCAGCAAGCTTTCCAGTGCTATCCTTCTCTCGGATCGGTAGGAAATGCGCAGATTTTGTCAATCGATCAACTATCACCCATATCATATTGTGCCCTCTAGGGGTCCTGGGTAATTTTGTTATGAAGTCCATCGAGATTTGCTCCCATTTCCACATGGGTATTTCTGGTTGCTGCAGTAGTCCGGACGGTTTCTGATATTCAGCCTTAACCTTAGCACAGGTTAGGCATTTTCCAACATGGATATCAACATCGCTTTTAAGCCTCGGCCACCAATAGTAATCCTTCAAGTCTTGATACATTTTGTCCGATCCTGGATGGATCGAGTATCTCGACTTGTGAGCTTCATTAAGGATGACTTCTCGAATGCCGCCATAGAGCGGAACCCAAATACGCCCCTTAAAGTACAAGGTTCCCTCTTTGTTTGGCACCAAATTCTTCAGCATACCTCAGAGGTATTCAGCTCTACGATTCTCCATCTTAAGGGCTTCTTGTTGTGCGTCATAAATGCGTGCAGTGAGGTTCGTTCAGATAGTCATTTCCAATGCTCGAACCCTTAGGGTCTTAACCCTTTCTTTTCGGCTTAACGCGTCTGCTACAACGTTTGCCTTTCCAGGATGGTACTTAATCTCACAGTCATAATCGTTCAGCAGCTCGAACCATCGTCGCTGACACATGTTTAATTCCTTCTGATCAAATATGTGTTGCAGGCTTTTGTGATCTGTGAAGATTGTACATCGAGTACCATATAAATAGTGTCGCCAAATCTTCAAGGTGAATACCACCATGCCTAGCTCCAAGTCGTGCGTGGTGTAATTCCTTTCGTGCACTTTCAGCTGCTTTGAAGCGTAAGCGACGACTTTTTGACGTTGCATGAGCACGCAACCCAAACCTTGACGCGAAGCGTCACAGTATACCACAAAGTCTTCTGTGCCTTCGGGTAAGGATAGTATCGGTGCATCACATAGCTTATTTTTGAGCAGTTGAAAGGCTTCTTCCGGCTTATCACCCCAGTCGTACTTCTTGTCCTTCTGCATAAGGGTAGTCAGTGGTTGAGCTATCTTGGAGAAATTCTTAATAAACCGTCGGTAATAGCCAGCTAAGCCCAAAAATTGTCGAACTTCAGTTGGGGTTTTGGGGGCTTCCCAATTCTTTATTGCTTCAATCTTGGATGGGTCTACATGAATGCCCTTCTCGTTCACAACGTGACCAAGAAACTGTACTTCGCAAATCCAGAATTCGCATTTTGAGAACTTTGCATAAAGTTTCTCTTTCTTTAATAGTTCCAAAATGGTCCTGAGGTGTTGCTCGTGCTCTTCTCTTGTTCGCGAGTAAATCAGGATATCATCGATAAATACAATCACGAATTTATCGAGATATGGTTTGCAAATGCGGTTCATCAGATCCATAAATACCGCTAGCGCGTTCCTCAGTCCGAATGGCATCACAAGGAATTTGTAATGCCCATAACGCGTTCGGAATGCAGTCTTTGGTACACGTTCCTCTTGAATCCTTAACTGATGGTATCCAGACCGAAGGTCGATCTTGGAATAGTAGCTCGATCCTTGCAACTGATCAAATAAGTCATCAATCCTCGGTAATGGGTACCGATTCTTGATAGTGAGCTTGTTCAACTCTCTATAATCGATACAAATCTGCAGTGTTCCATCCTTCTTCTTCACGAATAACACTGGAGCTCCCCAAGGCGAGAAGCTTGGCCTTATGAATCCTTTATCCAACAACTCGGATGGTGCAAGCTGATAGGTGCCTTAGCTACAGGAGCGGCTCCTGGAACCAAGTCTATTTGGAATTCGACTTGTCGTTGCGGAGGTAGTCCTGGCAGATCTTCAGGAAAAACATCAGGGAATTCCTTCACCACAGGAATGTCTTCGAGTTTCGGCTCCTCAGACTTCGTATCTACAACATGCGCCAGGAAGGCAAGACATCCTTTCCTTAAGCACTTCTGCGCCTTCATACAACTGATGATTCGCAGAAGCGCGTCTCGTTTTTCTCCATGCACGACGAGAGTTTCATCATTCGCAAGAGGGATGCGAATGATTTTCTCGTGACAAACAATTTCAGCCTTGTTCTTGGACAACCAGTCCATTCCGACCACTACATCGAAACTACCCAGTTAAATAGGTAAGAGGTCGATGCTAAATCTTCGC
Source organism: Helianthus annuus (assembly GCF_002127325.2). Classification (NCBI taxonomy): domain Eukaryota; kingdom Viridiplantae; phylum Streptophyta; class Magnoliopsida; order Asterales; family Asteraceae; genus Helianthus; species Helianthus annuus. Next base: position 14,705,815 of record NC_035438.2, read on the forward strand.
TCACCAAGCTCTAATGTGCAACTTCTAACAACTTTGCCCGATTCAACAAGTTTACCATTGGCTAGTTCTATGGAATAAGGAATATCTAATCTACTAGATTCTATTCCAAGCATACGTTTAAATTCCACAGACATGAAGCTATAATCGGCACCAGTGTCAAATAGTATGGATGCAAAGTGATTGTTAACGAGAAACGTACCGGTGACCACATTAGGGTCCTCGCGTGTGTTCCTTGCTCCAATCATGAATGCTCGAGCCTGAGCGTTGTTCCCCCTTAGGCAGTCTTTCATGAAATGATCCTTGCTTCCACAACTAAAGCATCCCTGGTTCTGTCCAGTTCCATTACCATTCCGGTTACCATTGCCATTTCCACCATCGTTTCTATTACCAGCACCGTTGCGGTTTCCATTCCCGTTCCTTCCTTTTCCCAAACAGTCCTCAGTATGGTGACCCAGTTTTCCACACTTATCGCATTTTGGAACGCGACAAACTCCTTCGTGATGACGCTTGCACTGGTTGCAAATGGGCAGAGTGCCCAGGTATCTTCTGGCAGGAGCGACATTCATGGTTGCAAGAGTTTTCGCCTCCTAAGGCGGGTTGGGGTCTCGCTTCTTGTTGTTGGAACCCTTGTTGTTACGTATTGCTTGATTCAGATTCGCATGTTTCCTTTTCTTGTCACCAGACGACTCAGCATGCGTCTCGGTCTTTTCAGTTGGGTTCAATGATAACTTCTTCATTCGGACAGCATCTTCTATAAGGCTGACAGCCAGAGTTACAGCCTGAGTGATCGTTGTGGGTTTTGCTGCAGTCACTAAGCTGCGAAATTCCGGTGCCAATCCCCAGATGTAGCGCTCGATGCGCTTAAATTCTAGAGTCACCAGATAAGGGATCGCTCTTGACAGATCGTGGAACCTTCGAGTATAACCAGTAATGTCAGCACCTTCCGTGGTCAAGTGCCAGAACTCAGTCTCCAACCTTTGGAGTTCAGCACGAGAGCAATACTTTTCTCTCATTCGTTCCTTTAGTTCATCCCACGTCATGCCGTACGCAGCATCATCACCCAGAGTCTGGACTTGCAAATTCCACCAAGTCAATGCCTCATCAACAAATAACCTAGTAATAAAAGTGACTTGCTGATCCGTAGTGCACTTGCTCATACGAATACTGGAATCGGTCTTCTCCGTCCAGCGTACAAAAGCCACTGCACCTCCAGTGCCACCGTAGTTCAGCGATTTGCAGTCGAGAAACTGCTTGAAGGTGCAGCCTTAAGCTGTGTGTCCTCCAGATGAATCTCCATGTCCATTACGTCTAGCATTGCTCGGCCCTCCACTGTACTCAGTGCGGTTCGCCTCGTACTGGGCGATAGCTACGGAGATCCTTTCTTCCAGCAGGGAGTTCAGCTCTTTAGCAGTCCTTGGCAGTGGGGGAGGAGGAGGTTGATTAGAATCTCGATTGTTTACAGCTCTCCTGGGTGCCATGTTCTGAAAGAACACAACACAATAGGGTTAGACATTTGTTTGATATCGTCATACGGGACAGTAGTAGTATATATACACAAGCATATACCCACATAAGTGACATCAAACAATCCGCCAAACATATAAATCAATTCATACAGCAACAGGCATGCATAAATAGATAAATATTGATGTGTCATAAGATATTCACCGAGTCTCTATACATATTAGGGCAACTTGTTACATCATTGTTTGCGAAGTAAACAGAATGCATGAGGGTTACATCACCCCACAGTACAAGTTTAATATATGTAAAGGACAAAATATCTTACTTCACATTGGCGGTTCTTGTCTTTATACCCTAGATTATTACTCCAAAAGAGTATTTAATAGGCTGGGGGAGGGGTGAGGGTGTTCATGTTTGACCTTCTCTTGTACTGGAAGAATCTCTTATGATACGTGATAAGACTTGCTGTGGTTTCTGTGCACTGAATTCCATAATTATGTATGCATCCATAATTACGTAAGTCCTTGCACAGTCCGCACAGTTCGTTTCATCCTCATATCACTTCCTTCAGATAGGTCATTGCTTTCAGACGAAGTCACGTATACCTGAGATATTCTATTTCTAGTATATATATATATATATATATATATATATATTAATTATCACACATAATCGCAAGTAATTCTTAGTCAAAGGCAAGTGCTACTCCAGTGCACCCTAAGTCTCGTAGTGTCCTTACTTGACTTTTTGAAAATAGTTTCAGGTAGTGGATGTCGTGGAAAGTTTTATGCAATGAAAACTTTTTGAAAAATTGTTTTCGTGAAAGGATCCTAAAGATTGTAGTCTAGACTCGAGAAAGAATCCTGGTTCACTACGATCGCAGCTCTGATACAAATCTGTCACACCCCTATCTAAGGCGGAAGCACGAGGTGTGATCATGAAAGGTTCTCATTGTAACGAATGGTAAACATACTACATGCTCGTAAAAATAACTTCAAATGCCAATAACATTACGTAACTGAAAACATAGGTTAAGTTTGGAGTTTACATCACATCATAAAACGTTGTCTGAAAAGTTTACAACATTATTCAAAGATAAACATAAACAACATCCAAGAGCAAGAGTAAGACCGCGCGCACATCCACTTTAGTTACCTGAAATACATATGAGTTTTTGGGAAATCGTCAACATAATGATGGTGTGAATTCATGCAGCTTTTGTATTGAACGTTTGTATACTTGAATGAAAACATGGTATGTAATTTGTATGAAATAAGTATTTCTGTAAATGTAAGGAAATCGAGATCGCTAATGGTTTGCAAGGCCATTAACATGTGACACGACATAGGAAGCATCCAAACCATAGGCATTTTTAGTAATCGATTCACGACTGAGACACAAAAGAACTGCTTGGTACTAGTTATCGCCAAGAGTGTGGCTGCCTGAAACCCATTAGATCTAACCTTTTGTTCTGCGGTCTTAGTATGTACACGATTAATGGTGCTTTTGGTACCCTATTCGTGACATGATCTAAAGTGTCATTCCTTAGTTTTTGTATCCAACATACCATAACACATGTATTTTCCCCAAGTTTAAAAAGCATGTAAAAGTATAAAAGTGGGGACATGAACTCACAACTTTGCATTTCTTGCGTCGTAAACTTCACCGGGTTTGCTTATATAACGTCGTGACTTATACGTGTTTTATTAACGTTAGTCACTAGACTTGTATCGCACAAGTACGAGTCACCATCTTTTATGTATTTGTTCTTGTTGTTAAAAATAATTTATATTTTTAACTATGTATCTTACTTATATTATTTTCTCAAAAATAAATATAAGTATCTTGTATTTTTCACCCGAGTGATATATTTTGTCCAAAGGACGTTTTAAGTTCGTAACTTGTCCAAGTTACCTAATCTATTAAGAAATATATTTTCATAAATAGATCTTCTTGTATTTGTCTATGCATGTTGTATGTGTATTTTGTATTTTTACTCCTTAGGAGTATTTAGCGTATTTTTAAGTCCTAATACACTATTACATATAATACATACCACATACACTTAGCACAAAATTTGGTGATCGATAAATATATACATTTTCCTCAAAAATATACATACTTAAATTTTTATCTTGAAGAAATCATCTTTTCTTAACTTGAAGTATACATAAAAATTAGGGAAACCTTGGTAAATATTTTTAGGTGAATTTTTAGGGAATAAGTTTCACCAAAACTTATATTTTTCTAAGTGTCAAAATTTTATAGAAATTTTGACATAGTTTCCCCTAAAAATGGAGGTTTCCCATGTTTTTAAAACATATGTTTATTTTCTTTTAAAATCATCACAAACAATCATCAACTTATTCAACACTTACCGAGTGTCAAAATCAAGTAAATTACACTACATCATGAACTTGAAGTTTTTGTAAAAACTTGTAGTAACTTACCATGTTATTTAGTAGGTTTAGTTACCCTTAAAAACATGGTTATTTGTTTGTATATCACTTTATTAAAAGATTTAGTCATTTACAACTTGTAAGATGATTTTTCTAAAAATATTTCTTTTGTATTTTTCTTGTTACAATCATGTTCCTAGTCTTGTTTAAACACTAAAAATATGATTAGTTTACTTAGAAACCATGACTTTGTAAATCTTATAAATAAACTTGGTTTCTTGAGAAAATCATTTTGGTAATCATCTATTCACAAGATTTGTATTTTGTTTAAATCATCTTTACATATGAAAACCAATTTCATCATTCAAGTTCATGAAGACATAAAGCATGATGATCTTGGTCTTCCACAAGATCACCACCTTAACTTACTAGCTCATGTGTTTAATCACAATCTAGTAGGTTTCTTATGATGTCTAACATCACTAACACCAACCATCAGTCATCAAGAAGCAAATCAACAAAATCAACATGTATTCTTATGTTATTAAGCTTATGTTAAAGTATCATGATCATGTTCTTTAGTGTTCTTGTGATTAACAACATTCATCTTCTTTTAACCATCAAAATATGAAGTAACAACAAGTGATTAGAAGCTTACAACTAGCACAAGGGCTAGGGAAGAACACAAGAAGTTGAGGATGACAAAAGTGATGGATAAAAGCAATCGGGAGGGGTCCTTCAAGTTCCACAAGTTCCACACTTCGTTAGACACCTCTTTGCACATTTAAATGAACTTGGAATTGGATGATCAAAGTTGAATGAAGGTGGTGGTGTGGGTGGTAGTTTCGGCCGAGATCGGGGGAAGAAGATGTCACACCCCAACCGATGGCGGAAACATCGGGATGAGACGAAGTGTGTAAAGATTGCTAGAGACGTCATAACACTATGTGACAATATTTAATTAAATTCAAATTTCATTTCAAAACTAAATGTTACACAATATTCAAAAGGAAATAACAACATTGTTTCAACAAATAACATAACAACAAAAGATAGATAAATTTAGGTGTGTATCTAGCCACCCTAAACTTGTTTCATCAATCATCCATACTTCAATAATCAACCTGCAACATGTATTAAAATAGAGTTTCAATGCAAAAGCAAAGAGCGAGTATACAAGTTTGTTTACATAGCATAATAGAATAAAAACTCATATCCAACATGAACATAATAAAATAGTTTCAGCCATGCTAGTTTACGCAGTCCAAGTGATAGCCCAAGTGTCCAATGCGTTAAAGTACCTAACCCAAAGTTTCACGGGAGGTTAATATGTCTCCTCCTAACAATACCCCAAAGACTAACGGGGAGGTGCATTACCCCTATAGCGCTACCATTGTTAAGGCGGAACTACACACAAGGATTAAACGTTCACATAGCACAAAATAGACTCAAGTATCACAAGTTTCATGTTTCATGTTTAAAAGGATAGAGCATGTTTCAAATAAGTTTCAAGTGTCACGTGCGTTTAATATAGAATACATGTTGCACCCAAAGTGTTTAAAAGTAAAATGGGTTCGAGTATACTCACAGTGATTGCGTACGGAGATTTCTTGCAATAACGCACGAGTAAAGATTGGGGAACCGAATGAACGGGAACGATTTTCCTAAATATTTACAATATGACACAACGATCTTATTAATATTTATTGGCTAAATAAATTTCCTAATGTTTGTTGTTTTCAATTTAATTACATCAGTAATTACTAAAATCATAAATTAATCTTTTAATATTTGATGTTAAAGAAAAAAGTAACAAAAGATTAATTATTTCAGTTTTTCTATTTCCACTTACTGATATAATAGGATCATATATAAATAAAAAAAGGAGGAATGGCTGGCTCGAACCCGTGACCATCAGATCTGAAAGGTTTGGATTTCATTACATTTAAACTTTGTTCAATAGTATCATCTTCTTCCTCATAATTAACTCAGCCGAATATACATCACAACCAAAAAAAAAATGAATATCTTTGAACATCAAAACCAAAACTGAATATCTTGAATCCTTTTTATAATTCATATTCACAGCTTTGGCTTTATGTGTAAAAATCAAAACGAATCGACCATGTAGTGAAATAAGATTCCGAAAAGACGCGAGGTGATCAACGTTTTAACCCAACCCGAAACCGCCACTGATTTCGAAATATGAATGTAAAAAAAAATATAGCTTTTGATTATAAAAGGACAAAAACACCCGAGAAGAGATGATATCATCATCTTCATCATGTTACCCACAAACTGTTACATGTTTTTACTAGGAAAAATCAGTTTGTTTAGCTGATTATTATGACGAAAGATAAAGGTTTCAACCGAGAACTAACGAGGACTACCGATGATAAAAGAAAGCATACCGAAACAAAAGAAGTGATTCCCGTCGAGCTTCGATTTCCGGCAAGCTCCGGTGAACTCCGGTAACTTGTTATCGAACATGGAACGAAATGACGTTGACGTGATCCCGCTCGCGAACCCCCGACGCCGTCCTTGTGACTCCGACGAGTTCTTTGTCTTCCGACGCCGCGAGTTCTTCTCCGGCTTGTGTGCAGGTTATACAAAATGTGGTGTGGTGTTATGAATAGGGTTATCGGATGGAAGCGGAAGGGTATGATGGGTATGTAGGCGAAAGGGGGTGGTGGTCGTGGTTGGTGTTTACGATCTCCGGCGAGATGCAAGCTTATTTGAAAGATGTTATGGTTGTGTGAGGTGTCAAGACGGAGAGAGGAATAGCGGATATGTTGAGCGTCGGGTTACGAGAGCCTCCGGTCGGTCGGAGTTTCTCCGGTGACTTCGTCGAGGAGAGAGAGAAGAGCGTAACTCCGATTCCGGCAAGGGTGTTTAATCAGAACACAGAGTGTGTGTGAGATGGAGGGTGTGCGATGGAATAGAAGGGTGTGCACATCTTTTATTATGCACCGTTAGTCCCGAGCAATCAACATTAAAGGAAGGTGATTATGGTCTACTGCTCTTGGGCGGCAATAGGTGAAAGGGGATTAAAAAAAAAAAGAATTTCATGCATCATGTATTACATATGATGTTTCAAGTTCCTAACTGTTATTTTTCCTAGTTTCAAGATTGTCACAAAGGCCCTTCACAATTATCACTATTAAATAAAATTTGAAATTTGTTTATATTTAAAGCTAACTAACCAAATTAACTTTAATTAAGTTAATCTTTTAAATAAGTAAATAAATAAATAAATCGATAAATGGATTAAATTCCTTTGACGGTTATTTATTTTCGTGACACATTCCGAGGTTTCAAAGTTTAGGATCCGAATCCCAAAACGGGTCGGACTTTTGGGAATCCATTTTGACGGATGTCACAGTCTCCCCTACTTTAGGAGATTTCGTCCTCGAAATCTAAGAGGAAGACTTCTGAAAAGATGACATCCAAAGATTCAGCAGAGAGCGTAGATGAGACTTGATCGCGAATGGGGTTCATGTGAAAGGAAAGAATAAAGGAGAATAATGGAAGTATAAAAGGTGAATGATTGATTTTAAATACACAATTGCGAGTATTAGAATGGCATAAGTACCGGATAGACGAAAGTAGCGTGCTTACGAATGAAGTCTCATCGTGGGTAATCAGATATAATGCGTTTGTGAGTTGTTTAAAGTTGCATCAGGTCCAAGAGGTCTGTAAAACACTGAATTTCTCATGGTACGTTTTATGAAAGTTTGATAACATAGTGAAACACTTATATATATAGGACGTACCAACGGCGTATCCACCATGTTTTAACCATGCTATGTCTGTTTCGTATTCGGTGTCATGTTACGTTTTGTGTCTTACCATACACAGTAGTACACTCTACGGTTCTCATACGTCAATCACTATAATCCCGTGTGCACCCGCGATTATACTGTTCGTCGCATGATCCGCATAGCTTGTACTAGTTGCGTATAAATTAAGGTATACATAAATTCTGAAAATAAGATTGCGTGTGTATGGAAATATAGCATATGAGTTTGTTTGCGTCCCAAATAGTATAAGACTCACGTAAGCGAATCCCTCGGGTTTCGCTCGCGCACAGGTGCGAGTGTATAAATTTTGAGTAAAAAGCATGAGCATAGTATCAGTTTAAATATGAATACGCAAGTGAGCATAAACCCCAAACGCATGTCAGGAGTACGAGTAAAAGTATAAGCATAAAGTGTATGAGAATTGAGTATAAATGTGAGTGTGAATTCGAGCATAAACGAATGAACGTGAGCATAAACATAAATCGTATAAATGAGAGTATATATATGAGTCCGAGTACAACATAACTCGTATAAATGCGAGCATGAATACAAGTATAAGTATGAGTATAAACATAAGATGCATGAGTATGGATGTAAATGTGAAAATTAGGTGTAAAACATGAATGTTTAAGTACGAATGGAATGTATGGGTATGTATATGAGTGTAAACATGATTGCATAAGTGTGAATCAAACGTATGAGTGTGAATATAAGTTTAAGCATAATTATATAGGTATGAGTATAAGTAGGATGTATGAGTATAAACATGAATACGAATATTAGGGTAGCGTAAACGTATGAATGTAAGCATAATTGTGTTAATATGAATATAAAGTTGGATATAAGCATAATTGTGTTAATATGAATATAATTGTGAACATGAGTATAGTGTAAAACGTATGAGTATGAATATTAGTGTAAAAGATAATGACTTTGTATACGGTATTAATCGTAACATATGAACTTAAGTACGTAAAAGACCAAGAAGTTTTGAGTATAAAAGAAAACGAAAATGAGTAGTATATGTGAAATTGTCGTGAGATATAAACTAAAACACGTAAAACGATAAACATATATAGTTGTTTGAGCAAGGCGTGAAGTTTAATTAAACCAAGATAGATTGAATGGGTATGAAATATAGAATCTAGTTCATAAATGTAAAGAGAGTATAAAATATCTATTGGTTATGTGTGTTATACTTTGTGAAAGAAAGGATATGCTACTTCTTGTTTTAAAAAAAAAGGATTTACATACGTTGAAGATGGTTGGTTCTTATGAAGTTTCCTTGCCCACGCATTTTAAATTAAATTGATGTATTGAATAATGGTTGAAAAGGTTCTAGAAGTAAATAAGTTTGCATCGTTTTAAATGATCTTGCATTAAAGAAGAAATTCGAAGTCTAGAGATTTTTGTGACAACGTTGATTCTTAAGAAAAAGGATTTTGGTATACGATCTTAGTGATTGTTGAAAAAGCGTCTTTAATAAAACATTTTACTGATTTTGAAAGAAATTTTAGTAAATGATTGAATAACATTGGTAGTATTTTGTAGGTGTGCGTGAAAGAGTTGGTTTGATTCCCAATTGAAAATAGAAATCTCTACTTTAAGGACATAAGATGAGCCTTTTTCAATAGTTACGTTGAATACAAAATTTCGTGGGCAATGGATTTATTAGACCAACTAGGTTGATAAGTAGCATTTCGTAAATTTTGAAAATCGAGGAATAAGCGTTTATGGTAAAGGTTAAGAATTTTGTGTGTGTGAGCTATATAAAAATAGATTGTAGAATAAGGAATTCATTCATATAAACAATGCATGTTGAAATAAATAGAGATTTGGCTAATGATAAACGATTTAGATATAAACGTGATCATGTTTACGTAATATAGTCTATTAAAGAAAATATTGGTAACGATCACCTAGGTAAGGGAATCACCCCTAATTCGTTGGCGAGGTCGTTGTAAGATGAGAAAAGAAACGGAGTTAGTCGTCAAGGTAAGGAAATCACTCCCATCTTGATGATATGTCTCCATTTATTGTTACAAGGGGTATAAATAAAATTATGTGAAATCATGTATGTGAATAATGTATAAATTGTATGATAAAGTATTTGTACGATATATGCGTAAAAGTGAAATTTCAAAAATAATTCGAATTCGAAAAGAGGGAATTGCATCATAAGATATCGAAAATAATAAAGTGTAAGTTCGATTAAAACTTGGATGGTTCCAAAATGAAACTTTGACTAACCAAAGTAGTCGAAAAGTCTTTCGAGTTTGAGGAGCATGCTTTGGCCTAATAAGTGAAACACTCTCGCCGACAAGTCGGTTAACAGTATTTACCCTTCCGGTTACTACATGTCCCAAATCAATCAAAATTTCGAGACTTGGCGGGATTTATGAAAAAATCAAGGAGTGGAACTAGTCGACAAGGTGCGGGTTTCACCCCTAACTTGGCGACTTCGTACCCTAAGTGTAGTTGGCACTTGTCGGGTCAAATTAAATTTCGACACGTTGAGGAGCGTCCACTAGAATTTAAATTTGAAATTTTCGTTAAGATGTGGATTTCACTCCTAACTTAATGGTGAATTTCGTGAGAAAAATAGAATCAAGCGGGATGAGGGTCGTTTACCAAGTTGTGGGTTTCACGCCTATTTTGGTAAACTCGTCTCGTTTGTATAATATGAGTGTTTTCGAGTTTAAAAAAAATCGAGTAAAATGCCTCGGAAAAAGGCGTATGATAAAGGAAATGACGAACAAGTATAAGCACATAAAATGCATGTCGAGATTAACACACAAGGAATAGATCAATAAATCAAGTATCGACACATAATAAGACAAGTATTGTCACATTAGAATAGCACGTCAAGTATTAACACACAAGCGACATATAAGTTAAAAACGTCAAAGCGAATAAATAAAAGCAAATAGAGTAGCATGTAAGTAGTTTCAAGCAAGACGTAAAAATAAAGCCCTAAAACTATAGACTAGGTTAAAGCATTCCTACTTTTCCTAATTCCCTATAGTTATGGCTCTGATACCAATCTGTCACACCCCAACCGATGGCAGAAACATCGGGATGAGACGAAGTGTGTAAAGATTGCTAGAGACGTCATAACACTATGTGACAATATTTAATTAAATTCAAATTTCATTTCAAAACTAAATGTTACACAATATTCAAAAGGAAATAACAACATTGTTTCAACAAATAACATAACAACAAAAGATAGATAAATTTAGGTGTGTATCTAGCCACCCTAAACTTGTTTCATCAATCATCCATACTTCAATAATCAACCTGCAACATGTATTAAAATAGAGTTTCAATGCAAAAGCAAAGAGCGAGTATACAAGTTTGTTTACATAGCATAATAGAATAAAAACTCATATTCAACATGAACATAATAAAATAGTTTCAGCCATGCTAGTTTACGCAGTCCAAGTGATAGCCCAAGTTTCCAATGCGTTAAAGTACCTAACCCAAAGTTTCACGGGAGGTTAATATGTCTCCTCCTAACAATACCCCAAAGACTAACGGGGAGGTGCATTACCCCTATAGCGCTACCATTGTTAAGGCGGAACTACACACAAGGATTAAACGTTCACATAGCACAAAATAGTCTCAAGTATCACAAGTTTCATGTTTCATGTTTAAAAGGATAGAGCATGTTTCAAATAAGTTTCAAGTGTCACGTGCGTTTAATATAGAATACATGTTGCACCCAAAGTGTTTAAAAGTAAAATGGGTTCGAGTATACTCACAGTGATTGCGTACGGAGATTTCTTGCAATAACGCACGAGTAAAGATTGGGGAACCGAATGAACGGGAACGATTTTCCTAAATATTTACAATATGACACAACGATCTTATTAATATTTATTGGCTAAATAAATTTCCTAATGTTTGTTGTTTTCAATTTAATTACATCAGTAATTACTAAAATCATAAATTAATCTATTAATATTTGATGTTAAAGAAAAAAAATAACAAAAGATTAATTATTTCAGTTTTTCTATTTCCACTTACTGATATAATAGGATCATATATAAATAAAAAAAAGGAGGAATGGCTGGCTCGAACCCGTGACCATCAGATCTGAAAGGTTTGGATTTTCATTACATTTAAACTTTGTTCAATAGTATCATCTTCTTCCTCATAATTAACTCAGCCGAATATACATCACAACCAAAAAAAAATGAATATCTTTGAACATCAAAACCAAAACTGAATATCTTGAATCCTTTTAATAATTCATATTCACAGCTTTGGCTTTATGTGTAAAAATCAAAACGAATCGACCATGAAGTGAAATAAGATTCCGAAAAGACGCGAGGTGATCAACGTTTTAACCCAACCCGAAACCACCACTGATTTCGAAATATGAATGTAAAAAAAATATAGCTTTTGATTATAAAAGGACAAAAACACCCGAGAAGAGATGATATCATCATCTTCATCATGTTACCCACAAACTGTTACATGTTTTTACTAGGAAAAATCAGTTTGTTTAGCTGATTATTATGACGAAAGGATAAAGGTTTCAACCGAGAACTAACGAGGACTACCGATGATAAAAGAAAGCATACCGAAACAAAAGAAGTGATTCCCGTCGAGCTTCGATTTCCGGCAAGCTCCGGTGAACTCCGGTAACTTGTTATCGAACATGGAATGAAATGACGTTGACGTGATCCCGCTCGCGAACCCCCGACGCCGTCCTTGTGACTCCGACGAGTTCTTTGTCTTCCGACGCCGCGAGTTCTTCTCCGGCTTGTGTGCAGGTTATACAAAATGTGGTGTGGTGTTATGAATAGGGTTATCGGATGGAAGCGGAAGGGTATGATGGGTATGTAGGCGAAAGGGGGTGGTGGTCGTGGTTGGTTTTTACGATCTCCGGCGAGATGCAAGCTTATTTGAAAGATGTTATGGTTGTGTGAGGTGTCAAGACGGAGAGAGGAATAGCGGATATGTTGAGCGTCGGGTTACGAGAGCCTTCGGTCGGTCGGAGTTTCTCCGGTGACTTCGTCGAGGAGAGAGAGAAGAGCGTAACTCCGATTCCGGCAAGGGTGTTTAATCAGAACACAGAGTGTGTGTGAGATGGAGGGTGTGCGATGGAATAGAAGGGTGTGCACATCTTTTATTATGCACCGTTAGTCCCGAGCAATCAACATTAAAGGAAGGTGATTATGGTCTACTGCTCTTGGGCGGCAATAGGTGAAAGGGAATTAAAAAAAAAGAATTTCATGCATCATGTATTACATATGATGTTTCAAGTTCCTAACTGTTATTTTTCCTAGTTTCAAGATTGTCACAAAGGCCCTTCACAATTATCACTATTAAATAAAATTTGAAATTTGTTTATATTTAAAGCTAACTAACCAAATTAACTTTAATTAAGTTAATCTTTTAAATAAGTAAATAAATAAATAAATCGATAAATGGATTAAATTCCTTTGACGGTTATTTATTTTCGTGACACATTCCGAGGTTTCAAAGTTTAGGATCCGAATTCCAAAACGGGTCGGACTTTTGGGAATCCATTTTGACGGATGTCACAGAAGGAGAGGAGGAGGATGGTGTGTGTAGGTGTGTGATAGATGTTGGTGGTGATGTTCTTTTAACCATATTTAGTGTTTGTCCAATGTACATTGTGTTACCAGGCAAATCTCTAGAGAATATGATCTTGTTAGTGGGGTCACCCTTGTGACCGTAAATACAAGGGGGGGGGGGGGGTGAAGTGTAGGTTTCAATGGTAAGTTATGTTATTTAGTTAGAATTTAAGTGTAATGATTTAGGTGTTATGCACATATAGCGTTATATAGTATGTTAGGGTGTTCGAGGATCATAACTAGCTCAGAAATAATAAAACAATGCTTCTAGTATAATTTTGGTGTTTTGGGTAGTGTCCGGTTGTTCGGTTAGATACCGGTTCGTTAAAGTGCTAAATTGCATCGTTTAGTGTCCTTTATGTACCCTTTTGTGACACTTTCAATTCCCGACACTTAGGAAAGCATTCAGGACTAATTAGTCATATTTTTACATGTTACTAACTTGTTACAATGCTGAATTTTGCTGAAATATATGAAATTCAGCATTTAAAATGTGTTTCGGGTGTTTTTCAGTGTGTATTTTAGCTTCCGGAATGTCTATATGTTAACCCTTGTATACATTCTTGGGTTTTATTGTATTTTAGACATTGGACCTACTCCTAGGCCCCAATTCTATTGTCTGACTGCTTTCTACAGAATTGTTGACACAATGTGTCTTACCGGTGAGTTTACTAGTCTTTCTGACGCAACGCTAACATTAATGCATAAGGCAATATTTGAAGTATAAAATGTGAATGAATTCACAAGTATAGCATGTAATCAGACAATGTTGACGTTTAAGCACGTAATTGCATATATTAAGTAATAATTAAATTGTACGGAAATTACCGGTTTTATGTTAATTGTCACATTTACAAGTTTGCCACTCCTCATTAAAAACTAGACTTTTCCCTAAATTTAACATCATAAAACCTTGTCTTGACCAGTTTCTTACTACGATTCGGATTGACGGAGGCGCTAGACATTAATGCACTCACAAATCTATTGAGGATGTCAAATTCTTATATGTTATAAAAGGATTAATGGCGGCCAAATTCCTACAAGTTGGAATCGTTGGAGAGAATTTTTAAAGTTGGGATTATTATCGGCCAACAGGTGAAACTTAGTATTATTAAAATCCAATAACCCTTTCTAAATATATTATTTAGTTTTAATTTATAAAATGAGAAAGAAAAAAGAATCAGGGTACTTTAGGTACTTAGAGTTGTGTCCGTACAAGGATACTTTGGGTTGAATTATTTCGTTGGTACTTACGAAAATATAATTGGATAATTCTAGAGAGAAACAAAGAACGAGTGTGGGTAACCTGTATGTATTCATATCGACCAGACATGCATATATGAACTATAAAATCCTAGGATCCCACTATCAGGGAAGCTACCCTGTACCCTCGTTGTCTTACGAGTGTGAAATCAGAGCATTCTCAAACAAGTATGCACTACACACATTTCAACTTATGTGATCTTTGACTATGATTTCTCATTAATCATTTAGTAAACCCAATCACATAAAATAGCTAGATGACACTAAAATCATGTACATCATATATAATTTTATACTCATACCCTTTTACTAATTTTAATTTGCTATGAATTAAAATCTCTCACATTACTTTGGTTTTTTATGATCATAGCCTTTTACTAATTTTTTACTATTCTAGATGGTACATTTTGACACCTTAGAAAATAATGCCTTTAAATATTGAACGCAAACATCACAATTACCAACTTCAAATAATGAGTTGGGTAATTGGCCACGTAAGGCTTCAACTGTAGAGATGCATAGGCTATTTTCTCTCTACACCAATACATACATGTCACAAAAAGAGACGTGACGCGTCACATATACCAATCTTAATACCAACACTCGAGTTTCACTCGATTTCTTCTTTATCAGTCAAAAAAAGCTTTTGTACACAAGATACATTCTTCTTTAGGGCCAAAACAAACATTCCCATTTTTAACATACTATATTCGATGATTATCCTTTTATTTTAACCTATAATAACTTGTATTTTCAAATATTTTTCTCTTTCTTTTGTTATTCATTAATATCTTCAAGGGGATTACACTTTGAGAGAGTGATGAAGTTATTGTATTCAACTTTCAGGATTAGGTAGTATATGTTTATCCTTCCTCAAAGTAAAGACTAGATTGGGAAAGCAAGATTTATCAAGAAATATTCTAGTCATTTTAACCTCTTCTTTTAGGGGTGTTATAAGTATTGTGATTTAATGTGTATGTATGTTAAATATACTAGTTTTCGATTGTATTTATGTTATTATAAACTTATTTAATTAAACTATTTGGGTTAGGTGGTTAATGAGTCTAAGTGGGTTTAGCTTGGGTAGGGGTGAGCAAGTTTAGGTCTGGACCGAAAATAACCGAGAATCGAACTGAAAATTACCAACCTGACCCGAACTCAAGTACCTAGGTATTTATGTTTGATCAAATCCTATTAGCTAGGGTTTTCAACTCTTGATTCGAGATACCGAAAATTACCCAACCCGACCCGAACCCAAGTCTCTCCGGATCACACAAGTCTATGGACCGGAACCGACCCTATATTTAGGGTAGTGAATAGGTTCTATATTTTATGTTTGATCGGTTCTCGGGTCGGGTCAGGTAGAGTCGGGTTTTTCCTTTTGCTCACCCCTAGCTTGGGAGGAAGCTAGGGTTTTCAACTTCCATGATAAACTTAACAAGTCTTTTCCCCACCCCATGTGTTGTTGGTGGCTGAGTAAAAAGAGAGAAAGGGAGAGACTTGTGTGGTCCGGAGGAAGAGAAAAGGAGCGTGTGATCGAGGCAATCGGAAAGAGAAAGAGGGAGTTGTGTGATCACCATGGTAAAGAGTTGATAAAGGGACACACATTGATTGAGGTTGGTAGTACCATATAATTCCAAAACGATTCAAAGACTATTACGCAATTAGGCAATGGTTATGTGCTAGTTTACACATGAGACGTGAGTCACACCTGCCAAAGCGGGAATGCACGAGTGTAACCAAAAGGGTTTTCGGAGCATATGATTAAGCAAACACTTTCATGATATAAACCAAAAGTTTACAAAATGTTTTACAATCACAAATACTAGGATTTTAACCTAAGCCTACATTAGAAGGCTAACGTGACACTTTTCCAAGGGCTTGGTATCGTAGCACGCATGCAACTCAAATGTAGTCCCCCCACTAGGGTAAAATACCTTAAAAACATGCTTAAAAATGTCAACATAATGTTGGTGAGTTCACAAGTTTGTTTCGCACAATAGAAACTCGTTTTCATGCAAAACATTTGTACGGAAATCTTATGACCAACTAAAGAACACTTCACAAATTATTTTCATGC
Organism: Helianthus annuus; assembly: GCF_002127325.2. Lineage (NCBI taxonomy): Eukaryota > Viridiplantae > Streptophyta > Magnoliopsida > Asterales > Asteraceae > Helianthus > Helianthus annuus. The sequence goes on from NC_035438.2 coordinate 14,722,430, forward strand.
AATTCATTGTATGAAAATACAGTACTTGCCAGAGAACTAGCCTCATAAACCATTTTTATGCAAACAAGGGTATGCAAATCTAGTATTAGCCCGAGGATTCACCTAATAAACCATTTTCATGCAAACAAGGGTATGAAAATCTAGTATCCGCCCGAGGATTCACCTCATAAACCATTTTCATGCAAACAAGTGTATGAAAATCTAGTACCCGCCCGAGGATTCACCTCATAAATCATTTTCAGGCAAACAAGTGTATGAAAATCTAATACCCTTGCCCGTGATACATGAAATTCCGTCCCCATGAAATATTTGGCAGCACAAATACTTCCCTGGATTCTCGTGCTATTGAAATGATGTATATGGTAATAAATAGTATGCGTAGCCAATGAGAATCATGATGATTAAATCAATGCCTAGCTAGGACACTGATGTATGTGCCGACATAAGCCTATAACCAAAGCATAAGCCTATTATGCTGGTGTTCGTGTACTAATTGACAAACTTAATTAATCATAATCAAGTGTAATGAAATAATGAATGTTCATGATAGCGTTAGAGATAACAGAGTTGTGTTAACGAAATTAAACTGAAAATGTCGGATGTCATATTTTTTACTTGTAAATGATATTGAAACAAGTTTTAAATCTTCTGTTATGTATATAATATGTAAATCCAACAAAAGTCGTGTTTCTAAGTTTCAGGGTATGACAATGATCTCAAGCATCCACTTTGTAGTCTAGGTTAGGGCAAGGAATTCATCTGTAACACTATCCATGAAAAATAACAGGAGAACTGTTTGTGAACATCTTTTCTAATTCTTCCCAATTTAAGTTTAGCCCTATTTAACTATCCCGTCCAAAGTCCTTAGGGGGCGTTTGGTTGGCGGAATGATTTGGAATTGGAATTGGAATTTGTATGGGAATTAGAGTTTGAAGAAATTGAATTTGGAATCTAAACATTCCAATTGAAATTGGAAATTGTTGGAATTGGAATCTCAATTCCATTCTTGTTGTATTTGGTTGTCAAATATTGGAATCCATCACCCCGGCACCCACAACCACCGGTTCGGGTCAAAACGGTAAGGGTCGAAACAGTTCGCGTCGAAACGATTCAGGTCGAAGCGGTTTGATTCGAAATGGTACGGTCGAAACGGTTCGCATCGAAATGGTACAGGTCGAAACGGTATGGGTCGAAACCGTCTGGGTCGAAACCAGTATGGGTCGAAACGGTTCGGATCGAAACAGTGCGGGTCAAAACGGTCGAAGATTCCAATGAATTTACTTTAATTCCTTCACATATAGGAAGGATTTAGAATTCCTTTAGTTAAAGGAATTTGAAGGAATTCATGCCTAATTCCAATTTCAATTCCATTATCAACCAAACACACGAAGATTGGAATTGAGATTCCAATTCCATCAAATTCTGTGAACCAAATATTTTAAGTGATGAAATTCAAATTCCATTTCTCTTAAATTCCATTGAATTCCTGTGAACCAAACGCCCCCTTAGCATGTTCCGGTAACTTGTTCACCGCATAAGTTAATTTGTCTTTGAATGCATAATGACTAAATTTGTGTTTTAGTGTAATGACTAATGCGAAATGCAATCTTCATTTATAAGACCCATTATCTACTCAATAATTTATTAAACTAGTTATAAAAACTGTCGCCGCGTTGCGGCGAACTTTTTTTTTTATTTAGTTTGTGTTTATATGTGTTTGAAATCACTACGAGCACGTTGCACACGGAACCGCTGACAAGAATAAAAAGAAAATGTAGAAAAAAACACTAAAAATAACCGAAATAAATTCAACTAAAAACTTGTATGATAATGATGTTGTTCGGTAGAAACCTGTAGTTATCACAACATCCCTACCCCTGAAACCAAAAAAAAAGTTGTACGATAACGTTGTTGTTCGTACGGTATCAGTGAGCAGGGATGAGCAAATGGTACTTGGTAGCAGTACCAAATTTCTCGAACTAAAAGACTATCAAACTCAATCCGGTACCGACTTTTGCCGTTTTATATACCAGGCTGGTGCTTAACTTAATGTACCGATAACGAACCGATATTTTTGATACAAGTATTGGTTGACACCAAACTTATCAAACTTAAAAAGTAAAGAAAATAATAATTATTATAATATTAAAATAATAAAACTATAAAAAAACTGTATCTAATATTTTATTATATTATAATATATTAAAAATATTGTTCATTGTATTGTCTTTTTAATGACTAACTAATAACTAATGCGAAATGGAATCTTCATTTATAAGACCCATTATCTACTCAATAATTTATTTACTCAATAATTTATTAAATTTGGTTATATTCAATGTAATTACCAATAAAATCAGTTTGTTACAAAATAATAAAATTATCGTTATAGTAAAATGTCATTTTCGTCCCTGATGTTTGGCCACTTTTATGACTTTCGTTCATAGGGTTTTTTTCCCATCTGGGTCGTCAAGGTTTCAAAATCTTGCCCTTTTCGTCTAACTGACTAACTCCATCCATTTTTAACGTTAAGTTATGGATATTTTCGTCTTTTTACATATTTATTCATTTTATTAATTTAGAACCCTAGTCCCATTTTTCTTTACCCACAACTGGCCATCACCTCTAACCACCAACGACCACACAACAACGCATCTCCACCTATAGCCACCACATCTAACCGCTCTGCATCAGAGATCTTGGTTTTTTAATTGAAGAAACCACGTTAATAGCTTCAAAGATACTTCTTTTTGCTTTTTTCTTTTACTAAAATCCATGAATCTTGGAGAAACGATGTGGGTTTTCTATAACCCCTATGCTGCAAATCAGCGGTGTCTCTGAGAATTCACGTACCCTATTCGAGCTCGAAAAATGTGCCCATATGCTTTAACGATAAACAATATAATTACGAAAATGACAAAAAATGTAGTATTTGACAAAAATTGAAGTGATGATGTTCGACTGTTCGTTACTCTGATGAGTTTGTTCGTCTCGTCCTTTCAGATTCCAGGAGTCCATGAAATTGCCGTCGTGTGTAATAATCTAAATTCTAATAAAAGACTCCTATTAATGCCACGTGTCATTTTCTCTTTCATTCTTAAATTTTCAATTATATTTTATTATATATCATTAATCCTTATCTTAATTCTAATAAATGATTTCAAATAATGCTTTGATAAGGTTTACTTTAAAAAAAAATTATTATCATTAAAAATTAAATTTTAAAAATCTACGAATTAACCCAACCTAAACATTAGTGTATTACATGTATATAGTTTGATATCAGATACAAATTTCCTAAACTGAATTTTTACCCCAAAACTAAATTATTTAGTCCAATATTACATACATATATACTAGGTTATAACCCCGTGTAATACACGGGTTGAATAAATAAGTTTTATATACTAAATAATAAAACAATATATCTTTAAAAACCTTCTTAAGCTGAACAAATATAATTTCATATATTAAATAATAAAAAATTATATTTATAAGAACAATATCGTACAGGTTGAATAAATGTAATTTTATATACAAAATAAAAAAAAGTTATATCTTTAAAACCACGTGTATATTACACGAGTTGAATAAATGTAATATTGTTTACCAAATAATAAAATAATACATCTTTAAAAAAAACCCCATTAATTACACGGGTTGAATAATGTAATTTTATATACCAAATAATAAAAAAATTACATCTTTAAAATTTTGTGTATTATACGGTTTGAATAAATGTAATTTTCTGTAATAAATAATAAAATATATATATCCTTAAAAAACCTCGTGTATTGTACGAATCGAATAAATCTAATTTTATACATCAAATAATAAAATTACGATTCTGAGCCCTTGGTTATATCACTTTTACTCTTTTAGCCCAAAAAAAATTTTTTTGGACATCTAAGCCACAAACGTCTTTTTTTCTAACCTTTTTGGCCCCTAACGTCTTTTTTTTAACCCTTTTGGCCCCTAACAGTTAATGGATTTTTGGGCTAAAAGGGTAAAAGTGATATAACTACAGGGGCCAAAATCGTAATTTTCTCTTAAGAATTTTTTAACATCTAAGCCCGCAACGTCTTTTTTTCTAACCTTTTTGCCCTTAACGTCTATTTTTAAACCTTTTGGCCCCTAACATTTAATGGATGGGGTTAGTATTAGAGGCCAAAAGGGTTAGAACAGAAGACGTTAGGGGCTCAGATGTTAAAAAATTCTTTTTTGGCTAAAAGGGTAAAAGTGATATAACTACAGGCCCAAAATCGTAATTTCCTCTAAATAATATTATAAATGAGAAGAAGATTAAACTAAATAATAATTATCCATAAGATATTAAACTAAATAATATTTAATAAGAGGATTATCTATAATTAATTAGAAAAGATTAAATTAAAATAATAATTATCTATAATAGTTTCCCTGATACGATGAAAAGTGTCTAAAAGTTGTTTCTTAAAGTAATAATTTCATGGATCTATAACTTTAATTCGTCAATTTATACATAAAGATTCTTTTTATTGGATCATGATTTCATATTATTCAATAATTTGATTTTACTAAAATTTAGATTTAATTCGTCAATTTATACATATAGATTCTTTTTATTGGATCATGATTTCATATTATTCAATAATTTGATTTTATAAAAAGTTAGATTAGATTATTAAAAAAATGTAATATGAAAATAAGAGATAGCATAATCGATATTTTTTTTCATAAAATAAGAGATAAGGGTAAACTAAATAAAAAAATGTCAATTTGGTAAATAATAATATTAAGTATGAAAAGGTAGGAAATTACAACTGTAGACATCTTCAATGAATGACACGTGTCCAAAATCAGGTTTCTTTTATTATATAGTATAGATTGAATAAATATAATATTATTTCTATATATGATTACTGCATGATACCAATTTATTTCCTCCAATATTAATATTAATATAGTGAATATATAATATTATACTTTGCATATGATTATGGAATGTTTTGAAATAATATTAAGTTAATAAAATTTCAACCTAAAAAATATTTCAAGCTTTCTTATAACATTTACTGTAGATATTTTATTTATATTTATATACACTACAATTCTAATGAGGGGGAATAGTGTCAGGCTGCTATATGACACTCCTCTATTGGCCCGAATAAAATACGATTTTACCCCAACTTTAAAATTACGAATATGCCTCCTGTTAAAAATTACAATTTCTCCGTTTAAAGATTATAATATTGTCATCATTTTAGCTTTTTGGCAAATTATGATTTCTCATTTCAAAATTACGTTTTTGCCCACAGTTCAAAATAGTCTTGCCATCGTTTAAGGTTTTTTTTTGCAAAAGTATGGAAGTGTTTTTTTAATTGGTTGACTTGATGTAATTTTTATTCGTGTTAGACAACTTCCTAGCACTCACTCATTGGTCTTGATAAATTCTGTTTTGCTCCGGCTCAAAATTGTAGTCTTACTGTCGTTTTAGCTTTTTTTTCTAACAAAACTATGGTAGTGTTTTTTAATTGGTTGATAAATATTCGGCCTAACGCCCGGTGGGCGGGCATAAAACTAGTTTTTATTAAAATCATATTAGTATTGGGCCAATAAACCTAATGTGTAGTGGGCTAAATTATAAACCATTAAAAAGTATTTGATAATGGGCCTATATTGGAATTGGTATGTTTTTACATTTAAAAAAACATATATATATCGATTTAAAAAAAATCACGTGCCCATCGAAATCACGGGCATTGTGCGGAAGTCCTCCCCGCACACCATCATAGCCGACCATGATGCAAATTGTTTGCTCTTTGTGAATTTTTGTCCCCACCTTCAGTCGCCACCCATTTTCCCCTGTTTAGTGTCTTTTGGTCGAACTACCACAACTCCACTAAACCTCTGACTTTCCATTGTTTCAACGTCTTGATGTGTTTCCGACAGTGATAGGGTATGACGACGCCGGTGGCCAAGTTATTTCATGGTGGTGGTATGCGATGGTTTGTAGCAAGAGAAAGGTAGTGACGGTGGTGTATATTTTGTGTGTGTATATATATATGGGTTGGTTAACGTACAATTTGTGTTAGCATACGATGCGTACGAGATTGAGTTACAACATGCGGCTTTTTGCTCATAACATGCGGCTTTTTTTATAACATGCGGTTTTATTTTTATACAACATGCGAATTTTTCTTTTTCAACTAGCGGTTTTTAGTATTTTACAACATGCGGGATTTTATTTATGGAGTTTATAACGTGCGAACTTCAAATCTCGTACGCTCATATGTCACACCCCCAAAATACCACATGCGAAAACCCCCGCAAGGCGTGTGACGTACCAGGATCCAGCCACTAATCACATTGAACTAATAACGAGATATTAACTAAAAGTTCTCATTCATTAAGAAAATGTATTTCCGAACATAACTTAAAACCCAACATGTTCAGCGGAAGCATAATTCATTGTTTAAGTAATTCAAAACCAAGTGCATGAAAACAAATAGACTTGTCTCGTGACTTCATATCTCGCAACCCATGAGCACTCCAGCAATCCCAGATAGCAAGTTCCTCGCCCATGTACCTAACGACCTGCAAGCATGCAGACAAGTGTATCAGCATAACGATGGCGAGTTCACAGTTTTGTAAAAACGTTCAATTGCCAAGTGTTTAGTTTAAAAGCATGTTGATAATAACTCGAGTACCGCAAGATGGTGTCAGTTTGTTTGCCCTTCCCCAATGCCTATCAATCATTGGTCATGTGGTTAAGGTCATTAGTTCACGCCCTTCCTCTCAGGTACGGTGTGAGGTTGCCAAGCCTAATAGCGCTATCAACTAATACCCCGTTGCCTCTCAGGCAACTAGTTCGGTAGTAAGATGGGACTTAAGGTGATAGGTTTGAGTGTATTATCCAACATCTAATTTAACCCAGTAAAACATATTCCTCTCAGGAATGCCCGTTTGTTTGTCCCACCCTCGGGACGCATGCTCAAAGGAGTAGTGAACTCACCTTAGTTTTGATCGGTGTGTTATGTTACTTGTTTAAAGCTGTTTAACCACGCCCTAACATGGTTATTAATAACAATCAGTTTCGTTTGCAAGTAAATCACATTTTCTTACACATACACTAGCAAGTTGCATACAAGCATATAACATAACGGTCAACACATAAATGCACGTCTAAGGTCCAACAGTGTACTTGTTCAAGTGTACGGCCCGACCTAGGGTCCGTTAAGAGTGTGCGAGTCCAACCGTGTGCGGCCCAAATGTCTCTGGCCCACATTTGAGGGTGTGCGACCATAGAGTGTGCGGCCCACAGTATCTGTGTGGCCCAGTTCAGGGTTCAGTCTAATGGATCATGTATGCGGCCCAATTAATTCAAACAGTCCACGTAATTGTGCGGCCCACCATAGTGTGCGATCAGCACAGAAGTGTGCGGTCACACTACGATGTGCGGTCACGCAATATTCGTTTGTACATTATGCGGACTAACTTGTACCCTATTCACTTGTGCGACTAATAAGTGTGCGACTAAGCAGCGCAAAGCTGTACGGGGTGCATAAGGCAGTTGTACATCATGTTATCTCAAGTGTGCGAGGTGCAGATGTACAGCCAGCGAGTGTGCGACCAGCTTACAACATGTAGTCCAGAGTGTTCGGTGCATTAGCGTGTGACAAGATACTGTGCGATCCGTTGAGTTTGGCCGTGATCTATGGGATCAGTTACACCAATTCCATCTATTCGATCAAATCAATTAATGTTTACCAATCAATTTGCATCAACCTTAAACTCACCATCTAATCATTGACGGTAATTAACAACATCTAATTCTGATCAAACCATTCAATCACCAATTATTTTGCATGAACCCTAATTACCTGCTAACCAATAGCGCATATTCATCGCATAAATCGGATCAAACAGGAACTTCATTTCATCTAATGCTCATCATTATCAATTCATACATTCATAGTGTTCATAGATCTTCATCACTTAATCATCAAGCCCTAAGATTCATACAACCCTAGATCAACCGGTTACATCACGCATTCATCCAAATCAATCCTAGCAGTTTGTTTGTCATAAAATATTTGTTAAACTCATGCAACCTAGACATCAACTATTTTCCACATCAGACTCTATCATCAATCAAGTACATCATCATACATACACATCATAGCAATCACTACATCATGTATCACGTATTAAATCATTTAGCAATGATGAATCACTAACCGAGATGTAGAACAAATTGGTTTAATCGAAACGAGAGGGCTTCGAAGGAGGGTAGGGGTTGCCGTCGAGTGAGAGAGAGGGAAGAGAGAGTCTAGGGTTTTGTGATGTTTTCTAAAAGAACACAAACACCCCCATGCATACCCTTCAAGTATGCGTACATGTGCGGTTGGGCTAGGGACAGTTTGGGCCCGTGGGACGTGGGTCACAACATTAGAGGAGTGTGCGGTTGGATTTATACTATCCTAACACTTAGCTTCACATACACTTATATCTAATAAACCGTACAAATCAAATATATTGATTACGTTTAATAAGTTAACACAACTAACACTAACCTTGACATACGGGTTGTCACATCATACGATAATGCATATTGTACATTACACAATATATATATAGTGGAGGGTTCAAATGAGAAGAATTTTTTTTGTAAGAAGAAAAAAGAAAAAGTTTTAACCAATAAGAATGCTTCATTTTACTTCATTTAATATTTGCATTTAATTTTAATATAAGGGTATATTGGTAAACTTACATAAATCATTAATTTGTATTCTTCCACTTTAATAATTAACTAAATTGAATTTGTAATTCCTTTTCAAAATATATATTTTTTTCAAATTAAAAAAAACAACTTAATTTAAAGTGTAGAATAAATTATTAAGTGTGTAGGATAAATTACGAGTTGTGTAGGATATATTTCGAGGTGTGTAGGATAAATTTCGACTGTGTAGGATAAAATTCTATAATGTGTAGGGTATATGTAGAAAAATTTTGATATGTGTAGGTTTTGTGGATTATATGTAGGATAATTAATGATTAGTAGACTAATTAATTAAAGAGAGAAAAATTAATTATATGAGTTATAAATGAAATAGTATTTTACTAATATGTCATTTTCTTCTTTTTCTTCTCACACTAAATTTCTTCTCAAATGAACCTTCCCCTATATATATATATATATATAGGTAAAGGGTACTGTATAAATTCCCTTATCGTACATTACGTACGCTACAATCTCAGCCGTCAGATTATCTTCCCGCAATGAAAATCGCATATTTTTTTTGTAATAATTTCGCATGTGATAAATTTGATGAAATAGCAGGTGTTTTTTTGTAACAATTTCGCATGTGTTAATTCAATTTCGCATGTGATAATTTTGATGAAATAGAAGGTTGTTTTTTTGTAACAATTTCGCATGTGGTAATTCAATTTCGCATGTGATAATTTTGATGAAATAGCATGTTGGTTTTTGTAACAATTTCGCATGTGGTAATTTTGAATAAATCGCATGTTAAAAAACCAACATGCGAAATTGTTACAAAAAAACAACATGCGATTTTCAATGCGGGAAGATGATCTGACGGCTGAGATTGTAGCGTACGTAATGTACGATAAGCGCATTTGTACGTTAACCAGCCCCTATATATATATATATATATATATATATATATAGGGGAAGGTTCATTTGAGAAGAAATTTAGTGTGAGTATATATATATATATATAGGAGAAGGTTCATTTGAGAAGAAATTTAATGTGAGAAGAAAAAGAAGAAAGGGCATATTAGTAAAATACTATTTCATTTATAACTCATATCATTAATTTTTCTCTCTTTAATTAATTAGTCAACTAAAAATTAATTATCCTACATATAATCTACAAAACCTACACATATCAAAATTTTCCTACATATACCCTACACATTATAGAAATTTACCCTACACAGTCGAAATTTATCCCACACACCTTGAAATATATCCTACACAACTCGTAATTTATCCTACACAACTAGTAATTTATTCTACACTTTAAATTAAATTGTTTTTTTTAATTTGGAAAAAGTATATATTTTGAAAAGCAGTTACAAATTTAATTTAGTTAGTTATTAAAGGGGGGAGAATACAAATTAATGATTTATGTAAGTTTACCAACATACCCTTATATTAAAATTAAATGCAAATATTAAATGAAGTAAAATAAAGCATTCTTATTGGTTGAAACTTCTTCTTTTTTCTTCTTACAAAAAAATTCTTCTCATTTTGAACCCTCCACTATATATATGTGTGTGTGTGTGGGGGGGGGGGATATTTTGTATTTGTAATTATTTTTATAGGTTTTATTTTAGCTTTGATTTTTTTCAAAACAATAATTTTACTATAAAAAACAAGGTCATTTTGGTCTATTAAAAGAAAACTAACAGAATTTTTGGATGGGCTTAACGAAATGGATGAAAATGCTAAAATTTTGAAACCTCAGCTAGATGCGAAAAAAAATTTGCACGAAAGTCGCAAAAGCGGACAAAACTTATAAACAAAAATCACATTTTACTCTAAATATACATATTTTGTACTTAAAATTCTTTTTGTATCGTGTAAAACTAAAACCACTTTGGAAACTACTGATAAAAATCATGTTTATGTTTATGTAACAAAAATAAGTTATTCTTATCGGTCCATTTCATATCGCAATGTATCGTAAAATACATAGGTTAGCGAGCCCTTTTAATATAAGAGCTACCTTATATCATTCACATTTATATAATCTTAAAATGAAAGGTCGGTGACCCTACCAAATTACAATATTGCCCTTTCTTATGAAATTACAATGATGTCCTTCACAAAAGAAGACAAACATCTCATTTCTTTCTCCCAACATCTTTCTCTTTCTCTAGTTCCTTCACCGCCCTTCATATACACACACTTCACTCATCATCATCATCTAGGGTTTCGCCACGTGATAAAGAGAGAGATAGAGAAGAGAACGGGGGCGTCGATGGGGTGGGGTGGCCCGTGGCAGGATCCTGGAGACCATGCGCCGACCGCCTGATGCACTCCGATCTGTGTGGTGTTCTGACCAACGGCCCTATCGGCGGCTAGGGTTCCGCCCTGTTAACAAGCGGTGACGACGCTGTTGATATTGGTGTAGAAGTCTCTCTCTAGAGGTTCCCTTGTTCCGATGAGTTTCCTTCTCTCTTTGTTGAGGGTTTAAACTGGCGAGGATGGCGAGACCGAGTCGTGTTTTGTTGGCGACCGCCTTTTGCATCGACTATGAAGATCTGAGTTGATCACGAATGTGGGCATGATGCCACAAATCGAAGTATAATTTTGACTTTATAAGTCAAAATATCTGTTCATTGCCGATGATATACATTAGATGTCAAAAACCCTTGTGTTCGATCAGTTTGCTACACGTAAAGCTGCTATGTTTGTCCGATATTAATTTTGTCGTTTGGGGATAAAAACACATTTGCGAATTAGGTGTTTACCGTTAAAAGTCTATTTGGGGTTTTTAATTAGGCTCAATTTTGATACTTAAGAAAATCTTATATTAGTTAACTGGAAGTTTTCAACCACAATAGTTTGCAAATTTTATAATATTGTATCTTACTTGATTTTGAGCTACCATTCAAGTAAAAAATTGTCATCAGAATTCATGTCAATGGAAGGGTTGTTGTTAATTCCATATTACATTAGTCAAAAATTGTGACTTCCATATGGGAATCTTCTGTGAGTACCGCTGAAAGTCTTTCTTGAAGAACTGTGTTGCAATTTTTATTTTAATGCGTTAAGATTGGTGTGCATAACTATAGAGTTTTGATTGTTTATCAAATCTACAGGGGGTTGATGATTTACAAACGTGTGGATCACTATAGTCAAAAGATTCGGCCTATTTGCTATCAGTTTACGGACCACCTTGCAAACATCAAAGAATGAGTAATTCATACTTTGTTTTGTTAGTCGACATGTGTAGAATGATTATTGTTTCTTTTTATTTTAGGGGCTATGATGATAACTTACTCTTTGTGCACTGTTCAGTGTTGGCATGTATTTGTCTGTGCTTTTACATCACAATTGGACTATGTAGCCATGGTGGTTTATCCTCTTCATTTTGAAGATGAGATATTCTGTGTCTTGGCGGGGCAGCCGACATGTTGTGGTGTTTAAGTGCTTGCATCACAATCAGACTATGCAGCCATGGCAGTTTATCCTCTTCATTTTGAAGATGAGGTATTCCGTATCTTGGCGGGGCATAAGCTTCACATATCTGAGCCTCATTGTTCCTTTGTTTTGTATGCTAACGGTCCTTTGTTGACATTGTCCTTTAATTTTTTCTCTACTTGAATAGTTTTCGTTTTATGCTTAGGTTGAATGCCTCTTCGTGTGATTTACTTTACTTTGACAAAGTGATTGGGCAATATACTCATGCTATAATGCTAGGAGATGGTCGCCTGATATCACATGGCAACAAGTAGGTTTGTAATCTGTTTTGGGTTTGTTTTCTTAGGTGAAATGCTCAAAAGGAACCACAAAGCTCCACCAAATGTAAGTTAATTAATTATATTTCAGATTCGTAGGATTCATAGATGTAAACTGTTCATATCACTGACTTGGTTATTAGTTGCCAAATCACACCAACATAATTTGAAATTAGTAGTCGAATAGTTGTTTTTATTTCTTTGTTTGTTATTTTTTTGGGCTTTTCAAGTTAACTTTAGTTTGTATTGTTGTGTATTGAATCAGCTTGCAAAGCTAGGATGGGATCGCAGGTGTCGTAAATTCACACGTCACGCGTGGCGCGCCACACATCAATATCATCATCGTCACGCGTGTGACGTGATGTCGCCGCCGCAACGCGCGGCGCGGGTAAAAACCTAGTGTTGACAAAGGTAAAATGCTTTTTCTAGACCAATGTCATAATCATGACGATATTTTTTACGGTTACAATGAAAACAAAAAACAATTCATTAAAGGTTAAAGTACTCATCAAAAGAGAAAGTACAATAAAAATAAAAAACAATTAATTAACGGTTAAAGTACTCATCAAAAGAGCAAGTACTACAAAGGTTATTTTACTAAGAGACTGAATTGTACCAAGATTGGACGGTAGTGGCCTAGTCGTAAAAAATTAGCCCTATCGGTTAATTTTTTTAAAATCTATTGATTTAATTTATTACCCTAAAATCACGACTGAGACTAATTATAGTAGTTTAAACAATTCGTGGGTCGTAAGTCGTAACATGCAATGTTTTAAAAACCGGTTTTTAAATCAAACCGGATAAGGCTAAAAAATGGTTCAACCGGTTGAACCAGGTTGTACCGAGCGGTTCAACCGGGTTAACTAGCTAACTCTATAAATTCATAAATTACAACATCAATTCAAAAGTTAATCCAAAAATGCATGATTACATATTAAAAGATAATCCAAAAGTAAATCCATAATAAAAAATAGTCCAAAAGATAATCGAAAACCATTCAATTTTCCAACAAGCTCTTTTAAATGAAAGTGTACGATATGTTTAAGCCATTTGAGTGTTGAATACATCAACTATTTTCGTTTCATACAATATTACATAAGAACTTTTAGTTACGAATAATCATAATATATAAAAATTACGTAAGATAAGTAACATAAATAATAAAAATAAGTAACAACCCAAACTAAAATAACCATGGGCCGGTACCGGTATTACGTTTCAAACCGGTATAACGGATTTTACCGCTGGTACAAACGTTATGCCGTTCACTTATTTACTGGGGTGTTTCGTACCGGATTTACATCTGGAAACGGTAATATCGGTATAACCGGCCGGTATTTACCGGTTTTTAAAACATTGGTAACATGTAAAGCAAAATCAGCTTGGGTCAACTAGCTCGTATAAATTTTTCAACAGAATTTGAGCATATACAAGCTTGCTATGTAGATGTCGGTTTTGAATGAGCAAGTCTCCTATTCCAACGTATAGTCAATGATCTGGAGAGGACAATGTTGTTTTTCAAATTTGCAACACATGTAATATAGCGATAGGTATGTATTCATGTATAATTACGCATTAAAATTATGCAATATATGTATATCTATTCTTTTTTATTCCATCAGTACTATACTATACTATTATTAAATAACAATTCTTAGCTACAAGCTCTAGTTTTCACAATTTCATCACAAAATTTCTATATTTTATCTTCATAAGTAACCTCATTTTGTTTATTTTTTAATATTATGATTCCATTATTAATATTATCATTCTTTATTTTATTATCTTTAGGATCTTTATTTATTTTTACTGTTTTACTAAATAATTTTTCAAATACTTTAATATTTTTTAATTAATTATATATTTTAGAAACTAAACTTTTAAATACTAGGTTTTGGTTGGCGATGGTTTTAGGAACATCTTTTTTAAAGGGAGGGACATTTTTTTAAATACTAGGTTTGGGTTGGCGATGGTTTTACCATTTTAACCTTTATGCTATAATAGTTAAAAAAATTTCATTTTGCTCCCTGTAGTTGATGTTGTTATTCCAATCTGCTCTCCGATCTTAACTCCATCTAAAATGTCCGTTAACTTGAAGGGTAGTTTGGTAATTTTATGTGTAAAAGTAAGGGCATTTAAGTCTTTTCAATCTAATAAATATCAAATTTGTTTATTTTACATAAACATCAAACTTATTTATTCCCCTCTCTCTCCCTCTCTCTCACTCACACACACAACCAAGAACCACCACCACCTGCCAATCTTGTTTCAAAAATGTTTGCAGATCTTGTTTTTGTTTCAAACGAGTTATCACCTACCCGCACGTTGCGGCGGGACGCTGTTTATGAATGTATTTGGCATCACTGTATCAGACACACGAAAAATCTTATGTTTGTCTAACGCCTACTAAATCATTTTACTTGGAAAGATTCTTTTCATTTTTAGAAGAAAACGTAATGTCATTAATGTACAAACCAAATATTTTTATCAGTCAAGAAAAAATTATAGAAAATAATGTAAAATATAAAGTTTGTCATATATAGCATCTAAAAAGATTAGCATATGTATCATCAATTTTGCCTCCTAAACTATATGTATAAGCCAACATTGTAGGCAATATATTTGACCGTACCACACCGTAAAATATGCTATGCTACCGTTATTCTATCGATTGCAACCTTGAAGTTTGCCAGAAACCGGTTGGCTGCCACGAAGGTTGCCATATACTGTGCGGACGTTAGCATTGTAGTTGTGCGTTATTGTTGTTGCCCTAAGTTCTTTAACATTGTAACCTTGTTACCCCTACCGTTGGCGGGATGATTTTGATCAACACACAATTTTTCTTGCTTGAATTTGAACGGAGTAAACATATACTTTTGGGAAGAAGAAAATGAATATCTTTAAAGCCAAAAAATAACAGACTTTGATTACACTGGATTTATTCAAAACATGTGTCAATTAATGTGGTGTAACTGGGAGTCTTGTATATTTGATGTCGTAATGTTTGGGGACTAATTACTTGTTGGAACCATTTGGTGAATGAAATGGCCTGTTTTTTGTTAAAAAAATAACATTCAGTTTTGCCTGGTTGAATTTGAAGCCCCATTTGATTTCCTGTTTTGAGATCTAAGGATAAAACATAAATCATCATCTTGATTATCGAATCCCACAAAAAGTACATAAGGACGGTAAGATCTAAAACCCCTATTTGTGTGTTTTAAAGATCATAATAAAGGAATTCTAATTTTGGGCATTCTAAAATCCAAATCGAAATAGATAACATATAATCATGTGTAACACATATTAGAGATTGTGATGATGCGTACCAGGATAAAGTGCGATGAACAGAGAATTATATGAAAAAATGTAGATACATATGAATCCCCGGTGAAGAACAAACGTTGCAGATGGCCTGTAAATCTCAGTGTTGAGGCAAATCGTGCTGATAACATGATATAAAACAATGGTAAAATTCTATAGAATCTCTTCAGAGAATGTATTTCATTATCCACTTTATATCTCATTTAACATTTATATCAAGAGTACATGTATATTTTCATTACAGTCTATATAACTGCCAAACAGTTATTGTGAAACCAAAACGGTTATTGGGGGATGAACCCATAAGGAATATTATGTTGTATATCTGATTCACAACAATGTATATTTAAAAGTCCAATTTTCTTCTCCATTATCCTCTCTATATACGTGTTGGTATGAATGAATTGGATTGAATGTTTTGAATGTGTGAATTGTTGTTAAGTGTTAATTGTTTAATAAGGTTCTATTCGCACAACACCCTTCAGGTCGCACACTCACCCACAACCGCACACTTCCTTTCTCTCGTGCTTTTACTCTCGACCCAACCTATTCGAGCCCAAATTTGGGTCCGGCTCGGCTCTTGTTGATGCGCATACAACACAAGGATTGGTGTGTAATCCTCATAATTTAGCAAAACACAAAACACACAAAACCCTAACCTTTCTACCCTCCCTCTCAAAACCGGCGGCAAGAACTCCCTTCGAGATCTCCTTCGGATCGCAGCCCATCGCTCCCTCTCGTCCCGACACTTGTTGACATACAAACTTCCGGTTAGCATCTAGTTTTGGTTTCGGCTTGTGTTCCTTATTTGATTTTAGCCGTGTGCTAATGTTATGATTGTTATGATCTTATGTGATGACTTAGGGTTTCATGCTAGTAGAATTATTGATGGAATTGTGTTCGTGAATCTGAAACAAGTGTTTTGTTATGATGTTAATATGTGGGATGATGAAACTAGGTGTGATGTTCGTACAGATCGGCTTACATGTGAATTCAACCGATTGATCTAGAGTTTTGATAATCTATGATTTCATGATAATTTAAGGATTTGTATGCAACATAGTTGATGAATTGATTGGTATGTCAAAACAGTTTTGTTGTGCATTCTAATTAAGGTTTAGTTGGTGATTAAGGTTGCATGATAATGAATAATGTTTGAAATAACTACCCTAATGTCACACCCCCAAAATACCACATAGGGAGTGTCCCTGATAGGCGTGTGACGTACTGACAATGAGCCACTAATTTCATTGAACTCACAAGTTTCAAAATAAAACTCTCAATTATTAATAACAATTCCATCACAAGTGTATACGAAATTCAATATGTTCAGCGGAAGCAAATAATAAACCATAATTAAGTTGTACGAAAGCCAATGTGTAAAAGTAAACAAATATTCACATGAGTCTCTTAAGTCGACCCATGACCACTCCAGCTACTCCAGACAGCAAGTTCCCAATTCAAGTACCTAACGACCTGCGAGCATGCAACAAGTGTATCAGACAAAGCTGGCGAGTCCACAGTTTAAGAAAACGTTTGTTACCAGTTGAATGTAAAACAGTTCAATAACCAATGCAAGTAATATTGTTAATATCTCAATTCCGAACAATGACGGCTCCTGAAATACACGACTGCCCTTCCCACGTACTCCTATCTAGTACTGGGCCAGACTGGGTCATTAGTTCACCTCCGTCCTCAACAGGCACGGGGTGAGGGTGCCAAACCTAAGTAGCGCTACTAACTAATACCCGATGAGGGACTTACAAATGATGATAGGTGAGATCATTAACCAATATACTCGTTTTTACCCCAAGACTCATCCCCCCCGTGGAATACCCACTGACTGTCCCCAACCACTGGGACGCATGCTCGAATGTAGTGAACTCACCTTTGTTTTGCTCGGTAAGGTTATAGCACGTATTCCAGGTTAATCAGTTAGTCCCTAATGTGATTACCACCAATCGTTAGAATCTCATTCTACCGAACCATACATGTAACAACTTGTAACAATTAACACGTAGTCATAAAATAAACATTCAGTTTTCATGCGTTTCACATAGCCTACTCATGTCTCATAACTACCCCTTTGCAGCATTATATTAATTTTTCAAACATGCTGTACAAACCCAAGGATCCACACGTTGTCCGAAACCTTACCAAACCATCCAGAATATTAACTTACCCAACCAAATATCATTATAACAATAATGTGGCTTAATAAATAAAATTCATGACCATTCGGTCATACCCATGTGACCAATTAAGGTCAACTGTGACTAGCATTTCAAAACAATCAAGTATCCTTAGCTCTTTCAACTACATCATCATCACAGTAGTCAAGATACTCAAGACCTATTCTAGTACATACAACATCACATCACACATTAATTGAGAACCTGACACTATCTTACATAGAAATCATTCACTCATCACAATATTCACCATTTTATTAAAAGCCACATCGACCTATATCAATAGAAATTGGCGGCACATGTTTTGGATTGGGATCTGTGACTCTTATCTTTATTATACAGACTAATCATGCATGCTTTGACCAATACATCCTACAATCAGTTCTATGTTATCTAATAACCATGCTATGCATACAAGATTCTCTCATATTTACAACCCATCATGCATATAGTACTACCAATAATCAAGAGTTAAAATGAATATGTACACAAGATTCGATCTATTCAGTTCCTTCTTTACTAATTAATAATCATAAATTTACATCTCATATTCCTAGTTACCAGACAATATCATTGTCACATACAATTTACCAGCATAACAGTTTATCCCCACAAAATATAGATTCAATATAATCCTAGGTCACATATACACTTGATGCTCATTGGACCTCCTCAATTGTAGTGGATCTGACAACATTATTCCTAATTTATCAACACATGGAAGCTATCAATAATATCTCATGCATGTGAACCGAAATCATAATTAAACATCTACGTAGACATGCCGTTCCCATATACTACCAGCATATCCCTAACTCACAAGATTCCTACTCATCATCACATATAATCTACATATTATGGCCGACAATTGTACCCCTAGGCCTAACACCATTAATCTTGCCAACCCACCCCACTAAGACGTGAACAAAGATGGCCGATCTATATGCGATTCGACAAAGGTGTTACTCAACCCAATCCACTAGTTAATCAGGGATCATTCATTACGATCATACATAAACAATGCAACATATAATCATCACGGCCGCTTTAATACATAAACTTTAATAGATTTCATACGAATTCAGTCGACATCAACTATCAAATTCACTAGCACGTTTAATAGCATAAACTCTAAGCACTAATTAACATATAAGAACATAGCATAAATTTCTCATGTTTACGATCAACCATATCAATATTTTATTAATCAAAATCATACAAAACACAATCATCAACTAACACCCTAGTCTTTGATTTTTAAGAAGATTAACATATAATAATCATATACTTGTCCTCATATAAAGAAACACAATAATCAAGAATTGAGTGAGCATAGCTGAACTAACCAGAACATTAATATTTACTAGACACAAAGTTGATCTCTAAGGAAAGAGGCTTCAACAAAAGGGTGGGGGTCTCCTGTTGGTGATTATCGAACTCCAAAAGGATTGCTGCTAGGGTTTCTTTCTTGTACCCAATATAATGCGTGGAATAATATTTAAACGTATATTACTTTGGGACAAGGTTGCTGAACGCACTTGGGTTTTTATTTCCTAGTTGGGCTCCTAAGGCACTGGGCCAAGTTTAAGCATCTCAAAAGAGTAGGCCGAGTTCGGGTTTAGAGGATTCGGATCAAAGACTTCACGCGTGGATCGAGAGGTGTAGCAACAAGGATGTTTTAAGATAAGTAGGTGTAACTAAGGAAGTTGTGTGTGTGGCCCAAACTTGCCTGCAGCCCAACACCAACTTCAACCACAAATAAAAATAATATAACTACCCACACAACCACACGTGGTACATTTACGCATAACAACTTAACACCGCCATGAACATGGATGAAGAATAATGAAGGTCAGAATTACGAAACTAACCTTGGAAGTTCGGGTTGTCACATCATCCCCAACTTGAAAGAAATTTCGTCTCGAAATTTGACAAGTAAACACAAAGAAGTGGAAATGATAAATCAAGATTGCTGCGGATTTTGCTCAGGTGTCACATCATCCCCAACTTGAAAGGAATTTCGTCCCGAAATTCACCAATGATATCGGCGGTTGATTCAGCCGTTAGAACTGCTGAGGGTAGTAGGGCTTACTCCGATCATTGCGTTCCCTCGTGAACTCCGATCCACATTTTGAGTTCCAACGAACTCCAACGAATTCCTGTGGGATAACTAGAGGGTAGTAGGTATGACAAATGTTTTCTTGGTCAAACGTTTCTATAGGTTCGTGTCATACTGTCATCGTGAACGTTACCCAATTCACCAGGTAACTCGAGTTTGTGAGCCATGCCACCGATTCGTTCCAGGAATCTGAATGTTCCAACGCATCGTAAACTAAGCTTGCCATGCTTTCGATAGCGTAACGCACCTTTCCAGGGTGAGACTTTCGATTATGACACGTTCGCCTACAGAGAACTCCCAGTATTTCCTAAGCTTATCAGTTCTCCTGACAATCACGCGTTACCGTCAACAATTTCCGATCTAAGCACTCTTCCCAAGGGTTTCGAGTACAAATCCTAGATTAGTGATTAGGTTGTCACCCACCTTAGTCCAACAAGAAGATTGGTATTATCATCCCTGCAATGCCACATACCGGGCTGTATCCATACCAATATGGTAACGGCTGCAGCAGATCTCACCCAAAGATGTGTGTTCTTCCAAATGTTTACTAAAGTCAGCCACGCACATGCTCGCAGCATGCCTTCATGCATAAGGATGACCCATTACTCTGCCCGGTTGTGCTTTGTGATAATTAATGCTCATGTCTAGGCGTGAGCCAAGGGTATCGTGTATTGCCCGTCAAAATCAGTTATAGCTCAAAATCAGAAGTAACAGGAGTTGGCACCTCGTGCCCAACACCGCCTCTCCCAGAAGAACATTATCAGCTTGTGAAGACTCGCCAGTTTTCTTGATTACAAGAGCGTGTGCTGGTTACGTGAGACAATCAACAATCGCCTAGGTGATATTGTTCCCGTTTCAAGTTGTAAGTAAACCAGCGACAAAATCTATGGCAGTCAGTCCTCTTTTTCGTATGAGTGTTCCCGGTTGCTGACCCAAACCAGGGGGTTGCTGATATTCCAACTTAACTTTCGCACAAGTCAATCGCCGCTCACATGCTTCGCTGTGTAGGCCTTCAAGCCCAGTTGCCAGCACAAGATCCTTAGGTCCTAATATATTACATCAAAATCCAGTTGACTAGAATGTCGAGGTTGGTGTGCTTTGCTTGACACAAGTTCCCTTGAATGGCTGTATAGTCGAATCCTTATTCGTTCCATGCAGTAGCGAATTTCAGCCAATTCGTCACAATCACCCCTCCATGCCCCGCATGGACCCAACTTGAAAATTCTCCTCCTTTGGTGCTTCGGTTTGAGCAGAACAAATTTGATCATGTAGGTTAGAGTCGATGGTGTGTTGCGAGGCTCGTGCACGTCTACGTTTCACAGTCGAAATCATTCAAAGGTTCCATCCAGCAACGTCATCACATGCTTTAGTTCCTTCGAAACAAGGGTACACGGGAGGCCCTTGTGATCGGTCTAGGTAGTGCATTTGGTACCATCCAAGTAATGCCTCCAATTTAAATCCATAGACTACGAATTCCATCGCAGGTCGTGCCTCGTGCAGTTTCTCCTGTAAGTCCACCTCGTAAGCCATCACTTACTCGCGTTGCATCGACGCATAACTGGGACTCTGGTTCGAACCCTTAAGGTACACCACTAGATCACCCGCACCCTTGGGTAAGGACGATGCTCAACGCATTTTAACATTGGGGGGTTTGAAAGCTGAAGAGATGTCCTCCTATTTTGTCTTCCACGAACACAACACCCTGCTGTGCTAAAGAGATTTTAGGCTGCGCAATCCTCTAAAATCCTGTGATGAATCTGTGATAGCTCCTAGTGAGGCCAAGAAATTGTTGTATCCTTGGAGGAATCCTTGGTGTCGATCAGTTTCTAACAAAATGGATCTTAGCGAGATTCACGTGTATTCCTACTTAGTTGTTTTTATGACCAACATGCATCTCTCGAATCCAGAAGTTACCTGTTAACAAAACTTCGCGCGATGTGACTCCTCCCTCAGGAGCCCTAGAATAGGATACATATGTCGCCCATATAGTTCCTTCCTCCTGGTAATGGATTCAAAACATCATCTACAAACATGGTCGATTATTATGGTCCATAAAGCTGCTGGTGTGTTGATCAACTCAATGATCTTGGTGTACAAAGTCGAAATGGCCGCATTGCATTTGATATGCCGTTCTTAAGAGCATTCTCCCCTTGGACTTCCTCAAATAGAAGCTTGTCCCTCGCAACTGGTCGGCAGGTTTTCAATACATGGTCGAAGCAAACGGTTCTCGACTGTCACCTTGTTAAGTTCTTGATAACTAATACACGTACGGTAAGGCTTTCAACAGGTTCTGTAATTGATTAGACAGCTCTTGCAACCCTCCTGTTGCAAGACGGTAAGAGTACGAATATTCAGAGCTGCTCCTAGGATGAGATCAAACTGAGTTTCTGCCTAACAGTTGTGGAAGTAATCCTGGTGGATCCTTGGTCCTCTCTTCCTTAGCCTTATCATCAATAACCGTTGTTAACAACGGTGAGATAACCCTTCGTAGACACTTCTGGGCTCTCATTGCAGAATTGATGCTAACCTTTACACAACTCCGATATTCTGGAACAAATGACGATTCTCCACTGGGTGGGGGTATGCAAAGTTTCCTTCTCACAGGGTATATATGCGCGATGTATGGATAACCAATCCATACCGACTACTGCATCGAACTATCAAGGGTAGTAAAAGGAAGGTCGACGTCGAACACCTGTCCCACAAGGTCGAGTTTGCATCCCAACAATTATATGAGGTTGTATTTGACTTGCCATCAGCCGATTCCACATCAGGTTTGGTTTCGAGAAGTATCAGGGTCAAGCAAAATAGAGACGAAGCGAACAGCTACCCATACAAGCTGCCATGTTGCTGCTATGCCTGGCGTCACCTACGACAATCCTAAATGTCCTTCCACGAGCATCATTCCCAGTGTTGTTACGGTTGCGAGGGTTCCCATTACTATCATTATTCCCTTGGTTGTTGACGTCTTGACTCAGCAACAGTCAATCCCTATCAATGCCACCTTCGTTTCCATGTTGTAGACTACGGTTACGAGTACCTTGACGTTGTCACGACTGTTGCCTCCAATGCTGTTGCTTGAAACAAAACCCTAAAATCTTTCACCATCAAAGTCCATCTTTTCACATTTTGTGCCGCGCGCTACTCACTGTGCTGGTAGCCACATATTTCATACTATAATCTGTTGTCATTGCTTATGTCCCGGTTGATTCGTAAGAGTTGACTCCCACGAGTCGCTGTCTAGAGTTAAGAATTCGATTGAAGTCATTTTGCTGGTGTTTGTTGTCGGTAATCAGGGTTGTCCAAATGCTGAGGTCGGTGAGATACTACGCTCATCCTCTTGTCCTTTGATCTTGCAAGTTGATTGAGTAATACATGGTATGTTGCTAGGGTGTCACGTAAGTGATCGCACTTCGGGATCTAAGGCGCCAATACGTTGAGTTCCGGCAAACGAAGATAAGTGAGGAAGGTATAAACCATTCATTCGACGTTGCGACATCCAACTCAGGGACGTTCGTGCAAGAACCTAACATTCTACACAGTTCGCTAGGCGTTCCGGTATTGCTCGTTAGCATCGAGATTCGTAAGGGTTCAGAGAGGAATGAAAAGATCACGTTCGAGTAGGAGACAATCACTACTACGTCTCCTATAGAGTGTTGTGTTTCACATCAACCAAATAGTTGAACGGAACCCCTTTTTCACTTGTTAAGCCTCATTGGGACTCACATGCACCCCACAATATTATTATGTGTGCACCCACAATAATATTGCGATTTGCATGCTCATCTCAGTTCCTCCTAACTCATGTCAAATGGTTCCCCAAACTCGAGTGCCAAACAGAGGTTATCAAATCAATAAGTTCACAGAAATCCCAAGGCTATGACGTACTACCAATGCATCATAATGTAAGCAAACATTCATGTAATCATACTATGGTTGCAAATGTGTGCCCGTATGCTATGTCATAACCAAATGTGTACTAGCCATGTAATGTATGCAACAAGTGAGAAGGACGAACCTTGCAATCTGGAGCTGAGTGTCATGGTCATGTTCACGTATTCAGAATTGTTCGGTTATAGTCTGGTTTTACAAAAACGTTTTTAAAACCAAGTTCACTATAACCAGTGGCTCTGATACCAAACTGTCACACCCCCAAAATACCACATAGGGAGTGTCCCTGATAGGCGTGTGACGTACTGACAATGAGCCACTAATTTCATTGAACTCACAAGTTTCAAAATAAAACTCTCAATTATTAATAACAATTCCATCACAAGTGTATACGAAATTCAATATGTTCAGCGGAAGCAAATAATAAACCATAATTAAGTTGTACGAAAGCCAATGTGTAAAAGTAAACAAATATTCACATGAGTCTCTTAAGTCGACCCATGACCACTCCAGCTACTCCAGACAGCAAGTTCCCAATTCAAGTACCTAACGACCTGCGAGCATGCAACAAGTGTATCAGACAAAGCTGGCGAGTCCACAGTTTAAGAAAACGTTTGTTACCAGTTGAATGTAAAACAGTTCAATAACCAATGCAAGTAATATTGTTAATATCTCAATTCCGAACAATGACGGCTCCTGAAATACACGACTGCCCTTCCCACGTACTCCTATCTAGTACTGGGCCAGACTGGGTCATTAGTTCACCTCCGTCCTCAACAGGCACGGGGTGAGGGTGCCAAACCTAAGTAGCGCTACTAACTAATACCCGATGAGGGACTTACAAATGATGATAGGTGAGATCATTAACCAATATACTCGTTTTTACCCCAAGACTCATCCCCCCCGTGGAATACCCACTGACTGTCCCCAACCACTGGGACGCATGCTCGAATGTAGTGAACTCACCTTTGTTTTGCTCGGTAAGGTTATAGCACGTATTCCAGGTTAATCAGTTAGTCCCTAATGTGATTACCACCAATCGTTAGAATCTCATTCTACCGAACCATACATGTAACAACTTGTAACAATTAACACGTAGTCATAAAATAAACATTCAGTTTTCATGCGTTTCACATAGCCTACTCATGTCTCATAACTACCCCTTTGCAGCATTATATTAATTTTTCAAACATGCTGTACAAACCCAAGGATCCACACGTTGTCCGAAACCTTACCAAACCATCCAGAATATTAACTTACCCAACCAAATATCATCATAACAATAATGTGGCTTAATAAATAAAATTCATGACCATTCGGTCATACCCATGTGACCAATTAAGGTCAACTGTGACTAGCATTTCAAAACAATCAAGTATCCTTAGCTCTTTCAACTACATCATCATCACAGTAGTCAATATACTCAAGACCTATTCTAGTACATACAACATCACATCACACATTAATTGAGAACCTGACACTATCTTACATAGAAATCATTCACTCATCACAATATTCACCATTTTATTAAAAGCCACATCGACCTATATCAATAGAAATTGGCGGCACATGTTTTGGATTGGGATCTGTGACTCTTATCTTTATTATACAGACTAATCATGCATGCTTTGACCAATACATCCTACAATCAGTTCTATGTTATCTAATAACCATGCTATGCATACAAGATTCTCTCATATTTACAACCCATCATGCATATAGTACTACCAATAATCAAGAGTTAAAATGAATATGTACACAAGATTCGATCTATTCAGTTCCTTCTTTACTAATTAATAATCATAAATTTACATCTCATATTCCTAGTTACCAGACAATATCATTGTCACATACAATTTACCAGCATAACAGTTTATCCCCACAAAATATAGATTCAATATAATCCTAGGTCACATATACACTTGATGCTCATTGGACCTCCTCAATTGTAGTGGATCTGACAACATTATTCCTAATTTATCAACACATGGAAGCTATCAATAATATCTCATGCATGTGAACCGAAATCATAATTAAACATCTACGTAGACATGCCGTTCCCATATACTACCAGCATATCCCTAACTCACAAGATTCCTACTCATCATCACATATAATCTACATATTATGGCCGACAATTGTACCCCTAGGCCTAACACCATTAATCTTGCCAACCCACCCCACTAAGACGTGAACAAAGATGGCCGATCTATATGCGATTCGACAAAGGTGTTACTCAACCCAATCCACTAGTTAATCAGGGATCATTCATTACGATCATACATAAACAATGCAACATATAATCATCACGGCCGCTTTAATACATAAACTTTAATAGATTTCATACGAATTCAGTCGACATCAACTATCAAATTCACTAGCACGTTTAATAGCATAAACTCTAAGCACTAATTAACATATAAGAACATAGCATAAATTTCTCATGTTTACGATCAACCATATCAATATTTTATTAATCAAAATCATACAAAACACAATCATCAACTAACACCCTAGTCTTTGATTTTTAAGAAGATTAACATATAATAATCATATACTTGTCCTCATATAAAGAAACACAATAATCAAGAATTGAGTGAGCATAGCTGAACTAACCAGAACATTAATATTTACTAGACACAAAGTTGATCTCTAAGGAAAGAGGCTTCAACAAAAGGGTGGGGGTCTCCTGTTGGTGATTATCGAACTCCAAAAGGATTGCTGCTAGGGTTTCTTTCTTGTACCCAATATAATGCGTGGAATAATATTTAAACGTATATTACTTTGGGACAAGGTTGCTGAACGCACTTGGGTTTTTATTTCCTAGTTGGGCTCCTAAGGCACTGGGCCAAGTTTAAGCATCTCAAAAGAGTAGGCCGAGTTCGGGTTTAGAGGATTCGGATCAAAGACTTCACGCGTGGATCGAGAGGTGTAGCAACAAGGATGTTTTAAGATAAGTAGGTGTAACTAAGGAAGTTGTGTGTGTGGCCCAAACTTGCCTGCAGCCCAACACCAACTTCAACCACAAATAAAAATAATATAACTACCCACACAACCACACGTGGTACATTTACGCATAACAACTTAACACCGCCATGAACATGGATGAAGAATAATGAAGGTCAGAATTACGAAACTAACCTTGGAAGTTCGGGTTGTCACACCTAATGATCTGATTAGAATGTTTTGAATATTGATTTATCGTTATTCATGATTAAATGATAATTAGCATTGTATGAATGTGTTATTTTTGGTTAAAGGATTTTCGTTTGATCTGATTGAAAAGTGCTAAATTAGATAACTGTTGTTACGAGAATAAAGGACATTTAAAAGGGAAATCAGTTACATCCTTCATGGTTTCGACTGAGGTTGCAAGTCGAAATACCTTGGTTTCGACTCGAGACCAAACATCACAAAGCAAGAGGACCAGAGACCAGCCAGTTGCGACTCGAGACCTGACTCGAGACCTCACGGTCTCGACTAGTGCTTCATGACTCAAAACCTGCCTGATCTCGACTCGAGACCTTTTTTACTACAACTCGAGACCGCTTGATCTCGACTCGAGATCTCTAGTTGCGAGTCGAGACCTCACAGTTTCGATTGGGGTCCCACTCGCAACGTACACTTGACTGGACTCGCACATTCATATGGAACTCGCACACTATTAACAGGCCCATATACTTGGGCCGCACTCATGGGCTTTAAAACGTGCACTTATGTGCTACTGTTAAACTTGTTATGTGTATGCTGTGAACCTTACTTGTATGCAACATGTATGCAACCTGTTAGTATACGTATAGAACTACGTGTTTACTACTTGAATATGAACCTGACTTGAATGGTAACCATAATAGGACGTGGTTGACCACATTAGCTCAAGTGACCATTATCTGCCGAGCTAATCTAAGGTGAGTTCACACTTTTCTAAAAAGCATGCGATTCCCGGTGGTTTGGGAATGGAACAAACAACAACTATCGTCCTTGGGTGGGATACAACCTGCGTATTCTCCTTGCGTAGAATACGTACAACCTCGTCTCCTTGTGAGGGACGGAAACCGTTATTTATATTACATGTCTTAAGCGGACTAGACAGAACTCTATTTGAAAGTCCCCACTCATTTTTATACCGACTTAATCGCCGGGCCAATGGCGAACGGGTTATTAGTTAAATAGCGCTATTAGGTTTGACGAGCCTCACATCGTGCCGCAGAGGACGGGAGTGGACTAATATACTTAGGCACTTAGTCAATGATAATAGACATTGACTCGGGGCACTAAACATACTACAGTCAGTATTCGGTATGGTAACGGATCTAGTAGTTTAAAACAGTGGGGTAGCTCCCCATGGCATGTTTTTATAAAGAACAAAGTAACTGGAAAAACTTATGGTTTTTGGAACAACACTAAACAAAATAACTGTGAACTCGCCAACTTTATGTTGACACACTACTGCATGCTTTGCAGGTCGTTAGGTACATGGCTGGAGTTTGTACGAGGAGTGGACGTTGTGGCCAGGAACCAATTGTTGGGTTCCTAATAATAAACATTATGCTTTTGAACTATTAATGGGTTTTAAACTTTATGCTTCCGCTAACACTTAAACTTGGTTTTAGGATATTGTTTTGTGAACACTAAGCGTTTTGGATTGTGGTGGTTTTACTTTATTTTACTTATCATTCAGTATGATTAGTGGTGTGATCCTGGTCAGTCATACGCCTCGTGGTCATACTCCGCTTGTGGATTTTGAGGGTGTGACACTCTCTTCCATCGTTCACTACCGGAAACTTCCGACACCATGAGCCCCACGCATGCACGCCGTTAAAACGTGTCAACAACCATTATTCCGAGTAAATCGTGTAGATCGATTGAGTTCTAAGCAGAGGCTTCCAGATCAGCTCAAATCCAGTCTATGTATCTGGTGTGGATACCCTATTACCCTCGTCCTTTATCAAATTAAGATTATCTTTTGGTTGGATATGTAATGTTTCTTTGATCCTCTGTGTTTATTCAAGTCTGCCCTTCAAGATTTAAGATTCAATTGGATTTGGGAATATGTATGTATCGATGGGTAGATTGACCCCAAATCTGATTAAGGGAGGGATGATTGTGAAAACTTTTATCATTCTTGATTTTTTTTGTTTATCTTCAAATCTTCGATCTTCATGGTGTTTTTTATGAAATCAAGTGATGCTATTTTTGTTTTCAGACTCTACAAACAAAAATCCACATATAATTGTAAACATGAAACATAATTTGTTCATACCATGCAAACAAAGATATGAATTAATCTACAGCGAAAACTTGAAAACATAAAACGTTGCTAGTGATAACATACCAGAATTGAAGCGTGAGATGAAAAAATGAAAAGACACTACGCAAAATCAGGGATGAACGGAATTGGAAGTGATGAAGATCGACAAAAGTGGAAATTGAAGGCAAGAGAGAACGGCGAGAGAATGTTGTTGACGGTTACCAGAGGAATTATATGGAGATGAAAATGTTAGGAGCCAGTGAGAGCGGGTATTTGGTTAATGGATACGACGGTTGGACGGAACTTATAATTATGTGAATGTGAAATGGCGCGTTGAAAGGCAACCGAAGTTGCAAATTGTATAAGAGGGTAATATTGTTTCCAGATCTTGTCTATGGTTTCAAATATCATTTGCAACTCTCGTTTGTGGTTTCAACTGAAAAGTGAACCACTTTGAAACAACAAATCTGATCCCTGCAACCACCAGCCACATACTACCACAACCAGCCACCAAAAAACGTTATCTTCGATCGCCACTTGCAAAATTGTAACCACTCGCCATCACCATCGCGTATTTAAAACACCTTAGCCGCCCGTATTCCCCATTGTCGCAGATCTGCAAAACCGCTAACCTGCAGAAATCATTATCTTCCACTGCCACCTGCAAAACTGTTAACCACATGTCAAAGATCTGAGCTTTAAACCACTCGTATTCCCCTAGCCACTGGTCTTAACCTATATAGGGGTTCCCTACACTGATCCGGGTGTTTAGAACAAACGATGGAAGATTAAGGATTTACCAACCAAGACCACCATTGTTAATGTGGTGGTTACTGCAGGTGGTGGCTTAGGGTGGCAGTGACTGGTTAAGGTGGGTGGTGGTATAGAGATATAGAGAAAGGGAAAGAATAAGAGATAGGGGGATTAATTAAATGGATTTATATATTTAATATTAATTAATAAAAAATAAAACACATTTGAAGAATTAATAATAAATAAAGAGAAAAATATCCGGATAGTCCCTATGGTTTGCCCATTTTTCACCTTTGGTCCCTAACTTTCTAAAATTACAGCTATAGTCCTCAACTTTTGCGTTTTTATTCTTGAATAGTCCCTGGTGCGAATGAGGGTCATTTTTGGTGTTAAGTGGGTGTGAAATGACCAAAATACCCTTACTGTTAAAAATAAAATAAAATAAAAATCATTTAAAAACATAAAACTACATTATCCATCTTCTTCTTGATCTGGATCGATGTTTGGCCAAATAAAACCACCAACCTCAGATCCAAAATCACTCACCTGTAAACCCTAATCCTCAACAAATACCCATATAACCAATCTCTAATATCACTCATCATCTTCATCTGAGTGTGTCGCCAGACCTCGACCGGAGAAAGGCTCGGAAAACTGCGTAAACAGTTTGCCGCCTCTACCATCACCGAAAAAACGACTGATACAAGCATGTCTTATCACCACTGTCATCATCAGAATCGCAGCCGCACTGGTCTCTGATGAATTACAAATCCACATCATCCCCTTAAGCAAACGCAAGTTGTACGATCTGATTAGGTTGAGACATGATCTAGGATAAAAGTGATGAATTGAAAAGCATCATACAAAGATAAAACGGAACATGGGGATAGGGTTTTGATGGAAGTTGGTATATATTCCATGATATTTATATAATGGAACCACATAATTTATTAATTTGTTGGGTTGGTGTAATGTTTGTTTGTGTGGTGGTATCATATTCTATGGTGGATTGGTGGCAGTTGATGCTGAAGATGGATTGAAGAAGAGGTGGTGTGGGTTGGGGAGGAAGATGAACTTAAAAGGGATGGTGGCTCCATAAACTTATGTGTTTACCTTTCACTTGTAGTCCCCACCTTAGAGTAAGAGTATTTTGGTCATTACACATCTACTTAACATCAAAAACTAAACCTCATTCGCGCAAGAGACTATCTGGGAACGAAAATACAAAAGTTGGGGACTATAGCTGTAATTTTAGAAAGTTAGGGACTAAAGGTAAAAAATGGGTAAACTGTCACACCCCCAAAATCCACCTGCGGATAACACCCGCTTCGAGGGCGTGACTGACCAGGATCCAGCCACCAATTATACTGAATAATTAAGTTGATAACAAAAGTAATACTTACTAACCATAGGATTAGCAAATATCTAGTTCAGAGTTTAAGGTCTCAAGTTTAAACAGTAATAAGTAGCGGAAGCATAAATAAAGTAGTAGTTAAACAAGTCCATGGTTCCAAATAAGGTAACACCCAACACAAGGGTGGACAGACACTACTCGTTCCCAAGCAGCAAGCTCCTTCGTCACTGGTCACCTGCAAGCATGCAGTAAGGGGGTCAACAATGATGCTGAGTGAGTTCACTAGTTGTCCATTTTTAATTACCAAAAACTTGTTTCACCAGTTAATTTATCCGTTTATACATGCCATGGGGAGCTACCCCAAAAGTTAGCAACTAAACTGTTTTTCCAATACCGAACACTAGGTAACCGTTGCGTTTCCGCAGGATGCCCCGATGTCAATGTTCTATCATCATTGACGGATGCCTGAGTACATTAGTTCACGACCGATCCCAAACCAGGGCACGGTGTGAGGCTGGTAAACACCTAAATAGCGCTATCAACTAATAACCCGTTCGCCTGGCCCCGGCGACTAATCGGTATTATGTAGTAGGGACTTGAGTGATAGAGTTTTGTTTAGTGCCGTTAGTTGCAATCCGTATAAACAGTAATTAACCAAAAGGTTTCCCAATGACAAGGGAAGGAAAAGTAAGTTTGTTCCCAGTAACTAGGGAAGGAATGTGAATGGTATCCCCTTTTACAAGGGATAGGGTTGTTTTAGTCTCGTGTCCCAAACCACCGGGACGCATGCTTTTAAGTTGTGAACTCACCTTGGGTTGCTCGGTAGATATAGGTTACTTGGTCAAACACGCTGGTCACCACGTCCTAACATGGTTACCGGTATAGGTCAGGTTCGGTATACAAGCATTCACGTAAAACACATACTGGCACGTAACATACATACAAATAAACAGTCGTGGGGTTATTGGGCCGGCCTAAACAATTAAGCAGTCAACAGCAACACATAATCCAGTCAGCAGATAGCCCAAGTTAAACACATATTGGCCCAATAACCAAAATGGACAGCCCACTCGCAACCAGGCGGTCTCGAGTCGCAACCAGGAGGTTTCGGCTTGTCACGTTGTGGTTGCGAGTCGCAACCGCGTGGTCTCGAGTCATCACGCTGTGGTTGCGAGTCGCAACGGTCGTAGTCTCGAGTCGCAACCTTGTGGTTTCGAGTTGTCCTGCTATGGTTGCGAGTCGCAACCGTGTGGTTTCGAGTCGGAATGCTGTGGTTGCGAGTCGTAGAATGTCCCTTTCATGTACACGTGATGATGCAGACTAAGTCAGGTTAGTTGGTACAAGACATCAGTCCCCAAATCAGGAAACAACCAATAGGGTTTAACTAACAACTTACCCAAACTGTCTATCAACCAAATATGGATCAAATCACAAGGGTTTTCAAATACTCAACCATTATTCAACATGTTTATAACAAGTTCATCCATATTCAACATCCTAGGGTTTTTATGTCCAACATAACCATTCATTTATGAACCAAAACTTACATATTTCACCAATCATGCAAGGACAAGAAACATACATGTTTGTAGCCGAAATCTTATGTTTAACATCATCATTTTTGCAAGAAATAAAGAAGTATAGTTTGGTTGGCCATGAACTCTCTTAAACAACCATTTCTAGTTATTTTAAACATGTTTAGCAAATATTCACACATAAGGTTTAACACACATAATCCAACTTCACAAATCACCCAAAAATCATGTGTAACACTACTAACCAAGCATTTCTAGTTCATAAACATTTCACAATTCTTTTATACATAAGTTAACACTAACCGGTTGTGAGGAAGAAGAATGAGCCGAAAACAAAGAGAAAGGAATCGAGAAGATGGAGTGTCCGAGTGATGATCTTGACCGAGTTCTTGTCCGAGATCCTTGCTTGAACCGAGATTTTGGAGAAGGAAAGTGGTGTTGTTGGGGTTTTCTAGTGGGAGAGAATAGAAGAGTGTATGTGTGGATATGCTTGGTAACAAATGAGGGAAATGGGGAAGGTGGGGATTATATATCAAGGGGTCACGAGTTGGGCTTGGGGGTTTCGGCCCAACCGGTTTCGGCTCATTAGGCCCACTCGAGACCGAGTGGCCCACTCGCAACCGAGTGGTTGCGAGTCGTGGTCTCGGGTCGTGGTTTCGGCTCTCATACATATATATATACTACATATATACAACACGTAATATGCAAAAAGGATCACGTTTTCATTTAATAATATTTATATACAAAAATATTACAAGGTGTTCGTTCGGAAAAACCTAGAGTGTCACATTATCCCCAAGTTTTAAGAACTTTCGTCCCGAAAGTTAAGGCAGCCACTGCCAAGCTAGCGTGTTTCAACGGGGTGTCACATCATCCCCCCGTTAGTTTGGAATTTCGTCCCGAAATTCGGTTGTAGCTTCAGCGCTGGGGTTTTCGTTTGGGAACAACTGGGGATACTTGGACTTCATCTGGTCTTCCCGCTCCCAGGTAAACTCTGGGCCGCGTCGTGAGTTCCAACGAACTCGCACAAGGGGTATCTGGCTACGTTTGAGGGTTTTGATTTCTCGATCCGTGATCTCAATCGGTTCCTCAGTAAAGTGTAGCTGTTCATCAATAGTGAGTTCCTTGAAAGGAATTATGAGCGTTTCATCTGACAGACACTTCTTCAGATTAGACACGTGAAAAACATTGTGCACCGCACTCAGCTCTGCAGGCAGGTTCAATCTATAAGCAACCTTACCGATTTTCTCGGTAATTTCGAATGGTCCAACATATCGTGGATTCAGCTTGCCTCGTTTACCGAAACGAACCACACCCTTCCAGGGTGAGACTTTAAGTAGAACCCGGTCCCCGACCTGGAATTCTAGTGGTTTCCTACGCTTGTCAACGTAGCTCTTCTGACGGTCACGAGCTGCCGCCATGCGTTGCCTGACCTGTGAAATCTTTTCGGTTGTATCTACCACTAGTTCTGGGCCTGTGAGTTGACTGTCACCTACTTCCGCCCAGCAAAGAGGTGATCGGCATTTACGACCGTACAATGCCTCAAAAGGCGCCGCCTGAATGCTAGTGTGGTAGCTGTTATTGTAGGAGAATTCCACCAGCGGTAGATGCTTCTCCCAGTTCTTGCCAAAATCGATCACACATGCTCTAAGCATGTCTTCCAGGGTTTGGATGGTGCGTTCGGACTGCCCATCCGTTTGCGGGTGATAAGCGGTGCTCATGTCCAAACGTGAGCCAAAAGATTTGTGCATAGCTTGCCACAACTCGGAAGTAAAACGAGCGTCTCGGTCGGAAATAATAGAAGTTGGCACCCCGTGCCTGGAGACTACTTCCTTTAAATAGATTTCTGCTAAGGTAGAAAACTTGTCTGTTTCCTTAATAGCCAGAAAGTGTGCAGACTTAGTCAATCGATCTACTATCACCCAAATAGTGTCATTCCCGCGTTGAGATCTAGGTAGTCCTGTAACAAAATCCATGGAAATTTGCTCCCATTTCCATTTCGGGATTTCGGGTTGCTGGAGTAGGCCTGCTGGTTTCTGATACTCGATCTTGACTCTTGCGCAGGTCAAACATTTGCCAACGTAAGCGGCTATGTTGGCTTTCATGCCAGGCCACCAGTAAGTAGTCCTTATGTCGTGGTACATCTTATCTGAACCAGGATGTACTGAATAACGGGACTTATGGGCTTCGTCCATCACAAGCTCTCGTAGATCTCCGTAAAGTGGGACCCAAATGCGTCCTGCCACATAGTAGGCGCCGTCTTCTTTTTGTTCTAGCTGCTGCCTCGATCCTCGCAGGGACTCAGCCCTGATGTTTTCCGGTTTCAGAGCTTCAATCTGGGCATTTCGGATTTGGGTAGGGAGATTAGACTGGATGGTAAGTTGTAATGCTCGCACGCGCTTTGGTATAGTGTCCTTCCGGCTGAGGGCGTCTGCCACAACATTGGCCTTGCCCGGATGATACTTTATGGCGCATTCATAATCATTCAGAAGTTCGACCCATCGACGTTGTCGCATGTTTAATTCCTTTTGCTTGAAGATATGCTCGAGACTCCTGTAATCGGTGTAAATGGTGCACTTGGTACCGTACAGGTAGTGTCTCCATATCTTAAGCGCAAAGATCACTGCTCCCAGCTCCAGATCGTACGTTGTGTAGTTCCTTTCGTGCGTCTTAAGTTGTCGAGAGGCGTAAGCAATAACTTTCTCGCGTTGCATCAACACGCAACCGAGCCCATGAATAGATGCATCGCAATAAACTACGAAGTCGTCAGTGCCTTCAGGCAACGAGAGAATAGGAGCACTACAGAGGTTATCCTTAAGCCTCTGAAAAGCAGATTCCTGTGCTTCATTCCACTTGTAGGTGACGCCTTTCTGAGTGAGCGTAGTGAGGGGTTGTGCAATCTTTGAGAATCCCTGAATAAATCTGCGGTAGTAACCTGCCTATCCCAAGAATTGGCGAACTTCAGTGGGAGTCTTAGGGGTAGGCCAATTCTTTATAGAGTCGATCTTAGCCGGGTCGACGTGGATTCCATCTTTGTTAACCACGTGCCCAAGGAAATGGACTTCCCGAAGCCAGAAGTCGCATTTCGAGAACTTGGCGTACAGTTGCTCATTGCGAAGGAGTTCGAGGATAAGGCGTAGGTGTTGCTCATGCTCTTCCTGACTTTTCGAGTAGATCAAAATGTCGTCTATAAACACGATCACAAACTTGTCGAGGTAGGGTTTGCATACTCGGTTCATGAGATCCATGAACACTGCGGGCGCGTTGGTCATTCCAAAGGGCATAACGAGGAATTCATAATGACCATAACGAGTTCTGAATGCAGTTTTGGAGATGTCTTCATTACGGACCCTTAACTGATGGTAGCCTGATCGCAGGTCAATCTTAGAATAGTAACTCGATCCTTGCAGTTGATCAAACAAATCGTCGATTCGCGGGAGAGGGTAACGATTCTTGATGGTAACCTTGTTCAGCTCACGATAATCAATGCACATTCGGAACGTGCCATCCTTCTTCTTAACAAAGAGTACCGGTGCTCCCCAGGGTGATGAACTAGGGCGAATAAACCCTTTATCCAAAAGTTCCTGTAGTTGAGTAGAGAGTTCCTTCAATTCTGCGGGGGCTAGTCGATAAGGCGCACGAGCTATAGGCGCTGCTCCGGGGGCTAGCTCGATTTGGAATTCGACCTGACGATGGGGAGGGAGTCCAGGTAATTCCTCAGGAAATACCTCGGGGTAGTCACGCACTACTGGAAAGTCTTCAATCCTCTTTT
This sequence comes from Helianthus annuus, assembly GCF_002127325.2. Lineage (NCBI taxonomy): Eukaryota > Viridiplantae > Streptophyta > Magnoliopsida > Asterales > Asteraceae > Helianthus > Helianthus annuus. Next base: position 14,759,092 of record NC_035438.2, read on the forward strand.
CCTTTTCCTGCGTGTTGGTGACAAGTGCTAAGATAGCGGTGTGCCCTTTTCGTAAACACTTCTGGGCCTTCAAGAACGAGATAACGCCGGAGATTTCTCCACCTTTGCCACCTTGTACAATGAGGGGTTTGCCAAAACGGCGAGGAATACGAACTGCTTTCGCTTGACAGAGGATCTCAGCGCGATGCTTGGATAACCAATCCATACCAATAACGACGTCGAAGCTTCCAAGAGTAACAGGGAAAAGGTCGATACTAAATGTCTGACCAGACAACTCTAGTTTGCAGCCCTTGACAGCATGTGAGGCCTCGATGTTTCTACCATTAGCTAACTCGACGATATGAGGAGAACTTAGTAACGAAAGCGGACGCTTAAGCTTCTTACTAATACGTAGGGATACATAACTAGCATCGGCACCGGAATCAAATAACACAGAAACATAACGATCATCGAGTAGGAACTTACCCGCCACGACATTGGGGTCATTCCTTGCTTCACCAGCTCCAATCACGAAAGCCCTTCCTCTAGCACCATTCCCAGCATTGTTGTTCTGATTGTTGTTCCCAGCTCCCTGATTATTGTTGCGGTTCTGATTCAGTTCAGGGCAATCCTTCTTAAAGTGCCCTGTTGCCCCACATTTAAAACATGCTCGGTCGTTTCCTTGCTGCTGTTGCTGTTGAGGTTGTTGCTGATTCTGTCTTGCTGGGAACTGGCTTCTACAATCCTTGGCTTCGTGCCCCATCTTGTGGCATCGCTGACACTGGCCCTTGTTACATGCCCCATTGTGGTGCCTGTTACACTTGTTGCACTTAGGGTAGCTTCCCCGGTAGCCTCCCTGTTGCTGAGTGCCCTTGTTGTTTTCAGTTTTCCTTTGCTGTGCTGGGGCCTGAGCGGGGTTAGCATCCTTGCTTTGACTTCCTTCCCACTTACGCTTGTTGTCATTAGAAGTTCCGATAGTAGCACTGATCCTTTTGGGCAACCTGCCCTCTTCTACGGCCTGATCAGTGAGTTTGTGAGCAAGTCGAACAATCGGCTGAATGGTATTGTGGTTGGCTGAAGTTACATGGCTTCGAATTTCTGGAGCCAAACCCTTGATGTACAGTTCGATTCTTCGATTCATGGGTCGAGACATGTTTGGGCAAATAGCAGCATAGTCATTGGACAGCTTGGTGTAAGTTTCAATTTCCGACCCAACCATCTTGAGCTCATAGTACTCATTCTCAAGCTTGTGGATGTCATCCCGGTGACAGTATTCCTCCTTAATCATGTCCTTGAAATCCTCCCACGCAGTAGCATTAGCAGTTTCCAATCCAAACATCTGAATTTGCGCCTTCCACCAAGAAAGCGCGTTTCCTTCAAGCGTAGCAGTAGCAAATTTCACCCAATTTGCAGGGGGACACTCGCAAACAGCGAAAACAGCTTCAATTTTCTCAATCCAATGCAGAAGACCTATGGCACCCTCAGTGCCGTTGAAAGGGAGAGGCTTGCAATCCATGAAAGTTTTGAAAGTACACACGGGTGGTTGCGCAGGTGCATGCTGACCTGTTCGTGAGAAGCGAAGCGTATAGATTTAGAGGCGAAAGACGATGTGGCGGTAGGATCTAAACATCCTAAAACAACGAGCTTACCTATAGGGTGAGCTGCGAAAGCTGCAGCCACTGTGTTGAGCAGGTTAGTGAACTGAGCCTGTGTCATGTTGATGTTTCCCCTTCCACGTCCACTCATTGTCTTCATAACCAGAAAACACAGTATGAGTGTGATGCCGTAGTGTAACGAGAATGAGATAGAAAAGAGAGGTGTATCTATCTAATTAGGCATACTAATATGTATAGCAAAACAGGAAACATAAAGTAAGCAAACAAGTAAACACTGGTCCGAGCTATGAGGTCAAATGTGTCGAGCCTTGCACTTGGAGTGTAGTGTCGTCGCGAGTCACGGGTTATAGTCTGGTTTTCTCCAAAAAGATTTTTCCCTTTTTAAAACCAAGTTCACTATAACCAATGGCTCTGATACCAATCTGTCACACCCCCAAAATCCACCTGCGGATAACACCCGCTTCGAGGGCGTGACTGACCAGGATCCAGCCACCAATTATACTGAATAATTAAGTTGATAACAAAAGTAATACTTACTAACCATAGGATTAGCAAATATCTAGTTCAGAGTTTAAGGTCTCAAGTTTAAACAGTAATAAGTAGCGGAAGCATAAATAAAGTAGTAGTTAAACAAGTCCATGGTTCCAAATAAGGTAACACCCAACACAAGGGTGGACAGACACTACTCGTTCCCAAGCAGCAAGCTCCTTCGTCACTGGTCACCTGCAAGCATGCAGTAAGGGGGTCAACAATGATGCTGAGTGAGTTCACTAGTTGTCCATTTTTAATTACCAAAAACTTGTTTCACCAGTTAATTTATCCGTTTATACATGCCATGGGGAGCTACCCCAAAAGTTAGCAACTAAACTGTTTTTCCAATACCGAACACTAGGTAACCGTTGCGTTTCCGCAGGATGCCCCGATGTCAATGTTCTATCATCATTGACGGATGCCTGAGTACATTAGTTCACGACCGATCCCAAACCAGGGCACGGTGTGAGGCTGGTAAACACCTAAATAGCGCTATCAACTAATAACCCATTCGCCTGGCCCCGGCGACTAATCGGTATTATGTAGTAGGGACTTGAGTGATAGAGTTTTGTTTAGTGCCGTTAGTTGCAATCCGTATAAACAGTAATTAACCAAAAGGTTTCCCAATGACAAGGGAAGGAAAAGTAAGTTTGTTCCCAGTAACTAGGGAAGGAATGTGAATGGTATCCCCTTTTACAAGGGATAGGGTTGTTTTAGTCTCGTGTCCCAAACCACCGGGACGCATGCTTTTAAGTTGTGAACTCACCTTGGGTTGCTCGGTAGATATAGGTTACTTGGTCAAACACGCTGGTCACCACGTCCTAACATGGTTACCGGTATAGGTCAGGTTCGGTATACAAGCATTCACGTAAAACACATACTGGCACGTAACATACATACAAATAAACAGTCGTGGGGTTATTGGGCAGGCCTAAACAATTAAGCAGTCAACAGCAACACATAATCCAGTTAGCAGATAGCCCAAGTTAAACACATATTGGCCCAATAACCAAAATGGACAGCCCACTCGCAACCAGGCGGTCTCGAGTCGCAACCAGGAGGTTTCGGCTTGTCACGTTGTGGTTGCGAGTCGCAACCGCGTGGTCTCGAGTCATCACGCTGTGGTTGCGAGTCGCAACGGTCGTAGTCTCGAGTCGCAACCTTGTGGTTTCGAGTTGTCCTGCTATGGTTGCGAGTCGCAACCGTGTGGTTTCGAGTCGGAATGCTGTGGTTGCGAGTCGTAGAATGTCCCTTTCATGTACACGTGATGATGCAGACTAAGTCAGGTTAGTTGGTACAAGACATCAGTCCCCAAATCAGGAAACAACCAATAGGGTTTAACTAACAACTTACCCAAACTGTCTATCAACCAAATATGGATCAAATCACAAGGGTTTTCAAATACTCAACCATTATTCAACATGTTTATAACAAGTTCATCCATATTCAACATCCTAGGGTTTTTATGTCCAACATAACCATTCATTTATGAACCAAAACTTACATATTTCACCAATCATGCAAGGACAAGAAACATACATGTTTGTAGCCGAAATCTTATGTTTAACATCATCATTTTTGCAAGAAATAAAGAAGTATAGTTTGGTTGGCCATGAACTCTCTTAAACAACCATTTCTAGTTATTTTAAACATGTTTAGCAAATATTCACACATAAGGTTTAACACACATAATCCAACTTCACAAATCACCCAAAAATCATGTGTAACACTACTAACCAAGCATTTCTAGTTCATAAACATTTCACAATTCTTTTATACATAAGTTAACACTAACCGGTTGTGAGGAAGAAGAATGAGCCGAAAACAAAGAGAAAGGAATCGAGAAGATGGAGTGTCCGAGTGATGATCTTGACCGAGTTCTTGTCCGAGATCCTTGCTTGAACCGAGATTTTGGAGAAGGAAAGTGGTGTTGTTGGGGTTTTCTAGTGGGAGAGAATAGAAGAGTGTATGTGTGGATATGCTTGGTAACAAATGAGGGAAATGGGGAAGGTGGGGATTATATATCAAGGGGTCACGAGTTGGGCTTGGGGGTTTCGGCCCAACCGGTTTCGGCTCATTAGGCCCACTCGAGACCGAGTGGCCCACTCGCAACCGAGTGGTTGCGAGTCGTGGTCTCGGGTCGTGGTTTCGGCTCTCATACATATATATATACTACATATATACAACACGTAATATGCAAAAAGGATCACGTTTTCATTTAATAATATTTATATACAAAAATATTACAAGGTGTTCGTTCGGAAAAACCTAGAGTGTCACATTATCCCCAAGTTTTAAGAACTTTCGTCCCGAAAGTTAAGGCAGCCACTGCCAAGCTAGCGTGTTTCAACGGGGTGTCACATAAACCACAAGGACTATCCGCCTGTTTTTCTCATAAATAAATAAATAATTAATTATATTCACAATTACTGAAACACCTTTCCTTTTAACTAAAAATTTTAACTGAGTTAGAGGCGAGGAGCAAATGGTGATAAGTTAGTAACATGGGGGAGGAAAATGACACTTTTTAAATTATTGGCGCAAAACCATTAAAACGACCAAACTACGGGAAGCAAAACGGAAGTTAACTTTAACTATAAAACTATATATTACATAAGTGCAATATATGATATATTCCATATTGCATATACACAACATATTATATAATACATATATGTAATATAGAGTTTTCTAATTGTTTAATTTTCTCATGATCTTCCTCTCTCTATCTCTACACACACACACACACACACACATATATATATATATATAGGTAAAGAGTACTGTACAATATTGCTTATCGTACATTACGTACGCTTCAATCTCAGCCGTCAGATCATCTTCCCGCATTTTAAAATCGCATGTTGTTTTTTTTTTGTATCAATTTCGCATGTGATAATTTTGATGAAATAGCATGTTGGTTTTTTTATAACAATTTCGCATGTGATAATTTTTGATGAATTCGCATGTTGTTTTCTGTACCAATTTCGCATGTGATAATTTTGATGAAATAGCATGTTGTTTTTTGTAACAATTCCGCATGTGGTAATTTTGATGAAATCGCATGTTAAAAAACCAACATGCGAAATTGTTACAAAAAAACAACATGCGAATTCAATACGGGAAGATGATCGGACGGCTGAGATTGTAGCGTACGTAATGTACGATAAGGGCATTTGTACGTTAACCTAATCCTATATATATATATATATATGTATGTATGTATGTATGTATGTATATATATAATGCATAAAGAAATAATATTTTAAAATACCAAAAAGTATTTTTTTTAGTTTAATGCATAACACACAACATTAAAATGAGAGTAAATTTGGTCTTTCAGACACTGATTACATTTAAATCCTCATCTTTATTACACTTTAGTCCTTCAAATTTAACAAATTCTGATTGAATAATTATTTGTTACATTTTATTCACTTATGTAAACGAATCGGTTACATAGTTACGAATCACGCATCCTTTGATCATCATTCTTCACAATTTTTTTGTTTGATTTAACTGAATTCTAGAGATCAAAAAATGTCAATGTCTAATTCTTCAAGAATTATTGACGTTGTGTTTTACCAGTTACAATTCACAATGTGTTATAGCTTTCATTTTTGCATGTAAACAGATCTTGCGTGAACAATTTCTTGACGATATGTTTTACCGGTTACAATCCTTCATGAATAATTTCTTGACGATGTGTTTTACCAGTTACAGTTACAGGTTCATTCACAATGTGTTATAAAACTTTATGTTTTAAGAATGAGATGTATTTGTGTAATTATTGACGTTGTGTTTTATCAGGTACTAGTTTTACCATGATGTGTTATACCAGTAATGATTCATGAATGACATGTCTTTGTATTTTCTTGATGTTGTGTTTTATAATTTTTGAGGTTTGTTCACGATGTGTGTATAACGCATCATAACTGATGATTCAAACTATAAAACACACCACAATGTTATATAAAACACACCGTAACTGCTAAAACAAATCAATTAGTCGAAACGTAATTTATATATATATATATATATATATATATATATATATATATATATATATCAATATGGTAGTCATATTAAAGATAAAAAAACGTTCGTTATTATGGTGTAACTTGTTTAAAAAATAAAATTAAGTATACAAAAGTTATTGGACTTTTAAAAAGACAGAGAAAAGTTGCATCTGGGTTCCTAAATTTATGGAATACTATATTTACTTTTATAACCATAATCTAAGAAATCAATCAATTTAAATAAACCAAGTATTACAATGTTACCACTTATTTAATCTCATCCATTAATTACCCTAATCTAATGGTAATGATCACCTCTTACACTTTAAAAAGACACACTTTGTAAAGGAACCTCACTCTCTCTCTCTCTCTCTATATATATATATATATATATATATATATATATATCACACCATGAAAACGAGCATTTTATTTTCTTTAGTTTGAGTATAATACTGCTGTATTTTTTTAATAAAAATAATTGATATGTTATGTGATTAACAAAGTTTAGGGGTGAACAATAACCTAATCGTTAAGCGAAACCGAAAAGCGAATTTACCAAAAAATGGTTATTGATGTTTTTTATACTCAACCAAAATTAACCGAGTCGAACCATTCATATTTTCATATATTTCTAACTTTTATACTTCCGGTTCATATATTTAAACCTCAATTTCATTTCAAGTTGGTTTTGGCTATTAATCGAAATTAAATAAACCGAACCCAATTTCGTTAATCTAACCTAACCGATATCTTCGATTTTGGCTTCGGTTGAGAGTAATAGTTGGATCGACCGAACCATAAACACCCTGACAGTGTCTGTTTTTCTTGTTGTATCGTTTGGACACTATTCTAGTGTATATATAGAGAGAGAAAGGGCTACACTCTTTAGCTTAATGTTACAAGTCTAGAGAGAGAAAGGGCTACACTCTTTAGCTTAATGTTACAAGTCTTGATTTGGGATACTTGGTTTGGGATACATGAGAATGGTTGTTAGCTAGAAGTTTAAAGTTTGAATTCTGATTTAAATCTTAAATTTGCTTGATGTGCTCCTTCTAATAATAAGATATATGAATAATTATTTATGAGACTTTTTATATAGTGAATTAAAGACTAAACTCTTTTTAGTAGAGTTTTTATGTCTTTTAATTAGAGTTTTTATGTTTTTTAATTAGAGTCTTTATGCCTCAAATTAATTAGAGTTTTTATTAGTTTTTATATTTCAAATTAACTCTCTATTTGAAGTAGACTCTTCCCACTTATGAATCTTGTAAAATATCTAGGCTTCATATCTCATTTTATGATACCACATAAATACAAGAAAAACTACACAAGTCTATACGTGGAGAATTTTTAGATAAGAAGGAATACTTGAAACCCCATATGTTGAATATGCTGAGGAATTGTAGAGAGTATAGAGAGGAGTACTCTCTGCTTGATTCCACCATATTCGCATTTTAATTCGTTCCACAAATTCTAACACTACAATTTTACTAATGTAACTTCGGGCGTGTGAGTCATCTCCGACACTACAGACTGCTTCGGCTGTTATACATTGGGAGACAGACGTGTTGTCTAAGTGAGGCGCAAAATTTGTTTAAAGTGACCCGTGTCGGACACGAATCCTCAGTCACAGCTATCAACATTAGTTTGTTCATTCTTGCAGCTAAGAAGGATCATACAATAAGATGCGGTTCAAGTTCTCATTAAAGAAGAAGTGAAAATCATACAAGAAGACATGACGCAAGTTTTTATCGAAGACAACTATCATAACCACGACCCCCCCCCCCCCGGGAGCGGGAGCCGTGAACATGAGCCGGTGGTATCGGTATTTATTAATTTGGCAGCGGAAATGAGACATCAGGATCGTAGTTAGGAAATAAATTTCAGATTTTTAAAACACCAAACTTTTATATTAACCAAATGAGATAAAACCCATGTTTCATTTATAATATCGTTATAGGGATAAACCCTAGTTGCTGAAAACATAAAGGTAACTTTATAGCCACTTTCTTTAAGCTTTCAGTGCTCCATAGATGGCTTCTAATAGCTTTCACATCATGTTACCTGAAACGCGTTTTAAAAATATTTTATCAGCAAGAAATATTGGCGAGTACATTCCAGTTTATAAAAATAAGCTTTTATAACATTACAGTATTGAGAGCGATTACAATGTTTATATCTACCAAATTACTCATTTAGTATTTGTCACGTTGGAAGTTACAATGATCGTGGTCATATTACTATTGGCTAACTCTATGTCCAATAGTAACGCTTGATTAGTAGTGTATACAAAACCCCACACACTGGCAGTAATTGTACAATACAAAAACTCAATCACTGTAAGTATAACTGAAAACATTTGAGATTTTGTAACACAGTTTTGTAGAAAAAGAGAATGACTCACAAACGATGAGAAAAGAGAAATGAACTCACATTGCAAACTTATGTTTTTCTACGGGCTTCTTGGTGATATTTCTTGATTATTTTCTTGAGTTTCTAATAAAAACATACAATGCACGGGTGTTAGTAAAATAACCCAAATCACATTAGCCATACAACACGAGACAGAATCCCAATGAACTTAGTCAGGCAGAGCCTCGACATGCGTTGGTGGGTCCTAGATCAATAGGGAAGGGTAATGAATTAGTGATTGGGGGTTAAAATACTTACAACAGGGCAGAGCTTCATGTTTTAGAGGTATAATATCGAGCTATAATATAGAGAGAAAAGAAATATGTGAGCGATATGGAACTGCTGCATCTCTGCTCAATTTATAGCTGAAAACAGAGTTCGTCGCGCCCCGCGACAGCCTCCCCTTGTTCTTGTCGCGCCCCGCGAGAGGCTCCCTAGCTACGGCTAAGGTTGCCAAGTAAATCCATAGACCCAACACGTCGTGGACACGTGTCCACTTGGGTGTCCGGAAAGTTAAGGGTGGGTCGCGCCCCGCGACCGACACCCCTTTCCCCTGTCACGGCCCGTGAGAACCCAAAATGTAACACCTCGAAAATTCTTGTCCATTGAAATAAAGACACGTGTCATGAGAGACAGACGTGTCAGGAAAACCGGATCAGATAAAAAGATGTATGGTAGGATTTTAGTAAAAAGGGCGTTATGTTATTAAAATACCTCTGAATGGCCCAAGGGCGACATGTTATTAAATCACCTCTGAGCGACCCAAATTTTTATAAATCCCAAGATCCTTAAACCGTTAGATAAACATCTTATAGAATAACCGGTTGTTTCCAAATAAATAAAGTTCCATCTTCTATATGGACTTCGGATTTGACAGGATTATTACTACTGGAAATGCTGAATAAAATCCTTGTAAAAGGGAATCAAAGATAGTTAATTAAATTGTCCAACTAATATGAGAATCCAAGACTTGTTCTTGGTAACTAACATCCTGAGGAGAAATTAGGAGTGACTGAAGAACAGTTGTCCTACGACAAGGACGGGATGTTGAGGTTAAATGGACGAGTATGGGTTCCTGTATATGGAGGACTTCGTGATGTTATCCTCAAGGAAGCCCACAGTTCCAAGTATTCCGTCCATCCTGGAGCTGATAAGATGTACCAGGATTTAAAGGCGAATTATTGGTGGATAGGCTTGAAAAAGTCTATAGCTGCTTATGTAGCTAAATGCTTGACGTGTGCCAAAGTCAAAGCTGAACATCAGAAGCCGTCAGGTTTACTACAACAGCCTGAAATTCCCACTTGGAAATGGGAAATGGTGACGATGGACTTCATCACCAAATTGCCTAAGACGCCGAAGGGAAATGATACTATATGGGTCATAGTTGATAGACTGACTAAGTCAGCACATTTCCTGCCCACTAGAGAGACCTTCAGCTCTGACATGCTAGCCCAATTGTACGTAGATAAGATTGTGGCCTTGCATGGCGTACCAGTATCTATTATCTCAGATCGGGACACTAGATACACATCTCATTTCTGGAAGAGTTTCCAACAGTCTCTGGGCACTCAATTGAATTTCAGTACGGCTTACCATCCTCAGACTGATGGGCAGAGTGAGCGTACCATTCAAACGTTGGAAGATATGCTGCGTGCATGTGTAATTGATCTAGGAGGAAGTTGGGACAGGCATTTACCGTTGGTCGAGTTCTCCTACAATAATAGCTACCATACTAGCATTAAGGCTGCGCCTTTTGAGGCACTATATGGTAGAAAGTGCAGAACGCCCATTTGCTGGGCAGAAGTGGGAGATACGCAATTATCAGGTCCTGACTTAGTCTTCGAGACAACGGACAAGATTGTCCAAATTCGCGACCGCCTGAAAGCTGCTCGAGATAGGCAGGAGAGCTATGCGGATGAAAGGCGAAAACCTCTCAAGTTTGAGGTCGGCGATAAAGTTTTGCTCAAAGTATCACCTTGGAAAGGGGTGATGCGATTTGGCAAGAAAGGTAAGTTGAGCCCAAGGTATATAGGACCATTCGAAATCATCGAATGTATAGGATCAGTGGCTTACAAGTTAAACTTACATGAAGAGCTCGATGGTATTCATAATGTATTTCACGTCTGCAATCTGAAGAAATGTCTAGCTGATGAATCACTAGTCATACCACACACGGATGTGCATATAGACGAGAGCCTAAAATTTGTGGAAAAACCTGTGTCGATTGAAGATCGACAGGTGAAGAAGCTTCGGAGAAAGCTTGTGCCTATTGTTAAGGTGAAGTGGGACGCCCGCAGAGGTCCTGAATACACGTGGGAGCTAGAATCCACAATGAAAGAGAAATACCCTCATCTGTTTCCCTAAATCTCGAGGTCGAGATTTCTTTTAAGGGGGTGAGGATGTAACACCTCGAAAATTCCTGTCCATTGAAATAAAGACACGTGTCATGAGAGACAGACGTGTCAGGAAAACCGGATCAGATAAAAAGTTGTATGGTAGGATTTTAGTAAAAAGGGCGTTATGTTATTAAAATACCTCTGAACGGCCCAAGGGCAACATGTTATTAAATCACCTCTGAGCGACTCAAATTTTTATAAATCCCAAGATCCTTAAACCGTTAGATAAACATCTTATAGAATAACCGATTGTTTCCAAATAAATAAAGTTCCATCTTCTATATGGACTTCGGATTTGACAGGATTATTACTACTGGAAATGCTGAATAAAATCCTTGTAAAAGGGAATCAAAGATAGTTAATTAAATTGTCCAACTAATATGAGAATCCAAGACTTGTTCTTGGTAATTCCGTCAAATTAAGCATGCCATAAGAGTCCAAGGTATCAAAGTTCATGCAAGCATGCAAAACCTGAATTTGTGGACCCTACACTGCAGTAAAGGCATGATGTTTCGGCATTTCTAAGTTGCATGGTCAAGACTTAGAAGTTTTAAAATTTTTGTCCTCTGACCATCGGTTACGGACCGCAAGGCCCCAAGCTTACGGTCCATAAGGAGGGCACCTGGGCGTTTCAGCAAAGGTCGGTTACGGACCGTAGCCATTTCAGCATACGGTCCGCAAGAGATGCTTACGGACCGCAAGGCCTTACGCTTACGGTCCGTAAGGCTGTCGCTGGCAGCAGATTTTGGACAGCTGCCTGTTCAGCCTGTTACACCGACTTAAAAGGATGGTTTTTGAAATCAGGGGCTTGCTAGGTAGTATTTAGCCTATTAGGGACACTTGGGTTGATCTTGTAACCATTCTAGGCTAGCTTGGCATGATCTTGGACCTTGTAGTTCACTATATAAGAGCATGAAGTTGTAACCATTTCATTTGCTCATTTGAAACATTGGTTCAAGACTTCTCTGGAACTTCCCTGGACAGCAACCAACTCTCATTAGGTCCCTAATCCTTCTTAGGACTCTTGTAAGTGCCCTTAACCTCCCTTAATCCTTTCTAGCTTAGTTATTTAGCTAAAAGTCAAACCGTCGTAATTAAGGTTTGACTTCGTGATTAATTAAAATGTGCTCTGTCAAATCACGAATTAAAAGTACCTTTAAGTAGGTAATTATGTGGGTAACAAACCCTTAAAAAGGTATTTCCAGATTCCCACTCTAACTATGTTAATTGTCGAGTCAAAGCTTGTTATAAAAAGTCAACAGAAAGGTTATTTGCGAATTAATACATAATTAGCAATGTAGGTTACATGCAACCTGTTTGATCATTAAAATAATTTTGTAATTAATGTAAGAACATGTTCCAACATGTTCAACTCGACAATTTTCAGTTTAGGCTCGGTTTGGAGCCGAAAGTCGCAAAGTTTGACTTCTGCTTTGACTTTCAGTTCTGACCCGTTTAAGCCAAGATTAGGATTGCCTTAGAGCTTCTTTTGAACCTATTTACATGTTACTATAACTCTCTGAGATTATACAACTTGGTTTATTGGATATCCTATTCACATGCATGTTTCCGTTAATCGCTTATATGTTGACCATTATGCCCATTTGACCTTAAAACGTGATTTTTGAAAATGAAAAAGGGTAAGCACCTTAGCTACTGATTTATAAACTTGCACCCAAAATTTGAAGTCAGTTTGAGGTCTAGATTAAGAGTTATGCTCAATAGCGTAATTAAGAGCTTTTTTGATAATTAAATGGCGTAAATTATGTATAGCCTATCAAAACCCAAATTTTTATACCAAACTTTTTACCCACTGTTATAAAATAATATTTTGGGATTTTTGGTGATTTTTATTTATTTTTAGGCTGAGCATAACTTAGTGTTCTAAGATTAATTCGGTTTATGCCGGTTTTGCCCTTTTTAGCCATAAAATGAGTTTTACAAATCCTTTTGACCTCAAACCAATTTCTACTGATTTGTTATGATAAATAAATTATTTTGAGCCTTCTGGAATATTAAAAATATTAGCTTTTTACAGAAAACCCGGAAATGGCTCCAAATCGCCTTTTTAGGCATTTTTAACGCATAAGTGTGCACTAGAACCTTATTAAGCTTAAGGGTTTGAACCTACTGATGTAATTAGTAAATTTTTATATTCTAAACAGTAGGCAAATGTTTTGAACTCAGAACTCCAGAATTGACCTTTTAGGCACATGTGAAATTACCAAAATGCCCCTACGGTGCATAGTAAGGTTAAAGATAATAAATTTCACATAAATTTGATACCCTACTATTATAACTTAGTAAATTAAGTATATTTACTAATTTTATCAGACCTGTAACTCAGGTTATCATTTTAACCCTTTTACATCTTATAAAATGACCAAAACGCCCTTATGAGGCATAGATTTGGTTTAGAATCATTTGGGGCATAATGGAAGGTGTCATTCTGATATCACAACATATTTTAAGCATATTGACTTCAGAAACTTGTATTTGACTCTTATGGTTACTCGTTACGCATTATACGCGTTCGGATCGGCTTATGTGACTAGTTTGGCCATATTAGCCGAAACGGGTCAAATCATATCTTTTTGGTCTCAAAATCCAGAATGTGATTACTTTACCCATATAAAGCAAGTGTGCAAGCTTGTTGGGACAAAACCACATTCTAAAACGGTCTTCGCCTTATTGTGCGTTTAAAACCTTAATCTTTATATAAAACTAACCGGTCTAAGCTTAAGACCCGTTAGGATTCTAATAGGTTATTAAAACCTTAAATTCCAGATCTAGGAGCCCAGTAAAAGCTACGTGCACTCGTTATATTTGGTTTATACTTTGCTCAGGTAAATACGTTTAACTTATTTTCCCTATACGGGCTTGGGGTACGGTATATAAAATACCGCTTGGTCGGGGAATTGACCTTAACCGGTCTTGGTTATGTGCAGTCAAATTAACCCGTTTAAAAATGTTGTTTTGTTTGTTTAACGCCTTTGGGGGCTTAATGACCATGTCCCGGATATCCTTGGCATCATTCTAAGAATGGCCACGACCTTAGCACTCGGGTGTAGGCGTACACCCGTAGTGTTGTACAACATGTATAATCGTCGGTACGAGAGAAGTCTCGCGGCGAAATTATATTAAGTGGTGTGTCTATTAATCTTTAACCCGGCATGACCCGGGCTACCGAACGCAGAACGAACATGTAATTCTTTTACAAGATTATTAAGCAAATAATTATCCCAAGTTATAAAAAGTTTTATGCCACGAGCATTTAAATCAATTTTAAACATTTTCAAAATGAGTCAGTTAAATTGTATTTACCAGTGTAAACTGACGTATTTTCCAAAAAAGACTAAGTGCAGGTACTACGCGTAATAGGCTGGTCACTCCTTAAGCATCCATAGAAGTCTCGCAAGCTTAGGATGCATGAAGTCTGTTGAAATGAAGTTTCCTTGTTATTTGATTCTGCCTGTGGATTCTATTTCGACATTTCGTGATACTCGAATATTACAATAATTTAAGTTGAAATGAATCTATCTTTGCTTCCGCTGTGCATTATAATTTGTGTTGTTTGACTATGATGATATCAACTATGTCACGTTAATCCCCCACCGAGCCCACCGGTAACACGTGGAAATTAGGGGTGTGACACAAAATCAATATTTTATTTGATTTTTAATAAAAATAATGTTACACGGGTTTGGTTTTGGGCATACGGGGTATTTTCGGGCATTTTTTAGGGTTATTATATGCTCCCCACCTTGTTTTAAATCTTGTCCTTGAGATTCATTGGAATTGGTGTGGATATTTCCGTTGCATTTCTGACTCGAGTTCCAAAGTGTACTTTGGCCCTCTCTTTGAATCTCATTTCACTTTGACCAAAACTAATCTCTTGTGTTTGAGTTTTTTTATTTTTCTATCTTCAATCTGAACAGTTTTTTCTACAAACTTAAGTTTCTTGTTTACCTCTATGTCTTGAAGAGGTATTACCAATGATTCATCTGCTAAGCATTTCTTGAGGTTACATACATGAAATACATCATGTATTCCTGCCATCTCCTCGGGCAACTGTAACTGATAAGCTACTGGTCCTATTCTTTTGATAATTTTAAAAGGTCCAACATACCTTGGGCTTAGCTTTCTTCTTTTAACGAATCTAACAACTCCATTCCATGGAGAAACTTTTAACAATACCTTGTCTCCAACTTGAAATTCCAATGGTTTTCGTCTGTTATCTGCATAACTCTTTTGACGATCTCGTGCGGCTTTCAGTCTTTCCTTGACTTGAATAATTTTGTTAGTTGTTTCTTGCACAATCTCAGGACCTGACAATTGTTTTTCTCCAATCTCTGCCAAACATACTGGTGTTTGGCACTTCCGTCCGTAGAGGGCTTCAAATGGTGCAACATTAATGCTGGTATGATAGCTGTTGTTGTAAGAAAATTCTATTAAAGGTAAATGATCATCCCAATTTCCTCCAAAGCCAATTACACAGGCTCTAAGCATGTCTTCCATTGTCTAAATTGTCCTTTCACTTTGTCCGTCCGTTTGGGGATGATATGCCGTACTTAGATTTAATCAAGTTCTCATTGCTTTTTGGAAACTTGTCCAAAAATGAGAAGTAAAACGGCTGTCTCTGTCAGACACAGTAGATAAAGGTATTCCATGTAATGAAACTATTTCATTTACATACAGCTTGGCTAACTGTTCCATACTGAAAGTTTCCTTCATTTGTAAGAAATGAGCAGATTTGGTTAATATGTCTACATTCACCCAGATTGTATCATTACCGTTTCGTGTCTTGGGTAACTTGGTAACAAAGTCCATTGTTATCAACTCTCATTTCCAAATTGGCATTTCTAATTGCTGCAGTAATCCTGAAGGTTTCTGGTGTTCAGCTTTAACCTGTGAACAGGTTAAACATTTAGCAACATAGTTTGCTATATCCTTTTTCATTCCTATCCACCAGAAATTCTTTCTTAAGTCTTGATACATCTTGTCATTTCCAGGATGCATCGTATATTTAGACTTATGAGCTTCTTCTAAAATTTGACTGCGTAGGTTTCCTTGAATAAGTATCCAGATCCTTTTCTTATGGAATCTCCAAATTCCATCTACTCCTTGTTCTAATTCCTTAATCATTCCTTTCAAACCTTCAGCATCGTCCTTGACTGTTGTTTCTTCTATCTCTCTAATTTACTTATTTAAATCTACCTGCAGGTTTAGTCTAAGAGAGCACACTTTTTTTGGCTTTTCATGATACTTTCGACTTAAAGCATCAGCTACTACATTAGCCTTCCCTGCATGACACTGGATATCACAATCATTATCACTAAGAATTTCCAACCAACGTCTTTGTCTCATGTTTAATTCCTTTTGCCCAAAAACAAATCTTAGACTCTTATGATCTGTGAAGACAACAAACTTACTAGCATAAAGATAGTGTCTCCAAATCTTAAGGGCAAAAATTATTGCTCCTCATTCTAGATCAGGGGTTGTATAAGTCTCTTTATGCTTCTTGAGCTGTCTAGAAGCATAAGCAATTACCTTTTGACGTTGCATCAACACACATCCAAATCATAAATTAGATGCATCACAATAGACTACAAAGTCTTCTGTTCCTTCTAGCAAAGCGAGCATTGGAGCATTGGTTAACCTTATTCAATTCTCGGTAATCAATGCACATACGCCTCGATCCGTCTTTCTTCTTGACAAATAACACCGGTGCTCCACATGGCGATGAGCTAGGTTGTATGAATCCTTTCTCTAACAATTCATCTAGTTGTTTCTTCAATTCCTGGTGCTAGCCGATAAGGTGCTTTGGCAATCAGTTCCTTTCCCGGTATCAGGTGAATTCTAAATTCAACCTCTCGATCCGGCGGTATCCAGGCAACTCTTCTAGAAAAACATTTGAGAATTCAGATATTATGGGAATATCTTTTAATTCTCTTTCTTTAGTGTTAATGATTATGGAAATCATATGCACCATTCCTCCTTTGCATGCATAACTTGCAGCTCTCATCACAGAGATGAATTTTGTTGTTCTCGTTGGCTTGTCTCCCTTAATTATGATCCTTTTGCCGTTTGGCGCATTTACTTCTACAGAGTTTTGATCACATAAAATTTGCGCCTGATTGGCTACCAACTAATCCATTCCTAACAAGACATCGAATCCGGCTAGATCCATTGGAAAAAGGTTAGCAGTAAAGTTATGACTTAAAATTTATATCCTTGCTCCCTGCAGGATTTCACTTATTTTGATAGAATTTCCATTTGCCGTCTCCACCAGACAGTCTAGATGAAGTTGAGTTAATGGTTGATTGAGAAGTTTGCAGAAAGAAGTATTGATAAAACTTTGGTTTGCACCAGAGTCAAATAATAATTTAGAATAAACATCATTAACTAAAAACGAATGGGCAATCACATCCGGAATCATCTTGGCTTCCTCAACTGTCAGAACGAATGCTCTGGCATTCTTCTTGGGTCCTTCTATTGCCTTTGCTTTGTTGGTTGCCGCTAGAGCTAGTTTCGGACAGTTCGGTTTAATATGACCAACTTCTCCACAATTATAGCATATTCTAACGTTAGCTTTCTTCCTACAGTCTTCTTCCTTATGCCTTGATATTTTGCAGAAGTTACAGTATATCGAGCATTTCCCTGAGTGTTTCCTTTTACAGTACTTGCAGTGGGGTCAAGAGGAAGAATCTGGTCCTTTTCCGCGGTAGGAATTACCATAACGTAGTTCCTGGGTAATCTTTTGAGCTAGGTTCTTTTTCCGGTTTTCCTCTTGTGTCCGCACCAATTCATCGGTCAAGGTATTGGCAAGTTCTACTGCTTCTTCTATGGTTTGTGGTCTAGCTGCCTTGACTACATGTCTGATTTCGCTGATTAATCCCCAGATGTAACAGGAGATTAATATTAGTTCTGGTGAGGCTACTGTTGGTGCTATCATAGCATATGCAAAGAATATGGTAGTATATTCTCTGCAATCTACCCTAATCATTCTATGATTTAGGAACTTATTAGCAATCTGTTCTTTTTCATTAGGAGGACAAAATTTCCTTTCAACTATTTCCTTAAAGTTGTTCCATTCCATGTTGTAAACCATGTCACTTCCTCTGGACTAAAGAATGGTATTCCACCACTCTAAGGCAGCATTCTTAAAAAGATTAGAAGCATACATGATTTTATCTTCATCTGCACATTTACTTATCTTTAAAACTGCTTCTGTCTTTTCTATCCAGCGCAAGGCTGGAATGGCTCCTTCATTGCCTGAGAATTCTATAGGTTTGCATGATAAAAATTCTTTATAAGAACAACCATATGAGATGGTCCTTCTTCTTTTTGGAAGCGGAGCTTGGATAAACAGTCCGTGATTTTCATTCACGTTGTGATATGGCTCAGTGGGTGCATGTTTACTTCCGATTATGGAATTATTATTTTCTGCCTTTTTAATAGTATCGATAATATAGGGCATAGCATCTATGATTCCTTGAGCTACTATATGTTCGATAGCACTTTTATCCACTTGGTTCCTGTTATTATTGTTATTCTAGATTTCCTGATTACTTCATTCAACATCTGAATTGCAAACATTATCAGGTATTAATATCACAGAATTAAACAAACAAATACTCAAGCATATTTAACCAAAAACGTCGATCATTGCAACTTTACTCGTTTCATATATATATATACACACACACATATATATAGGGGGAGGTTCATTTGAGAAGAAAATTATTGAAAGAAGAAAAAGAAGAAAGGACATATTGGTAAAATACTAATTCATTTATAACTTATCTCATTAATATTTCTCACTTTAATTAATTAGTCAACTAATCATTAATTATCCTATATATTGTGACAACCCGAGTTTTCAAGATCTTCCTCGACACGTTTCGTCTCGCTACTTGCACCTCAAATCAATTGAACGATGACACAAGCATTTCAATACACGTGTTTAATTCTAAATGGACCGAACACTCTTTTATCGGACTAAATTCAATGCAAATGGTATGATTTTCGTCTAAAATTCCTTTGTATTATAAATCCCTCTTAAACCCTACTGGACCAACACTTCCACTATGTCACGAGAATCTCTTAAAAGTATCAGACAACTTCTGAGTTTAGTCAAATCATATGCAAACACTAGAGTTGTTTGTTGTCAATTGTTAAACACACATGGGCCTGAAACTTGAAGTTATGTTGGGCCAAGTATAGCTAGTGTAGCCCAACTGAATTAACTGGTTTGGGCCGGTCATTGTAGGATTTATATTGCACTTGTAGTTACGTAGATGTTTAGCACAAACACATTCAATCCCAAACCCTATACCCTTTTAATTACGTCAACAGGAATCCCCCCTCCTCGTGACATCGTTCTAGTAGATCAAGTGTGCGGTTAGTGAATCTTTAATTATGTTATTCCCTATTTGATGGTTTTTCTATTATGATTAGCAAAAGTATGATGATATGTTGATTAGTTATTGATTATGTTATATTTAAGGATCCTGTTAATGTATGATTTTGATTTAACAAATTAAAAATGTATGGTTTTGTGTATATGAAATTCTATAGAACGTAATGTAACGCCCTGCGTTTTCAAACTTCCTACATTTAGAAACCTTACGTGAAATTCTAAATTTGGAAATCTTGTGTTCTTATAACCATTCTTTCATTGTAATCGTTGTAAAATACGGAACTTGCTTCGTAAATAAAACTTGTACATTACACTTTTTACCTAGTTAAATCATGTTTTATTTCATATTTCACCTTGTTACAAGTTAGGGGAAACATTGTTGCACATTATTACACAACTTAACTAACAAAATTACTCATTATAATGTTTTAAAAAAATAAAAAAATAAAGAAATATGGCAGCCCCAATTCAGCAAAATTCAGCCCATATAGTTGGGTTTTGTGGGCTAGTTTCAAGGTGTAACCCCTTCTAAACACTTCCAAAGCCCAACCCATTGAAACCCTAATCCTTCCCCCTATAAATACCACTTATAACCAGCCTCCCTACCACTTTTGCAACACTAAAAACTCTCAAAACATCCTCCAAACCGTAGCTGAAAGCAAAGGTTCGAGTAGATTGACACCCCTTCACGAAAATGAGCATAACTCACTCAATTCTTATCCGATTCACTCGATTCTTTTTCCTACTTGCTTGTATAATCATGGGGTTCGATTCCTAGACTTCTCCTTGGAGAAATCAGACCTGGAAATGCCCCGAAATAGTCCATAAACTTTCTGTTTGTTTTTATGTTCATCAAAAACTTGTTTAAACCTATGCAACTTGTGTCCAACACATCTCATACCTATGTCCTAATGCTTACAACTTATCCCATGGTTGGTTAAGCTTAAAAACAAGGTTGAGACATTTAAAATCAGAGGATTAAACCTCATAAACTTGGTGTTTTGTTTAGGGTTTTTAACCCACAAGTCATGTCAAACTTTGTCTTTGATACATGAGTGATTATGGAACAACTTGGGTTGTCCAAACATACAATCCTCACATGATTTGATGATTTCTCTTAGTTAGTGTGTATATTTCTTATTCTTTATTGTATGTTCATGACCCTCCTTGGTTGTTTTTTTTACATCAAGTGTAGTGGTGAACACATAGAGGTGCCTAAATGGAAGACTTGATCTTCCTACCTCCTACATGACTTCTATGACATTTAGAGGTACCAAAATGAAGATTTTTAATCTTCTACCTCATGCTTGAACTATTGGACATATATTATATAACCTAAATATATTATTCAAATAATCGAATCTTTGATGATGAACTAGTGTTCATATGTCGGGGTACTAGATTACATCATCCTAGACTATGATAACTTGTCACGATTCTAATGGAACCTTGTTCCATGAAAACATCTAAACTCCTTCGAGTTTCCTAGTGTCAAGAACAAGCATCATATGTACTAAATGATTATTTTCCATGTTATTCTCATATCTTATTTTTATGTTGTTTTAAACACCGAATCTCGACTCTAAACATACTTGAACTTTAACCCTTATACATTCGGACTCTAAATCTCTACTCGTCAACAATTGGATAATCGGAAAACGTATGCAAACTTTGTGAGTATACTCGTATTTCCCCTTTTTACTTTTACCACTTTTGGGGTGTAACATGTTTACCTATTGAAAACTTACACATGAACACTTTGTTAAACACATGAACGTTCCTATAACATGCTTGTATATGTGATGGCTTGATACTTTAAACTTGGGTTATTCTTATGTGTTGAACTTATCATTAACTTCGTACGAGCCAAACCTTGACATATGTAGCGCTATAGGATTAACGACCCGCCCGTAAACTTGAGGTTATGTCTTGAGCATATTGCGTTTTCTTGGTTTGATATGTTAGACACATGCCATATTTAATGTTATCTTGAATCATATGCTTGCCATGAGGAATTGTTCACACTTTTTATCTTATGCTATGTACGTACCAAACTTGTATACTCGCCTTTGCTTTTGCATTGAATTGTATTTTTAAACATGTTACAGGTTGATGATGATGAAATGAAAACGGATAGCAAAGATGCCTAGATACTCACTTAGACGTTTAGGTTTAAAGTGTTGTATCAATTTTGTTTATGTTATGTTGAACAATGTTGTTATTTGCTTTTCTTGTAATGTTTTGACAATTTATTTTGGAAATGAAATTTGGATTATTAAATTATTGTCACAAATAGCGTTATGATGTCTCGAGCAATCTTCACACTTCGTCTCATCCCGATGTTTCCGCCATTGGTTGGGGTGTGACAGATTGGTATCAGAGCCATAACTATAGGGAATTAGGAAAAGTAGGAATGCTTTAGCCTAGTCTATAGTTTTAGAGCCTTATTCTTATGTTTTACTTGAAACTACTTGCATGCTACCTTATTTGCTCTTATTTATTCTCTTTTGATCTTTTAAGCATATATGTCGCTTATGTGTTAACACTTGACATGCTATACTTGCTTTATTATGTGCTAATACATGTTTTATTGTCCCACTCATTATGTGCTATTCTTAATATGCTTCATTGTGAGTTTATATTTGTTGTTTATTCCTTTAACATACTCTTTCCCTCATGCATTTTACTCGACTATTCTAAATCCGTAAACACTCGAGACGAATTCACCAAAATAGGCGTGAAACCCACAATTTGGTGAACGACTCTCAATCTACATATTCTTTTTTTACACGAGATATCGCCATTAAGCTAGGAGTGAAATCCACATCTTAATGGTAAAACTCAAATTTCAAATTCTAGTGGACCCTCGTCAACATGTCGAAATTAAATTTTGACCCGACGAGTACCAACCACACTTAGGATACGAAATCGTCAAGTTAGGGGTGAAACCCGCACCTTGTCGACTAGTTCCACTCCTTGGTATTTTTTTTTTATAAATCCCGCCAAGTCTCGAAACTTCGATTGATTTGGGACATGTAGTAACCGGAAGGGTAAATACCGTTAACCGACTTGTCGGCGAGAGTATTTTACCTATTAGGCCAAAGCATGCTTCTCAAATTCAAAAGACTTTTCGACCACTTTGGTTAGTCAAAGTTCCATTTGGAACACTCCAAACTTTGGTCAAACATGTGTTTCTATTGTTCATTTTATACGATGCAATCTTTCAACCTCGAGTTTACCTTTGATTTCTCTTTTCACACGCACAACATATCGAACCTTTTCGATACATTTATATATGCATGATTTTCATATAATTTAAATTCATATTCCTTGTAACAACTAGTGGAGAGGTATCATCGAGATTGGAGTGACTTCCTTACCTTGACGATTGACTCCACCCCTCTTCCCTTAAAACGACCTCACCAACGAGTTAGGGGTGATTCCCTTACCTAGGTGATCGTTACCAAAACATCTCTTCAAAAATATCTTATTATGCAAACTCGATCATATTTTATACCCAAATTGTTTATGATTATTCAAAATACCCACTCATACCGATTTCAAAATGCATTGTTTTATCAAACGTACTTCTTATTCTACAATCTATTTTCACTCAACTCATATACGCGAAATTCATAATCATGTCTTAAAACGTTTTATTGCTCGAACTTCAAAACCTTACGAAATGCTACCTATCAATTTAATCGGCTCAATGAAACTCTTGCCCATGAACTTCATATTCGACTTAATCACTAAAACATGCTCACCTTCTACTTTTAATCAAAATCCAACCAACCTTTCTCAAATACTTATAAGATCTTATAGAAGTTATATGATTGTTTTACCAAATACCCTTTTCAACATCAACAAATCATTTGTTAATTTTTTTAATCACTAAGTCCTTTTGCTAAATTTCTCTTCTAAGGATCCTAGTTTTCACAAGAACCTCCTAAATTCATAATTTCTTCTTTGATGAAACGAACTTACTTTTTAACGAAAACCTTTTTCCTACACCAATTTACAAAACACGTGCGCAAGAAGACTTCATAGGGACCGACCATTTTTTTTTCGGATTACGTAAACCCTTTTAAACAAAATTAGCATTTCTATTTGTTACAAAATACGTTTTGCATAACCAACGAGTACTTTATGTTCCTTTACATATACAAACTATATTCTACCTTTCAAACCAGGCTCAATCTAATTTTGATTCGATAAACTCAACGTTTTGTTGGAACAACTATACATGCACATCGTCATACACGTTTTAGTCGATATCTCGCGATAACACCATTTATATCGTTCGTATCTACATACTTAGCCTTTCTAATCCGCAATGCCTCAACGTACACTATATACGCAATATTTATTTTTTTTATAACTACACCTATGTTCATACGTTTTATGCTTGTACTTATACGCATACTACTTATACGTTTTACGCTTCTGCTTATACACATACTACTTACACGTTTTATGTTTATGCTCATACATACATGCGTATTCATACTTAAACTTATGCTCATACTTTCATCCTTACTCATGGTTCATACATTCGTACCTATACGCGAGCGTAACCTGAGGGATTCGCTTGCGTGGGTCCCACACATACTTAAACATGGACTTGCTTATATACTATATTCTTGTACGTACACATTCTAAACTTTTTATGTATACCCTGATTCATACACAACTAGTACAAGCTATGCGGACCATGCGACGATCAAAATAATCACGGGTGCACACGGGATTATAGTGATAGGCGTATGAGAACCATAGAGTGTGCTACTGCGTATGGTAATACACGAAACGTAACATGACACCGAAGACAAAACGGACGTAACGTGGTCAAAACATGGTGGATACGCCGCTGGTACTTCCTATATATAAGGGTTTTCACCATGTTACCAAACTTTCGTAAAACGTGCCATGAGAAATTCAGTGTGTTGCAGACCTTTTGGACCTAATACAACTTCACGCAACTCACAAACGCATTATATCCGATTATTCATGACGAGACTTCATCCTTAACACCCTACGTTCATCTATCCAACACTTATGCTATTCACATACTTGTACTCTTTAAGAGCCATTCGTTCATTCTATACTCGTATTATTTTATACAAAACTCGTTCGCAATCCAGCTTGTTTAAACATTTGAGTCCTAACTTACCTCATTACCTAAAAAATAGCCTCCCTATTCTTGATTCTTGTGTAACTATACTTAGTATCTCTCTATTGCTTTATTTAAAGTAACAAACCTTTTCGTTCCTCTCAATAAACAGGTTTTACGAAAGTATGATTTTTTATACTATCCTTAAAAACTTCCCCTTGCAAATCTACCTTGATGTTCTCCAAAATTTGGTACTTTTCAAAACTTTCAAACTTCCCAAGTTTCAATTCTTAATGATCACCTTTATGCCAAAAACTCTTTCAAGCCTTCCTCTTAAATAAATTTCGGGACGAAATTTCCTAAAGGAGGGGAGACTGTAACGCCCTGCGTTTTCAAACTTCCTACATTTAGAAACCTTACGTGAAATTCTAAATTTGGAAATCTTGTGTTCTTATAACCATTCTTTCATTGTAATCGTTGTAAAATACGGAACTTGCTTCGTAAATAAAACTTGTACATTACACTTTTTACCTAGTTAAATCATGTTTTATTTCATATTTCACCTTGTTACAAGTTAGGGGAAACATTGTTGCACATTATTACACAACTTAACTAACAAAATTACTCATTATAATGTTTTAAAAAAATAAAAAAATAAAGAAATATGGCAGCCCCAATTCAGCAAAATTCAGCCCATATAGTTGGGTTTTGTGGGCTAGTTTCAAGGTGTAACCCCTTCTAAACACTTCCAAAGCCCAACCCATTGAAACCCTAATCCTTCCCCCTATAAATACCACTTATAACCAGCCTCCCTACCACTTTTGCAACACTAAAAACTCTCAAAACATCCTCCAAACCGTAGCTGAAAGCAAAGGTTCGAGTAGATTGACACCCCTTCACGAAAATGAGCATAACTCACTCAATTCTTATCCGATTCACTCGATTCTTTTTCCTACTTGCTTGTATAATCATGGGGTTCGATTCCTAGACTTCTCCTTGGAGAAATCAGACCTGGAAATGCCCCGAAATAGTCCATAAACTTTCTGTTTGTTTTTATGTTCATCAAAAACTTGTTTAAACCTATGCAACTTGTGTCCAACACATCTCATACCTATGTCCTAATGCTTACAACTTATCCCATGGTTGGTTAAGCTTAAAAACAAGGTTGAGACATTTAAAATCAGAGGATTAAACCTCATAAACTTGGTGTTTTGTTTAGGGTTTTTAACCCACAAGTCATGTCAAACTTTGTCTTTGATACATGAGTGATTATGGAACAACTTGGGTTGTCCAAACATACAATCCTCACATGATTTGATGATTTCTCTTAGTTAGTGTGTATATTTCTTATTCTTTATTGTATGTTCATGACCCTCCTTGGTTGTTTTTTTTACATCAAGTGTAGTGGTGAACACATAGAGGTGCCTAAATGGAAGACTTGATCTTCCTACCTCCTACATGACTTCTATGACATTTAGAGGTACCAAAATGAAGATTTTTAATCTTCTACCTCATGCTTGAACTATTGGACATATATTATATAACCTAAATATATTATTCGAATAATCGAATCTTTGATGATGAACTAGTGTTCATATGTCGGGGTACTAGATTACATCATCCTAGACTATGATAACTTGTCACGATTCTAATGGAACCTTGTTCCATGAAAACATCTAAACTCCTTCGAGTTTCCTAGTGTCAAGAACAAGCATCATATGTACTAAATGATTATTTTCCATGTTATTCTCATATCTTATTTTTATGTTGTTTTAAACACCGAATCTCGACTCTAAACATACTTGAACTTTAACCCTTATACATTCGGACTCTAAATCTCTACTCGTCAACAATTGGATAATCGGAAAACGTATGCAAACTTTGTGAGTATACTCGTATTTCCCCTTTTTACTTTTACCACTTTTGGGGTGTAACATGTTTACCTATTGAAAACTTACACATGAACACTTTGTTAAACACATGAACGTTCCTATAACATGCTTGTATATGTGATGGCTTGATACTTTAAACTTGGGTTATTCTTATGTGTTGAACTTATCATTAACTTCGTACGAGCCAAACCTTGACATATGTAGCGCTATAGGATTAACGACCCGCCCGTAAACTTGAGGTTATGTCTTGAGCATATTGCGTTTTCTTGGTTTGATATGTTAGACACATGCCATATTTAATGTTATCTTGAATCATATGCTTGCCATGAGGAATTGTTCACACTTTTTATCTTATGCTATGTACGTACCAAACTTGTATACTCGCCTTTTCTTTTGCATTGAATTGTATTTTTAAACATGTTACAGGTTGATGATGATGAAATGAAAACGGATAGCAAAGATGCCTAGATACTCACTTAGACGTTTAGGTTTAAAGTGTTGTATCAATTTTGTTTATGTTATGTTGAACAATGTTGTTATTTGCTTTTCTTGTAATGTTTTGACAATTTATTTTGGAAATGAAATTTGGATTATTAAATTATTGTCACAAATAGCGTTATGATGTCTCGAGCAATCTTCACACTTCGTCTCATCCCGATGTTTCCGCCATTGGTTGGGGTGTGACACGTAATCTTTTATGTGAATCATCGTAAAAAAATTTGTGAGTTTTAGAATTATAATAATATGCATTGGACTCGAGAGTTTGGATTAATAATTTAATGGTAATCTAATATTGTTAATAAGGTCTTGTAGTGATTCTGATATAATGGTGTTCGGACTTCCTATATGAATTGGATGATGATTATGTTATGATAATTAAATGTGAATTGTTGAGGAATTATGTTATCTGATTATATGCAAATGATTTATGTTAAATAGGATTGGGTTGTGTGAGACTATATAGTTATGCATAACAGAAATTAGTTCATTAATACAATACTGATTGATGATAACTAGGTGTTAAGCTAACTGATTAAATGAATTATATGGGTTACTAAACATGTGCAATAGATATGGGTCCTGATGTATACGAAACAGATGGGAATCAGGACCTGGGCCGCACCTTTCCGGGTGTCATTGGGCCACGCATACTAGTCTGGGCTTAGAACTTGTTGGATGCACATTAGGGAGGTAAGGTGAATGTGCAGTTGGGCCGGGTCACACGAGAAGGTTAAACACTCAAACTCTTATGAACTTGTTAAGGTTTAATAATAAACTAGATAAGGGTAAACACTTGGGTTGCAACTTGGGCCGAGGTAGGGGTGCGAAACAGTGGGTTAGATTTGGGTTATTTAGTTGTTAGATCTGGCCTGTAATGCTTGGGCCGCATAACTTATAAGTGCTTCAGCTGGGCTTGGCCATGCATTGGGCCTATGTTTAATCGGTTCGACCGTTTGTGAACCAAGTTGAAATCGGGCCAATCTCTTCTCTTAGAATTGGGCCGATCCAGTATCGAGGGCATTACGGGTGTCTTATGTAGGTTGCCCACTAGAATTGTCTTGGTTTATGTGTTCCTAAAATATGTTGATTAAGTGTGTATTGCTGATTTGGCTATGTATAGCGGGGTGTTTTCTGACACGTTATTGGCGTAGTGTGAACGAAAGATGCATGGTTGATATGCTAGTACGCGACCCCATACAGTAATTGCAAACGTGATAGTACGACCTATGCTTGTTATGACAGACGTGATGATTACATGTTTGGTTGTTTATTGCTTGAGCGATACGTGTGATTAGATACGAGAATTGTGAATTCATGAAACTGGCTGTCTCTGTTAACCACGATAGGATTTGATTGATAAATTGTTTATCAAGCATTTAATCTAACCGAGCAAACCGAAGGTGAGTTCACTGCACTTTTCTAAGCATGCGTCCCGGTGGTTTGGGACATCTGGTAAACGTTTCTAAAGGGAATACTGGGTAAACTGTTTATTTGGGATGTTGGTTATTGAACACAGTATAAATCATGTAAGACCCCATACATCTACCATGTTGCTGAAGAAGCAACGAGGTATTTAGTTGATAGCGCTATTAGGTTTGGCACCCTCACACCGGGCCGAAAGGACGGGCGTGAACTAATTACCTGGACCTCATGACCAATGCCTAGTTAGAGGCATTGGGGTTGGGCATTCACATCGTGTACATATAAGACCCCTTACATCTATTCAAGGTTGTTTGATACCTTGACCTCATGACCAATGCCTAAATGGAGGCATTGGGGTTGGGCATTCACATCTAGTCGCCACATACGGTAATCGAGTAATAACAACATCAAAACAAATTGTTGAACTGTTTTATACACATGACTGGTAACTAAACACGTTAACAAAACCTTGAACTCACCAGCGTCGTCTGACACACTTGTCTGCATGCTTGCAGGTCTATAGGTATATATATCATTGGAACTTGCTGTCTGGGACGCCGAAGTGGTCATGGGTCGAGTTACATGGAGTTATGAGACTAGTCTATTGGTTTTATTCACTTGGGTTATGAAATTCTTAACTATTGTATTATGCTTCCGCTGAACAATAAAATGTTTGTACGACTTGTTTTAATAAATAAAAGTTTTTACTTGAAATCTTGTTATGAGTTCAATGTGATTGGTGGCTAGATCCTGGTACGTCACACGCCTCGTGGGGGTTTCCGCATGTTGTATTTTGGGGGTGTGACATATATAATCTACAAAACCTATACATATCAAAATTTTCCTACATATACCTTACACATTAAACAATTTTATCCTACACACGTCGAAATTTATCCTACACACCTCGAAATATATCCTACACAACTCGTAATTTATCTTACACACCACCTTTTAATTTATTTTACACTTTAAATTGAGTTGTTTTTTAATTTGAAAAACTATATATTTTGAAAAGGAGTTACAAATTTAAGTTAGTTAGTTAATAAAGGGGAATATTACAATTTAATGATCTATATAAAGTTTACCAATATACCCTTATATTAAAATTAAATGCAAATATTAAATGAAGTAAATTTAAGCATTCTTATTGGTTGAAACTTCTTCTTTCTTCTTCTTACAAAAAAATTCTTCTCATTTGAACTCTCCACTATATATATATATATATATATATATATATATATATATATATATATATATATATATATATGCATCTATTACAACTATAACTGGAATTTAAACATTAGTAATTATGCATCGTTATATTTATATAAGGGATATATATAATATATATATATTTTAGTAGGTTTTTTTTATCAAAGGAAAAAATACGCACGTATATATATATAGAGTGGGAGTTGGCTAGAAAGCCTAAGTTTCCTAGAAAGTCTAGGAAGCAATAGGGAGGTGACATGTGGCTTTTAGTTTTTTTATTCAAAAGGGCATGATGGTAAATTTGATTATTAATTTAATTTTGAAATATTATATATCCTAAACTAACTATCCAGATATTTTTAGAAACGTATATCTCTTTGACAATTTCAAATCATTACGATTTCAAAAGGGTAGTTACTTTAAATTACGAAGTTCAAATCATTAACAATTTCTTCACGTTGTGTTTTATCAGTTACTGGGTTCATCACAATGTGTGTTAGCAGTTACTGGTTTCAGTTACTGTTTCATCACATTGTGTTTTATCAGTTACTGGTTGATGTGATTTTTGGCATTCTTGATGTTGTGTTTTATCAGTTACTGGTTTCATCACAATGTGTTTTATCAGTTACTGGTTTCAGTTACTGTTTCATCACAATGTGTTCTATCATTTACTGGTTGATGTGATTTTGGCATTCTTGATGTTGTGTTTTATCAGTTACTGGTTTCATCACAATGTGTTTTAGCAGTTACTGGTTTCAGTTTCTGTTTCATCACAATGTGTTTTATCAGTTACTGGTTGATATGATTTTTGGCATTTTTGATGTTGTGTTTTATCAATTATCGGTTTCACCACAATGTGTTATACCAGTTATGATTCATGAATGGCATGTTCTTTTGTATTTTATCTACTATTTCATCACAATATGTTTTATCAGTTACTGGTTGATGTGATTTTGGCATTCTTGCTGTTGTGTCTTATCAGTTACTGGTTTCATCACAATGTGTTTTATCAGTTACTGGTTGATATGATTTTGGCATTCTTGATGTTGTGTGTTAGCAGTCAGTTACTAGTTCGTCACATTGTGTTTTATCGCTAAAACACACTACTATGAACACATCTAGATCTCATTTATCGTTATTTTTTGTATGATTTGGTGTTTTCAAATGTGAGGGATTACAGAGAAAGAAAAAAATTGCGACATTTTTGGAGGTGGTTTTATGATTAGTAGTTATTTCCTTATTTAAAACAACTTAAATGACATATTTACCCCCAATTAATTAAATTAGCCTATTTTAAAGACACGTATATTACCAAAATGATCTCAACCATTAAACACACTCATCTGATGGCCCAGATCGCTTCCTACACTTTCTAGGAAAAACACACAGATCCCCACTCACTCTCTCTCTCTCTCTCTCTCTCTATATATATATATATATATATAAGGCATGGATTTTCTAATATAGCATCTCGTTCTCGTCGTACTTTCAGACGAGGTTCTCTCCGATTTGGCGAATTCTGTTTCCTTCTTCAACCAACTCTTCACCGTACTGGCGAAGTTCTGCTACATTCTGATGGCTCATTGGTGGCATTGGGGCTGGCACTAGTTTAGGGTAAAGTGGTTCTGGTTCTTCGTAGGGGTATGGGTTATTCAGTAATTCCTGAAATGCCCGGTTGTCGGCCCACCACTGATCTAAAGGGTTCGGTGCTGGAATTCTAGGTATCTCATTTGGATCAAAGGCTAGGATTGGAAGTTGGTTCTCCTGGTTTTGTTCGAGATTCATGAGCTGGTCAGGGTATAATGGTAGTAATTGTGGTTCGGGTGCTGCTAGTTGGTTGAGATCAAATTCTTCTTCTACATTTCCAAACATATGTGTGACACCTCGGATCTTTCCGGATAACCTTTCGATGTAACAAACATGTACGCAATCGACTAACAGTAAAAATATATGAAAAACTATTTGTTATTATGTGTTATGTGCCGATTTACTTATGTGTATGTATATATATATAAGTGTTATATATATATGTGAACCAAACCCGAGACCCGACTCGAGACCATGGTCTCGAGTGAATAGTGAAGCACTTGGGCCGGTTAAGGCCTTGTAGCCGAGAAACCCAACCCGGAAACCCCTAGCCCAACTCGGTGCACTATATAAACCCAACCCCCACCTCCCTTAATCATTTTACACACTCTCTTCTCACACTCTCCTCTCATCTTCTTCACTAAACCCTAAAACCCTAAATTTCTAGCAACCAAAATCATCTCCCCATTCCTTCATATCTCTCGGATCAAGTGAGCTATCAACAAGGAAGATCGGACAAACCAAGAGACCACCCGAACACCCCTTTTCTCTCAACCCCGAGTAACCGGTTAGTGTTTTTATGTTCATGGTTATTGATGATTGCTATGGTTTTATGCTTGTTAATGTGATTAGAAGTTTTAGTATGAATATTAGGCTTGTATGTTCATATTTATGCTAAGGAAGGTGATGTTTTGTTGATCATCGTTTTGGGTTATCCAATATATATGTTAAGGGGTTGGTTAGAATTGCATGTTCTTAGGATTTGATTGTTAACAAGTATGATTTCTATGTTAGGATAGGTGTTATAATCCTTGTCAAGAAATGATACACGGTTTTATAAGCTTCCTGTTTGGATTCGGGTTTATTTATAGTTCATGATTTCTTGATTAAATGCTTGAAGTTTTATTGAATGAATGAAGAACAGTTTGAATGTGTATAATAGTTTGAAAATGCTGATTTTGATCCAATTTGGTGCACAAATCGACCAACAAACATGTTTTAGTGGAAATAGTACAACATTTACATGAAAATGCAATTTCATTGGATAGTACAAGTCTGCAGGTTCTAGAAGGGATTGCCATGCAAGTTATCACGGTTGCGAGTCGCAACCTTTGGTTGCTACTCGAAACCACGCGTGACCAGTCGAAACCTCCCAGTTGCGAGTCGCAATCAGCATGCATCAAACCTGGTTGCGAGTCGCAACCACACCTGCTATGTCGCAATCTCCAGTTACGAGTCGTAACCAAAACATGACGGACCGAGACCGCAGTTGCGAGTCGCAACCTCGGTTGCGAGTCGCAACCACCTTAGTTTCGACTGGGCTGTTTTATGTTATTGGGCCTTGACCGTTTGTCTTGTTGTTTTGGGCTTCAACTGTTGGGCCTCCTGTTGACTGGACTTCATTTTGATCTGCTACTGTATGTATACATGTTACTGTTTGTGTTTCTGCCTGTCAACTGCTTGTATACGTGTATGCTAGACGTGTTTACTCGTACCCGACTTGACCCCTATTTGGTAACCATGTTAGGACGTGGTGACCAACACACTTAACCAAGTAACGTATCATACCGAGCAACCCAAGGTGAGTTCACAACTTAAAAGCATGCGTCCCGGTGGTTTGGGACACGAGACCGAAACAACCCTATCCCCTTGAAAAGGGGATACCGTCTACACTCCTTCCCTAGTTATTGGGAAACAAACTTACTTTATCTTCCCTTGTATTGGGAAACCTTTTTAGTTAATTACTGTTTATACGGATTGCAACTAACGGCACTAAACGCAACTCTATCACTCAAGTCCCTACTACATAATACCGATTAGTCGCCGGTGCCAGGCGAACGGGTTATTAGTTGATAGCGCTATTTAGGTTTTACCAGCCTCACACCGTGCCATGGTATGGGATCGGTCGTGAACTAATGTACTCAGGCATCCGTCAATGATGATAGAACATTGACATCGGGGCATCCTGCGGAAACGCAAACGGTTACCTAGTGTTCGGTATTGGAAAAACAGTTTAGTCGCTAACTTTTGGGGTAGCTCCCCATGGCATGTATAAACGGATAAATTAACTGGTGAAACGAGTTTTTGGTAATTAAAACTGGACAACTAGTGAACTCACTCAGCATTATTGTTGACCCCTTTACTGCATGCTTTGCAGATGGCCAGTGACTGGAGCAGCTGCTTGGGATGTGTAGTGGTCGTCTGCCCGTGTGTTGGGCATTTATTATGTTTACCTTGCGAACAATGTTCAAAACTGTTAATTATGCTTCCGCTACATTTTCTCTGAACTTAAAACTCTGAACTTGATATTTGCTAATCGTATGGTTAGTAAGTATTACTTTAATATTAACCAATGCTTAGTATAATTGGTGGCTAGATCCTGGTCAGTCACGCCCTCGAAGCGGGTGTTATCCGCGGGTGGATTTTGGGGGTGTGACAGATTGGTATCAGAGCCATTGGTTATAGTGAACTTGGTTTTAAAAAGGGAAAAATCTTTTTGAGAAAAACCAGACTATAACCCGTGACTCGTGACGACACTACACTCCAAGTACAAGGCTCGACTCATCTGACTTCATAGCTCGGACCCATAGTTACTTGCTGAGTTGTTTTATGCTTTCTGCTTTACTATACGTACTAGTTGCCAGATTAGATAGATACATCTTCTCTCTTCTATCTTATTCTCGCTATCACGCACTCATACTATGTTTTCTGGTTATGAAGACAATGAGTGGACGCGGACGAGGAAACGTCAACATGACCCCGGCTCAGTTCACTAGCCTGCTCAACACCGTGGCCGCAGCTTTCGCAGCTCACCCGATAGGTCAGCCCGCACCTGTGCAACCACGTGTCTGTACCTTCAAGACCTTTATGGATTGCAAGCCTCTTCCTTTCAATGGCACGGAGGGTGCCATAGGCCTTCTGCACTGGATTGAGAAGGTCGAAGCTGTTTTTGCTGTCTGTGAATGCCCAACTGCTAATTGGGTGAAGTTTGCTACTGGTACTCTAGAGGGAAGCGCACTTTCATGGTGGAAAGCGCAAATTCAAATGCTTGGTCTAGAGACTGCTAACGCTACTGCGTGGGAAGATTTCAAGGATATGATCAAGGAAGAGTACTGTCACAGGGATGACATCCACAAGCTGGAGAATGAGTACTATGAACTCAAGATGGTTGGGTCAGAGATTGAGGCCTACACTAAGCTGTCCAATGACTATGCTGCTCTTTGTCCAAACATGTCTCGACCTATGTATCGAAGGATCGAACTGTACATCAAGGGTCTGGCTCCAGAAATTCGAAGCCATGTGACTTCAGCTAACCACACTACCATTCAGCCGATCGTTCGACTTGCTCACAAACTCACGGATCAGGCTGTGGAAGAGGGCAGATTGCCCAAAAGGATCAGTGCTGCGGAAGGAAGTTCTAGTGATGGCAAACGAAAGTGGGATGGAAATCAGGGCAAGGATGCTAACCCTACTCAAGCCCCAGCTCAGCAAAGGAAAACTGACAACAGCAAAGGCGCTCAGCAACAGGGTGGCTACCGGGGAAACTACCCTAAGTGCAACAAGTGTAACAGGCACCACAATGGGGCATGTACCAAGGGTCAGTGTCAGCGATGCCACAAGATGGGGCACGAGGCCAAGGATTGTAGAAGTCAGTTCCCAACAAGGCAGAATCAGCAACAACCCCAACAGCAGCAGCAGCAGGGAAACAACAGGGCATGTTTTAAATGTGGGGCAACAGGGCACATGCGAAAGGATTGCCCTGAACTGAATCAGAATCGCAACAACAATCAGGGAGCTGGGAACAATGAGCAGAATAACAATGCTGGAAATGCAAGGGGCAGAGCTTTCGTGATTGGAGCTGGAGAAGCAAGGAACGATCCCAACGTCGTGGCGGGTAAGTTCCTACTTGATGATCGTTATGTTTCTGTGTTATTTGATTCCGGTGCCGATGCCAGTTATGTATCCCTTCGCATTAGTAAGAAACTTAAGCACTCGCCTGCATTATTAAGTTCTAAGCATACCGTCGAGATAGCTAATGGCAAGAACATCGAGGCCACGCATGTGATCCACGACTGCACCCTAGAATTGTCTGGCCATACGTTTAGTATCGATCTTTTCCCTGTCAAACTTGGAAGCTTCGACGTCGTCATTGGTATGGATTGGTTATCCAAACATCGTGCTGAGATCCTCTGTCAAGAGAAAGCAGTTCGTATACCTCGCCGTTCTGGTCAACCCCTCATCGTCAAAGGCAACAAAGGTGGAGAAGTCACAGGCATTATCTCGCTTCTAAAAGCCCAGAAGTGTTTGCAGAAAGGGCACACCGCTATCTTAGCACTCGTCACCAATACTCGCGAAAAGGAAAAGAGGATTGAAGATTTTCCTGTAGTACGCGACTATCCCGAGGTATTTCCTGAGGAACTACCTGGACTCCCTCCCCATCGTCAGGTCGAATTCCAAATCGAGCTAGCTCCTGGAGCAGCACCCATAGCTCGTGCACCGTACCGTCTAGCCCCTGCAGAACTGAAGGAACTCTCTACGCAACTACAAGAACTTTTGGATAAAGGATTTATCCGTCCTAGTTCATCACCCTGGGGAGCCCCAGTGCTCTTTGTCAAGAAGAAGGATGGCACATTCCGAATGTGCATCGACTATCGTGAGCTGAACAAGGTTACCATCAAGAATCGTTACCCCCTCCCGCGCATCGACGACCTATTCGATCAGTTGCAAGGATCGAGCTACTATTCAAAGATTGACCTGCGATCAGGCTATCATCAGCTGAGAGTTAGTAATGAAGATATTTCCAAGACTGCATTCAGGACTCGTTATGGTCATTACGAGTTCCTCGTTATGCCTTTTGGAATGACCAATGCGCCGGCTGTGTTCATGGATCTTATGAACCGCGTATGTAAGCCTTACCTCGACAAATTCGTGATCGTGTTTATCGATGATATTCTGATTTACTCGAAAAGTCAAGAAGAGCATGAACAGCACCTACGCCTTATCCTCGAACTTCTTCGCAACGAGCAACTGTATGCCAAATTCTCTAAATGTGACTTCTGGCTTCGGGAAGTCCATTTCCTCGGCCATGTGGTTAATAAGAACGGAATTCATGTCGACCCAGCTAAGATCGAATCGATAAAGAACTGGCCTACGCCTAAGACTCCCACTGAAGTTCGCCAATTCTTGGGTTTAGCAGGCTACTACCGCAGATTCATTCAGGGATTCTCGAAGATTGCACAACCCCTCACGACACTCACTCAGAAAGGCGTTGCCTACAAGTGGAATGCAGCGCAGGAATCTGCTTTTCAGAGGCTTAAGGATAACCTCTGTAGCGCTCCTATTCTCTCGTTGCCTGACGGCACTGACGACTTTGTGGTCTACTGCGATGCTTCTATTCATGGGCTCGGTTGCGTGCTAATGCAACGCGAGAAAGTTATCGCCTACGCCTCTCGACAACTCAAGACGCATGAAAAGAACTACACGACGCATGACTTGGAACTGGGAGCAGTGATCTTTGCTCTTAAGATATGGAGACATTACCTGTACGGTACCAAGTGCACTATTTACACCGATCACAGGAGTCTCGAGCATATCTTTAGGCAAAAGGAATTGAACATGAGACAACGTCGATGGGTCGAACTCTTGAATGACTACGAATGCGCCATCAAATACCATCCGGGCAAGGCCAATGTCGTGGCAGACGCCCTCAGCCGAAAGGACACCATACCAAAGCGCGTACGAGCACTGCAGCTTACCATCCAGTCTAACCTCCCTACTCAGATTCGAAATGCTCAGGTTGAAGCGTTGAAGCCGGAAAACATCAGGGCTGAGTCCCTGCGAGGGTCGAGACAGCAACTAGAACAGAAAGAAGATGGTGCTTACTATGTAACAGGGCGCATCTGGGTTCCACTCTTTGGAGGTTTACGTGAACTCGTGATGGACGAAGCCCACAAGTCCCGCTACTCAGTACATCCTGGTTCGGACAAGATGTACCATGACTTGAAGGCTACGTATTGGTGGCCTGGCATGAAGGCCCACATAGCAACATACGTCAGCAAATGCTTGACTTGCGCGAGAGTCAAGACGGAATACCAGAAGCCGGCAGGCCTACTCCAACAACCAGAAATCCCGAAATGGAAATGGGAGCAAATTTCCATGGATTTTGTTACAGGGTTACCTAGATCTCAACGCGGAAATGATGCTATTTGGGTAATCGTAGATCGATTGACCAAGTCCGCGCACTTTCTGGCTATTAAGGAAACAGACAAGTTTTCTACCTTGGCAGAGATTTATTTAAAGGAAGTAGTCTCGAGGCACGGAGTGCCAACCTCAATTATTTCCGACCGAGACGCTCGATTTACCTCGGAACTGTGGCAAGCTATGCACAAATGCTTTGGCTCACGTTTAGATATGAGCACTGCTTATCACCCGCAAACGGATGGACAGTCCGAACGTACCATCCAAACTCTAGAAGACATGCTTAGAGCGTGTGTGATCGACTTTGGCAAGAATTGGGAGAAGCATCTACCGTTAGTAGAGTTCTCATACAACAACAGCTACCACACTAGTATTCAGGCAGCACCTTTTGAGGCATTGTACGGTCGTAAATGCCGGTCACCTCTCTGCTGGGCGGAAATCGGTGATAGTCAAATCACGGGCCCAGAGATGGTGGTAGATACAACGGAAAAGATTGCCCAGATCAGACAACGCATGGCGGCAGCTCGTGACCGTCAGAAGAGCTACGCTGATAAGCGTAGGAAACCGTTGGAATTTCAGGTCGGTGACCGGGTTCTACTTAAAGTCTCACCCTGGAAGGGTGTGGTTCGCTTTGGCAAACGGGGCAAGCTTAATCCGCGATATATCGGACCATTCGAAATTACCGAGAAGATCGGTAAGGTCGCTTATAGATTAAACCTGCCTGAAGAACTGAGTGCGGTACACAACGTTTTTCACATATCCAACCTGAAGAAGTGTTTGTCGGATGAAACACTTGTGATTCCTTTTAAGGAACTGACGATTGACGAGCAGCTACACTTTACTGAGGAACCGATCGAGATCACTGATCGAGTGATCAAAACCCTCAAACGTAGCCAGATACCTCTCGTACGAGTCCGTTGGAACTCGCGACGTGGCCCAGAGTATACCTGGGAGCGGGAAGACCAGATGAAGCACAAATATCCCCAGCTGTTCCCTAACGAAAATCCCAGCACTGAAGCTACGAACGAATTTCGGGACGAAATTCCAAGCTAACGGAGGGATGATGTGACACCCCGTTGAAACGCTTTCACTTACACTAGCTTGACAGTGGCTGCCTTAACTTTCGGGACGAAAGTTCCTAAAACTTGGGGATAATGTGACACCTCGGATCTTTCCGGATAACCTTTCGATGTAACAAACATGTACGCAATCGACTAACAGTAAAAATATATGAAAAACTATTTGTTATTATGTGTTATGTGCCGATTTACTTATGTGTATGTATATATATATAAGTGTTATATATATATGTGAACCAAACCCGAGACCCGACTCGAGACCATGGTCTCGAGTGAATAGTGAAGCACTTGGGCCGGTTAAGGCCTTGTAGCCGAGAAACCCAACCCGGAAACCCCTAGCCCAACTCGGTGCACTATATAAACCCAACCCCCACCTCCCTTAATCATTTTACACACTCTCTTCTCACACTCTCCTCTCATCTTCTTCACTAAACCCTAAAACCCTAAATTTCTAGCAACCAAAATCATCTCCCCATTCCTTCATATCTCTCGGATCAAGTGAGCTATCAACAAGGAAGATCGGACAAACCAAGAGACCACCCGAACACCCCTTTTCTCTCAACCCCGAGTAACCGGTTAGTGTTTTTATGTTCATGGTTATTGATG
Source organism: Helianthus annuus (assembly GCF_002127325.2). Lineage (NCBI taxonomy): Eukaryota > Viridiplantae > Streptophyta > Magnoliopsida > Asterales > Asteraceae > Helianthus > Helianthus annuus. Next base: position 14,798,302 of record NC_035438.2, read on the forward strand.
ATTGCTATGGTTTTATGCTTGTTAATGTGATTAGAAGTTTTAGTATGAATATTAGGCTTGTATGTTCATATTTATGCTAAGGAAGGTGATGTTTTGTTGATCATCGTTTTGGGTTATCCAATATATATGTTAAGGGGTTGGTTAGAATTGCATGTTCTTAGGATTTGATTGTTAACAAGTATGATTTCTATGTTAGGATAGGTGTTATAATCCTTGTCAAGAAATGATACACGGTTTTATAAGCTTCCTGTTTGGATTCGGGTTTATTTATAGTTCATGATTTCTTGATTAAATGCTTGAAGTTTTATTGAATGAATGAAGAACAGTTTGAATGTGTATAATAGTTTGAAAATGCTGATTTTGATCCAATTTGGTGCACAAATCGACCAACAAACATGTTTTAGTGGAAATAGTACAACATTTACATGAAAATGCAATTTCATTGGATAGTACAAGTCTGCAGGTTCTAGAAGGGATTGCCATGCAAGTTATCACGGTTGCGAGTCGCAACCTTTGGTTGCTACTCGAAACCACGCGTGACCAGTCGAAACCTCCCAGTTGCGAGTCGCAATCAGCATGCATCAAACCTGGTTGCGAGTCGCAACCACACCTGCTATGTCGCAATCTCCAGTTACGAGTCGTAACCAAAACATGACGGACCGAGACCGCAGTTGCGAGTCGCAACCTCGGTTGCGAGTCGCAACCACCTTAGTTTCGACTGGGCTGTTTTATGTTATTGGGCCTTGACCGTTTGTCTTGTTGTTTTGGGCTTCAACTGTTGGGCCTCCTGTTGACTGGACTTCATTTTGATCTGCTACTGTATGTATACATGTTACTGTTTGTGTTTCTGCCTGTCAACTGCTTGTATACGTGTATGCTAGACGTGTTTACTCGTACCCGACTTGACCCCTATTTGGTAACCATGTTAGGACGTGGTGACCAACACACTTAACCAAGTAACGTATCATACCGAGCAACCCAAGGTGAGTTCACAACTTAAAAGCATGCGTCCCGGTGGTTTGGGACACGAGACCGAAACAACCCTATCCCCTTGAAAAGGGGATACCGTCTACACTCCTTCCCTAGTTATTGGGAAACAAACTTACTTTATCTTCCCTTGTATTGGGAAACCTTTTTAGTTAATTACTGTTTATACGGATTGCAACTAACGGCACTAAACGCAACTCTATCACTCAAGTCCCTACTACATAATACCGATTAGTCGCCGGTGCCAGGCGAACGGGTTATTAGTTGATAGCGCTATTTAGGTTTTACCAGCCTCACACCGTGCCATGGTATGGGATCGGTCGTGAACTAATGTACTCAGGCATCCGTCAATGATGATAGAACATTGACATCGGGGCATCCTGCGGAAACGCAAACGGTTACCTAGTGTTCGGTATTGGAAAAACAGTTTAGTCGCTAACTTTTGGGGTAGCTCCCCATGGCATGTATAAACGGATAAATTAACTGGTGAAACGAGTTTTTGGTAATTAAAACTGGACAACTAGTGAACTCACTCAGCATTATTGTTGACCCCTTTACTGCATGCTTTGCAGATGGCCAGTGACTGGAGCAGCTGCTTGGGATGTGTAGTGGTCGTCTGCCCGTGTGTTGGGCATTTATTATGTTTACCTTGCGAACAATGTTCAAAACTGTTAATTATGCTTCCGCTACATTTTCTCTGAACTTAAAACTCTGAACTTGATATTTGCTAATCGTATGGTTAGTAAGTATTACTTTAATATTAACCAATGCTTAGTATAATTGGTGGCTAGATCCTGGTCAGTCACGCCCTCGAAGCGGGTGTTATCCGCGGGTGGATTTTGGATTTTTTTTGGCTTTGAAAACAAAGATATCCTCGGAATCGTCGGTGTATCCGGGGGTTGGATGGGATGTTCCTTCATCCATAGGAGAATGAGGTAGATGACGATAAGCATCAGAAGTACCTTGATCACTCATACTGTAAACTAAGAAAATTGTCAAAATGACATAAAATAATAATATACATTTTTACACAGAATAACACAGAAGTTATAGATATTTCCTAACATAATCGGTTAAAATTTAGGTATTAAAAGAACACCTAAATGTAACATTTGTGCTTGTAATCATTGTGAACAGTTCATTTATTAATAAAACAATGTTATTTGATCCCAATGTTTGTTTGGTTGTGTTTTACATTTTTCATGTTTTGACTTTTGTTCAATTTCAAACTCTACATTGCTTTCTGGAGAATTATACGCAAACTGGTGCATAAACGTACTCAGTTTAATGCGACAAATACTCCGGAACATCAACATATACTCAACATACCTTAAATAACCTTTACATAACTTAGAAATAAGTTTTGAAGGCTTTGGTATGGCAAAAACAAGTTAATTCGCTTACAGGGACTAAACTTGACAAACTGCGAAAGTATGCCAATTCGAACTGTAACGAACATTCCGGAACATGTCCATAAGTTAAACATACCCTAAATATCCTTTACATAGCTTAGAAATAGGCTTTGAGGGGTTTGGTATGATAAAACAAACTTTTGGATCATTCAGGGGCTAAAAGTGTCAAAAAGTGCACAAGTTTGCACTTTCGCGCATAACTTACGTTCTGAATACATCCGGACATCCAAAAATTTATGTAAGCATCCTAATATTATGCCTTAGTGTTTGGCATGAGAAAAATCCATTCGTCGCGTCATTTGGATCGTTTTTCGCGCTTATGCGCATTCCGTCGTAATTAACCGAACATCGCGATCGTACGGACAAACGAACCAACATCCGACATATTTTTGAGCATGTTTCATGTCCACAATGTTTAGACATCATTTTAGGGCCTTAAAGTTGGCTTTACGGGCCTTAGAAGTGTCGGAAATGGCTTAAACATGCAACAGGGACCTAAACTGTAAATTCTGCAAGTGGTGCAGATCAGACGGGGCCATGCGGCCCGCATTAGTTTGGCCTGCACCTTCACGCGGGCCGCATCAGACATGCAGATCAGATAAGATCGATTAGTCAGCAAATCTCAGCTGATTAAACCACAACCACATGTTTTCACTTGCCCTTTCAGCTCACTAAGGGTCATTTTCAGTAACCACAACTTTTCGACAAGTGTACGCACGAGATTCGATCACGTTTTTCAAGAAACGATCCTAACGGTTCGGGAAACACTATAAATACCCCACCCCCATTCTTGTAAAAACCCACAAAAATCTGATCTAAGCTCTAAGTTGGAACCTTTGTTTCATACCTGAGCTATTTTGATCTAGATTAGCATTCGGGGACCCTCCGTAAGTATTCTTTCGTTCTTTTATTCGCTTTTGAGTCCGAAAGTCAACGTTTTGTTGACTTTCTGCATTGACCAGCCTATGGTCAACCCGAAGTTCATTAGAATTTCATAACGTGAGCGTGATCACGATGGTTATAGTCCGTAGCGATTATACCTACTGATTACCACGTTATCTAGGCTCAGTGACGAGTCATAGTTTCGGCCAAAATGCGCATTCTTGCGTATTTTGTAACCAAACTACTCGTGAGCATCAAAGCCGTTTGTTTTGATGCCAAACCTGTTTTCTAAACTTAGTTAAGCATGTTCTAACATGCTTAGCTCGTCACTTTTAGTATAGTGCTTATATAGGGTCGTAAGGTAAGCGATCTAAACCATCGCTTATACTTTCGAACCCGACCCATTTGGTCGATCATTAGGATCCGACCAAACACATTAGGTGACCATAGCTATAACCTTCCGAGGTTATGCCTTGTGGTCACGATGTTAGGCGTTCCAAACGCGTTCTACGCGAACGACGCGTTAAGGTAGCATAAGCTACCTAAACGGGTTGTAATGGGTCGCAAGCACTTAGGTTAGGTTTCATTTTAGTATGTAGGCTTTGTTAAACCATATTTCACGAGTCTCCATACTCGTTGGTTTACGAACCCACATACTATCCGATCCTTCCGATTTTGGTCCGGTATATTAATATAGCTACCTATTAGGTGCCGTTTGATATCTCGTGATCTCTAGCACTATCTGGTTATTATACAAGGAATTCAAAGCAATCTCAGGTGAGTACATTGAACCCCTCTTTTACTGTTTTCCAAACTGTTTTGGGGTGAAACACATGTGCCTACTTGTTACTTTCATGCTTTCCATGTTTTCACATCATATACCGGCTATGTTCGTTGGTACATTATAGTACATGTTTTCATTACATTTCATGCTATGTATGCCCATTGTGTGCGTACTTAGTACATTGCTTTTCATTACATTTCATGCTATGTATGCCCATTGTGTGCGTACTTAGTACATTGCTTTACATTACATTTCATGCTATGTATGCCCATTGTGTGCGTACTTAGTACATTGCTTTACATTACATTTCATGCTATGTATGCCCATTGTGTGCGTACTTAGTACATTGTTTCACATTAACATCTCATGCTATTTATGCCCATTGTGTGCATACTTAGTACAATTGTTTACATCACATGCCTTCATTTTGGTACAACATTTGGTTTGTTTAACATGGAACAATACATTCATTAACATTAGCTACGTCGTTCGTTAGTAGGTAGTGGTACCATAGGAATTGACAACTCCCGTTCCTGAAATCCTGGGTTTGTTTGGATTGGAAGGAATGACCGAATTCGATATACATAACTTAGATAAACCTTTAATTTGTTTAAGGGTTTATCGCCACAGTCTCAAGGCTTGGATGTATGCATATTTTCACAATACCGCATAAATGTTAATATCAGTAGAGCATGCATTGTTCCACGAAACATAACGTTGATTTAAACCATGTTTTACTTCAACACCTTGTTTTGTGCATCTTACATATGGTTGAGTTGATACATCTCGCTTACCATACAAGATATATTTTGGGTACACATTACATTATCTACATTGAACATAAACATTTTGACATTGATATACATACTTGGTGGTTTACATTGAACATAGACATTTCGACATGGTTTACACAATAACACTTGACAATTGATTTATACATGAACAATTTACATGGTGGTTGGTTTTGGGTAAATCGTTGGAGTAACGTGGCGTATGTAATATGATACAAACATGGTGGATACGCCGCTGGTACTTCCTATATATAAATGCTTGTATAATATTACATATCGTAGCGTTATCTAAGTCATTTCAGTTTAGACACATTACATTTTACACAAATAACATACTCTTCACAAGACATTATTTTTACAAACAACTTATCTTATTCAACTCATTTTACTTGGTTACTCATTTAACCTTACACTTATCTATACATATCATCTGATATTATCGTTTTTCAAATGGTTTTACAAAGCAAGACAAATTACAAGGTTCATGACTGACTGTTATTAAACATTTCTTTAAACTCAAGTCATGAATCCCATTTTCACAAAACCTATGTATATCACAGGCATTTTTATGCTGACGTACCTACTTTCACATGTGTTTTCAGGAGCTGTTCCATAGGATGATGATCATGACACTTGGGCGGACCTGTGCCTTAGAGCCTAAAAATGAAGATAGACTAGTTTAATTATGTTATGAACTTTGTATTTCCTGTTTTGAAACGATGCAACACTCGTGTTTAATAAATAAAATGCAACTTTAATTTCCATGGTTATGAAACAATTAATTCTGTCCCCAACACTCCCCGGCGTTTCCGCCGCGGTTGCACGTTATACGCGGCCGGGGTGTGACAGAAGAGTTGGTATCAGAGCCAATGGTTATAGGGAATTAGGTTATTAGTAATGCTTTGACCTAGACTATAACATTCTAGGACCCTAACACAAGTTATCTTATGTTTAGATTTTAAAACATGCACTTCACCTATCCTTAGGTGATAACCACAACGAGAATTTCGATTCCGAATCCGCTTTGAAAATTAATCATCTGTTCTAGGATGATTGATTACTAGGTTTTGAACCCTTTTGAATTTTCAAAATCTCGTTGAAGTTTTGGGCTTAAATAGTGTGAACACGTGCGAACTGGAAGAGTGAATGCCTGTACCCTGGGTTTTCTGTCTAAGGCTAAAGTGTTCGTACAAATCCACATAATCGGACCAGTCACTCTTACCTGGGAACTCTTGGGGTGAGTGTTCACTTATAGGCGAGCATGTCTTCGCAATGCATTATTATCGACCCATTTACTTTGATTAGATATTTCGTGTCACTTGGTTGCTTTGCGATGCGTAACCACCATCTTTGCTTTTGTTGATTCTGTTCCATCTCATTCTCTTCATCCAATCATCTCACTCGTTTCCTTTCATGTTTTCCTCTTTTAGAATGCCTCCTCGACGCGAACACTAGATAGCAACTGCCGAGCTGGCAGAAATTATTGCGCAGCAGATGGCTGCTCAATTCCCAAATCTCTTTGCTCAATGGAACCAAGCCAACAACAACAACAATGGTACATGCAATTTCAAGAACTTTAACTCGGCTAAACCACTCAAGTTTAGTGGTTCTGAGGGAGCAACTGGGCTTCTTCAATGGTTCGAGAGCATCGAGAATACTTTTCGCCACGTGCAGTGTCCGGATAATCGCAAGGTCGAGTTTTCTTCAAGCGTGTTTCAGAAGAGGGCTCTTACATGGTGGAATGGGGTAATGAGAGACCGTGGTGCAGACGTCGCTCTAGCACAGACATGGGTTGAACTAAGAGCTCTTATGATGAGGGAATTTTGTCCTCATCACGAGCAACGAGCGTTAGAGAAAGAGTTTGATGATTTGAAGCAAGATAGTGGCGAGCACAGGGCATATACCGATAGGTTTGAGGAGTTGAGTCTACTTTGCCCGACTATGGTCGCCCCACTCGACAAGGCTATCGAAAGGTACATCGATGGCCTACCTGACTCAGTACAAGACATTATTACTGGTAGCAACCCTACCACACTCCGTCAGGCAATCGAGTTATCAGCGACACTGACTGAGTCGCAGATTCGGAAGAATAAATTACACAGGAAGGGTGACAAGGGCAAGAAACAGTCGGCTGACAAGGAAGATAGCAAGAAAGGTCAAAACAAGAAGGGAAAGGATTTTGGTTCCTCAAGGGGGTCAAGGAAGCGTAAGGCTTCCCAAAATTTTGCTGTCACTGCCCAAGCTAACCAGGCAGCTCCCAACCAACCCGCACAGCCTCCAGCAAAGAAGCCCTATTCAGGAAGTGCACCTTTGTGCAATCGATGCAACAGTCACCATCAGCCGCAACATCAGTGTCGTTTCTGTACTAACTGTGGGAAGTCAGGTCATCTTGCCGATGTTTGTCGGTTTGCTCAAAATCGCGCAGTTCAGAACCCTGCTCAACAAGTTGCTCAGCCTCCTGCTCAGCAACCTGGTCAAGCTGCACGACCACAATACCCACCAGGTGCTTGTTATAACTGTGGGGATCTGACCCACTACAGAAACCGGTGTCCAAGACTAGCCAACCAGAACCAGAATGCAAACCAGAATCAGGCTCAGGCTCGAGGTCGAGTCTTCAACATGAATGCACAAGAGGCACAAGCAGACAACGAAGTGGTGAACGGTACGTTCTTTATTAATAATCAGCCTGCATCTGTTCTTTTGATTCGGGTGCCGACAAGAGTTTTGTGTCATTGTCTTTTGAGCCAATGCTTTGCGTGTCTAGAACGAAACTAGGTAAACCTTTAACAGTAGAAGTGGCGAGCGGTGAACCCATTGTTCTTGATTATGTTCTACGCAACTGCCAGTTGAACCTTAACGACCATATTTTTCCTATTGACCTCACGCCTATGCAACTTGGAAGCTTTGACGTTATTGTGGGTATGGATTGGTTATCTAAGCATCGCGCAGAGATAGTTTGTTCTGAGAAGATTGTTCGTGTGCCGTTGTCGACAGGCGAGATCCTACAGGTTCGTGGTGAGAAGCCTGCCGGTGGTCTCAAACTCATGTCTTGTTTTAAAGCACGGAAGTATCTACGGAAGAACTATGTGGCTTTCTTAGCACATGTTACAGCAGATAAAGGCAAGGGTAAATCTATTTCAGATATTCCTGTCGTTCGGGATCATTCTGAAGTTTTTCCTGAAGAGTTACCTGGTCTACCCCCAGCACGCCAAGTCGAGTTCCGTATTGATCTCGTACCTGGTGCAAATCCCATTGCCAGAGCTCCATACCGTCTTGCACTGTCTGAGATGCAAGAATTATCTAAGCAGCTTCAGGAGCTCTCTGACAAAGGTTTTATCCGTCCTAGCTTTTCACCTTGGGGTGCTCCCGTTCTTTTTGTCAAGAAAAAGGATGGATCTTTTAGGATGTGTATCGATTATCGTGAGCTTAACAAGCTCACCATCAAGAATCGATATCCCCTACCCCGCATTGATGATCTCTTTGATCAATTGCAAGGCGCTTCTTATTTTTCAAAGATTGATCTGCGATCTGGATATCATCAGCTTCGTGTGCATGAAGAAGACATTCCCAAGACAGCGTTCCGCACTCGCTATGGACATTATGAGTTTACAGTCATGCCATTCGGTTTGACTAATGCTCCTGCTGTTTTCATGGACTTAATGAATAGGGTCTGCAAACCTTATTTGGATAAGTTCATCATCGTTTTCATTGATGACATTTTGATATATTCTAAGACGCGAGCTGATCATGAGCAACATCTTCGTCTTACTTTGGAACTCCTAAAGAAAGAGCAATTTTTCGCCAAATTCTCCAAGTGTGAATTCTGGCTTAAAGAAGTTCAATTCTTAGGACACATTGTCAACGAACAAGGTATTCATGTAGATCCCTCCAAGATCAATGCGATTAAGGATTGGGATACACCTACTACCCCTACTGAGGTTCGTTCTTTTCTTGGTCTAGCGGGTTATTACCGCCGCTTCATTGAGAACTTCTCAAAGATTGCAGTTCCTCTAACTGCTCTAACTCAGAAGAACAAGCCATTTGATTGGGGAGTCAAACAAGAGGAAGCGTTCCTGACTTTGAAACAAAAGCTTTGCGACGCGCCTGTCCTAACATTGCCTGAGGGCAATGATGATTTCGTCGTTTATTGCGACGCATCTAAATTAGGTCTTGGCTGCGTCCTAATGCAAAGAAACAAAGTCATAGCATACGCATCAAGGTAGTTGAAGATACATGAGAAGAACTACACCACTCATGATCTTGAGTTGGGTGCAGTTGTCTTCGCTCTCAAAATCTGGAGACACTATTTGTACGGTACAAAATGTGTGGTTTTCACTGACCACAAAAGTCTTCAACACATCTTCAATCAGAAAGAACTCAACATGAGACAACGACGCTGGGTGGAGCTTCTAAACGACTACGACTGCGAGATTCGCTACCATCCTGGTAAGGCGAATGTCGTAGCCGATGCTTTGAGTCGCAAGGAACGTACTAAGCTTCAATGTGTTCGTGTCCAATCTGTTATCCAAGCTCAAACCGATATCCAAGCACGTATTTCTCAGGCTCAACAAGCTTGTGTTTCACAAGGTTTGATGGATAAGGAATTTCCTTATCACATAACTCCTGCTCTTGAACTGAAAGACAATGGATCGTATTACTTCATGGACCGTTTGTGGGTCCCGAGCCAAGATAATCTGCGTACCTTGCTTATGGATGAAGCCCATAAGTCTCGTTATTCTATTCATCCTGGCTCAGATAAGATGTATAAGGATCTTCGTATTCAGTATTGGTGGCCTGGTATGAAGAAAGACATTGCCTTATATGTATCAAAATGCCTTACTTGTCTTAAGGTTAAGGCTGAACATCAGCGTCCTTCCGGATTATTGGAGCAACCAGAGATCCCAGTTTGGAAATGGGAAAACATCACCATGGATCTCATTACCAAACTCCCATGCACAAACAAAGGTCACGATGCCATCTGGGTAGTCGTTGATCGTCTTACCAAGTCAGCGCATTTCTTGCCAATCCGTGAGGATTTTTCTACTGACAAACTTGCTCAAATCTACGTGGATGAAATTGTAGCTCGACATGGTGTTCCTTTGAACATCATTTCTGACAGAGATGCTCGTTTCACTTCTCATTTTTTGGAGAACCATGCAATCCGCTATGGGGTCCCAACTTAATCTAAGCACAGCCTATCATCCGCAAATGGATGGTCAATCTGAAAGAACAATCCAGACACTGGAGGATATGCTTAGAGCTTGTGTGATCGATTTTGGTGGTAGTTGGGATTCACATCTTCCATTGATTGAATTCTCCTACAACAACAGTTATCACTCCAGCATCAACATGGCTCCTTTCGAGGCTCTCTATGGTCAAAAATGTCGTTCACCAGTCTGCTGGAATGAGATTGGCGAGGCTCAACTTACTGGACCTGCCCTCATTTTAGAGACAACAGATAAGGTAAAGAAAGTTCGTGATAACCTTCAGACAGCTAGAAGCCGTCAAAAGAGTTACGCGGACCTAAAACGCAAGCCCTTGGATTTTCAAGTCGGTGATCAAGTATTACTTAAGGTCTCACCTTGGAAAGGTGTGATCAGATTCGGAAAGAAAGGAAAACTTGCACCAAGATACGTTGGACCATTCAAGATCGTCGAAAGAATCGGTAAGGTAGCCTACAGACTTGAGTTACCTCCTGAACTTGGAAATGTTCATCCAACTTTTCATGTGTCCAATCTCAAGAGGTGTTTAGCTGATGAGAACCTCCACATACCGCTTGACGAAATCCGTGTTGATAAAACACTAAAATTTGTTGAGAAACCGGTTGAAATCATGGAACGTGAAGTCAAGTGGCTTAAACGCAAGCGCATTCCTTTGGTCAAAGTTCGCTGGGAATCTAAGCGTGGACCCGAGTTTACTTGGGAACGCGAAGATCAAATGAAGGCAAAATATCCGCATCTTTTTCCATGAGTTTCCTCAAAACAAATTTCGGGACGAAATTTCCACAAGTAGGGGATACTGTAACATTTGTGCTTGTAATCATTGTGAACAGTTCAGTTATTAATAAAACAATGTTATTTGATCCCAATGTTTGTTTGGTTGTGTTTTACATTTTTCATGTTTTGACTTTTGTTCAATTTCAAACTCTACATCGCTTTCTGGAGAATTATACGCAAACTGGTGCATAAACGTACTCAGTTAATGCGACAAATACTCCGGAACATCAACATATACTCAACATACCTTAAATAACCTTTACATAACTTAGAAATAAGTTTTGAAGGCTTTGGTATGGCAAAAACAAGTTAATTCGCTTACAGGGACTAAACTTGACAAACTGTGAAAGTATGCCAATTCGAACTGTAACGAACATTCCGGAACATGTCCATAAGTTAAACATACCCTAAATATCCTTTACATAGCTTATAAATAGGCTTTGAGGGGTTTGGTATGCTAAAACAAACTTTTGGATCATTCAGGGGCTAAAAGTGTCAAAAAGTGCACAAGTTTGCACTTTCGCGCATAACTTACGTTCTGAATACATCCGGACATCCAAAAATTTATGTAAGCATCCTAATATTATGCCTTAGTGTTTGGCATGAGAAAAATCCATTCGTCGCGTCATTTGGATCGTTTTTCGCGCTTATGCGCATTCCGTCGTAATTAACCGAACATCGCGATCGTACGGACAAACGAACCAACATCCGACATATTTTTGAGCATGTTTCATGTCCACAATGTTTAGACATCATTTTAGGGCCTTAAAGTTGGCTTTACGGGCCTTAGAAGTGTCGGAAATGGCTTAAACATGCAACAGGGACCTAAACTGTAAATTCTGCAAGTGGTGCAGATCAGACGGGGCCATGCGGCCCGCATTAGTTTGGCCTGCACCTTCACGCGGGCCGCATCAGACATGCAGATCAGATAAGATCGATTAGTCAGCAAATCTCAGCTGATTAAACCACAACCACATGTTTTCACTTGCCCTTTCAGCTCACTAAGGGTCATTTTCAGTAACCACAACTTTTCGACAAGTGTACGCACGAGATTCGATCACGTTTTTCAAGAAACGATCCTAACGGTTCGGGAAACACTATAAATACCCCACCCCCATTCTTGTAAAAACCCACAAAAATCTGATCTAAGCTCTAAGTTGGAACCTTTGTTTCATACCTGAGCTATTTTGATCTAGATTAGCATTCGGGGACCCTCCGTAAGTATTCTTTCGTTCTTTTATTCGCTTTTGAGTCCGAAAGTCAACGTTTTGTTGACTTTCTGCATTGACCAGCCTATGGTCAACCCGAAGTTCATTAGAATTTCATAACGTGAGCGTGATCACGATGGTTATAGTCCGTAGCGATTATACCTACTGATTACCACGTTATCTAGGCTCAGTGACGAGTCGTAGTTTCGGCCAAAATGCGCATTATTGCGTATTTTGTAACCAAACTACTCGTGAGCATCAAATTCGTTTGTTTTGATGCCAAACCTGTTTTCTAAACTTAGTTAAGCATGTTCTAACATGCTTAGCTCGTCACTTTTAGTATAGTGCTTATATAGGGTCGTAAGGTAAGCGATCTAAACCATCGCTTATACTTTCGAACCCGACCCATTTGGTCGATCATTAGGATCCGACCAAACACATTAGGTGACCATAGCTATAACCTTCCGAGGTTATGCCTTGTGGTCACGATGTTAGGCGTTCCAAATGCGTTCTACGCGAACGACGCGTTAAGGTAGCATAAGCTACCTAAACGGGTTGTAATGGGTCGCAAGCACTTAGGTTAGGTTTCATTTTAGTATGTAGGCTTTGTTAAACCATATTTCACGAGTCTCCATACTCGTTGGTTTACGAACCCACATACTATCCGATCCTTCCGATTTTGGTCCGGTATATTAATATAGCTACCTATTAGGTGCCGTTTGATATCTCGTGATCTCTAGCACTATCTGGTTATTATACAAGGAATTCAAAGCAATCTCAGGTGAGTACATTGAACCCCTCTTTTACTGTTTTCCAAACTGTTTTGGGGTGAAACACATGTGCCTACTTGTTACTTTCATGCTTTCCATGTTTTCACATCATATACCGGCTATGTTCGTTGGTACATTATAGTACATGTTTTCATTACATTTCATGCTATGTATGCCCATTGTGTGCGTACTTAGTACATTGCTTTTCATTACATTTCATGCTATGTATGCCCATTGTGTGCGTACTTAGTACATTGCTTTACATTACATTTCATGCTATGTATGCCCATTGTGTGCGTACTTAGTACATTGCTTTACATTACATTTCATGCTATGTATGCCCATTGTGTGCGTACTTAGTACATTGTTTCACATTAACATCTCATGCTATTTATGCCCATTGTGTGCATACTTAGTACAATTGTTTACATCACATGCCTTCATTTTGGTACAACATTTGGTTTGTTTAACATGGAACAATACATTCATTAACATTAGCTACGTCGTTCGTTAGTAGGTAGTGGTACCATAGGAATTGACAACTCCCGTTCCTGAAATCCTGGGTTTGTTTGGATTGGAAGGAATGACCGAATTCGATATACATAACTTAGATAAACCTTTAATTTGTTTAAGGGTTTATCGCCACAGTCTCAAGGCTTGGATGTATGCATATTTTCACAATACCGCATAAATGTTAATATCAGTAGAGCATGCATTGTTCCACGAAACATAACGTTGATTTAAACCATGTTTTACTTCAACACCTTGTTTTGTGCATCTTACATATGGTTGAGTTGATACATCTCGCTTACCATACAAGATATATTTTGGGTACACATTACATTATCTACATTGAACATAAACATTTTGACATTGATATACATACTTGGTGGTTTACATTGAACATAGACATTTCGACATGGTTTACACAATAACACTTGACAATTGATTTATACATGAACAATTTACATGGTGGTTGGTTTTGGGTAAATCGTTGGAGTAACGTGGCGTATGTAATATGATACAAACATGGTGGATACGCCGCTGGTACTTCCTATATATAAATGCTTGTATAATATTACATATCGTAGCGTTATCTAAGTCATTTCAGTTTAGACACATTACATTTTACACAAATAACATACTCTTCACAAGACATTATTTTTACAAACAACTTATCTTATTCAACTCATTTTACTTGGTTACTCGTTTAACCTTACACTTATCTATACATATCATCTGATATTATCGTTTTTCAAATGGTTTTACAAAGCAAGACAAATTACAAGGTTCATGACTGACTGTTATTAAACATTTCTTTAAACTCAAGTCATGAATCCCATTTTCACAAAACCTATGTATCTCACAGGCATTTTTATGCTGACGTACCTACTTTCACATGTGTTTTCAGGAGCTGTTCCATAGGATGATGATCATGACACTAGGGCGGACCTGTGCCCTAGAGCCTAAAAATGAAGATAGACTAGTTTAATTATGTTATGAACTTTGTATTTCCTGTTTTGAAACGATGCAACACTCGTGTTTAATAAATAAAATGCAACTTTAATTTCCATGGTTATGAAACAATTAATTATGTCCCCAACACTCCCCGACGTTTCCGCCGCGGTTGCACGTTATACGCGGCCGGGGTGTGACACTAAATGGCATAAACCAGTGGCTCTGATACCACCTTCTGTCGCAACCCCCGACCCCACCCCGGGAGCGGGAGCCGCAAACACGAGCTGGTGGTATCGATGTTTATTAATTTGGCAGCGGAAATGAGACATCAGGATCATAGTTAGGAAATAAATTTTAGAGTTTCAAAACACCAAATTTTTATATTAAACAAATGTGATAAAACCCATGTTTCCTTTGTAATATCGTTATAGGGATAAACCATAGTTGCTAAAAACATATACTTTTTATTTAGGTAACTTTATAGCCACCTTCTTTAAGCCTTCAGTGCTCAATAGTTGGCTTCTGATAGCTTTCACATCATGTTACCTGAAACGCGTTTTTAAAAATATTTTATCAGCAAGAAATACTGGAGAGTGCATTCCAGTTTATAAAAATAAGATTTTATAACTTCACAATATTGAAAGCGATTACAATGTTTATATCTACCAAATTACTCATTTAGTATTTGTCACGTTGGCAGTTACAATGACCGTGGTCATATTACTATTGGTTATCTCTTTGTCCAATAGTAACGCTTGATTAGTAGTACATACAAAACCCCACATACTGGCAGTAATTGTAGAATACAAAGACTCAATCACTGTAAGTATAACTGAAAACATTTAAGATTTTGTAACACAGTTTGGTCGAAAAAGAGAATGACTCACAAACAGTGAGA
Organism: Helianthus annuus; assembly: GCF_002127325.2. Classification (NCBI taxonomy): domain Eukaryota; kingdom Viridiplantae; phylum Streptophyta; class Magnoliopsida; order Asterales; family Asteraceae; genus Helianthus; species Helianthus annuus. The sequence goes on from NC_035438.2 coordinate 14,813,488, forward strand.
AAAGAGAAAGGAACTCACATTGCAAACTTATGTTTTTCTACGGGCTTCTTGGTGATATTTCCTGATTATTTTTCTTGAGTTTCTAATAAAAACATACAATGCACGCGTGTTGGTAAAATAACCCAAATCACGTTAGCCATACAACATGAGACAGAACCCCAACGAACTTAGTCAGGCAGAGCCTCGACATGCGTTGGTGGGTCCTAGATCAATCAGGTAGGGTAACGAATTAGTGATTGGGGGTTAAAATACTTACAACGGGGCAGAGCTTCGTGTTTTAAAGGTATAATATCGAGCTATAATATAGAGAGAAAAGAAAGATGTGAGCGAGATGGAACTGCTGCATCTATGCTCAATTTATAGCTGAAAACGGAGTCCGTCACGCCCTGCAACAGCCTCCCCTTGTTCTTGTCGTGCCCCGCGAGAGGCTCCCTATCTACAGCTAGGGTTGCCAAGTAAACCCCTAGGACCCAACACTTCGTGGACACGTGTCCACTAGGGTGTCCAGCAAGTCAAGGGTGCGTCGCGCCCCGAGACCGACTCCCCTTTCCCTTGTTGCGGCCCGCGAGATGTCGCAACCCCTGACCCCTGCCCCGGGAGGCGGGCGATAGCAAGCTACTCAGAGCCGGTGGTATCAGTGTTTATTAATTTGGCAGCGGAATTTACATCAAGATCGTAGTTAGGAAATAGTTTATCAGAGTAGAACACCACATTTTTATAATAATAAATACATGGGAAATTCCTAAGTTTCTATTACAAATATGTTTATAGGGATAAACCCTAATTTATTGAAATAAAACATCTTCTTTATTTAGGTAACTTTTATAGCCACATTTCCAAGCTTTCAGTGCTCTCTAGCTGGCTTCTAATTGGCTTTTACATTTCGTTACCAGAAACGCGTTTAAAAACATTTTATCAGCAAGAAATACTGGCAAGTGAATCCCAGTTTAATCAAGAAAAGTTTTATCATTTTACAGCATTGAGGGCAATCCAGCAATTACATTTGTTTACATCTACTTTAATTACCACCCACGGTACTGTTAATCCTGACTGGTGGTAATGTTACTACTCACAGTGTAGTAACAAATTTTGTATACAAAACCCCAACATACCGACGATAATTATAGAATTACGAATACTCAATCACTGTGAAATATAATTTAAACATTTGAGGTTTTGTAAAAACAGTTTGTGAAAAGAGGAATTACTCACAAAAGGGTTTACAAAAAGAGAAATCACTCACATTGCTAATTTAGGTATTTCCTTGTGATTTCCTGGTTATAATCTAATAATTTAAACAATGCACACACATTAGTATAATAACCCAATTTACATTAATTATACCCCCACCAAGACAGAACTCCAACGACTAAGTCAGGCAGAGCCTTGACATGCGTTACGGAGCACTAGATCAATCGGGCAGCGTATCTAATACGTAATCGGGGGTTATAATACTTACAACGAGGCAGAGCTTCGCTAATTAGGGGGTATAATACCCGCGTATTACTTTAGTTTTAGAGAATTTGAGAGAGAAAATCAGATTTTGAACGACGAACAAATGAAGCTCGACTGCTCCATTTATAGGGTCTGACCAGGGGTTCCTGGCGGCCCGTGAGAGAGAGACAAGGGGCTGTCGCGCCTCGCGAGCTAGGTATAGTAGGGCCTAGCCTTGCTGAGTTGCGGACTAGCTTCGACACGAGCCTGCCATGTGGCAGCTCAGGGGCTCGTCTGGTGGCCAAGGGGTCGCGACCAGCGACTAGGTTAACCAAGGGGGTCGCACCCCGCGAGCGCCCCCTTAATTTTATTTTTCTTGATTTTTGTTAAATTAAATGCATTTCGGGCCTATTTTTGTATACAGGGTGTATTTTAGGACGTGTAGGGATGTTCTAATAATTTTAGATGGGTTGTTATACGAGAACCCAAAATCAATATCTTATTTGATTTTTAATAAAAACAATGTTACACGGGTTCGGTTTTAGGCATACGGGATATTTTAGGGCGTTTTTCGAGGGTTGTTATAACAACTGTTTGAATTACTTTATTTACATAAAATTGTATTCACATATATATATATATATATATATATATATATATATATTTGTACACGGTTCATGTACAATTTCCCAAATATATGAAGAGAGTATCTTTATTATTTTGTTAATATAACTTTAATAAAATCGTGACTCATCTTCTACACAGGCTACCATGGCAATGGTAAATGGGAGTTGAGACAGTTGTAAAAATCTCGACTAGACGCTGATTAATCACCGATTAATCGAATCTTGATTAATCGCCGATTAATCATAGTTAATCCCTATTAATTCCAATTAATCCCCTATAAATCCCGATTAATCGCTAGTCCAGTGGCGGACTTAAAGTGTTAGTAGGGGTAGCACGGGCTATCCCTTAACCCCGTCTACGTAGTGTAAAAATATCTCTTAACTCCATTTCGGTAGTGTAAAAATACCACTCAACTTCGTTTCTGTTATATAAAGAATACCCCTGATTCTAAAAAAAAGTAGGATACCCCTAAACTTTTGGGCTAGTTCCGCCACTGCGCTAGTTCCTACCTCATCGCCCGACTAGTGACTAGCGATTACTACAACACTGGACAATGGTACTCTAGGATTCGCGACTTTTGTGAAGTTGAGTGACCGATATGACAAGAGAATAGAACATTACTATTATAGTATTATTTGAATAAAATTGGATTGTCATATATCATGTCGATAGCATGCTAGGTATGACTAAACATGAACGAAATAAAAATCAATATATATTGAAGAGGAAGTTATCTCCTAATTTAAATTAACTATGTAAATTCCTGTATTTTTCTATCTTAAATTCAACTTTCTCATACAAACCACCCCTCAATCAACTTACGTATAGCTTCAAACTTTACAAATATAGTTTCTAACAATATGTTGTTTAACCTTTTCTATTAGGTTTCTAGTTCATAAACCCACCCACCCACTCTCCATCTTTTTCATAAAGCATATGCATATGCTATGAGCCTATGAAGTTGAAGAAGTGTGGTTAACCTTAGGATCTATACTAAAGTTTATGCTTTATATTATATTTACGATGATATTAGTTGTTCTAGTCTATGGTTGCTATGTTATTATCATTATTTTATATTCTAGAACGAATTTACTTACCTTCACCTACCATTAGTTCACGCCGTCAACTTGAAGGTCACCAGTCCATCACCATCAAGTCACACGACTCGATCTGCAACGCAAGATGTTCTTTTTATGCACATTCTTAGTTTTTACGATAATAAGTTTGCATGACACTCATACATCGATTATAGGTAATGGGAAAAATGTTAGATGATGATAGATTTACTTTTTACACACACACACATATATATCTAGGGGAAGGTTTCAAATGAAAACCATTAGTTATTGTGAAAACTCGAAAACTAATTAAAAAAAGCCAAAAAAACATACCAATTTTTTTTTTTTTTTGCATAATAATTTTCGCAGGTTTTTTTATATAAAAAAAATTCAAAAATTTTTGTGTAGTGCACATGTGTATGTGTGTGTATGTGTACTACGCATGTGTATTACTACACATGTGTATTATTACACGTGTACTACAAATTTTTTTTTTTTTTGAAAATTTTCTTTTTTCATATATAAAAACTAGCGATTTTTATAAAAAAAAATTGAAAAAAAAAATTTTTTGTGTGTTTTTTAGGCTTTTTTTAGTTAGTTTTCGAGTTTTCACAATAAAAATGGTTTTCATTTGAACCATCCCCTATATATATATATATACACATATATAGGGGAATGATGTATAGAAAACCCACTTTAATTTAGAAAACCCGCGAAACTCAAAGCTCCCGATGTTTTTTTTTCTTGAAAAAATTTACACATGTTATATACATGTTTTTAAGGGTTTTGGGCAAAAAAAAATCAAAAAAGCGCCAAGTAGATATTTTTAAAAAAAATAAACAAGTTTTGGTGTAACACATGTTACATTCATCTGACATATTTGTAACATGTGTGACACCAAAACTTGTTTATTTTTTTTAAAAATATCTACTCGGCGCTTTTTTTTTGATTTTTTTTGCCCAAAACCCTTAAAAACATGTATATAACATGTGTAAATTTTTCCAAGAAAAAAAACATCGGGAGCTTTGAGTTTCTCGGGTTTTCTAAATTAAAGTGAGTTTTCTATAGATACTTACACTATATATATATATATATATATATATAGGCTAATTATAATGAGAAAACTCAATCCAGTTGACTAAACCCTGAAAACTCTAATATGTGGCTAGGATTGATCCACGTTTAATCTTTTATTTGAAAGAACCAAGGACAGGATAGTAATTTTACATGTTTAATTGTTGACATGTGTTGATGGCTTTGGTGATGTCTGCACACGGAGACTTCTTTTTCCTAGTTTCAAAGCTTCATTTCTTTGTCATGCTTTTTCATTAATGCATATAGTACTTTCTTTTGTAGACTTTCTTCATCTCTCACTTCATCTCTCACTTCTCACTATCACAACCTTCCATTTCATCAGCTTTTTCATTCATTTACTATCACAAACCTTCGATTTCAGAAGCTTTTTCATTCATTTATTCACACATCTTAGAGAATGTGTTAAAGAGAGAATCCTTACTCACCATTGAAGAGATTTTGCATTTAACATGGCTGATTCTAACAGCCAACAACATCGAAATGTTGCCGGCGGTACGGAGTTACCGAACCTCAATGATGATCCCGGTTCACAGATCCGGCGGTGGTCAACAAATCCGATGTTGAAGATGTTGTTTCAGATGTTGAAGATGATCCCAAAGATGTTTGATGTTGAACATGAGGTTCAGAATCTAAAAGATCATCCAGATCCATAAGTATGTTTGTGTTTTTGTAGATCTTTATTTTTTTTTTTTTGTGTTTTGTAGATCTCCAACATTTTTTTGTAATTTTTTATGTTCCAGATCTAAAAGGTCCTCCATATTTGCACTTTTCAGATTTGCAATTCTTTGTATTTTGTAGATCTTCATTTTTTTGTGTTTCGTAGATCTACATCTTTTTTTTTTATTTTTTTGTTTAGATGAGATGAATGTTATTACTGATTCTATGATTTTATGATTGAAGTGCATTGTTTCACTTTTTTTTATTTTTTTGTTCAGATGAGATAAAGTGCATTGTTTCACTTTTTTAGATTGTTGTAAAAACAAAGTGTGTTGTTACATTTTTTCCAGATTATTGTAAAAATAAAGTGAGTGTTACAGAAACAAAGTGTGTTGTTACATTTTTTTGTGTTAGAAATGCAACAATCAGTCAAAGCAAAAATGTTTGTTACATTTTTTTGTGTTACAGAAATAATGTACGTTTACAGAAAATAAAGTGCATTGTTACACTTTTCTAGATTATTTGTAAAAATAAAGTGTGCTGTCAATTTTTTTTCCTGATTATTGTAAAAAATAAAGTATCTATTAGAGAAACAGAATGTTACATTTTTTTTGTGTTACAAAAAAAGTGTTACGTATGCGACGTAAAATTGATCGTGTAAAAATTATGTTACATTTCTATGTAACATTTGATCATGTAAAAATTATATGTTACGTTTCTATGTAATATTTTTATGTTACAGAAATAAAGCGTGTTATTACAAATGTGGCATAAATTGACAATTAAAAAATGTATGTTACATTTTATGCAATACAAATACAAATGTATATAAAAAAGAAATAACAGATGGATTTGATGTATATAAAAAATGAAAAAAAAGAGAATTACATAAAAAAGAAACAAAAATCTGACACATACAGAGTTTTTGTTTGTTTGTGTCAAATAAGTGTAAAATTCTTCCCATTTTACCCTTTAGGTACACATTATATATTTTAATAATGAGAGAAAGAGATAAAAATAATCAGATATGCAAACAATCATCCTAGCCATTCATCCACTCTAATCAATGGTTATTATTGGGTTTTCAGGGTTTATTCAACTCAAGTGGGTTTTCAATTTATCCTTGCCCTATATATATATATATATATATATATATATATATATATATATATATATATATATATAACTATTTTCAACTTCATTTCACTTGATAGCTTTTGTCTAGCAAATGATTTTAATAATTTTGATATGAATCAAAACATAGTAAGATCAAAACCACAATGGTTAAGAATCATAGATTACAAGAAATTAAAGAATGAAAAGAAAAGACATAATGAAAGTCAAAAAAGACAGACAAATATTTTCACCAATTCCATTATAAGGTACTGGTGTCTCAATTAACAAATAAAAATATATATGATATTATTATCGACTCCTTTCAATAACAAATAAAAATATATAATATTATTATCGACTCCTTTCAATACTATACGGGCTTAAAATTTTTAAATATCCTATATGGTTGTAAATTTTTCAATTCTTATCAAACAAAACATATATCAATGTCAAAATAATTAAATAGTAGTATCTTAAAGTTAAAATAATACTAGCATAACGTTATAATAGATGAATATATGGTCATTGCTAAAATATTTTTGTGATAAATAGTAATAACTAGTAATATGCGCGCGGGTACCTCGTAAATATCGAACGGATTAGTCCAAGCGTTACGTGATGTGTTAACCATATGGAAACGCACGTTTTGACGTATCCGATTGAACTCAATGTATCATATAGTTGCATTGTGATTGGATCAAAACGTAACGTAAATCCAATTTATATCGTACACTCATAACGTATTATATACGACCTGACTAACTCGAATTTATATGGTCAAGACAAAAACTCTCGAGGGGGTTAAAGTGACATTTACAAAGTTAATAAAAAGTTAAGTGGTTAAAAATTGCGTTTTATAAAATTAAGGGCTAAGAAAGGCTAAAGATAAAATTTGATAAAGTTTTGGGGTAAGAAGGAAACTATATCAAAGCTAGGGCTGAAAAGGAAATTACCACAAAGCTGGGGTTTCAAAAGCAAACTCTTTGTAAAATGGAGTAGTACTGTAGAGACTAAATTTGCCATTTTATGAAACTTTAAAGATACCAAAGTCATGGGGCTAAAATTGAATCATCCATGAAAGTATGGGGGGAGGAAGGCAAAGCCGGTGTCGTTAAGAGAAAAACTCTTGTGGGGGTGAAAGTGTCATTTACAAAGTTTATAAAAAGTTAAGTGGTTAAAAATTGGATTTTCTAAACCTAAGGGCTAAGAAAGGGTAAAGATAAAATTTGATAAAGTTTTGGGTAAGAAGGAAACTATAACAAAGTTGGGGCTAAAAAGAAAACTACCACAAAATTAGAGTGACAAAAGCAAACTATTTGTAAAATAAAGTAGTAATTTAGGGATTAAATTTACTGCTTTATAAAACTTTAAAAATACCAAAGGTCAAGGGCCTAAACCTGCAATATCCAGAAAAGTAAAGGGGGTGAAAGACAAAGTCGGTTCCACCGACTTTTTCTTTTAAGATTTTGTATAATTTATAGATTATGAATATGATACAAACTACAAAGTGAAGAAAATATGACAAGGGTAGAAAACCACTAAAGAATGACATGTGTTTAAGTGAGGACCAAGGGAAGATGACAAATGAGTCGAGGTAAAAGGAAGCTGCTCAACTTCTCATATGCCAACCTATCATATCCAATTCCCCTTTCATTCAAAAACCTCCATAATTTATTATACGATATTTAAAATTTTCACTATAATAACAAATAATTTTTATATTTAATATGAGTATGATATTATAAAAATAAAACTTATGTTTTTACTGGGATCTTTATACATTGTGTTAGGGGGGTCGGAGCACCATCGTGTAAGGTGATCGCGTACCACCTATCTGATCGATAACATCTACGGTGTATTAGGTAGGGGTATTCAGGTGGTGATTCCAGGTGTTGAAGACTGAATCAAAGAGTGGGATTTGTGTGTGTGTGTGTGTGTGTGTGTGTGTGTGTGTGTGTGTGTTGTAGATATATATATGAGTGGTACCTGAACAAGTTCCCCAAGGTTCCGGCTAGGCGTTCTCGGGTTGCTGATGTAGCGATGGGTGGTATCTTCCTAGGTGAGCACTACATCTCTTTAACCTTTCGTTGCCACAAAATGTCCCTCGAATATGGATAGCGACGCTCATGTTTTACGGTCGCCCGACCATATTTAGGTTCAATGAAATCATACCACGCGTATAAGGCACCCATGACATGGAAGAAAGAGCAACGACACCACCCAAGACATCGACCACATAAACACTGTCGGATCCATCAACATTACAATAAATATGAGCGGTTCCCACATTTTTTTAAACGACAAATTGGATCTCTGACGGACCACTAGAGTATCATCGTGCCACTAGCGAAACCACCCGATTATATTCGTCTCCACTAGGCAATAATGTCTATACACCAATTTAGGAGAAAACTCAATAAATTTAGAAAAAACCCTGTTGTAAAAATCAAATCCATAACCTAATTAGTTTAGCGGTTTCATTGACCCTTTTCCACTCTTTTTCTCTTTTCTAATTTAAAAAATAAAAGCACCGTCGTCCCCGCCACACACACACTATACACACAACTTCGAAACCCTAGAATCAATATCAATCAAAGAAGAAGAAGTAGAATCAAAAGATGCCTCGTGAAATCATAACGCTTCAAGTAGGACAATGCGGCAACCAGATCGGAATGGAGTTCTGGAAACAACTTTGTTTGGAGCACGGTATCTCTAAAGACGGTATACTCGAAGATTTCGCTACTCAGGTTACTTCTTCATCAAGTTATGTGTTTATAGTTGAAGCTTAATTCATAATATATCGAGTTAATTTCCAATTTAAGCCCGATCTCGATGAATATTCGAATACTCTTACCGTTTTGCGCCTGTTATTGAGGTTTAGGTTATGCATTTGTTGTTTTGTTGCTGTTTGAAGACCTGATTTTAAATTTTAGGTACTTTTTAGAGCTTGTGTAGATATTGTGTTATGCTAGGGTTCTGTTGTTCAAATGTTATTTGTGTTAGTTTATATCTGTATAGTTACTAGAGTTAGAGTGGCACTCGTTGCTCGTATGCGTAATGTGCTAGACTCATCGGTGTTCTAGGGATAGTGGATTTGATATTTTGGTGTGATTTACTGTAGGTTTAACAAGGATTATAGGATTTTAAGTCGTACTTCTTGCTGTTTACGCTTGTTATTGAGCTTTAGGTTATACATTTGTTGTTTTGTTGCTGTTTGGAAACCTGATTTTTGATTGAACATGCATCTTAGAGCTTGTGTGACTGTGGATATTGTGTTATGCTAGGATTCTGTTTAGGAGCAATTGTAAATTCTCTCAGAGGTTTTAGTTGTTTAAATGTTGTTTGTGTTAGTTTATATCTTTATAGTTACTAGAGTAGCAGTCATTTCTGCCTTGCTAGTATGTGTAGTGTGTTTGCCATTTTGGTGGGATTTATTGTAGGTGTAATAAGGATATTAGGAATTTCAGTCATAATTGTGTGTTCTGATTCTATTACAAGCTGTCAATATTGGTCAAGTGACCCTTCCAAATTTATTGCATGATTTGATTTAATATTATGTGTACCAAAATCGCTGCAGGGAGGTGACAGAAAAGATGTGTTTTTCTATCAAGCTGATGATCAACACTACATACCAAGAGCATTGCTAATGGATTTGGAGCCCAGGGTGATTAATGGGATCCAAACTGGTGAATACAGAAATCTTTATAATCACGAGAATATATTTACTTCAAAAGAAGGAGGGGGTGCAGGAAACAATTGGGCCAGTGGATATCATCAGGTTGTTATCAGAACAAGTTTAAGTTGAATTTTCTTTGCAGTAGATCACATCATGTACAACACAACTCTACTATATTCCCAAATATTTTTGTGACTTTTGTAACATATTAATACTCTTTTTGCAGGGTAAGAGTTTTGAGGAGGATTTGATGGACATGATCGACAGAGAAGCGGATGGAAGCGATAGTCTTGAAGGATTCGTTTTATGTCATTCGATTGCTGGAGGAACTGGCTCAGGTTTTTACTAATTAGCTAATCATACATCTCCGTTATTAATATACGTTTTTGTTTCTCGTCTTGCTATGATTGGTAGTAAACATTAAGTTTCACCTTCAAGCTTTTGTACGTATGTAAAAATTTTGCATTATCAACTATGTTGTGATACACAAACTTATGTAGGCATGGGCTCGTACCTTTTGGAGACTTTAAACGATCGTTACAGCAAGAAACTTGTTCAAACATACAGTGTGTTTCCTAATCAGAACGAGATAAGTGATGTGGTGGTCCAGCCATACAACTCCCTTTTGACTCTCAAACGACTTACACTTAATGCTGACTGTGTTGTTGTTCTTGATAACACTGCACTAAATAGAATTGCTGTAGAACGCTTGCATATACAAAATCCTTCTGTTTCTCAGACCAATTCTTTAGTTTCGACTGTAATGTCCGCCAGTACAACCACCCTGCGGTATCCTGGATATATGAACAATGATTTGGTCGGCCTTCTTGCTTCTTTGATCCCGACCCCGCGGTGTCACTTTCTTATGACAGGGTATACACCACTGACAGTAGAGCGCCAGGTCAGATCTCAATATCTACGTGGCATTATGTGTCACATTATCTTGAATGAAAAGATTTCTGATTATGTCACATTTACAGGCTAATATGATTCGTAAAACAACTGTACTGGATGTGATGAGAAGACTTCTCCAGGCAGGAACACTAGTAATTTTTTTTATTATTTTAATGAAGCATGAATTCTCATATGTTTTGACAAATGTACGTTTTGCAGACAAAGAATATCATGGTTTCATCACATGCTAGAACAAAAGAAGCCAGTCAGGCTAAATATATATCAATCCTAAACATTATTCAGGGAGAAGTTGATCCTACCCAGGTGAGTCAAACTGTCAAAGTCAACATCCTTTATGAATCTACTTATCTACGGTTTTATAATTTGAAACACTTACTTTGTGTTCGAACCTACAAATGCTTTTTGGTGGTTTTATTAGGTACATGATAGTTTGCAGCGTATACGTGAAAGAAAGCTTGTTAATTTCATTGAGTGGGGCCCTGCTAGCATTCAGGTATGTCTCGTAATGACACCCAGGGTAATGTAAGTTGTAACTTACTAAATTTTTGATTTTTGAAATTTATTTTTTCCCTTTATTTATGAAACAGGTTGCTCTCTCGAGAAAGTCACCGTATGTTCAAACTGCCCACAGGGTGAGACTTCTTTAAAATCTGGAACATTACCGTATCTATTAACAACAGTGATTAATAATAATGAATGAAATAATGAAATTTGTGTGCTGTTATACTCTTTAGGTCAGTGGGCTCATGTTGGCAAGTTATACCGGAATTCGACATTTATTCTCAAAATGCTTGAGTCAGTACTCTCTCTTAAGAAAGCGACAGGCGTTTCTCGACAAATACAGGGATTTCCCAATGTTTAGTGTAAGTTGTTGCTCACTATAACTTATTTTGATCAGATGATGATACTAGTGTAGTTACTGTATGTATTTATCAACGTTTGATTTTTGTAAAACTTGTTTAGGACAACGATCTATCGGAATTTGATGAGGCGAGGGACATTATTGAGAGTTTGGTTGATGAATATAAGGCTTGTGAATCCCCAGATTATATAAAATGGGGAATGGAGGTATGTCACAAAAATAAATTTTAATTTTTTTTTTTATAAATATGTTTGCTAATGAAATCATGTCATTCAGGATCCTGATCATATCCTAACAGGAGAAGGAAATGCCACAGGGACAGTTGATCCCAAGTTAGCAATGTGAAGTGGCCAAGTATGTTGTAGTCTCACCTATTTGGTCTATTCTTAATCAAGTGTGTTTATTCTTAACAAATGAAATATTTTATCTTGCTCCACACTTTGGTACAGGGCCTAAAGAGTTTGGTTTTTTGCTTACTACATGGTGATGGTGTGCATCGGACGGAATTAAGATTGTAAATTTGGTGTGTATTGTGTTAGAAATTATGATTGTATTTGTCGGTTAGTAAACGTGTTGTTGAAGTGTGATTTTGATGACGTCGTGAATTAGTTTAAGAAGCATTGAAAGGTTGTACAGACTACAAACTCGAATACCCTGTACACGGTAGGTTGGATTTGACATACATAGTCATGTCCATGCATCTTCTTATAGTCGTGAATCTCCTTTTACTCGCGTATTGTTTTTTAGTCCCCTAATGATGCAAAACATAAACCGTAAGTACATTGATGATAACTAGAAAAATACATAAGCGTCAATTGTATAAATATATGTTTTTTGAATGGTTAATGTTACTTTGTTACATCAATTGTATTTTTTTTTAACGACGACTTTCTTGTATTAGGCTACCGCACTCTCTAAATTTTAGAGCCCTGTTGTCCCACTTCAACTAGATTATATTGTCTTAACTGGGCCTGGGAAACCATACCTTGGCCACATGTGGTGGATTCATTACATCAGTTGTATAAATATTGAGTTTAAGAATTGCATAAGCATTAATTGCACCTATAACATGGAGACATGGACAAGCGAAAGTAGTAATTTGAAATTAATGAAAGTTTCATACATATATGATATAACTATGCAATTTCATATGATATAAATATAAGCATAGATTGTATAAGTCACTGTAGATTCTTAGACTACTCAAATTTTATTAATGTAACATGTATTTCTTGTTTCCCTTTTTTCTTTTGACGGCAAATTTGGATCACTGACGTATCATCGTGCCACCAGCGGAACCACCCGATCATATCCATCTGCACTAGACATAATGCCTATACACCAATTCAGGAGAAAACCCAATAAATATGGAAAAAAACCCTCTTGTGGGAATCGAACCTAGGACCTATTGGTCCCAAAGCCTTATCCCACCCTCAAGATGCCACTAGGTTATAAAGCCATGCGCTATAAGGCTATAGGGTGTGGTCATGACTCTTATGACCACCATGACCCTCCATGTTAATGCCATGTAACTAATCTTTAATCCACCATTCAAAACCACTACCCTAAGGGTATGGTCATGACCCAAACCATTAGCCCCTTATTTATTATCTTTGTCTAAACAAAAAGGAAATGATTTGTTGAAAAAATGGAAATGAGGACCATGGTTGTCATTGTTTAATCCATGCAAACCATGGTGGATCAATCAAGGGGGTGGTGTAGCCTTCCATTCATGTTCCTAAGTGGTAAATCATGTCCCAACCATGATCCCCACACCCTATAGCCTAAGTAAAGGGTAATTACTAGTAAAAATAGATAACCAATAAGAATTTAACGTATGTCATGGCTATAAATGTAAGATTTTTCTAACAAAAATTTGACTACTTTAAAAATATTCCACTTCTTAAATATACTGACGAAAACATCGCATGCATTTAGGGCCAATAAAGTTGGACCATGTCATACAAAAGATTTAATTCGTCAATAAATGCACCATGCTGCATGCACGTTGTTAGTTATTACGTTCTTGAAACTTATAGAATACTAAAATTTTGTAAATATCTTTTCTAACAACAACGGCCTAGACATCCAGGATTACCCTAACAAATAAATCCTTGTGACCTGATCCACCCTTTCACCCAAAGAACAGATCGTTGTGACCCGATCCACCCTCCTAGTGGAAACCCACAACGGGGAAAACCCCCTGATTCGACCCAGAAGAAAATTTCTGTTGATCTCCCATTTAGAAAGTCATGGAGTTACCACTCGAGGCTCGGTGGTAACAAAATCTTGTAAATAACAACACCATCTAAAATTGATGGGTTAAAATTAGTGCAGAGGTTTATTGTTAAAAAAGTTAACTGTCACTTTCGTCTTTGTAGTTTGTCTAATTATGTCAGTTCAGACCAAATTTCAAATTTGTATCAATTCTATTCCTGATATTCTTGAAACATGGCAGTTCCGGAAAAAAAAAATGATTTAATTGTCATTTCCGCTCTTGTGACTTGTTCAATTATTCGATTCAACCTTAGTTTTTTGGACGAAATTAGCATGTTTCAAGATGTTAAACAAACCACAGTGACGAAAATGATAGTTAACTCTTGTTAAAATAAGGAAAATAAACCGAGCCGATTAACACCCAAAGTTCATGTATAAACTTATCATTTACAAACAAGCCAAGCTTGAATTCAACCTAAACTTGTTCCAAGTGCAAACAATTGTCACGGTAGTAAACAAGTCAAGCCGCTCACGAACAACATCGATACAGGTACTGTATAACATCGATATAGTTTTTTTTTTATTAACATCATCATGTGTCTATTATTATGTACGACTCGATAAAAGTTCTACTCGAACATGTCATATATAGTTGATTTTTTTTGTCATCACAAATCGAACATATACCGACCAAACAACATCGGTACTCAAACGGGTCATATATAGTTGATTTTGTTTATTATCACAAACCGAACATATACGATCAAAACATCGGTATTCGAACATGGCATATATAGTTGATTTTTTTATCATCACAAACCGAACATATATCGAACAAACAGCATCATAACGGTATCGTATTCATTTTTATAGAATTCTCGACCTGTCGGTATAAAATTCATTGAACACAGTAATATTCACAATAAAGTATTTTTGGTATCGTAAGCTGTATCGGCTGTCTGTACGATACAGGTATCGTAACAGACCGATACCGACAAAACAACACCGGTGCAAGTACGGGTATTTGTTTTTATGGGTTTTCAATCGATGTAAGAAACTCGTCGATTGGCAACGGTTTTTCTGCCAAGTACCGGTATCGTATTGGTACTGTAATGAACCAGGCGGATAATGACCAAGGCCCGCAAAGCGCGCGGGAATCCCTCTGGTACATATTAAAACAAAGTTGCCATGAATAGTGGGTTTTAATTTTTAAACAGTTGCTTCAGTTTTGTTATAATATTTTACTAGGTTAAAAACCCGTGTATTACACGGGGTTTGATCAATAAATTATTAAATAGGTATTGATAAGCCGGAAAATATACAACGTATTTTAAAAATAATAATTACATGAATGAAATATTCATAAAAGTTGAATTTATTTTTTAATTATTTGACCCCCTAGAGATCAAACATAACTCAAATAGATATAGATATGTCTATAAAAAATGGTTGAAGTTGTCACATCTACAATACACATATAAACATACACAAAGAGCAAAAATAAACCATGATATAAATCGAACTGGGAATAGAAAAAAATAATTACTTGAATACTTTCGGCTATAAGAAGGGAAGGGGTACACTCGGCTATGGGTGCTCGGCTTCGAAGCCGCATGCGAAACACTGCCGCCACCCCCCTCGGGTAGGCGTGCGGCTAGGGAAGCCCGACTACTCTTTTCCCGAAGGTGAAGCGGGGGTTTGTGACCTTTTAAGAGTCGTATGACCGTCACCTCTATTAAAATATTTAATTTATTTGTTTTAAACCATTATAAATACCTACCTCACCATTTTTATCTTTATACCCTTCACAAACCATCAAACCTTCTACCGTATTCTCAAATACCCATGTTTATTTAATTTCTCAAACGATGATCTTGGTATTTTCCTTCCAACCATCGATTCCGATAATGATATTTTTTCAAACGATAGTAGCATTTAATTTTTTAGAGATCTCATCGATCAAGTTGAAGAGGAAGATACGACATCATCATCATCTACTAAAAGAGCCGTGAACCATGATTGGGGAAAAAGGTAATGAAGTTCGTATGAATAGTTTCTTTGTGAAGGAACCAAAATATAATGATGATATTTTTCGTTACCGCTTTCATTTGTCGAAACACTTGTTCTTAAAAAAATATGAGGATGATATTTAGTCGTGAACCATCTGGTCACAAGATATGTGGTTTTTTCATGCATATTGTGGTTCACCCGGTTCACTGAACGACATCAATGTTCTCCAGACATCTCCTATATTTCCCAATGAGCGGAATGGAACCGCGCCTAAATATCCATTTAATGTCAGTGGGCACTTATACAAACGTGGGTACTATCTAACTAAGCGGATCTACCCTACCTGGTCAACGTTTGTGAAAAAGTTTCCACATCCAACCGATCCGGTTGAAAAGAAGTTCAAGAAATTGCAAAAAGGGGCAAGAAAAAATGTGAAGCGTGATTTTGGTATTCTAAATGGAAAATGAGGCATACTTAGTCGACCCATATGGGCCATGAATGTAGAGAAGATTAGGAGCACGACGTATGCGTGCATGATATTGCACAACATGATTCTTAAGGACGACGGACATACATTCTCACAAGTCCACATAAGGGATCCTTTAGGTCAACCCGTTTTTGGATAATGATGCCCTTGGTGAGATTATAGATCCAAATACGCATTTCCCGACTTTGCAAGATCTTGTAGCACATATTTCAATTCAAGATATATCGTATCTTGAAGATTCTGATGAGGAATAGTTTATTTTTATTTTGTAATATATTCAATAATTTATTTTTTAGTTGGATTTTTATTTTGTAATCTATTTTATTTATCTGAATTTGAATTATGTTTATTTGGTATTTAATTGTTTAATTTATTTAATGTTAAAAAAGTTTGAGGGTACTTTAGAGTATGTTTAGCCAGTGTTTGTGGTTTTAAGCTACTTTGTGTATCTTTCCCCAATTATAATAAGAAAAAAATACAATAAAATATATTAGAATCATATGATAAAAACTATGCTGTTGATTAACCTAGATGGATATAAATTAAATGTGTGAATTTGTTTTTCTAACTAATTTAAATTAATTAATACCGATACATGCCAAGACTTCTTTTCATTCCAACTTAAACTAATTAATACCAATATATCTCAAGAGTTGTTTTTAGATATATCTTTTTGTTTAACCAAAATAATGTAAGATCTTCATTAATCTTAAAATTCGTTTTAAAAGATTATCTTCTCACTATTGATATATTTAACATTTTCTTTATTTTAATATCATTGGAGATAAGGTTAAAAATTACTATTTAATAAAAGAGATTTTTTTTTTAAAATAATAGCAAGGGGTATGAGAAAGTGACATGTGTCCCCAAGAGATATTCATTTATTAGTATCGGGTAGAGATATGGTAAAAAGTGTCTAAAATGTAAGAAGAGTAAAAAGTGTTTTAAACCATTGGATAATTGATCTAATGGTTGAGATCAATAGGGTATAAAAATGTAAATTGTGTTTTAATTAGAGGGACCTTATGTATAATTGAAGGGCAATAGTGTCTTTTTCAATGTTTGAAATATGGTAACCATATCATACACGACCAAAAAACTCCTACATTCACTCCTTTTTCCTTAAATATCGGAATTAATGATTCACCTTAATTGTAGGAGGTCTTTGGTTGCATATTCATCATACATTATCATAAAGAGAACTGTAATCAGGTTCAGGCATTGTGTTTTAAAACAACTGGATAAATTGACTATGATTCAAGTCATGGTGTTTTATCTGGAGACATTGTTCATGGCGTGGCGTTTTAAACATCTATGATTCAAGTCATGGTGTTTTATCTGGAGACATTGTTCATGGCGTGGTGTTTTAAACATCTATGATTCAAAGTCATGGTGTTTTATCTGGAGACATTGTTCATGGCGTGGTGTTTTAAACATCTATGATTCAAGTCATGGTGTTTTATCAATACACAACATTCCCAAAACATCTATGATTCAAGTTATGATGTTTTATCAATACAAAATATTCCCAGATTTTAAAACACCATGACTATGATTCAAGTCATGGTGTTTTATCTGGAATCCAAAAAACATTGTAAATTATCAAACAAAACAGACGATTCAAGTCATGGTGTTTTATCTGGAATTCGAGTCAGATAAAACACCATGACTTGAATCATAGTCAATGTCTCCAGATGTTTAAAACACCACGCCATGAACAATGTCTCCAGATGTTTAAAACACCACGCCATGAACAATGTCTCCTGATAAAACACCATGACTTGAATCATAATCAATGTCTCCAGATGTTTAAAACACCACGCCATGAACAATGTATCCAGATGTTTAAAACACCACGTCATGAACAATATATGATTAAAAGATGTTGCGATTAAAAGATGAAGAAGATAAAAGAATCAGATGTATAATATTTCCTAAAATTTCTCCTAATTCAAAATTCGATTCATCCCTATAAAAACTCATCGCAAGTTTTTTTTTTTTTTTTTGGCAGTTATCTTTGAAATCAATTAAATGATAAGAAAGTCAAATTACTAATATACCCTTTTGAATTAATTAGGATAAAGAACACTTGTCACTCCCAAATTATTTCTCACACTTCTTACAAAAGTCCCACTTTGTACAGGATCCTCTACCTATTAGTATATATATAAGAAGATTTATCATATATTTTTATCGATCAAATAATAACCCATAATAAAACAAGTGGAATATATGTTTAGCGATCAAATAATAACACAAACAAGACCCTAGTTTTATGTTTGATTTCTTTGCAAGATGAGTTGCTTTTTGTTCTTTACACGCACACAAAACCCCAAATTTTGAAGCAACTGCCTTTGAGTGTTTAACAGGATCATGTGAGCAACATTTAATTAGTAAAAATGTTTGTTTACCTTGCATTGATTTATTTTCATCATATTAGGATGCAATTCATGGCCCTTTAATGCAATGCTCTTTTACATGTAGTTGACCACCCAGAAGATATATCTAATCTTTTAGGTTGAGATTGTGAATATGTGTCAAAGTGGGGTGTGGATCATGGGGGTTTTTACCAGCCAAGTGACCTTTCAAAGAGACCTCAAGAACACCGCCTTATCCCACAACATCCACTTGACATCTAGTTCTAACAATCACCTGCTGTCCGGTCTACCACAAATGGGCCCATGGGCTTTGACCACCATTTGGGTAGCAATGGGGACCAACACCACACCAACTAGGTTTTCTTGATGCGGTCAGGGCGGGTCTCTTGAGAACAGTAACGCACTTAACTGATTCCACAATGTTTTATACAATGGGGGATTTAGGTTTTCGTTTTATTTTTTTTTCTATTTTTAAAATGTAGACTTACAGCCAAAAAAATGTTCTAATGTTTTTTAAGCTTTTTTTTTGGAGTTTTTTAGTTCTTTCCGATGAAGAAATAGCAGCAAATCTTGATGCAAATCCAACTTAACTAAGTGATGAATCAAAATCCACTATGCAATGTTTGATGATGATTGCCGGCCATCGTTTGAGTTACAAAAATCAATTATAAAAATATGCAAAATATCGAATTAGAAACCGAGTCGCCCAGTACCATTTTTATGATGATTTTAAATACAATATGCATGCATTGTTTGATCACGATTGCGGCATGCAAAAGTTAAATGTAAAGAAAATTCAGACCTGTTCCAAATCACACCGATAGCGGAGGAGACAATCCATGTATCTAAACCAACGAGCATAGCTCGAGGATTGTGTTGACGGATAGAGTCCTAGAGAGCAGGCCAATTTTGGTGGATGGAAACACGACGTCGTAATCCACTACATCTTTATATTGGGGAATTCCTCATCCGAAACTTAGGATTTAAGAAATTAAATTGGAAATATAACACTAAATTTAGATTTGGAAGATGAAGTTCATATGTCGTTGGCCACAAATAATAATGTTCCCATCACAAAATATAGATAAATCACGTATAGGAATTCTTGAACTAAAAGTCAAAAAAGATGAACATATAACTTATATAAGAAATCCGATGATATGTTTAGTTAAGTAAAAAAAAACTAATTACAGGGAGTGAAACTAGTGTATTTGATCAAACATAATACTTACCAAAAATAATATACTTGTAATTTACTTAAAAGCCTTAATATTAAAATAGAAAAAATAAAATAAAATCTAGAAAGCGTCTCATTTGAGGAAACTAGTTTTCTAGTATCTTCCCATGATCCTCTCTCACTCTTTATATATCTATATGTATCATAGATATTATTCAAAATGTTCTTTTAGTCGCTCCACTTATCTTAAACTACGCACAGATGAAGTGACAGAAGCATGACTAGTGATGGATTTTAGTGAAAATGTCCATCACTCACCACACCCAATAATTTCCCTCACAACCCAACAATTTCTCTCACACAACATTCTGCAACTTCTTCACATGATAGTGGCCACGCGTTGTCGGATTCACGCGTGAAAACAACCACCGGCGGTGTTCCACGGTAATCCATGCGTGGTGGATGATAACGGGGCGCCCCGTCCCCTAATAGAAATGTTGACAGGTAAACCACCTTGGAGTCAGTACCAAGGGGTAAGTAAATAAGTCATTATTATTTTTTATGTATGTATGGTTGGATCAGTTAACCTTACTATTTTATTTTCTTGCTCTATGGGTATGTCAGATGACTGCTATATTTAAGGTTGTAGTCGAAAAACAAATTCCGACAATACCTGACCATCTTTCGGATGATGGTAAAAATTTCATCAAACAATGCTTGCAGTGAAGTCCGTCAGACCGCCCTACTGCCACCCAACTTCTTGAGCACCCGTTCGTGAAAAGCATGGGTTCGTCTAAAAGATTGATGGTATGTTTTCATTGCCTATTTATTATGAAAAAGCACAAGCAATGAAAGCATACCATCAATCTTTCAGACACGAACCCATGCTTTTCACAAACGGGTGCTCAGGAAGTTGAGTGGCAGTAGGGCGGTCTGACGTACTCCACTGCAAGCATTATATGATGAAATTTTTACAATCACCCGAAAGATGGTCAGGAATTGTCGGAATTTGTTTTTCGACTGCAACCTTAAATATAGCAGTCATCTGACATACCCATAGAGCAAGAAAATAAAATAATAAGGTTAACTGAACCAACCAACCATACATAAAAAAATAATGACTTATTTACTTACTCCTTGATACTGACTCCAAGGTGGTTAACCTGTAGTCATTTCTATTAGGGGGGACGGGGCGCCCTGTTATCATTCATCCACCACGTGTGGATTACCGTGGAACACCGCCGCCGGTGGTTGTTTTCACGCATGAATCCGACAACGCATGGCCACTATCACGTGAAAAAGTTGCAGAATGTTGTGTGAGAGAATTTTTTGGGTTGTGAGGGAAATTGTTAGGTGTGGTAAGTGATGAGCATTTCCACTAAAATCCATCACTAGTCATGCTTCAGCCACTTCGTCTGTGAGTAGTTCAAGATAAGTGGAGCGACTAAAAGAACATTTTGAATAATATCTAAGATACATATATATATATAGAGAGAGAGAGAGAGAAAATAATGGGAAGATTCTAAAGATACTAGAAAACTAGTTTTCTCCGATGAGAGTTTTTCTAGATTTTGATTTATTTTTTGTATTTTAATATTAAGGGCTTTTAAGTAAATTACAAGTATATTATTTTTGGTAAGTATTATGTTTAATCAAACACTCTAGTTTCACTTCCGTAATTAGTTTTTTTTTTACTTAACTAAACCTATCACTGGATTTCTTATATGAATTATATGTTCTTCATCTTTTTTGACTTTTAGTTCAAGAATTCATATGCGTGATTTATCTATATTTTGTGATGGAAACATTATTATTTGTGGCCAACAACAAATGAACTTCAACTTTATCTTCCAGATTTGTAAAAATCCAATTTAGTGTTATATTTCCATTTTAATTCTTAAATGATGGAATAATGTTTGATGACATGGCGGATCTTGATTGGATATTGTGTGTGATGAGTGATGGGCGCCCATACCCCTCCTTAGACCATAGGTAATGGTTAATGCCCACTAAGGGGCATTTTTCACCACATCATCATCATAATGCCCTTTAAAAAAGGTGTAATGGTTAATGCCCATTTCATTTATTACTTTCCATTATTTTTCTTCTCTTTGGGCATTATTATAGAAATGCCCCTCACTCTTCATGCCCCTATAATGCCCATGAGTAATGGTGTAAGGGCATTATCAAAATCTGTCATGCCCTTATAAAGCCCCATTACATATGGTCTTATAATGCACCCAAGGCTCCATATATCCAGCGCAAGATTACAACCACTTGCATTATTGATAAGCTGAAACGGTTTTGACTAAAATTAACATCTCTAATGAAAGTATTTTGATGAGAAAAAAATAGAAATATAAACTAACCTCAGGTGCCATCCAGTATGGAGTTCCCTTACATGATAAAGCGCATGATGGTCCTGACAGCTGCAAAAAGCAACAAGTCAAGAGACCAAACGACAGATTGCTAGCATTGTGTGTTGAATAATAGAACCGATTTGCTTAAATCAAACCATATGAGCACTTGGATAATCTCTAAGAATCGTGTAGTCACTATCAGAACGAACGATTTCGATGGTACAATCAAAACATTCGAACGCATTAGACTTTGAGAACATGGTTTTGATGAAACCATGGTTTAAACGCCGCGACCGAGGGGGTAGTTTTTTACACCACAAGTTTGGTGTAAAAAAAAAAGAAAAAAGAAAAAAAAATAAAAACACCAAAATTGTGGTGTAAAAAACTACCCCCTCGACCGCGGCGTTTAAATTTTTTTTTACGGATGTGTTTATAATACACACATCTAGGTGTAAAAAAAATCATGGTAAACGGCGACCCGGATGGTGTGGTTCTCGCGGTTCTTACAAATCGGGGTGGTTCTCATTCTAGCAGCCCCCTATATATATATATATATATATATATATATATATAGGGAGGGGCTCATGCGAGAACCACCCTTATTGTGAGAACCTTGAGAACCAATGTGAACACAACCTAAAATAGCTAAAAAAACCTAAAAAAACCTAACCCCCACCCCCCCCCAAAAAAAAAACCTAACCCCCCCCCCCCCCCCCAAGCTAAAATGCTAAAAACTAAACCCCCAAAAAACCTAAAAAAATCTAAAAAAAATCTAAAAAAATCAAAAAAAAAAATCTAAAAATTTTTTTTGAATTTTTTAATATTTTTTATGTTAAAATCGCTACTTTTAAAAGCCAAAAAAAATTTTTTTTTTTTAAATAAATAATAAAATTTTTTTTTTGGCTTCGAAAAGTAGCGATTTTTTTATAAAAAATTCAAAAAAAAAAATTTTTGTGTGATTTTTAGCTATTTTTAGGCATTTTTGGTGTGTTCACATTGGTTCTCGCGGTTCTCACAATAAGAGGTGGTTCTCGCATGATCTTCTCCATATATATATATATAGGAGAATGCTATGCAAAAAACCCCATTTGCTTAGAAAACTTAGGAAACCTTACTTGTGGCCTATATTAATCCACGTTGCCATAGTCCCTTGTTAATCCTTTTTGCTCTCAAGGTTATATCAGTAATTTCCCAACCCAAGTTATTTTCCTAATTTGATCTGACATGATCATTTAATGCCAATCAACTCATGTGTTCAAATCAGCCACCCCATATTTCTTTTACCCTATTTCATTTCATTTTAATTTATATCTTCTTTTAACAGAAAGAGAAAGTGCATATTTCATCTTCTCCTCCAAATTATCATTTCTCCATTAATGGCCATGGAGACAAATCCACCAACATCCGAGTTAATGTCGCCGGTCCATAGTTTCCCCAACAGGTTCATTGACAACGATGAAGAACAAAGTGAAGAACGGAAATCAGATCGATCAATCCCTGATGAAGAACGTGGTTTTGTGATGAAGATGTTAATATATGAAGTCAGATCCACGTGGAAACCCCTTCCAGATTTTGTTCCATTCCTTTTAGATCTCCTTTGTCCACATGTTTCATAATATTGTTACAGATTTGGATATTTGTGAGTTTTTTACACTCTTTTTGTTTATATAAAATATGATTTGTATATGTTGTTTCAGATCTTGATATTTGTGAGTTTTTACACTTTTTTAGTTTTATGCAACATATGTTTTCATATATGTTTAATTCTGGGTATTTCGTATGGATTTTTCTGATTTTGTGGAGTTTATGTTAGTTGATAACTTGAGCATGTAGGTATGAACTTTTGAAAGATGATTATAATTTACGGTTCTACTATTTTATACTTAAATATTGAACCAATAAAATATTGAATTTAAAATTGATACCTTTATGGACTTTATAAGATGATATTCAACGTCTGGCTCCATTTTTTACACTTAAAATATCAAAAATTATTCATAAAACCTGGTTGTTAATAGGTTTTTGTGTAATGGCTGTTTTAGAGATAAAACATGATTTTTTTTTTTTGTTAAAATGGTTCTTAAAAGGGGTAAATGTTTATGTAATTTACAGGTTTTTATTTTTGTGTTACAGCACAACACAAATAACACGTGTTATAGCAAACGTTGGTTTCGTCAAACGTGGATCAGATGCTCAAGGATCATGACCATGTTTATGTTACAGCACAACACAACTAACACGTGTTATAGTTTGAACTTCTCGGACATGCATGTGTTACATGTGACATGAAACCCATGTACAACATAACACGTGTTACGTGAGACATGAAAACACATTTTTATAACTTCCATGGCATACGCACACCCACATGTTTACAAACCGTTTCAAGACCGACCCAAACAATAAAGCAAGGGTAGCCGCTGAAAAGCTAAGGTAGCAAAGGTAGCCGCTGAAAAGCTAAGGCAGACTGTCAAAGGATGCTCCACCATTTTTCTTAGTGCTATGTATTTTCGTTTACTAGTAATATGTATTTTGAGACTCTTATTGTTTTGTCTAGTACATGATGTTAAAACGGTATGGACTTAACACATTATGGAAGTCTTAACACACATTATAAAAGAGACTTAACACACGTTATATCAGGTATACTATGTTGTTATTAAGTTACTATTGGAGTTTATGCATCCATTCTAGAAGTTTTAACACATATTACTATTGGAGTTTACTATTGGACTTAACACATTCTGGAAGTCTTAACACACTATTGGAGTTTATGCATCCATTCTGGAAGTCTTAAAACATGTTATAATAGAGGCTTAACACACGTTATATCAGGTTTACTCTGTTGTTATTAAGTTACTATTGGAGTTTATGCATCTATTATGGAAGTCTTAACACATGTTATAATAGATGCTTAACACATGTTATATATTTCAGTCGCTTAATACATGTTACAGTATGTATATACACATCATGGTGTTTTGGAAACCACTAGCTTATACATGACACCATGTTAGGTTAAACCAAGATTATAACAGAGGCTTAACACATTTTATCCCAGGTATACATGACACCATGTTAGGTTAAACCAAGATTATAACAGAGGCTTAACACATTGTAAACCACTAGCTTATACATGAATACATGTCAGGTTACAAAAAGATTATAACAGTGGCTTAACACATGTTATACATTCCAAAATGTGCAAAACAAATGACCCGTTTCATATTATATATACCGGTACATGTGTTACCATAAATGGCTCGTTTCATATTACACGTTACATACTAACTTGTACATTTATTACTTGTACAAGTTTTACGCTCAGTATCAACATTATCGGATATTTTAAACATCAACAAAAATAAAATAGATATTACTTGTTTTTTTAATTAACAAAAGGTTAATACATGTTATATATCATTCTAACAGGGGCTTAACACATGTTATACATGAACACATGTCAGGTTTACATCATGGTGTTCTGTTACAGCATGAACCACTAACACATGTTATAAATGAACGAAGACTTCTTTCCCAAAGGATGTGACTTATTCAATGTCCCCGCATTAACGTTGCCTACATCCATCCAGCTTGTCAACTGAATATATTTTATGAATCTGTTTCTGTAAATCAACACACGTTATATATCATTCTAACAGGTGCTTAACACATGTTACAGGTCTGTCTCTGTAAATCAAGCAACCCAACAAAAAAAATATTGTTAAGATCAAAAGCCCCAAACAAGCAACCAAACCAACAAAAAAAAAAATCCGTTCAAAATCTCATCCTAAAGTTTTGGATTTATTTAAAATACATTAACATTAACCATTACTAGAACACACATTAACTTCTCCTACATCCATCCAGCTTCTCAATTGAATATCTTTATGGGTTTGTTTCTGTAAATCAACACACGTTATATAACATTATAACAGGGGGGCTTAACACGTGTTATGGGCCTGAGTCTGTGAATCAAGTAACCAAACAAAAAAACACTTACTGTTCAGATCAAAAACCCAAACAAGCAACTCAAACCAACAAAAAAACAGCTACTGTTAAGATCAAAATCCCCTAACAAGCAACTAAACCAACAAAAAAACCCGTTCAAAATCTCATCCTAAAGTTTTTGATTTATTTAAAATACATTAACATTAACCATGGATACCCCATTAACCAATACTAAAACACTTTCAGCACACAAAAACATATTAACAACCATTTCAACAAAAAAATCAAGTGTGAAATGATATTTCAAGAACACTTACCGGATCTATACCCGTCCGATGAACACGAAGAAAATCTTCAAACCTTCTTCTCACACACACACTCGTGCGTGTGTCTTTGTGATAAAGATTGTTGTTTCTCTATCAAAAACATCAACTTTCTCTCTCTAAAAACATTCATCTTGTCATCGCTCTTCTCACACACACACTCGTGCGTGTGTCTTTGTGATTTTTCCAGACCACATGACGCTGAAATTATCTTCAAATGAAGATCACCATTGAAGACCATGAAGCTTTCTTCTTTTCAATGATGAAGAAAGAGGAGAGAGATAATAGTTAATTGAAAGATTTGACTAGAAGAAAGAGGAGAGAGATGATGACACAAGTGGGTTTTGTCATTTTCAATGCCAAAAGGTGGGTTTTGTTCTACCGAAAATGCCCTCCCAGACTTTCAAATGTGCATTATACTATTTCTTTTAATTATAATTGTTACTAAAATGATGAGAGCCATTGATCAAGTTGGATGAAAGACAATCAATGGATGAGGTTGGGTTTCCAAGGTTTTTTAAAAAAGATGGGGTTTCTTATAGAGCCCAGCCCTATATATATATATATATATATATATATATATATATATATATATATATATATATATATATATATATATATATATATATATATATATATATATAGAGGAAGGTTAACGTACATTACGGCTTAACGTACATCACGTACGACAGGTAATTACGCACGTTCATTTTAAAATCACGCACGTTATAACTCAAAAATCCAAAATCACGCATGTTGAAAGACAATAATCACGCATATTGAAAACATTAATCACGCATGTTATAGAACAAATCACGCACGTTGTCGTACGTGAAGTACGTTAAGCCGTAATGTACAATATACTTTTTCTATATATATATATATATAGGACAAAGATCCGTTAGGAACCACCCTTTATTGCGAGAACCGCGAGAACCAGTGTGAACACAAACAGTAATACCTAAAAAAATCTAAAAAACACCCAAAAATTTTTTTTTTAATTTTTTTACTATTTTTTATATAAAAATCGCTACTTTTAGTATCCAAAAAAAAAAAATTTTTTTTTTAAAAAAAAAATTTTTGGCTACTAAAAGTAGCGATTTGAACATAAAAAATAGTAAAAAAATAAAAAAAAAAATTAGATTTTTTTTTGATTTTTTTAGATTTTTTAGGTTTTTTGGGGGGTTTAGTTTTTAGCATTTTAGCTTGGGGGGGGTGGGGGGTTTAGGTTTTTGGGGGGTGGGGGAGGAGGGTTTAGGTTTTTTGGGGGGGGGGGGGGGGGTTAGGTTTTTTTTAGGTTTTTTGAGGGTTTTAGTTTTTAGCATTTAGCTTGGGGGGGGGGGGGTTAGGTTTTTTTTTTGGGGGGGTGGGGGGTTTAGGTTTTTGGGGGGTGGGGGGTGGGGGTTAGGTTTTTTTTAGGGTTTTTTTAGGTTTTTTTTAGCTATTTTAGCTTGTGTTCACATTGGTTCTCGCGGTTCTCGCAATAAAGGTGGTTCTCGCATGAAGCTTACCCTGTATATATATATATATACTAGCCATTTACTCGCGTGATGCGCCGGGAAACATATCACTTAGGTTGGTGAGTTAAGGGCTATATACGGGGCGGTTCGGTTTTGAGCCATAACCAAAACCAAATTCACGATGCAACGGAAAACACAACACAGACAATTGGCTTTCATATACAAACATTGTACATAGTCCCCATTGATTAAAAATCACAAGTTTCTATTATGCCAATACAAGTTTTATTAGTTTTATCAGACCTTTGGGGATATGTTGTATAGTACTTTTGTTACTTTAACTCATGTAACAAAGTTTTGTGTTTTGTCTGATAATAGTATTAAACATATACCAATAAAATCAATGTGAATTCATAGTATCTAATGTATTTGGTTATCTTTTCGTTAAACGTGTCCCCACAATTATCTTTTCGTCTACTAATAGTAATATTAAAAAGTGAATATGAGGCGGTTACATATGTAGTTAGATGTGAAACTTTACAAAGCCTACATTGTTTTGTTAAAAACCCATTAGCATGTAATTTAATATCTCAATCTTCATTAAATTCTAACATTAAATTCTAGTCATTTACCCGCGCGATGCGACGGGAAATATATCACTTAGATTGGTGAGTTTAGGGCTATGTACGGTTGGGGGAGGGGGGTGTTTATAGTTAGTTTATCAATCACTTCGTAATTTACTGTATAGTACGCCTGTATCGTTTTGGTTCCTTAGAGTATTGGTACAACATTCGATATAGCAATCCAAAAAGATATGCCAAATGGGATATTCACAACTTGATTTTAATGTAAAACGTCAACCATCCAACTTGCACTTTAAATGCTAAAACCTCTTTTAGTTACTTGTTCGAAAATTTAGTTTAGGGAATATATATGATCATATCTAAGAGTAATTATTTATTAAAAAGATAAATATGTTGAACAGGAGTCCTGTATCAACGTAACCAGGTCTGTTTCAGTCCACATAAAACCTATCAACCCAACCAGGCCTGTTACTAGCACAATAGGACATTTAACTGTGTAAACATCACGATGTTATTTGACTTGCAAATAACCTCTTCACATATACTATTGTCAAATTCCAGTTAATGTAATCACGTTTAACACACCAATTAAAAATGGACTAAAAAATTTGCGGGTCAACCTGGCTCATACAAAAGATTACCCATTTGAGCCGTTACACAACTCGCTTGACCCACTCCTTGTACCACTTATACGGTAAGGGGGGGGGGGGGGGAGAGAGACTTCAGAGTTCAGCTTTCTAGACATTAGCTATAGTTTCCAAATTACTGTCGCTTTTTTCCAAAACTTTTCTGATTTCTGTGTTATTCGCATTAATAAGCTTAGGACCATCTTTGAATGACACCATAAAGAAAGGATTAACATAAGACTCTGCAGCCAATAACAGGGCATCTAGAGCAGCGTTATGACCCTCTGGTGTATTATTATCACTTTGTGAATGTAAATCGGATGCCACCCGTCGAAACTCAGTGGCCCACAACTCACAATCTGCAAATTTCATTTGATGTAGGCATTCTGCATGCAGCTCAGAGTACTCAATATTGGCCATTTTTTTCTCAACAAACTGTACTTCTTCTGCGTTGCTTGGATCTGAGGTTGTTTGATCCGAACCACACGAAAGCACCATGTCCCGTACTTCAGGGGGTGCAAAAAGAATGCTTACATCATCAAAAGTTTGTAGCTTGACATCATCACTATCATCTTGGTCAATAATCTTTTCATTAACAATAATCTGAAAATGTAGATGAAGTACTCTCAAACCTTCTCAACAGATCCTCCGTCGTATGTACCTAATCGGACCTATCTCCATTAGCAACCCCTATGGTACCCAAAGCTTGTGTTCGCCGCCGGCGGCCGCTACCATCACCTGAAATCACCTCATCAGTCTTCAACAACCTCAAAACCATAAAAAACACCAAAAATACAACCTCAAAACCATAAAAATACGAAATAATTGAGTTACCAGGTTTAAGTATACCTCCACGTATGCTTCATTTCTGTTTTTGACCGACATTGACCTTGTTTAACCCAATCCGTTTGTACACTAAGTTGATCAGCTTTGACTGAGTAGTCTCCGGCATTGACGCGTCCACACGTAGTCCTATGCTGCGATTGAAAAGCATAATGATAGTCATAAGAACAGGAAACAGTGAGATTCTGCATTTTCATTTGAATTCTAAATCTTACCGGGTAACCCTTTAACTTGTATGTAACCCATGGTAAGATTTTTTAAGCACTTGTATCTTTAAATTACTTCTAGATTGTTATGTGGACTCCCTGCGTGTATAGGTGTATACAGAGGTCATAAAACTAATAAAAAAATGGGTAAAAAAGAATTAGCAAAGGGTTGCACAAGTTCCTTGGATATGGTAGCCAAAAGCGCACCATGAATATAAGATCTGTAGGAATCTAGCCATGAAAACATGCTCACATACAGTGACATTATCAAGATCGTTTAACGCGTCTTCAAGTGCGTCGTCACCCGCTGTAAGAACCTCCTGGATCTCGTTAGTCAACACGTTAAGTTCTCTTTCTTTTTCTTTGTAATTTTCCTTTAAAGCTTCATTGCACTCTGTAATGGCGGTCAAAAAGCTTAGGGAAATGTGTGGTCCAGAATGCTTCTCAAGTTTCTCAAATAGGGTGGACTTCTCTTAGGATCCCTACCCTTTATTGCGAGAACCAGTGTGAACACAAACAGTAATTCCTAAAAAAATCTAAAAAACACCCAAAAAAATTAAAAATTGCTATATTTTGTTAATAAAAAAAATAAAAAAAAATTCGAGTAACAGTTATCCATGCACATGTACAATGTATCATTTCTTTGTCATTCCGTAATTCGTTACAAATAATAGTCAATTGCACTTTCATTTACACTACCACGTGTAATACACTACTTTTTACGTTAACAATATTAGAAAGAGTTAATTACATAGTTAGTCCCTGTGGTTTGCACAAAATAACATACTTAAGTACTAATAGTTTAAAATCACCTTTTAGGGTATTAACTTTTAATTTTGTAACGTTTAGAGGTATTAACTTTTTGGGTATTAACATAGTTAGTCCCTATGGTTTGCACAAAATAACATACTTAGGTACTAACAGAATGTGATTTTAAACCTATAAATAACGTTAATACCTCCAAACGTTACAAAATGAAAAGTTAATACCTTAGAATGTGATTTCAAACTATTAGTACCTAAGTATGTTACTTTGTGCAAACCACAGGGACTAACTATGTAATTAACTCTATTAGAAATGCACATGTGCATCTATATGTATCAACATGAAATAAGGTGTTTTGGTACACTACTTTCTCTTTCATCTATCATTCCATCCATAATACACAAGCATGCACATGTGCATTTTTGTCATTTCTTTGACAAATTCCGTAATTTATTACATATATTAGACAATTGCACTTTCATTTACACTACCATATGTAATACACTACTTTTTACATTACCAATATTAGAAATGCACATGTGCATTTATATGTATGAACATTAAATAAGGTGTTTTGGTACACTACTTTGAATACACTTTCCCTTTCTTGTATCATACCATCCATAATACACTACCATTACCTCCTACCATCCATAATACAATACCATTACCTGCTACCATCCATGATACAATACCATTAACAATATTTTCACTTTATTACATGTATGTAAACACCATTTATACCATCCAATCAACATATTACATCATAAATTGACAACTATAACGAAACCATCAACCACTAGATATAACTAACCAAAAAAACATATGTATATGGGCCTACTTCTCCATTCAAAATCACAAACTTTTTGTACCAAAACACGTTATATCATGGTTATACCTAATGATGCACATGTGCGTTTTGAATATTGATAATGTAAAAAGTAGTGTATTACTAATGGTATTGTAAATTAAAGTGCAATTGTCTCTTCATGATAACGTATTACCGAATTTGTCAAAGTAATGATACATATGCACATGTGCATGGATAACTGTTACTCGAAAAAAAAAGTTTTTTTTTTAATTTTTTTTTATGGTAACGAAATATAGCGATTTTTTTAAAAAAAAAATTTTTGAGTGTTTTTTTTTTATTTTTTTTTAGATTTTATTTTGTGTTCACATTGGTTCTCGCGGTTCTCACAATAATGGTGGTTCTCGCATGAACCTTACCCTATATATATATATATAGTGGAGAGTTCAAATGAGAAGATTTTTTTTGTAAGAACAAAAAAGAAGAAGTTTCAACCAATAAAAATGGTTCATTTTACTTCATTTAATATTTGCATTTAATTTTAATATAAGGGTATATTGATAAATTTACATAAATCATTAATTTGTATTCTTCCAATTTAATAACTAACTAAATTAAATTTGTAACTCCTTTTCAAAATATATACTTTTTCCAAATTAAAAAAAAAAAACTTAATATAAGTGTAGAATAAATTACTTGTTGTGTAAGATAAATTACGAGTTGTGTAGGATATATTTCGAGGTGTGTAGTATATATTTCGACTGTGTAGGATAAAATTCTATAATGTGTAGAGTATATGTAAGGAAATTTTGATATGTGTAGGTTTTGTAGATTATATCTAGGATAATTAATGATTAGTTGACTAATTAATTAAAGAGAGAAAAATTAATGATATGAGTTATAAATGAAATAGTATTTTACCAATATGTCATTTCTTCTTTTTCTTCTCAAATGAACCTTCCCCTATATATATATATATATAGAGAGAGAGGGGAAGGTTAACGTACATTATGGCTTAACGTACATCACGTACGACATGTAATTACGCACGTTATAACTTAAAAATCCAAAATCACGCATGTTGAAACACAATAATCACGCATATTGAAAACATTAATCACGCATGTTATATAACAAATCACGCACGTTGTTGTACGTGAAGTACGTTAAGCCGTAATGTACAATATACTTTATATATATATATACATATTCTTTACACAAAAACAAAAAAAATTATAAAAAAACAACCCACCTCAAATCACCACAAAACAGACAAAAACACATAATCAAACAACAAATGAGCACCATAAACCACAAAATTAAAGAAACAAAACAAACAACTCACAATTCTCCTCGGGAAGAACCAAATGGCCACTTGAATTCAGAGTTAGCATAACCATCATCTCGTAATCCTTTCATCCCTGGGATTTCTCCTTTTACAACTACTTCATTTGTTTCCGCGGCCGTCCCAGATGTAATTATCATCAATGCCCAGCAGCCCAGCTACCTCCAAACAAAGCTTTAAAACAGCATTCTGACCTACACCCAACTCAACCCACAAATTAAAATGGCTAATCTACAATTCTTGGTATCTTTCTTAATCAAAACAGAACCACCCTTTAAGAATTGCCAAAAAGCATCAAACTTTGAAGAACATTTCACCAAATCAGTGGGGAAACCTTAATTTCATTTTACCATTGTTACAAAGATCCAAGAATGACGGGATTTTTATAAATAAATAAAAAGAGTTAAAAGACAAACCTGGAACACCACCAACAAATTAGATGCGTGAAAAGTGGGAAGATGAAGATGAAGATTTTGATTCCACTCTGATATTGTAGATCAATAACACATCTTTTTTTCTTTTGGATCCACAGATCCAAATCCAGATCTTTGAGGGAGAGAGAGAACGAAAATGAAAAAGGGGCTGTCAATTTGAAATTTGAAATGAAATTTAGGGTTTTGTTGGGCGCGTGTTTTGTGTGAGCGAGGGTATAATGGGAAATGTAAATGAATATTGTGCTTTAGAGGTTGTACATTATGCATTAAGGGAAGTGGCAAATTACCTTAAGTAGTCCTTCCTATATGCTTTTATATATAGTATAGATTAGTCGCTCCACTTATCTTGAATTACGCACAAGCGAAGTGGCAGAAGCATGACTAGTGATGAAATTTTAGTGGAAATATCCATCACTCACCACACCCAACAATTTTTCTCACACAACATTTTGCAACTTCTTCACATGATAGTGGCCACGCGTTGTCGGATTCACACGTGAAAACAACCACCAGCGGTGGTGTTCCACGGTAATCCACACGTGGTGGATGGATGATAACGGGGCGCCCCGTCCCCCTAATAGAAATGGCTACAAGTAAACCACCAAGGGGTAAGTAAATAAGTCATTATTTTTTATGTATGTATGGTTGATTCAGTTAACCTTACTATTTTATTTTCTTGCTCTATGGGTATGTCAAATGACTGCTATATTTAAGGTTCCAGTCAAAAAACAAATCCCGGCAATTCTTGACCATCTTTCGGATGATTGTAAAAATTTCATCATACAATGCTTGCAGTGGAGTCCGTCAGACCGCCCTACTGCCACTCAACTTCTTGAGCACCCGTTCGCGAATAACATGGGTTCGTCTGAAAGATTGATTGTATGCCTATTTATTAATGGAAGTTATTGTTTTATTGCCTGTTTGCAAAGTCGAAATAATGTGCCCAACAGCAGGGGGCAAAGTAAGTCTTTTCACTGCACCCTCTATAGTTATAAGGTTTTTTCTTTTTTTGTAAAAATTGTTGGTATCAGTTGTAACGGGTTCCCCGGACCATGATAATTGAGACCGAAGATTAGGACAATTGAATACATAATCACAACAAACACTGCACCACTTCTTCATGATCAAACAAAGACAAAAACTGAATTTATAGAACTAACCGAAACAAACTGAACTTGAATAACTTGAAACTGTACGTACAAAACTTGCATTACAATGTTTGAATGTTGAGACCCTATTTATACTTGATGAACAGGTGTGATGATGGAGAGTCGCGTTGCCTGTGTCGATTCCAGGATAACCGTTCATACGGTTATATCCCATACACAAACACCGTTTCATAAACAATCCCAATACTAAACATACATAACCCTAATGGACTTCTAACTAATAACCAAATGTTTAATGGCCTTAGACCCAAACCGAAAATAATAAACATAAACAATAAAGTCTGAACCAATAACTAATAAACAGAAATTGCAAACGTCTTTGAACTTCGGATGGCTTGATTATAATCTTCAAAAATCAATCTTTATCTTTTAGATGTTAAACATTTATTCTTGATATTGGCAGGAAATTGCCGTTATAAGTCATTTACGACATCCAAACATTGTACAGTATTATGGATCTGAGATGGTAATAAATCAATTTCCTAAAATCAATGCACCCCATTTTCTTCTTTATTTATCCTTTTTCATTGATTTATGATAACATTTTAAATATTCTAAAGATTTGGTATAAACAGGTGGATGACAAACGTCGTATATATTTGGAGTATATATCTGGTGGGTCTCTTCGTAATATCCTTAATGAGTATGGCCCATTGGGTGAACAGGCTATTCGCAGCTATACTCAGCAGATTTTATCTGGACTCTCTTACTTGCATGCTACCAATACGGTTTATACGTGAGTTTTTTTTTTGTTGTATCTTATGCTTTAATGTACTTATAATGCTAACAACATCACTTTTATTATGTTTACTAGTTCATATAGGGACATAAAAGGAGGAAACATATTGGTTGATCCTAATGGATGGGTGAAATTAGCGGATTTCGGGATGGCAAAACATGTAAGTCGTATAGATAACTTGCTAGGGATGAGCACGGTACCCGTTCGGTACCGGAAAAACGAGAAAAGTGGATACCGGTACGGTACTGGTGTTTTACCCGTAAATACCGGTACCGAAAAACGGGAAAGTAGGTATCGTTCTGGTTAATGCGTTGGAATGTTTTGATTATACCATCGAAATCGTTCGTTCTGATAGTGACTACACGATTCTTAGAGAATATTAAGTGCTCATATGGTTTGATTTACACAAATCGGTTCAGTGTTTTGCAAATCGGTTCTATTATTTAACACACAATGTTAGCAATCTGACGTTTGGTCTCTTGACTTGTTGCATTTTGCAGTTGTCAGGACCAAACGACAGATTGCTAACATTGTGTGTTGAATAAGAGAACTGCTTTGCAAAACACTGAACCGATTTGCGTAAATCAAACCATATGAGCACTTGGATAATCTCTAAGAAACGTGTAGTCACTATCTGAACGAAAGATTTCGATGGTACAATCAAAACATTCGAACGCATTAGACTTAGAGTAACAAGAACGATACCTACTTTCCCCGTTTTTCAGTACCGGTACCGGTATTTACGGGTAAAACACCGGTAAACACCGGTACCGTACCGGTATCCACTTTCTCGTTTTTCCGGTACCGAACGGGTACCGTGCTCATCCCTAGCAAGTTATCTATAGGACATACGTGTTTTGCCATCCCGAAATCCGTTAATTTTACCCATCCATCAGGATCAACCATGGTTTTAAAAAAGGCCGAGGCGTCCGTACTGAGGCGCGCCTCGAGGCGGAACGGAGCAAAAACGCGTATGAGGCGGCGCCTCAGGGACAGAAATAATACGTACGCCTCAGTGGAGTGAGGCGCAAGTTTCGGTTCGAGGCGGAACGTATTTGGGCGAGGCGTACGTTTGTTTTTAGGCACAAAAAATCGAACTGGAGTTGAGTATAAAACTGCCCCACGCGGGCCCGGGTTTTTCGGAGCTGCATTCGTGTCCGCAGGTGCGGGCACGCATGAGTTCAACCAAATTTCAGCTAAGAAACTCATTTTTGCACCCCCCCTGCGCGCGGGTAGGACTTGTGGTAAAACATGTCATAAAGCTACAATAGAGTAGTAAAGTCTTTACCTTATAAACATCCACTCACTTTGTCCCCACACCAATGTGGGACAAAGTATTTACCACTTTTTGAGACTTTTATTCACACACCCAAAACTTACAACATGTAAGTCTTAAATTTTGCTACTAACTATTAGCTCCATGATCTTAAATGGCATATATAATAGTTTTTCTTTTAATTTTATATGTGGAATCTTATTTATTTCCAAAATATAACATATTTTTTATATTTCTTTTCTCTATGTGTGCTTTTCTTAAATAGCTTTTTTTATGTCTAAGTATTTGATGAAATTTGAATCTTTTTTATGTTTTTAACTACTGAATTTGATGAGAGAAAACTCTTTTTTTGATGTTTAGTAATTATTATTTTATGATATATATAATTTTAATATTTATTTATTAATACCGCCTCGGCCTTACGCCTCGTTCCGCCTCGATACTTACGCCTCGTGAGGCGAAGGGAAAACGCCTCGAAACTCGTTTCCGTTTTTTTAAACCTTGGGATCAACCAGTATGTTTCCTCCTTTTATATCCTTATATGAAGTAGAAAACATCATAAAAGTGATGTTAGCATTATAAGTACATAAAAGCATAAGATACAACAAAAAAAAAACTCACGTATGGACCGTATTGGTAGCATGCAAGTAAGAAAGTCCCGATAAAATATGTTGAGTGTAGCTGCGAATAGCCTGTCACCCAATGGGCCATACTCATTAAGGATATTATAAAGAGACCCACCAGATATATATACTCCAAATATATATGAGGTTTGTCATCCACCTGTTTATACCAAATCTTTAGAATATTTAAAATGTTATCATAAATCAATGAGAAGGGATAAATAAAGAAGAAATGGGGTGCATTCATTTTAGGAAAATTGATTTATTACCATCTCAGATCTATAATACTGTACAATGTTTGGATGTCGTAAACGACTTAAAACGGCAATTTCATGCCAATATCAAGAATAAATGTTAACATCTAAAAGATAAAGATTGATTTTTGAAGATTATAATCAAGCCATCCGAATTCAAAGACGTTTACGATTTCAGTTTATTAGTTATTGGTTCAGACTTTATTGTTTATGTTTATTACTTTCGGTTTGGGCCTAAGGCCATCAAACATTAGGTTATTAGTTAGAAGTCCATTAGGGTTATGTATGTTTAGTATTGGAGTTGTTTATGAAACGGTGTGTGTGTGTATGGGATATAACCGTATGAACGGTTATCCTGGAATCGACACAGGCGACGCAACTCTCCATCATCACACCTATTCATCAAGTATAAATAGGGTCTCAACATTCAAACATTGTAATGCAAGTTTTGTACGTACAGTTTCAAGTTATTCAAGTTCAGTTTGTTTCGGTTAGTTCTATAAATTCAGTTTTTGTCTTTGTTTGATCATGAAGAAGTGGTGCAGTGTTTGTTGTGATTATATATTCAATTGTCCTAATTTCTGTTCTCAGTTATCATGGTCCAGGGAACCCGTTACAACTGATACCAACAATTTTTAAAAAAAGAAAAAAAAACCTTATAAATATAAATGGTGTAGTGAAAAGACTTACCTACCCTAGCTCTTGGGCACATTAATTAGACTTTGCATCATCTTAGATTAAAGTCATCTCCTTGATCGCACACATTTCTCCACTTTCACTGCAGTTCATAAATCAAATAAGTTAAACAGTCAAGAATCAATTAAGTGAAAAAGTCAAACAATGAATGAAATCAGTCAATATACTATTATTTAATCACGAACCTGTTGAAACCAAGAAAAACACGTCCATACGTGCCACCACCAAGCAACCGACCCTTCTTCCAGGGTGAACCATGGCTAGCCAAAAGGTCAGCCCGACCCGGAATTTTGGAACCGTTGGTGTGGTTCCAGTTGAATACGAGGGTGAATGCGGATCAGTGTTGGACATGGTTCCACTAAAAATGTGGATGAAGAAAGAAGATCGAAAATGGGGTTAAAAGATTAGAACCTGAAAATGCCAAAAAAAAATAGAGCATCAGCAATAGGAACTTGCATCTAAAGCCGCAAACAAAATAACTCACCGGAGGAAGAGGGTTGTCGCCGACGGGCCTGAAGAAAAAAAAAAAAAAAAAAACTCAAGAAGGAGGAGGCTCTGTAAGATTTGTGAGAATGAAAGAGGGCTAAAGAGCCATTGCAGTTTTAAATCTCAAACGCGCAAACAAATAGAATTTGTAGTAGTGGTTCGGGGGTCTGGTGGCCGGATTCGGTGGTGGTGGGGATCAATTCTGTGGTGGTGGCTGGGACAAAGTCACTTTTGAAGCTAGTTTCTGCAACACCCCTTTGTGTGTGTCAGTGGACAAAGTTAAAGGGAGGGTTACACGCAACGTTAACATCTTTTCATTTATCATCATCGCTCTCCACTCTTATCGATGCATTTTACTTTTCCTTTTTCTTCTTCAATTGAGTTACAGGTACATAGTACATTTCATATTTGTTTTTCCAGGGGTTTAGAGCATTCTCATCCAAACCACCAAAATTTGTGTGGGGGTTTTTAAAATATAAGAAGTATAAAAAGTGGTTGTGAGTGGAAGAGAGAGAAAATTTTACTGTTTATCTGTATATTTGGGGGACACTGTTCACCCCCCTATACTTTTTAAATATATATTGAAAGTGGTTGTGAGTGGAGGAGAGAGAAAATGTAATATATATTGAAAAGGAGAGAGAAAAAGTGTTTGTTTTTAGTGTAAATATATTGATATAGGAGTTGTTTTTTAGTGGAATGTATGTATATTTTTAATGGATTGGATGTGAATGCTCTTAGAGCATTCAAATCCTGGAAATCAAAATAAGTGTATGGGGTTTTTAAAATATAAAGAGTATAAAAAGTGGTTGTGAGTGAAGGAGAAAGAAAATGTTACTGTTCATCTGTATATTTAGAGGGACACTGTTCACCCATTATAATTTTTTAATATATATTGAAAGTGGTTGTAAGTGAATGAGAGAGAAAAATGTAATGATAAAGGTATAAAAATATTATTTAAGAAGGAGAGAGAAAAAAAATTTGTTTTTAGTGGAAATATATTGATATAGGAGTTGTTTTTTAGTAGAATGTATGTATATTTTTAGGGAATTGGATGTGAATGCTCTTACACATTATTATTCAAAGGAGACTTTATATATCGGGTCGGTCTTAAAAACCTGGACCATGAAAACCCGATTCGGGAAATAACCAAACCCGAGATTGGATTTAGGGTCGTGTTTCGGGTTCTATTATATGATGTATTTGGGTATCGGGTTGGGTCGAGTATTTTCGGGTCGGGCCGGGTAGTGTAGTTTGCTCACCCCTAGTGGGGATAGTTGAGAGGAAGAAGATGAGTAGTGGATTTATGTGCAAACATATAAAGGGGGTGTTTGACCTAGCTTTTTTAATGAAGTTTGTAACTTTTTTAGCTTTTTTTTTTTTTTTACAAAATAAGTTTAATTTGGTGTTTGCTTTAGCTTTTTAAGCTTTTGCTTATTAGTTTATATAAGCTAAATTGGAGAAGCTTATTTGTGTAAGGGCGTATGATAGAAAATAAGCTATTAGCTAATTCAAACACTTAAAAAAGAGCTTATCAAATAATAGAAAATAATCTTATAAGCTACAAAAATAAAAGTTAGGCCAAATACCCCATATATATATATATATATATAGAGAGAGAGAGAGAGTAAGGATAGTGTAAAAAGTGCTCAAAGTGTGAGAAGTGTATTATAACACTATATATAATACTATATAATACCATATAAATACCATATAACAATATGTAACACCATATAATACCATATAACACTATGTAACACTATATATCATTATATAACAAATATAGTGTTATATTTGTTATATAATGATATATAGTGTTACATAGTGTTATATGGTATTATATGGTGTTACATATTGTTATACGGTATTTGTATGGTGTTATATAGTATTATATATAGTGTTATAATACACTTCTCACACTTTGAGCACTTTTTACAGGATCCTCTACCTATATATATATATATATATATATATATATATATATATATATATATATATATATATAGGGGAGGGTTTAAATGAGAACACCCATTTTTTTGTGAGAATCATGAGAACAAATCTCAGCCACATATTTATATCTCTTGTGTTTTAATGAAAAGGTTAAATTGGTAATTATACAACCCCCTTTTCCATTTAACTTAAACATCATCAGCTTCCAAATAATGAAATCACGTTATCATCAAAACCAAAATAAGGAAATCACGTATGTCTGATTCCTTCAGCGATTTCTTCATTCGTTTGATTTCTTCAACGATTCCAGGGCTTATAAAATCTAATTGAATGAGCTAATCGATCTATGGGTTTTATGGACCAGTGCTTGAATCGTGTAAGCCAGGTATCAATCGATCTCTGTTTTGAAGTTTGTGTTTAAATCGCTTGTTTTCGTTAGTTTTATACAATTGCCATTGTATATTTGTTGTTTGACTCTTGAACTTTACCTAACTGTTGTTTTGTTTTCTCAATTTTGGGTGATTTGGTGAATAAGGATTTTAATATTAGGCGGTTCTACAGACCAGTTTTGAGTCATACTCATTGTTTATTCATCATCGTGATTGTAGATTTACTGATTTTAGGTGGCTATCTGATGTATTTTTTATGACCTGTATTGAAATCTTGACAATTGGCACTTGGTTATTAGATGATGATGATAAAGGATTAGTTTTTGGTTAATTGTTTCTTCTTTTCCATTAAATGTCTTGATATGTTGAACTTAAGGATAAAATATGGGCATGGAAAAGAAAGACTGTGGTGTCCTTTCTCAATGCACACAACCTGTTTGTTAAAATGCCAAAGTGAGTTTTGTGTTTTGCTTCTAATTTGCATAGTTTAAATAAAGTTCCAGTGGTCAAAAACATTATATAAATTCAGTATCCTATAAGTTAAAACATTGTTTAAACTAATTTATTATGTTTATGTAACTGATAGTTTGTATCAAACCTTTTTTATTTTAACTGAAGTTCATTTATTCTTTTGTAATAGATCTTACACATGTGTAGATTTGTTCAGTGTCACTAGCCGGTGGCGAAAACCATATTGGTACTAGCGGGGTCTGAAAAAGCATAACTGGTGAACGAGAGCTATGATTGTTAATCGACACAAGTCATGTTTAAAGACTTTTGACATATGCTACTATTGTAAAAGACCATTTCAATGCTAGAAGATACGAGGACATATATGTATACGTACGTACGTGATACTGAAGTGAAAAAGTTGTCTGCAAGGCTGCATCGGATGGATGAGAATTTTGATGGTGCTGCAAGGATTATTATGTGTTTATTCATATTTATGTATATGTAACAGTTGATTGTACATATGTGTAAGTGTATGTTCTACAAATATGTGAATGTCATGTATTATTATGATGTTAACCTTCATTTTTATGGTTTGTTTATACAATGAATTTCGTTACATTTGAGATAGAAATATGCATGTAATAAACAAATCTGGTTCATATTTCATCACGTATCTTTGTTTGTTTTAAATATCTATTGTTGAATTACACATGCATAAATAGTTCGCTATCACATATTTGTCTCAGTTTTACATGTGTGTAACGATATACACATGTGTAAATTGCTCACTGTTACATATCTATGTATGTATAACAGATGTGCAGCTGAATTACATGTCATGTATAAACTATTCTCTATCACATATATGTGTTTATTTTACATATGTGCAGCTAAATTACACATGTGTAAACTCTTCATTATCACATTTCTCTGTTTGTAATACATATGTGCAACTGATTTACCCATGTGTAAACTATTCACTGTCATCTTTCGATGTACGTTTACATATGTACAGCAGAATTACACATGTGTAACTATTCTCTGTCACATATTTGGGTCTCTTTTACATAATGTGCAGCTGATTTACATATGTGTAAAATCTTCCGATTTATATTTTTATGCAAATATAGCAAGTATTTTACTTACCAACAAGTAGGATTTAACCAAAAGAGTATTATCCATACATCAGATGTATTCAGTTTTCCAAACAAGTCATATAATCTTTTAGATACAGTGTCAACGATAACATAGAAACAAAAGTCATAATCCTCAACACGCAGTACGCATGATAACATGAAAACAAGTCATGATTCAAAATAGAAACTAGTCTCTCTTTTCATTTTTTTGGATAAAGGGCATCGCTCGGCAAACTATATAAACACATAAAAAATAATTACACCATCTTGGGGGCATTCCCCCGTATCATCCCCAAAGCATGCTTTGGGGACCAAAAATACGAAACCATGCATCCTTGTCTCGGGGTACGAAAGAACCGAACATGACTTAGAGTGATATACATACACTCACTTATCCTATCAATGTTACAAAATTATAAATGTTCCGAGCAACACGAGGCATGCCTAAGAAGTATTTTCCGCCGATGGTTTCTTGCCGATGACAACACATAGTGACCCAGTCCAAACTGAAGCAGCCATGAAAAATTATCCGCTTTCTTTAGGCCTTTAGAAACCGAGTAACAAGGCTTTAACTGGACCCTAAGAACATCTGAAAAAACCAGAGATGGGCCTTTAGCTTCTGCGGCAGAAGCAAACCAGCTTGGGCTTGTAAAACCCAACCGTGGGCCTTCAACTGAGTCACAAAACCAAGGCCCAAATTAATCAGCAACGCCGTGACCTTCATACCAGTTGCATTTTATAAACCTAAAACTGGACCACTTGAGCCTGCATAATAGACCCGACTTGGGCCTTCAGCAGAGAACCGAGGTCATGGCTGTGTATACCAGCTCCAGCCTTTGTCCACGCCAGCATAGATAACACAAAAACAGCCTTCCAATACACCATAAAGCCCGGGCCTAGACAACTTCGAAAAAGCTCAGCCTTCATATCCTCAATAGTAGCCCACATATCCCTTTTAGTGGACTTCAGAGAAAGCAAAACAGAGATGTTTCAATGCCCAGTTTGCATCCAAACGACCCATATGTGGGCCTTTAAAACCAACATTTTCCAGATATCACATCCACCAAACTGGTAGGCCTGCAACATCATCTTACTAGCTGAGCCCAGCACGCTGCAAGGGC
Organism: Helianthus annuus; assembly: GCF_002127325.2. Taxonomy (NCBI): domain Eukaryota; kingdom Viridiplantae; phylum Streptophyta; class Magnoliopsida; order Asterales; family Asteraceae; genus Helianthus; species Helianthus annuus. The sequence continues at coordinate 14,857,191 of NC_035438.2, forward strand.
CCAAACTCATCAGCACTATACCCTTGTGGTGGGTCTTCATAATCCTAGACATAACCATTTCAAAGCCACGCAATTTAAACCCGGGTTGGGCTGTAGCCTAAATATATCGGACACCAAAAGTACCCACTGGAATTCAACTTGTTTAACTGATGTAGCCAGCTCCAGTGTTTGTGTAGCAGCGAAAAGGACCTATTCCCGGACTCGAGTAACAGCAGGTGAACCAAGGACACATACAAAAATTATATGTCAGCTGCTTTAAAAACATAATGTATATTGCTGATCTGTCACAAATTTTGTATCGCTACACACTGCTCATTGTAGGATCTTAGCAGTCTTAGACTTCAGTACGAACAACGAACCAAGATCTAGTAACATCACTTCTACTTTGCAGATCATCAGAAAGCACCATAACAAAATACTTAGCCATTTTCTCTCAAACGAAATTCTTGATCACATCTTCTCGGTGAATATTCGCTTTCTAAAGTACAATCTTCGTATCATTTTATGGTCTTCTACAACTGACCTCCCAAAGCACTCGTTGTCATTTTACAACCAACAGTAGAATGTGCCATTTTTCTGAAATGTTCCTGTTCAAAGTGAAAAAAGTAAAATACCATTAAGCCATTTGCTTTTACTGTTATCCTAAACAAATAATCCGGCTGACTTACACATGTGTAAATGATAAAAACTGCTCACCTACACGTGTGTAAAAAACCTACTTACACATGTGTAAATTGCATAATCACACCTATTTAATCATACGTCTTTGTAATTCTCAGATATCTTCTTTGTTTTGTAATTCTCAGAATCGGGATGACTTACACATATGTAAATGAGCAAAACTGCTCACTTACAATGTGTAAACAACCTGCTTACACATGTGTAAATTACATAATTACACCTATTTAATCATACTAATTTGTTCTCATGTCGTTGTTACAATGTGCACATCTTATTTACACATGTGTAAATTGCTTATTACACAAATGCATTAGTGACTAAGCTGATTTACACATGTGTAGAGATCTTTAAGCTTAAGTATGATGATGTACACATGTGTAAACTCCATAATTATACCTATTTAATCATACTTATTTGCTCTAATACTGTTGTTTCAATCTGCACATCTTATTTACACATGTGTAAATTGCTTAAATACACAAATGCAATAGTAACTAAGCTTATTTACACATGTGTATAGATATTTTAAGCTGAAGTATGATGATGTACATATGTGTAAACTGCATAATTACACCTATTTAATCATACTTATTTGTTCTATTACCGTTGTGTCAATGTGCACATCTTATTTACACATGTGTAATAGTTACTAAGCTGATAGATTTTTTAAGCTTAATTATGATGATGTACACATGTGTAAACCTACATATATATGATTACTTTTTAAAAACTTAATTTATAATACGTACCTTCACGTGTAGTGCTTTCTTGAAGTTTCGTTGACCTTACTTCTCTCACCATGTTAATCTACATATGCAGAAATTATACCCAAACGATTCACATATCTGTTACAGTCGTAAAGATTGATCAAACCCAATGATTAGAGAGAAAGTTATGACTAAACACACAATGTGAAAAACACTCAGTTTTACAACTTGAATATATTGATCATTCAATGGTCCAAACTTAAGTCTACCAAACTGAAGAACAACAACATAACATCATAGAAATAATATAAAAGATATCTGAGAATTACAAAACAATGACAAAATTCATGCCATCGATTTGCTAAAAAAAGCTAATATCCACTTAACAAAGTTCATAGAAAATAAAACTTTACTAAAAAAATAAATCAAATTTCTACCTATAATTTGCTTAAAACCATATCTCAAATCAATACAATTTGGAGATCCATAACCAGATTATAAATAAATCAAAACTCTTGCCATTGATTTACTTAAGAATAATTAATCACCAACATAGCACATTTCAGAGCAAACAGAGCCCTATTAAAAAAATCAAAACTTTAGCCATCGATTTGCATAAAATTAAACATCAATTTCTGTTATAGCTACAAACAATAGTAATCCAATCACATTAAAGCACCAACTAGCCTCACATGAACGTATAATTATGATAATTTCAAGCTATAGTCTACCAAAAAAACACAACAGAGCTAAAATTGCATTTACATTTATATAGTTTATAAAAAAAATAAGACCTTATCAAACATAAATAAAAAATTCAGCCAATAAATTGCTTAAAAACATGATAATCTAACATCAAATCCACACAGATTCGAGAACCAAATCCGACATATTCGATCACTTACAACATGACGACGTTGCTGATAAGAAATAGAACTAGCCATAACTGACGGAAGAACAATCTCGTGAACGTTACTGTGTCTCGAAACCCTACGTAGGAATGGTTTAGTCTCGAAATTTCTACCTTCTTCAATTGATGAATGATGCAAATCATTGATAGTTTGGTAAGACAATCCATCGAGTTCATTAACACTGATGATGCAGAAGGTGGCATGATTGGAGATGACGATGATGATGTTCGATTAGGGATGAAGGTGTTGGTGATTGAGATAGGTGTTCAAGACTGGAAGATTGGAAGGGTTTTGACAATAAAGCCCCTTTAGCCTTTTAATTTAAGTTTTCTTCTCATTTAAACCCTTTCTAATCTTAGCCCTTAATTTATGATGATCTATGGATGAAAATTGTTCCTAGTGTTCTCACAAAAATCTTTGTTCTCAAGATAACCCTCCCTTATATATATATATATTTACTTATTTAAATAAACAATTAAAATTACTAATCTACCCTCATGTGTAAGTCAGATAACTAGACTTAATTTAAAATTTTAACCTGTTAGGGCTAAAGGACGAATGGTGTAATGGGTTTGACAAATAAAGAATTGTGACTGTAATTATTAAAGTTAAAAGATATCTGTTGCAATCCGGTACAAACATAAAAGACGAAAAGTGTAATTTACCCTGATAATAAATAAATAAAATGTAACACGTTTATGAGCTTGGCTATAGGAAGGAAAAGGAAAATCTTTCTTTCTATAAGCAAGGAAATGTATACATATCCATCTAATATGACTATGAAAATCTGAATCTACCAAGTAACTAATAAAACCCAATTTTTCTATTAGACCTTCTATACAAGACTATAACTATCTAAAGACTAGATCATCTATACATTTAACATAAGTTACCCGAAACTTGCCCAAATCCCTAGCTAGATGGTCGAAAACATAACATTATAGCCCCGTCCCATTAGCTTGGTATATACCAGATATATACTGACCAACTAATAACAACCTAACATAAAATCATACACTATTCTAGCAAAAGTTTATATGATTTTAATTAAAACACAATATTGTCTACCTTATTAATTAGATATTTCTTAAGCAAACTCTATATCCTCTCAGATAGAGGTAGTTGTGTTTTTTTTAACTATCTAAAGACTAGATCATCTATCCTAATCTTTGTTGCCAACCTCCGATGCCAACATTATGACTTAAAAGAACGTGCTTACCTATAAATTATATAAAATGAAGTATGACCTGTGTTGTTTCCACAACTTTTTAAAAAGGTTTATTCTCAAGCATTCATTATCTAAAACACAATCTGTGCGTTATTGAACCAAAGAACACCATCAAAATTTCAAAACCATTTAATCTTGTATGCATCCACCAATATACATCACTAGTTACAAGCCACATGCACAAACCCCATCATCAGTAGTAAAAAAAAAAAAAATCAGTCACAAGCCACATTGACAAACCCCTTGATCCTGTAAAAATCTGGCTATTACATATAAGGGGTAAAGTTCTTATACAAATAATCTTAACATACTAAACATACAAATTGAAAGAAAACTCAAAAAGACAAGGTGACATTTTTGTAATTATCAATAACTATCAAAGTTACTCTATAAATATACCTAAAAAACCTAACCCCCCACCCCCCAACCCCAAAAACCTAAAAAAAACCTAAACCCCCCCCCCCCCCCCAAGCTAAAATGTTAAAAACTAAATCCCCAAAAAACCTAAAAAATCTAAAAAAAATAAAAAAAACACACAAATTATTTTATTTTATTTTTTTTAACATTTTTTATTAAAAAATCGCTACTTTTAGTAGCAGCAAAAAAAAAAAATTAACAAAATGTAGCGATTTTTTAATAAAAAATGTCAAAAAAAAATTGTGTTTTTTAGGTATTTTTGGTTGAGTTCACATTTGTATAGTAACTTTGATCAGGGGCGAAGGTTTGTTGGTGCCCGGGGGTGCACCCGCCCACCCCAATATTTTGGTTGGAAGTGTATAGGTTCCGGTTTTTTGTCCGGAAATTTTAAAAATTATATAGGATCGCCTCCCCCCAATTATTTTTCCTAAATATTTATCCAGTATATAAATTAAAGTAAAGTTTGTTACCACTTTGTATATAAGTGATAGGTAGTTCTGTAAATATATTTTAACTCCTATTTATTTAACCCTAGGTTACCCACCACACAATAAACTTAATCATAAATTTTTATGTCTAAAAACGGGTCCTTTGAATGAATGAAATTTTTTAGTTTTATTTGGAACTATTATTATTTGACTTGACCCGAATCGATAGCCGACCCGACCCGAAACATAACGATAGGAAAAAAATTTTGGGTCCCATCACTTTACGCCCCCTCAAAACTTTTGGTCAAGCTCCGCCACTGACTTTGATAGTTGGTGGTAATTACAAAAATGCCACCTTGTCTTTTTGAGTTTTCCTTTAATTTGTATGTTTAGTATGTTAAGATTATTTGTATTTGATCTTTTGCCTACATATAAGTAACTGTGACAAAGATGGCCAAATAATATATGTAACATTAATATATAAAATTATAAATATAAATCCTTGTTTGTAAAACCACAAGAACCATAGAATCCTTGGTCTACCTATAAGTAGCCAAATTGTTTCACACATGACACAACTACCACCCGAGTAAACTCGAATCTTTAACACGGGTCAGGATAGCATTTTTGGTGTATGCATCATCTTCAAAATAAATTACACCATGCTTAAACACACCTAAAATCTACTTGCATATATCAAACTCGAAAGGATCTTATAAGAGGCATCTCAACTGAAAATCAGAGATCCTCGCTGCAAAAACTCGATGGCACAACCGCAATTTCCAAACGACCCGTCCATTCTTCACCTGGTTTCAAAGTAATCGGTTTCTCAATCGCTGCGCCATCGACACATAGCATTTGTTTGTACTCATCATCTCCAAAATCAGCCATGGCTTTTGACTTCTTTTCCCATGGGTTCCACACCACTAGATTTGTAGAGATCACAACAGAAAAACGTTATCTTGAAAGTCAAAACTAAAGAAAGGGTGTGATTTGACTTTTGTGGTCAACCGGACAAAGTTTTAACTTCAAATGTGACATAGTTTTTTATAGTTTTTACGGAAGTTTGATCGTTAAATTGAACTCTACGACAAAGATTGTAGAACGAACTATGCTGTACGTTAACCCGTAAAGAGATTCACATTGACTTTGAATTTAAAAAGTAGCCAAGTTGACCTTAAAATGTCAAAGGATGCATCTGTCGCTATGGAAAATCGGTTAAATTATCAAAAAGGACACGATATACGTCCACAACTATAAGTCGAAGATATGTTGTACTGCTTAAAGAAAGAAACTATACATATGTTTGACTTTTTGTGGTCAACTATCAAAGTTTTAACTTCAAAATACTCATTGTTCTTTAGATATTCGAGAAAACTTAAAAAAAAAATATGTTAAATTTTTATAACAACCCCGAATAGAACAATGGGTCCTTAAGTTTGTAATACAATCAATGTTTATTTTGAATATATGAAAATTAACAAGTTGACCGGAATTGTCAAAGGCTGCATGATGGATAATATAATAATTAATGCAAAAATCAGATTATTGCTTACCAACATCGGGTAGCCCTTCCTTTCTCAACACATATGTCCGCTTCCTTTCATGATCAAGTACAGCTATACAATTAGGAGAACTAAGATAAACACGATCAATCTGAAACAAACAAACAATCAGTCCTTTCAAAAACTATTTTTTATAATAAAATTTAATATACAAAGTATTTATGACTACGCCTATAGAAACACAATAAGTAGAAACTAGAAAGATTTACCTCAGATTCAAAAGTAATAGCATCTCCTTGTTCCGTAAACCGTTCTCTTTTGCAAAGGTTGTCAAAGTAGTCCATTGTTTCTAGCCCTTCAACCCTCACTTCACTATGAATTACAATACTATATTTTAGTAATAAAATTATCAAGATTAAATAAATTTTTAAACTAATGAAAAATAGAACACATAGATCCATACCTTATGTCAGAAACAGAGAAATGAGAGTGATAAGCAAACGAGAAACTAAAAGGCTTCCCGTTAACATTCCTAACACGAGATATCAATGTCAAGTTTCCATCCATCCCAAGAGAGACTCTAAGCCGAAACTCGAAGCTGCAGAAAACAAATTTCATTTACGGGTCAAAACTTATTTGTAACGGGTCAAACGGTTTAAAATCCAAGAAAAGTTTACAACCTCCTAAATTGGTATATCCATAACTATATCATTATAATTCTTAGTTTTACGTTTTCGAATGCAAAAAAAAAAAAAAAAAAAAAAAAAAAAAAAAGAAACCCAATAAAGAATACCCATTTGGGTATTAATGTTTTAAGATGATATAAAGCATTTTTGTTACGCTTATTATATACAAGTTCACATTAATTGAAGCTAACGTAGAACCTGTGTGGCCAAAACTTGAGATCTTCATCAGACGGTTTCAGTAGCAAATCGACAAAAGATTTCCCGAGCGAATCATTGGATGGAAGAGGTGGTGGGTCGTCATCGACCGCCCAAATTTTGTTTCTTGCAAACCCATGTTGCTCAAGTGAATCACAGTTACCAAACTACATCGAGATGTATGTACATAAATGCGTAAGTGAGTTATGCTTGTTGATTGCATGCTAATGCATGGGAATCGTAGATATACCTGAGGAAAACATATTGGAATACCTCCTCGCATTGCCTTTGGGGGCTTAAGAATCCCCTAAAATTGTCAAATACCAATATCAAGTGTTATCATTTTATAAAATAATAAAACTGGATCATTATTTTAATAAATACTTTTGTAATCATATTTAATATATTTACTTATATGAAACTAAAAGAATGAACCAGAAACCATATGGGAGTTTCGACACCTCCTACGGCTTTGACCCTTTTGACTAGAGCTTATGAGGCCAGAGCCCGTTTTAACACGTAAGTTCAAGTGTTTACAACCTAGATCATTATTCAAAACGATAATTTTTAATCAAATTTAATAAATTAATTACTTATGAACTTAAGAAATGGCACAAGAGGCAATCTAAGGCAACCAGGCCTATAGTTTATCATTTTATACCGTTATCCAACGCGTATGACCCGCCCATTTGGCATCGCATAGCAATCTAATCTGTTTACGTAACTTTGAATCTAACCACGATGTTACAAATCTAATCGTAAAGGATCAATCGGTTATAGATTCCATCCGATCTTTGAACCCATCAACTATTTGGTAGACAACTGAAAGCTTGAAAATTTATTATCATAAACACAAATTAAGAGAAAAAGGCCACACCTTGCTACTCGTAAACAAAAGTTCTTCGCCTCTTTCATTTCTCCATGAAATCACTTGACCACCATGCAAGCTAACCTGCGAAAATGAGCAGATACAACGACTAATTAAAACAAAAATTCTATAAAATAAATAGACATTCCAGTTTTACCAAACTAACCCTTGCGGAACTTCCTTGCGGATTCCGAAGCACAATTTGCTCGATTCCATTCCAGTCCTTTGTTGTTTCAAGCGCCAACTTGGAATCCCAAACCGCCGCAGAATGCCCCATTTTCTCTCACACAAACCCTATTATATCCCCTAACGCGTTTCTAAAAAACCTTAATCGCACTTTTCGAGTACGCGTAATGCCGAAATCATTCAAGAATCGGTGCCAAAATTTTAAAAACAATATTTTGTGATCTTTAAAATCCAGGACTAGTTAATCTGATATTTGCATAAATAGACCCTCAAAATATTCCATCGCATCAGTTTTCAAGATCGGATGCTTCGGTTCCGTTCATAGCACCTAGTAGAGGATAAGATTGACAAAAGTCAAGAATTTTGATGCATGAATCTTTACCTTATATTCAACCCAAAAGATTCAACCGAATTTTCAAACAAAAGCAATCAACTTTAGTCTAAAACAAGCAAAAACACACGTTGTAACAAAGTTTATCCATCGCTCTCAGAAGACGAGTCCACATTAAGGTTTCAAGACTTATTCCTAAAAAGTTAACTTTTGTTGAATACAAACCAGAAAATGATAGATGCATGATCTCCTACCTAAACTTCAACAATAAACAAATAGTTCAACCAGATTTTTTATACATATACTTCAAAGAATACCCGAGTCGACTTCACAATTTAGAAGGAAACTATACATATTTTTTTTACCATTTTACCCTTTATAATATATATTAACAAATCTCTAGAGGCATGAACTCCTACTTAATGCCCAATACATAAAATCCAACCAAATCTATCATGTGATACGAATCAAATGAAGTATAAAATAGCGAAAACGCAGGAAATAAGATGCAACCCGTTGATAGAAACATATCAACAACTAGTCATTAATCTTTACAAAAATGGGTATCCAAAAAACATCAATATTTAATATGTCTTCCAAATTTAAAATTTAAAATTTAAAATATTAAAAAGATTGTAAATTTATTAAAAAAAAAAAAAAAAAAAAACTTTGAACATAATTTTGCTACCAACACTTCCATGGAAAATTTCCAACAAATAATTCCCAACATTCAATAACCAAACCCAAATCCCCAAATCAAATCAAAATCTCACAGTTCAATTCAAAAACAAAATCTTTAATCACCCATTAATTAGGGTTTCTCATCAGCAAATTGAAAGTTCAAAGTTCCAAACTTTCCCCCAATTCAAGAAATCAAAATCTTTGAAACACATACATCCCACATTACCAAACCCAGTTCCTCAAACACTGGATCAAACTTCTGCAACAACAAGAAACTAAATCTATAATAACAACAGTAAAGAAAGAAATAATGGAATCTAAAAGGGGAGATAAATTAATAAACAACACAATAACAATGACAAACAGGAGGAAAAGATAAACAAGATTCACTCACATTGATTGTTTTCAGATGTGTCAACCGCTTCAAGTTAGAGAATTTAAGAAGCTTGAATAAAGTTTTTATTTTTGTTTTTGCTTTAAAAACTAGACAACAAGAGAATAAAGAAACATGGGGTAAGAGTGAAAACATGTGCCGTTAACAAAAATAATATAAAATATGTAAACGTTAAGCAAAGACTGGGGGAAATAAATCTTGAAATTTCAATTTTTATTCGCTTGGAAAATACGTGAGGGACATGTCAAATTTTGTCAAGTGTACAAACGGTCAAGATTTGAAAAGGTGAAAAGAAATTGAGGAATTCAAGATTTATTTAATTATTTTTAATTTAAATTGTCAAGGGGGGAGGGCAAATGGGCCAAGAAAATTATAATAGATTGCTAGGAAAATTGGTATTGAATAAACCAACCTTTAACGAGTTGGTAAATAATAATCCAGCCTATAGAATTGGTATATAATAATCCTACCTATCAACATGTTGGTACTCAATGAACTTTCGTTAATTTTTTTTAACTGAAGTTAGTTTTTAAGTTTTATTTATTACACAAACAGTCCCTGTAGTTGTAATTTACTAGTTTTAACTATTTTATAAACCTCAAATCGAGGAAAAGGAGGATTTTCGAGTGGTTTTTTTGTTTCATAAAATAGTTAAAACTAGTAAATTACAACTACATGGACTGTTTGTATAATAAATAAAACTTAAAAACTAACTTCAGTTAAAAAAATTTAACGGAAGTTCATTGAGTACCAACATATTGATAGGTAGGATTATTATATACCAATTCTGTAGGTTGGATTATTATTTACCAACTGGTTAAAGGTTGGTTTATTAAATACCAATTTTCCTAGATTGCTAAGATGTTCACTTTGAAACTTATTTTATAGCATGAATACATTTAGACCCCTTTGGTTTTTTCAAGGTCGTTTTTAGGGCGCGATTAAACCTAAAGCATGAATTACTCTGTATTTGCGTTAAGAGCATCCACAATGTATAAACTGTCATCTTAGTATCACAAGTGAAATTTTCTTAAAATGATCTCACTTTTCTTATAATGTACAAATCTCCGCAAACCTCGTTAAAAAATATTATGTATACATATATATATATATATATGTGTGTGAGAGAGAGAGAGAGAGAGAGTGAATGTGAGTGGGGGACCCAACAAAGAAGATCGTTGGAATACACCGTAAACTGAACGGATAAAGAACACCACATTATGAAGGAAAAAAAGGAAAAAAAAGTAAGTGTAATTACAAAAGAAAAAAGTATGTTGTTCATTGATTATTTATAAAAGAAAAAAATATGTTATTCATTGATTATTTAGATAAAGAATTTATTTAATTTTTATATAAGTGTAGCAAAGTAACTAGTATTTACATCAAATGATGATACATATTAAGTAATCCCTCCGTCCCATTAAAAGTGTCATATTTTGAATTTTCAAAGTCTTTGTTTATAAACTTTGACCTTAAATAATTTTGTTTGTGTTAGATAATACTTCATGAAAATTATATGATTTGAGTGTGTTTTACAAGTGTTTTTATCGGGTTAATTTTCATCAAGTTTTATATAACACAAAAAATATATAATTAAAGTCAAAGTTTATAAATAAAGACTTTGAAAATTCAAAATAGGACACTTTTAATGGGACGGAGGGAGTAACTAATTCTTCTTATAGCCTAAGGTTTTTACACATGGCCTTTAAAATAACTTAAAGATGACATTGTTTTTTTAAATGGTTATTAGATTAGACTGCTTATCCACACAAAATAAATTTGGATCTTAGGGGCTGTTTTGGCAATATCTGAATGGTTAAGTGTTGAACCAGTAAGAGATCTGAACCATTAAGTGTTGAACCAGTAAGAGGTCTGTAGCTGTAGTTTTTTAGATATATATTTATATGTTTGCAGAGTAGTTGGAGCTTTTAATAAATAAATAAAATGACCAAAATAGAAATAACTAAAAAAACATAATACTAAACGTGTCAATATATGTTTCTTTTGGTTTGTTTATCATTATTATTTTGGTTTTACACAACTACTAACGATAGAAAGAAGTTTATTATTATTTTGGTCTTAAATAGCTACCAATGATAAAAAAACACAAGTTAAGAGATATACATTTTTTACAGTTTTTAAGTAAAAAAATATCAATATTAACCATTTAAGATGGCTATTTTGGAAAATATTTTAGAACTAATAATAAAGGATTACAGATAATATATTAGAAATACTAAATTAATGATAACTAAAAATTTGATTTTTCGTTATCTTTAGAAAAAAATTTAAAAAGTTAGTGTGTTAAAAAGTTCATTATCTTAAGAGGTTAAAATAGTCATTTTTCCTAAAAGTTTGTAGCTCCTTTTAAACGCTTGTAGTAGGAGCGTTCAATCAAAAACTTCAAGCTTCTTACCTAAAAGTTTCAAACTCCTTCAATCAGACAATGCTTTTTATTGAGTATGAATTTTTTCTTAAAAGCTTAAACTTAGAAGCTTCTAAGAGCTTCATGCCAAACATACCTATAGTCGACATATCTAACGTAGTAACTAGATATAAAATATATCAATGAGATTTTTTGGTGAGGTATATGCTGTAGCTCCTTAAGATTTTTTGAAGGTATAGTTAATCTAATGATAAGTTTCAAAGATAATTATGATTGAAAATTTATGATAAGTTATATGTGGTGAGAATTAAGTGACATGTAGATGCAAAATATGAAAATGAAGGCTGTCGATTAAAGGTGAATGGATTACTTTTGAATAAGAAAAGATTCCAAGTATTCATAATAAGTAAATGCATGTCATTATGTCAAGTCAGTCTCTCGTGCTAGTGAAATGATCTTAACTCAATATTATCTTTGATGTAATACAAAATTAGAAATATTGGATTTTAATAATTTTAACTATTTACTGTTGGCCGACAACAGTCACAACTTTAAAAATAATTACTGGCAGTCCCAACTATTAACATATTGGCCTCCAATGGACCTTAACTAATAGAACCCTAATGTCGTTAGTCTCTGGTTGCCTGAAAAAACGTATTTAGCCAGAACAAGATTCCTAAAGGTCCTATCTAATGTTACAAAGTGGTTTGGGACGAAAATATTGAGTTTTCTTCCTAAAAAGTTGAGTTTTCCGGGCAAAAATAAGTTTTCCGGCGAAAAAGAAGTTTTCCGGCGACCTCAATAATTGGGGCTTTTACTAAAAAAAAGTTCCTAAAGGTCCATAATAAGGTTACAAAGAGGTTTGGGACGAAAAAGTTGAGTTTTCTGACCAAAAAGAAGTTTTCCGGCCAAAAACGTTTTTTCGGCGACTGGAGACTAACGACGTTAGTGTTAGTTGTCTATTGGAGGCGAATATGTATATAATTGGGACTGACAGTGGTTATTTTTTTAAGTTGGGACTGTTGACGGCCATCAACAAATAGTTGGGATTATTAAAATCAAATATTCCTACAAACTAACATATGTGTCACTGATAACGCCCAATGGTTCTTTTTTGCTAATATAGTTGGATCATGTATCATCACACGCTTATATGATATTTAATATAGTGGATCATGTATCATCGCGCGCTTATATGATATTTAGGTAATGCGTAGTGGGGCGTTTTGGTCCCTCATAGCGCCGGTATGGCGCCGTCTACACCACCACCATGGGCGCTATGCCCAAAAAATTTTTTGAAGCGCGATGTTCATCGCGGCGTGATGAGGAGATGAATTTGATTTTTTGACCGTTACAAACGGTCACTTTAATAAAAAAAAATCAATTTATTTTTCAAACTTTTCTTTAAATCATTCTTCTCCCCTATTTTTTTACCACACACACTCAAACATTCTCATCTCTTCCATATTTTTTTAAAATTCTTGATATTTTATACAATGCATCCATTCAACCGTGGCTTCATTCCTCCCCGATCTAGTGCGGACCCAAACCAAAGTGGTAATCCTACTCGCCCCGTGGCGCCGGTTCCCACTAGACCCAACCCTTTCGGCTCTGGTTTTCTCGATTACAATCAACAAAGTCCCGGGTTTATGAATCTTTTGAACCAACCGCTATCATGGGACCCTAATCTCTACGGGTGGAACCCAAATCAAAACACGGATGGGATGGGGTCGTCTCAAGCGTTTGGGTCGGCTCAAGCTTTCGGCTCCCCACTACACGAACCCGATGTTGTTCCGGAGACGCAACCCGAGGTACCGGATACGCAACCGGAGACGCAAAAAGGAAAAGGAAAAGCAAAACGGGCACATAAAAAGAAAGTGGAAACCAACACCCGAGCAAAAAAAAATGTGATAACGTGGGAGCCCGAAGAGGAGTATGCGTTAACCCGCGCTTTCATCGATGTTTCGGAGGACCCGGTCATATGTATGTTTTTTTTTTCTGTTTTTAAATTTATTTTCTGTTTTTTTTATTTTCTGTTTTGTTTTTTTTTCTGTTTTATATTTATTTTCTGTTTTTTATTTATTTTCTGTTTTTTTTATTTTCTGTTTTTTATTAATTTTCTGTTTTTTATTATTTTATGTTTTTTATTATTTTCAGTTTTTTTTTTAAATTTTGCACTAACATTTTATTTTGTTTTTTTTTTGTAGCAAACAATCAAAGTAAAACCGTATTTTGGAACCGAATACGAGAACTCTTTTTCGAGCTCATGGGTAGAGGAGAGGAATACCGCCTACCGGACTCTATATCGGGGAAGTGGACCGATATAAACAGGAAATGCACAAACTTTCAAACCGTGTACCAATGCTTGTATTCCGGATGGAAAAGTGGAAGTAGCGATGAAGACATTACGCAAGAGGCATTGGTCGAGTATACGGAGGCTAAAGGCCATTTCCTGTACATGAAGTGTTGGCAAATCCTTCGCCATAGCCCCAAATGGGCCATCGTATCTACTCCAAGTGGTCGTTCGGGAAATACACGGCCATCAAAGAGGTCCAAAACAAACGAGTCGGGTGAACCCGAAACGCCAACCTCCGACGCTCGAAACACCACCGACTTGAACGAGGATATTCCGGATGCCGAGCCGGTGGAGGAGCTACCAAGACCGCCCGGAAGAAAAAGTCGGGCGAAAAAACCCGAGTCGTCGTCGATGTCTATGGGAACGGATATGAGTAACGCATTTTCGGAGATAAACAATCGACTTCAAGACATACACGAACTCGGTAATAAACGTTTGGAGGAGAACCGCGAAGTTACGGAGATTATGCGGGATCGACAATGGGCTCATGACTTTGAGTTCTACTCCAAACCGCATGACCACTTAACGGGAAAAGCTTTGGAAATGGCGTTGGCACAAAAGGAGCGGATTGAAAAAAAATATAATCTTTGATTGTGTAATTTTTTTTATGCTAGTTTAATGTTTTTTTTTCTAGTTTAATGTTTTTTAATTTTATTGTACTTTTTTTTATTTAATGAAATGAATTTTATTTTTAAAAAAGTTACAAATGAATTAAAAAATAAGTAATGATTACACAGGGGCTTTATGACTACGGCCTCAAATTGCATAACGTCCCATAAAGCCCCGAAGTGACGTGGCATGCCACATGTTGCATAACGCCCCTAAAAGGGCTTTATGACTACACATGCCTCATAGGAATTTGGTATGCAACATAGGGTCTAGTTTGTATTTCAGATCATTAATGAGGGCCTAATTTGTTTTTGAGCAACAAGGTTTGCTTGTTATGAATTAGATTGTTGTTATTTCTATTAATTTCAAGTTTATATCCCGCCTAATTATTGTATTAGAAGGTTCCCATTTAAATTAACAAAGGGTTGACATGAAAATACATAAATTAAATGGATTCTTAATGTCATTATGTCAAGGCTAAGAAGATAACATTTATTGTATAAATCCTGATATGAATCATTGTCTATTTAAAGTAAACTAATTGTATCATGTAAATTTTACATGTAGATTGTTCCTGAAAATCGTTAATCAAAAGCGAGAGCCAAGAGGAATACATACGGCTTCAAAATACACCAACGTCTCATCATCACAATATTAACCCTAAAGCAAAACGTGTAATCCCTATACCTAAAATCAACAGAATAGGTTTAGAGGTTATTTGGAAAGAAGCCAACAATCCTAAAATGTGTTAAATACCTAAAATAACGTTGGCACTATAGCCCCGACGTTGGTTTTTAATATATACTAGTAACTAGTAATAGTAATAGTAATAGTAATATGACCTGCAAGCGATGCGCTGCGGGTTCGTTGCAAACATCAAATGAATCAGTCAAAACGTTATGTGATGCGTTAACCATATGAAAACCCGTGTTTCAACGTATCCAATTTAACTCAGCGTAACTTGTATAAGCATTGCATTTGGATCAAAATGTAAAGTAAATCAAATTTATACCATACAATCATAACATATTTATATGTGACCTGACCCACACATAGGAATCGTACCCAAAAAAGAAAAAACATAAAAGCGTGTATAAAGAAAAAATGATACGTATAATCAAAATGGATTAATTAGAGTATAAAAATAAACCAAAAAATGACAAAAGAAAACACATTCACATCAAGGGGACATCATGAGTGTTTTGCAAAGTAAAATTGTACCTGTCGCACGTTGGGGGCGCGGGGGGGGGGGGGGGGGTCGAAGCGTAGAGTGACTCGAATTTATACCATCGAATGAAAACGTATTATATTATTATATTTGAACTGACTCGTTTTGGAACAAAATTTAGGCCGAAATGTTTGACCATCCAAAATGCACATAAAATAAGCATAAAGATGTATTATATTTGAAAAGATTTGTTTTGAAAAAAAGTTAGCGTCAAACCGTAGACGAACTCGAATTTATACATACACGTACGTAAAAATACGCACGCAAAAAAAAATAGTTTTTAAAAAGTAAAGGAACGAACGGGGTAAACTCAAAACTTTAAAAACTTGAGAGGGTCAAAATGACATTTTATAAAGATTTTAAAGACAAAAAACAAATTAGTTCATTAAAACAGAAATTAACGATCAAGTGTTATGGAAGAAAAAATAAATTAGTTAAATACCGGAGGGTTAAATCATGCCAAGAGAAGATGATAAGGGGCTAGGGTTGCCAGATGCAAAAGTTGAGGGGGTTTGGTGGAAAGCAGAAACCACCGACTTTGTACTTTCAGATTATGTATAATTGTAATAATGTTACGGCAATCAAATTTGAGTATCATCCTTTTATACTCGTGCTTGCGATTGCTTCAAAATACACTAACTTCGCGTATCTTTTTTTTTCTTCATTCATTCTGGGAGTTGATTAGCCAATGATGTTGTGTATCGATTTTTTTCTTTCTTTTATCGGTTAAAGATGTCATCACGGCTCACAAGAATGCTTATGGGGATAACAAGAAAAGGAAGGCGATACATGCGATTGTTTTCACGGCTACGTGGTGCCTATGGAAATTTAGGAACGAAGTCATTTTCGTTAATAAAAGCGTCAACGTGGCGAACATAAAAGAAGATATCAAGGTGTTGGGTTATTTGTGGATTAAAAATAGATCGATATATAAGAGTATTACGTGGAGGGATTGGTCATTGGTGATTTGGTGTAACTTTAATTTGTAAGTCATGTGTGTTTTGTTGGCCCTAGCGATTTGCTAATGGCCGTTTTTTTTTTTATGAAAGTTGCTGTTAAAAAATGTATAATCAAATTTCAATTTCCAACTATGAGATTTTGTTAGGTATAAAAATTCCATGCTGACTTGTACAATCAACGCTTATGTATTTATTTGGTTGTATTTTTTCTCAATGTAATGTAATAGTGGTTTATGCTAAAAATCAATATAAGAGTATAAGTCTTTACTCTTTAGTCCATGCCTATGTGTTATAGGTTTAACAAATGTTTATGCAATTCTCAGTCTCAGTATTCATACAATTATCTAATTGGTGCATGCATATTTAATTATTATCAACATCAATGTAAAAGAGACCCGTGACTATAAGTTGCATGTCATAATGTATCAAATGCAAAGTTATCTTCCAATTTTAAAATTAAAACAAAAAAATATATGAAAAGAAAAAACTAATGCCCAGAATCCACAGCCAAAAGGAAGAAATTTTGCCAAACTGAAATTTCCAAGAAACAATTCCAACATTCAAAGAACAAACCCATATCATCAAATCAAAATCTCAAAGTTCAATTCCATAACAAAAATCTTTGAAACAAATACATCCCACATTACTTTTTTTTTTTTAACGGAAAATTTCTTTTAATACATCTCGTCTGTCTGTGGGACTTCAATCCAAGACCTCAATTCCTCAAGCTTTGGATCAAACTTCTGTTACAACAAGAAACTAAATCTATAATAACAAGAAAAATAAGCAAAGATTTTATGGAATATAAACATCACACACTTTAGGAAAGAAAGAAACTATAGATAAATAACACATTAACAATAACAAACAGGATGAATACATAAATAAGATTCACACACATTGATTGCTTGAGATGTGTCAACCATTTTAAATAGGATGAAAACACTAACAATTTTTATCCCCATAAATCCCATAATCAAGATTATCAGACTTAATTAAGAGGTGAAAGAGTGTCTTCCTTGTTAGGATTTTTGTTTTTAACACTCATATCCAAACCGTTTAGTAACCCGTCCTTGAAAATTAGAGAATCATCTTTTCCTCTATCTTCAAAATCTTCATCCGATTCTTTCAGCAAATTCCAACATCTTTTCCATGTGATCCTATAAAAACTTTGAGCGAACTCGTTTTTTCTCATTATGGTTTGCATGATGTGGTTGAAACTTGTCTCCATCAGTCCAACACTTCAACCACAACCTTCAATCTATAATGGGAAAAAAACGAGTCTGATCAAACTTTCCAGAGCAACAGGGGCGCAACTATGAAGGGGTCGGGGGGACCCCCCGAACTTTTCGCTCAGTAGTGTTATGTATGTACGTTTCGTATATATTTTTAGGTATATACGTTTTCGACTCCCCGGTTTTATAAAAAAAAATAGGTATATACTTTTAGGTCCGGTGACTTCCGACCCCCATTGGAAATTTTCAAACTTCGCCACTGCATAGCAATATCACAAGGAAAATATGCTGGCATTTGCAGAAAAATAGGATGGAAGATGTTTGTTGGTGCATGTTTGTGACAACAGCTTTTAGATTTGGGTCTTTGGATAGCTTGTAATTAGTGAAACGATAAACGATTAGCGGGTTTAGCTTTGTATTAGTTAGCTAATAGTAATTGGGCCAAACCAAACCCACATTGGGGGACTGGTAGGCGAATTGGGCTTGTCCAATTCGCAATCCATGTGCATTAACCCTAGTCCAGGTTACAAACTTGTGTTATATAAACAAGGCTTTGCATTAGAGTTTAGGTTAATCACCATAATCACTAGTTGAGAGAGAATTCGTAACAGCAAGGGTTTGGACGAATTTGTGTGTTTAGGATCTTGATTGATTGTAATCAGTTTGATAGATAATCAATAAAGATCAGTTTATGGTGATTTCTGCTTCTACACCTTTCTTTGATAATCTGATCTAGAGGATTATGCACTCTAGTTTAGATAGACAATTCTGTCAAGATCCATAGGATTAAGGGACCTCCAATTGATATCAGAGCATTAGGCTCTTGATTGGCTCGGTTCAGAATTGTTTGCTGCAGAAAACTGAAGATTTTGGTTGTTTGGAGGCTGAAATAGGAAGCAAAAAGACTGTTTAGAGTATCTGCATATTTAATATTGATTCCGCATTTTTGTTTTTGTTGTTTTTGCAGGCTTTTGGACGAATTTTGGCTGGAAAAACTTGAAGATTTGAAGATGTGTTCTTCATTGTGTTCTTAATATTTTTCTTAAAATTTGCTGATTTTGGTTGTTTAATCTTACAGGTTTTTGTTGGAGAAGAGATAAAATCTTATCAAATTCTGAAAAGATTTGACCAGATCCCTAAAATTGGAGTTGCTGGTAGACTGGATTCCTTAACAAGTTACTACAGAATTCGCAGATCAGAACCTGCTTTTTTAGCTGCACTGCGTATTTAACAATTACGCAGTCTAGACCTGCGTAATTGTGAGCTGCATAATTAAATCCAAAGGCGACTTTGGTAACCGTGATAATTGTCTTCTGCGACATTATCACGGTGATCAGCGACTTTGCTAGTCGTAATACTGAACTGATTTGCCCGCGTAATTAATCCTTAGCCTACTTGGAACTCAGCGGATTTGACCTGCCTGCGTAACTAACCTCAGCATACTTGGAACTCAGCGTTTTGACCTGCCTGCGTAATTAACCTCAGCGTACTTGGAACCCAACCAATTGACTTGCCTGCGTAATTGTCTAAGTATTTGATTTGAAAGTGTAATTGTTGGAGTATTTAAAAGGTGGAGTAGTTAAAACTGGAGTAATTAGCTACACATAGAGTATTTAATGTTTTCGTGAATAGAAAATTATCCGTAAACGAACTCTGAAAATGGACTGCACAGTTTAAACCGCCTTATTTTTAGGACAAAAAAGAGGCACGAAAATCACGAAAAAGGTTTTGGACATTATATATTATTGGATTCGTATTCTCGAGACAAGTCTAACGGTACAATTTGGTAAAAACAGTTTTCGGTCAGTTTTTTAAACGTTTTTAGCGAGCAGAGTATATGTCGAATTTGAATGAGCTGTTGAAGATGGAATATGAGGTTGGTACTACCAACAAACTGCCAAAGCTGATGAAGGTAGAAGAATACCTTACATGGAAAGACAGGTTTCAGTCCTTTGTTGAATATCAGGACACACGAATGTGGATCTGTATTGAGGATGGGTACGTGAACCCGACTCATGAGTTCGAAGGCAGATAAAGGGTCACTGCTTATGTCAATATGGAAGAAGCTGAGAAGAAAATGTATGAAGCTAAGAAGAGAGCCCTAGCTGCTATAAATGTAACACCCCGAAAACGGTTTTGGTAATCAAACCACGTTAATACTAAAAGACGGGTAAAGTACCGTTAGTGGTAAAAGTAACCCGGTGAATATTAGGATTTTAATAAATAAGCCTAATATTAAATAAAAGCTGAACGAAAGCTTTTAAAGGAATAAAGTTTATAAAAGCCCGAGTTAACGGGACTTAAAATAAACTTAGTCATGAATTCCCCAAACCCACTAATTTAACTAGGAATGTTTAACCTAGTTAATACGTGGGAATATTGTTAGAAATAAGTAGGTTGTGCCCTACTTAATAACTAACCAAACAAGAGGGGCCAAATCTGGATAATTTTGAACTTAGATTAAAATAAGAAATCAAAACAAAACACACACTTAGAGTGTGTGTTCTGTGATCGACCAGAAGCTCCCAGGGAGCCCAAAACCCTAATCACAACAAAATCATCAAATTGAAGGCTCAAACGAAGCTCAAATTCACAATTGAACGTGAATTCATGATCACCTAAGTTAAGGGATCATAAGGTGTGTAAAATTTTGATGATTCTTGAAGTTGTGATGTGACAACCCGAACTTTAATGTTAGTGCCTTGATTTTGCGATCCCGATTTCTATTATTATTTTCTTTCTTGTATCGTTTTATTAAACTTGTTGACCCGTGACCCTGATAAACGTGTTAGGATGTAATGTAGCAAGTAATGAGTGTTGGGCCAATCTGTGTGTTGATTATAAGATTGGGCCGCACCTTGAACTATTGAAGCCCGCCCTCCTTAATCATTAGTATGGGCTGTTTGCCTAAGGTTTTGGCAGCCCATTTTACTTGGGCTTAAGCCCATAGTCACGGCCAGCAAGGAACCGCCCCAAGCATCAGATTATATTCTTCATGTTTACGTAATTTGTATGCACTCAAGATTTTAACCACCCTAAACAAACCCTACACTTCTCTCTCTCAAGATCACGTACGACAGAGGAACCCCCCCTCTCGAAATCCCTTTCTTTCCCTTGGAGCTCATCACTTGTGCGCAGCCTTATTTTCATCTGGTTAGTACAAGACACATCTCGGTTTTTACTTATGAATATATATATATATGTGTGTGTGTGTTGATTAGTTGTGTTGAGTATTTATACATATTGTTTAGTAATAATAATACCCATAATTGTATAATATTGTTTAATTGTGATGTTGAATGAGATTGATTTCATAGAATGCCGTATAAGTGATGTTATGATAGGATTGATATGCTGGAGTAATACATGTAGTAAATTTACTTGGTGATATTGATGATGTGTGAACTGATCTAATGTGTCATGATTATGTAATTAAGGTGTGATTCATAATCAATTCTGGATGTAACAGTAGATGTTAACGGTCCAGTAGAATTGAAGGAACATGGGTTGATATGCCTTGATAGCTTTGAATAAGGAAAAAGGGCGGCCCATGTGTTGTAGTTTGATCTAACCAAAAAAAGAAAAACCCATGTGGGTACTCTAATAATGTGTCAGTAGCAGCCAAGAGGATAGTGTGCATTTATTAATGCCATGATGTTTGTTTGTTAAATGATTATTACTTGAGTGCATGATGATTTAGGGAGGAGTGAACTGAATTGTTATTAGTAGAATTATATTTATGCTAACTCTTGATTAGTGATGGTTTGTGTGTAATCTGGATTAATCGAAGTTATATGTATAATTGATAATCATGTGAAACTTGATATTATGCTACTTGCATGTTAAACAACGATTAGGGATGCATGTTAGGAACTTTAATAAATTCGATGCAAAGGATGGTTCGATGTGCTAGGGTTGATATCGCCAAATATGATTGTTATTTCATGTGGAAATTGTGATGTCTAAATTGTATTTTAACATGAATATTCCTGAACATTAAGAGTGGTCAGCAGGTTAGATATTTAGGATATAAAGCTAGTAAGCAATAGTTAGATTGGAGGATTACTTGTTGTTAACAGATTTATGATTAAAAAGGATTAAGGTTAAATAATGAAGACGTGTAAATGTTGGGCTGTGAACTCATAGGTGATTTGTTTAGATGAAATTGAATATCAAATGGTTGCACATGTTTCGTTGTTATGGGCTGTGCGATCTTGAGCCACCAGCTAGACCCACATCTCTGTGCTTTTGGACTTATAATGTTGGACCTTGAATTATTTAGAGCCGCACCCAAATTACTGGGCTCACACGGATGAGGACTACACACTCAAGCCCAGTCACCGGTTCTGCTTACTTGGGCCCTATCGAGTGGGCGGTACACCTGGTAGCGGGCCATAGGATCTGGGCCCCACCCTTATGTCGTATTTGGTATGAATACCTGCTACAACCTGTGTGATGGTACGAACTATACTTGTTATACTTGTTACGACCTGTACATTGTGCACGTAAGATTTTGATTTACGTGAATGTGAACTGATTATCAGTGGTGATCCTAATAGGATTTGATTGACCAACTGTAAACAAGAAATTAATCTTACCAAGCAAAACTAAGGTGAGTTCATCTCTATTGAGCATGCGTCCAGGTGGTTGGGACAGTCAGTGGGTATCTCGGGGAGGGATAAGTCTTTTGGGTAAAAACGGGAATGTTGGATAATATACTCTTCCTATCACCTTTAAAGTCCCTCCGTGTTGTTTGGTTATCGGGGAGGTAACATGGTATTAGTTAGTAGCGCTACTTAGGTTTGGCAACCTCACCCCGTACCTAGGAGGACGGGTTGTTGAACTAATGACCTAGTCATGACCAATGCTTTGATAGGAGCATTGGAGAAAGGGCAAAATAATTAGAAGCCGTCTTGTATTCGGGTTATTATCAACATTACTTTCGGAATTAAATTTAATGGATTAACTAAACACTTGGTAACCAACGTTTTCGTAAAACTATGAACTCACCAGCCTTGTCTGATACACTTGTTGCATGCTCGCAGGCCGTTAGGTATCTTGGATTTGGGAACTTGCTGTCTGGAGTAGATGGAGTGGTCATGGGTTGACTGAAGGGATTCATGTGATTTACTTATTGATATATACATTGGTTTTGAAACAATTTAACTTTGATTTACTTATTGCTTCCGCTGAACATGTTGGTTTTTCATTTAAACTCGTTGATAGTATTTTTCGTTAATAATTAAGGATTTTATTTTGAAACTTGTACGCGTTCAATGTAATTAGTGGCTCGTTGTCGATACGTTACACACCTAACAGGGACATTCCCTAAGTGGTATTTTGGGGGTGTGACAGTTTGGTATCAGAGCCACTGGTTATAGTGAACTTGGTTTTAAAACGTTTTTATAAAACCAGACTATAACCGAACAGTACCGAAATCGACCATGACACTCAGCTCCAGACTGCGAGGTTCGTTTCTCATTTACTATTGCATAGTATATCTAGTGTACACTTATGTATAACATTACACGTGAAAGCACACTTGGCACAGCAGTATGAGCCCTTATGTTACCAACCCCTGTTATGTGATCTGTTAGTGTGACACTACCCATTGACTATTGTGATTCTTAACCCTGTAATACCTTTCGTTTGCTGTTTGGACGAGGGAACCTTTTAGCGCGAGTTAAGAGGCACTGAGATAAGCATGCAAATTTCCTTGTTATTATGGGTGCACACATAATAATAATGTGGGGTGCATGCGAGTCCCAGTGAGGCTTAACGAATGTGAGAGGGGTTCCGCTCTGTTGTTTAATGTGAACTCTGTAGTCTGTATAAGTCATTAGGAGGTTTGACTCCTACCTTATTTCGACTCGTAACCTTTTCCCTCTTCTCCTATAGAATCATGAGCGGACGAGGCCATGGGCGCGGCCACATTGCTATGACGCAAGCCGAATTAACCAACTTGATCAACACTCGTGTAGCTGAAGCCCTAGCGGCTTACCAGGCTGGTACGATATGTGCCAATTACTTTCTATCCTTGTGTCGTATACTCGAATCTTACTTGTGCGTTGTACATTCTTTCGTTTTAGGCCAACCTGCTAATCAAAACAATCCACCTGCTCCACCTGCTTGTACGTACAAGATGTTCATGGATTGTAAGCCACAGACCTTCAGTGGGTCTGAAGGGGCTGTAGGACTCCTACGATGGTTCGAGAAGGCAGAATCGGTATTTGCAATGTGTAACTGTCCTGCCTGGGACAGAGTGAAGTATGCTACGGGCACACTCGAGGATGGTGCCCTGACACGGTGGAATGCCCAGGTTCAGATGTTGGGTATTGAGATGGCGAATGCCACTACTTGGGATGATTTCAAGGAGTTGATGCGAGAGGAGTATTGTCCTCGTGATGAGGTTCAGAAACTGGAGAACGAGTACTACAATCTGAAAATGGAGGGATCTGAGATTGAAGCATTCACTAGGAGGTCTAATAATTTAGCAACTTTGTGCCCTAACCTGTCTCGACCCCCACATCGGCGAATTGAGTTGTATCTCAAGGGCTTAGCACCAGCTGTTAAGGGGTACGTTACTGCTGCAAACCTAGACTTTCTGCCCCGTATCATCCGTTTGGCACATAAGATTACTGACCAAGAGGTCGAACGTGGCAACTTGTCGCCACGTGTTTCTGCTACTACCTCGACTGCTACTACTACCACACCTGCTAGTGATCACAAGCGAAAATGGAACGATACTGACAAAGCAACCAGTGCCAGCCAATCTCAGAAAAGGGCAGACAACAGCATCCACCGTAGTTTCAGCCAGTCGCCTTCTGTGAACCAGAATCAGAGCAACAATTCACATCAGGGTTCTTACGCGGGAAAGCTACCAATGTGTTATAAGTGTATGTTCCACCATCGCGGGCCATGTGCCCGGGTATGTCATAGGTGCAACAAGGTGGGTCATATGGCCAAAGATTGTAGGGTCTGGCTCCCAAAGC
Organism: Helianthus annuus; assembly: GCF_002127325.2. Lineage (NCBI taxonomy): Eukaryota > Viridiplantae > Streptophyta > Magnoliopsida > Asterales > Asteraceae > Helianthus > Helianthus annuus. The sequence continues at coordinate 14,882,174 of NC_035438.2, forward strand.
AGCCGCAGCAGCAGCCACAGCAACAGGAGAGGCAACAGCCTCAACAGAATCGGGGAAATCAAAAGGGGTGCTTTCAGTGTGGTGATGAGGGTCATTTTAAGAGGGATTGCCCCCAGCTTAATCAGAATGTTGGCAACAACAACAATACTGGGAATAACAACAATGGGAACCATGGTGGGAGCGGGGCAAGTGGAAGAGCATTTACTATTGGCGTTGGGGAAGCTCGCAATGAAGGGCAATGTTGAGACCGGTACGTCTTCTTTGAATGATATTTTTGTTTCTGTTTTATTCGACTCTGGTGCCGATTGGAGTTATGTGTCTTTGGGGTTCAGTCGTCAGTTAGGATTGACTCCCACACCTTTTGTAAATAAGCATGTAGTAGAATTAGCTGATAGTACATCGGTAGAAGCTTCTCATGTTCCTTTGGTTGTAAATTTGACCCCATGGGTCAAGTGTTCGACATTGACCTACTTCCCGATACCCTTGTAAGCTTTGACGTGGTCGTTGACATGGATTTGGTTATCTATGTATCAAGCGGAAATCCTCTGTAAAGAGAAAATCGTGCGTATTCCTCTCCCCAGTGGGGAATCCTTATCAGTCCAAGGTCATCGTAATGGTGCCATGGTTGGCATCATCGCAGCCATGAAAGCCCAGAAGTGTCTGCGAAAGGGCTACCCTGCTATTCTAGCTCTTGTCACCGATTCGCAACCTGAAGAAAGGAAGATCGAGTATCTCCCAGTTGTTCGTGAATTTTCTGACGTGTTTACTGAAGAATTACATGATTTACCCCCACATCGTCAGGTGGAATTTCAGATTGACTTTATGCAATTTCAGATTTCTTCTGGGATACAGCGATCGTTTGGGTTCGCTGGATACTATCGCAAATTCATCATGGGATTTTCGAAGATGGCGCAACTTCAACCTCTTTAGCACAGCGGGGAGCTGTGAATTCTTGGGAAATAAAACCGGGGAACGTCTTTTCAACTTTTGAAACCCAACCCTACAACGCACTGAGCATCGCTTCCATCCGAGGGTACTGATGATCTGGCGGTATACCATGATGGTTCTAATCAGAGTCCCAGTAACACACCGATGCAACATGAGAGGGAGATGGCCACGTGATGGACTTACAGGAAGAACTGCACGAGTCACAACCTACGGTGGAAGCCATGGTCTCTGGATTTAAGTTAGAGGCATTACTTGGACGATACCAAATGCACTACCTAGACCGATCACAAGGGCCTCCCGTATACCCTTGTTTTGAAGGAGCTAAGCATGTGACGACATCGCTGGATGGAGTTATTAGATGAGTACGACCGTGAAACCTGGACGTGCACGAGCTTTGCAGCTCGCTATCAACTTTATCATACCCGATCAGACTCGCCATGTTCAAATTGAAGAACTTAAGGAAGAGAGTTCTCAAGATAGACCCATGCGGGGCATGGGGAAGCAACCTTTGGCAGGACGGACGATATTTGCTGCTTCATGGAACGAATATGGACCTCACTATACAGCAACTTTAGGGAACTGGTGCAGGCGAAGCACACGGGCCTCGATATCCTACTTATCAGAGTTTTGATAGGATGTATTAAAACCTGAAGACCATGTACGGATGACCGGGCCTGAAGGCCCACATAGCCACGCATGAGAACTAAGTCAAGGTTCGATTAACATAGTCATATCCCGATTGTGAGAGTTCGTTGGAACTCAAGACGTAGACCGGAGTTCACGTGGGAACGCAATAGTCGGAGTAAACTCTAGGATCCACAGTTATCTAAACGATTGTGTCAATGTCTGTTATCATTGGCGAATTTCGGGACGAAATTCCTCTTCAAGTTGGGGATGATGTGGCACCTGAGGAAAATACGCAACAATCTTGATTTCTCACTTCATTTCTCTGTGCTTACTTGTCAAATTTCGGGACGAAATTTCTTTCAAGTTGGGGATGATGTGACAACCCGAACGTTAAGGTTAGTGCCTTGATTTTGCGATCCCGATTTCTATTATTATTTTCTTTCTTGTCTCGTTTTATTAAACCTATTCAACACCCGTGACCCTGATAAACGTGTTAGGATGTAATGTAGCGAGTAATGAGTGTTGGGCCAATCTATGTGTTGATTATAAGATTGGGCCGCACCTTGAACTATTGAAGCCCGCCCTCCTTAATCAATAGTATGGGCTGTTTATCTAAGGTTTAGGCAGCCCATTTTACTTGGTCTTAAGCCCATAGTCACGACCAGCAAGGAACCGCCCCAACCATCAGATTATATTCTTCATGTTTACGTAATTTGTATGCACTCAAGATTTTAACAACCCTAAACAAACCCTACCCTCGTCTCTCTCAAGATCACGTACGACAGAGGAACCCCCCCCTCTCGAAATCCCTTTCTTTCCCTTGGAGCTCATCACTTGTGCGCAACCTTGTTTTCATCTGGTTAGTACAAGACACATCTCGGTTTTTACTTATGAATATATATATATATATATATATATGTTGATTAGTTGTGTTAAGTATTTGTACATATTGTTTAGTAATAATAATACCCATAATTGTATGATATTGTTTAATTGTGATGTTGAATGAGATTGATTTCATAGAATGCCGTATAAGTGATGTTATGATAGGATTGATATGCTGGAGTGATACATGTAGTAAATTTACTTGGTGATATTGATGATGTGTGATCTGATCTAATGTGTCATGATTATGTAATTAAGGTGTGATTCATGATACGTGGTTGAAAACCGGTGTTCGTTATTGCGTAACTTTATGTTTTTATATAAGTTTTAATCTCGAACAGCCTACTTTTAATTAGATTTGTATTTATGCAGGTTTAACGAAGTTTAAGGAGCTTTTCGGGAGCTTTATGAGTCACCGGGTTGAAAACCAGAGCACCGGAACGCATTACGGATCAAACGGGAGCGAAACGAGCAAAAACAGAAAGCTTGCAAACGAGAGCCCGTCGGCGACGCCCATCAGAAAAACCCGTCGGCACTCAAACTCCGTAACCAGTCAGTTAACGCGTCGGATGGAGACGTCATCAGCCGAACCCGTCGGCGACGGGGTCATACCCGTCGGCGACGGGCAACAGAAAACTGGAACGAGAAATTTTGTGAAGATGGGGTAAAAATCGATTTCCATTGGTTCTTTTTGCATAGAACTTGGGAGTTACACTGGTTGGAGGATTTTGAATGATATCTTGGAGCCACTAATCATCATCTATCACCTACTATTCAACCTTCTTCATCCTCAACACCCGAATCATCATCAATTACCATCATTCTTCATATTCCCCAATTCTCCATAACCCTAATTCTCTATCCATTCACCACTTCACCACCATCAATCATTCCATAAACCCTAATTCTCCACCATTCCTACATCCTACAAGCTTCAAGATGATTCAATTCGCATCCCAAACATCCGGTGATCAAGCTTCTTCAACGATGAGCGGCTAATCATCTCGGTTTCACCCCAGTGTAAGTAGTTGTTAACTTTAGGGTTTTGAATTGTTCTTGTTTCATCTTAATGACAATTTGTGTTTGGTTTTTGAAACTTTTGACAATAGTATTACATTTGTTACGAATTCGTGAATTGTCGAGCGATGTTAAAAGTTATGACTTTGCGAAATGGTGATATGTAATTGTACATTGTCGTTGTTAGGATTTACTTGTGTTGATTACAAAGTGTCTTTTTGTCCGTTCTTCGGGACGTTGATAGCTAGTAGCACCTAAGTCACGGTACACTAAATCCGTTAATCAAATGCATTTGAGTTGAAACTAAAACTTGTAGAAATCCTAGGTTAACAATTACCGAAACCGGGCGTGATTCCTTTTTATTATTATTGTTCTAGTAACCATTTTTCTTGCAATCGTTAATTAGTAGTTGTTAATCATTCTCATCAATTCATTTAGTTAAAAATCATATCTCTCAATTAAACGAAAACACAAAATTACTCTAGCAAGCTTCATATATAGTGACAATTGTTATAATTCAATCGAATCCACACACAAACCACATACTCTTCGTGGTTCGACCCCTTACTACCACTAACACATAGTTAAGGGTAATTTGGGCTTATAAATCTTACCTTTGACCGGAGCGCGATATTCCAATCAATTCATAATCAATTCTGGATGTAACAGTAGATGTTAACGGTCCAGTAGAATTGAAGGAATATGGGTTGATATGCCTTGATAGCTTTAAATAAAGAAAAAGGGCGGCCCATGTGTTGTAGTTTGATCTAACCAAAAAAAAAAAAAAAAAACCCATGTGGGTACTCTAATAATGTGTCAGTTGCAGCCAAGAGGATAATGTGCATTTATTAATGCCATGATGTTTGTTTGTTAAATGATTACTACTTGAGTGCATGATGATTTAGGGAGGAGTGAACTGAATTGTTATTAGTAGAATTATATTTATGCTAACTCTTGATTAGTGATGGTTTGTGTGTAATCTGGATTAATCAAAGTTATATGTATAATTGATAATCATGTGAAACTTGATATTATGCTACTTGCATGTTAAACAACGATTAGGGATGCATGTTAGGAACTTTAATAAATTCGATGCAAAGGATGGTTCGATGTGCTAGGGTTGATATCGCCAAATATGATTGTTATTTCATGTGGAAATTGTGATGTCTAAATTGTATTTTAACATGAATATTCTTGAACATTAAGAGTGGTCAGCAGGTTAGATATTTAGGATATAAAGCTAGTAAGCAATAGTTAGATTGGAGGATTAATTGTTGTTAACAGATTTATGATTAAAAAGGATTAAGGTTAAATAGTGAAGACGTGTAAATGTTGGGCTGTGAACTCATAGGTGATTTGTTTAGATGACATTGAATATCAAATGGTTGCACATGTTTCGTTGTTATGGGCTGTGCGATCTTGAGTCACCAGCTAGGCCCACATCTCTGTGCTTTTGGACTTATAATGTTGGACCTTGAATTATTTAGAGCCGCACCCAAATTACTGGGCTCACACGGATGAGGACTACACACTCAAGCCCAGTCACCGGTTCTGCTTACTTGGGCCCTATCGAGTGGGCGGTACATCTGGTAGCGGGCCATAGGATCTGGGCCCCACCCTTATGTCGTAGTCGGGCCACTAGCTACTTGTATGTTAACATATGGGTAATGTATGAATTATACGAGTTGGGATCAAGCACACACTTTAGTGGGTCTGGGGCGCATTTGGGCCACGGGTTAGACCCCAGGCCGCTTTGTTAGTTGGGCTACTGCAATAAAATATTAAGTGTTAACATGAGACACGAGTTGATTATGAGAAATATATATATATATATATGTATATGATTCGAATGTTTTATGCGACTAAGTGATAACTTGTACCCTAACTTGCAATGAGAATATGTATTGGTATGAATACCTGCTACAACCTGTGTGATGGTACGAACTATACTTGTTATACTTGTTACGACCTGTACATTGTGCACGTAAGATTTTGATTTACGTGAATGTGAACTGATTATCAGTGGTGATCCTAATAGGATTTGATTGACCAACTGTAAACAAGAAATTAATCTTACCAAGCAAAACTAAGGTGAGTTCATCTCTATTGAGCATGCGTCCCGGTGGTTGGGACAGTCAGTGGGTATCCCGGGGAGGGATAAGTCTTTTGGGTAAAAACGGGAATGTTGGATAATATACTCTTCCTATCACCTTTAAAGTCCCTCCGTGTTGTTTGGTTACCGGGGAGGTAACATGGTATTAGTTAGTAGCGCTACTTAGGTTTGGCAACCTCACCCCGTACCTGGGAGGACGGGTGTTGAACTAACAACCTAGTCATGACCAATGCTTTGATAGGAGCATTGGAGAAAGGGCAAAATAATCAGAAGCCGTCTTGTATTCGGGTTATTATCAACATTACTTTCGGAATTAAATTTAATGGATTAACTAAACACTTGGTACCAACGTTTTCGTAAAACTATGAACTCACCAGCCTTGTCTGATACACTTGTTGCATGCTCGTAGGTCGTTAGGTATCTTGGATTTGGGAACTTGCTGTCTGGAGTAGCTGGAGTGGTCATGGGTTGACTGAAGGGATTCATGTGATTGACTTATTGATATATACATTGGTTTTGAAACATTTTAACTTTGATTTACTTATTGCTTCCGCTGAACATGTTGGTTTTTCATTTAAACTCGTTGATAGTATTTTTCGTTAATAATTAAGGATTTTATTTTGAAACTTGTACGCATTCAATGTAATTAGTGGCTCGTTGTCGATACGTCACACGCCCAACAGGGACATTCCCTAGGTGGTATTTTGGGGGTGTGACATGTGAAATTTGATAAATCTCATAATCTGTGAATTATGGATAAATTATTGAAGATATGGCTGAATTAGTGATAGATATGTGCTTAGGAATCAAACCCTAAGTGAAAATTTTGTATATGATGTTATAATTAGAATGATTTGATGATATACCACAATAGGATAAGTGGGTATTGATCATATGATGAATTTGATGATATAATTATGATTAGAATCATCATATCTGATAGTAATCAGGAAATACTTGAACAAATTGTGTGTTTGAGTATGTAATCCTACTTACTAGCGTATGAGTTTAGTAAGATATGATAAAAAAAATTTGATGATAAGTTCATGTTAAATGATGTTTAATATCATCAAGTATTAATTCGGTAACTTATAAGTTACAAGAACTTGGTAAATAAGTTATTAAAACGGTAACATATAAATGATGCTTACTGAATAATTGACCAAGTAATTAAACGGGTAGTTGAGCTACCTCGTGTAATTATCTATGTCAATAGGCAGTTGACTTTAGAAAGTCAAACTGACCAATGATATGGTCGAATGATAAATTCGACATAAAGATCGTAGGATGGAATAGTCGAGAATGATTATGACTAATTTAACCATCTTACAAATTACAATGATAGTTTGGCGCTTAACAAGCTAGGTGGAAGCTTGGGAATGAAGTGGGTCAAATGAATCAGAAATGAAGGAAAAGCATAAATTGGATGCTAGGTAAGTACATCTTACACTCTTTGTATTAAATAACTATTGTTTTATAGGTTACTAATAATATAAAGTCTTGTTTGAATTCGGATGTTCCGACATGACATGTGCGGTTCAGAACAAAAGACAATAAAGATAAACCATGTTTAATGGTTTAAAAGATCTAATACAGTTATTTAGTCATGAAAGGACTAATAAATAACGAGTTTTGAATAATTACCTTATAAGGTAACTAATACAAATAATAAAGGTAAAACGGTAATTCAATCACCCGTTGACGATTACCGTTAGTTTGTGAAAGACACTTTATAGCGTAAGTTCTAATGGGTCAAAAGCGTCAATAAATGAATCAAGAAATGATCTCGAACGAGAGATTGAATAAGAAAGTAATCAGGGCAAGTATCTACAAGGTACATGTCTTAAACTTATAATGTAAATAGAAATATGCAACAAATACAAAGTGAATGACAAGTTGCATATAGAATATAAAACTTGGAAAACCTGGATAGGATTCATATTCAGGATGACGTTTCCAAGAGAAATTCAGTAGGGATATATATTATTCACAGTCGTGAATAATAAGACAATACTGAACTTAGTTAAATATAAACTTGGACGAAAATAATCCTCCAAGTACGTATTCTCAATAAGGATTTAAATTGAGAAAAATAATGATCACATCGATGAATGTGATTGTATAAATGGTTATAAAAGGAACATTGTAAATGTTCAAGGATAAAATGGGTAAAACTAGTAATTGTTAGTTAGCAATTAAATAAAGTTTTACCAATTGAAATAAATTGAGAAATTACCTACATGGGACGTGATGTGGTAATTATAATAAGATCATGTGTACCATGTGTGGATCGCTTACTCTGGCTAAGTAAGTAGTGAACACATGATACCATGAGCTTCTTATAATGAGCACAGTTATGTCCGATGTGGTAAGGTCGAGAAGAAAGAGAAGTTAAAAGAACTTTGGGGTCAAGAAATTTTATGGGCATACTCGTATAAGTGGTTTTTAAGGGAACCATAAAAACGATGTATGGCGCTCATAGAAATAAATGACCCAAGGGAATTCGTGAAATAAGTCATAGTGGATGAAAGAGCCATGCTTTACAAAAAGGGCATGTAAAACCAAAAGATAAATGACCCGCGAGGTCATAAAAACAAAGGTATTGCCCGTACAACAAGACGATCGAAGTCATTACTTTGGTCGTAGTAAAGAAAGGATGATGATGATAATCATCATTCAGAAATTATAAGACCATCAAGCATGGTCACATAAAGAATAAAAGTTTGGTTAAATAAAGCGATGGATTTCGCTAAGAAAACCAAACAAGTTAAAATAAAGTCTAAATGCATACCTAAAGGGTTGCATTAATAATGACTTCAGTAAATCACCCGGTTGATGGGTAGGAAACTAAACACATGTGTAAACCGAGAGACGAGAACATGGATTTAAAGTCAAAGGACTCGGATTCTGAGTTATGACTAAAAGAATAAGGAGCCCGGTAATGGGACATGATTAAATACGAATAAATATAAACCGAATAACGGTGAGCATGATACAAACCGACGCATAAATGACATAAGAAGTCATAGAGTCGGGAGAAAGGTCTGAAATAAAACAATTGTAGTCACGAACTACAGTCAAAGTAAACGGATCTTAAATTTGAAATCAAATGATTTCCAAACATAAACAAGGTGCATTGACACCAAAAATATATATTAAGAATGATACGAGTAAGAAATGATCTACGGGATCATTATAACCTTCGAGTTATAAATAGTGAAAGAGGTCTACAGGACTAGAATGACCCTAGGGGCCATAAATCAAAAGAATTGAACTATAAGGGCCTTGCCTTAACAAGGTGAAAGCCTAAAGAAATAGCCCACGAGGCAAAGTGAAAGAACCTACGAGTTACTTAAACAAAGCGAGGGAACCAATTGAGAATCCCCGCATAAAACAAAGACTGTAAAAAGAATAAATTCTTAACTGTCAATATCCTGGTATGGTTAATTGACAAAAGTTAAAGAAAATATGCTAAACTAAAATTTCAGTTGTAGTAAGAAATAATGTTTTTATAAACATGAATTCTTATATGAATTTAAATGGTAAATGTTAAAGATACAGGTCTTGACACTGATAGGTGCAAGATGATATATTGAAAAGAAATATTTTCGATAAAGAAAGGTTGAAATAAACCTAAACATGACGTGACGCGATCACGGTCAAGAGAAGTAATGTGAAATGTAATCACATTGTAACCCGAATGATGGGTATAAAGTAACTGGACTAATAAGTCTAGTTAGTGAGACCGGTTAGGTCGAAATTCAAATTAATAATTTGGATAATACGCTATTTATTATGAGAATAGTTTGGAATAAATAAAGTCAATAGATTTACATGATCAAGTGGCCAAACTGGCAACTCGATCAAGTAAACAACAAAGGTCCATGAGACCTCAATAACAGAAAATACTGATCACCTACTGGAGGGACCAGGAGACAAACAAAGCGAAATGTTGGGAAGTCAATTCAAACAAAAGAGTTTGTTTGCTAAAAGTGAAAGATTTCACTAAAGACCTTTGAACAGGTTAAAATAACTGATTCCTAAAGAATTCGATAATAAGAAAGCGATGGATTTCGCTAAGATTAACTAAACTAGTGGAAATAACGAGAGTACATTATTTCAAATTGCATTATGTCGTATGAGATACGTATATGCCTTGTAACTAAAAAGATATTACCATACTTTTCTGGTAATACTAACAATTGGTTAAAATATGAGCAATGCTCAATGGATTATCGAGATCAAATGCATTGAGTTTAAACTAAATGAATTATGTAAGAAAAGGTTTCGAGGACGAAACCTCTTTAAAGGGGGTAGACTTGTAACACCCTAAAAACGGGTTTGGTAATCAAACCACGTTAATACTAAAAGACGGGTAAAGTACCGTCAGTGGTAAAAGTAACCCGGTGAATATTAGGATTTTAGTAAATAAGCCTAATATTAAATAAAAGCTGAACGAAAGCTTTTGAAGGAATAAAGTTTATAGAAGCCCGAGTTAACGGGACTTAAAATAAACTTAGTCATGAATTCCCCAAACCCACTAATTTAACTAGGAATGTTTAACCTAGTTAATACGTGGGAATATTGTTAGAAATAAGTAGGTTGTGCCCTACTTAATAACTAACCAAACAAGAGGGGCCAAATCTGGATAATTATGAACTTAGATTATAAATAAGAAATCAAAACAAAACACATACTTAGAGTGTGTGTCCTGTGATCGACCAGAAGCTCCTAGGGAGCCCAAAACCCTAATCACAACAAAATCATCAAACCGAAGGCTCAAACGAAGCTCAAATTCACAATTGAACGTGAATTCATGATCACCTAAGTTAGGGGATCATAAGGTATGTAAAATTTTGATGATTCTTGAAGTTGTGAAATTTGATAAATCTCATAATCTGTGAATTATGGATAAATTGTTGAAGATATGGCTGAATTAGTGATAGATATGTGCTTAGGAATCAAACCCTAAGTGAAAATTTTATATATGATGTTATAATTAGAATGATTTGATGATATACTACAATAGGATAAGTGGGTATTGATCATATGATGAATTTGATGATATAATTATGATTAGAATCATCATATCTGATAGTAATCAGGAAATACATGAACAAATTGTGTGTTTGAGTATGTAATCCTACTTACTAGCATATGAGTTTAGTAAGATATGATAAAAAAAATTGATGATAAGTTCATGTTAAACGATGTTTAATATCATCAAGTATTAATTCGGTAACTTATAAGTTACAAGAACTTGGTAAATAAGTGATTAAAACGGTAACATATAAATGATGCTTACTGAATAATTGACCAAGTAATTAAACGGGTAGTTGAGCTACCTCGTGTAATTATTTATGTCAATAGGCAGTTGACTTTAGAAAATCAAACTGACCAATGATATGGTCGAATGATAAATTCGACATAAAGATCGTAGGATGGAATAGTCGTGAATGATTATGACTAATTTAACTATCTTACAAATTACAATGATAGTTTGGCGCTTAACAAGCTAGGTGGAAGCTTGGGAATGAAGTGGGTCAAACGAATCAGAAATGAAGGAAAAGCATAAATTGGATGCTAGGTAAGTACATCTTACACTCTTTGTATTAAATAACTATTGTTTTATAGGTTACTAATAATATAAAGTCTTGTTTGAATTCGGATGTTCCGACATGACATGTGCGGTTCGGAACAAAAGACAATAAAGATAAACCATGTTTAATGGTTAAAAAGATCTAATACGGTTATTTAGTCATGAAAGGACTAATAAATAACGAGTTTTGAATAATTACCCTATAAGGTAACTAATACAAATAATAAAGGTAAAACGGTAATTCAATCACCCGTTGACGATTACCGTTAGTTTGTGAAAGACATTTTATAGCGTAAGTTATAATGGGTCAAAAGCGTCAATAAATGATTTATAAAGAAAATGAACGTACGGTGTAAACTGGAACGAGTCATGTAGACGAGATAGTAATAAACATCATCTCGCCAATAAATTCGGTCACTTAGCCTAAACGGGTCAAAAGGTGAGAATATCACCCTTTGACGATATCGACTAATGAATTTCTCGAGTTGTATTTGTATGACTATAGGAATGAATATCGAAAGGATATTTACATCGCTAATAATTAGCAGCTATAAAGGCAGGTATTAAACGGCTCAACACATTGATCCGAATCAGGTATGTATAATGATTCAATTCATCATGTAGAACTTGAGGTTCTATAAGAGTTAGACAAGGTCAAAAATGGATATTCGGTTATCTTTTAGGTAAACCGAATAATTTAAGTTATAATCATGGTGTTTTAGAAACATAATGGTTTCTAAACAAGATTATAGTTAAAGGGTCGATTTTTGGGTCAAACCAGTATTTAAAAGTCCTTCATCGTAAAAGAAGGACTAAAATTGACCAAAACGCCCTTATAAGCTAACTTGAGCAAACGACCTTTAAAGGTTGTTTGGAAACAAGTTTTATGATTAAATAAATACTTAGAATAAGTATAGAAAGTGAAATATGTAAATCTTTGGTCAAATGACTCTATAGGAGTCTTTGTCGTAAAATAACGATCCGAGGGGTAAAAACTCGGAATATAATGATCGCCACATTAAATCCACCACAATTATAGTTGTGGTGGAAGATTACTTGATAAATAATGTGGACATAGTATACTAAGAAGTAAGGAGCATAAGTTATGTGGAAAAAAAGCTTAAAATACCCTTAACGGGTCAAAATAGGCATTTAATTAAAAATGGGTGTAAGAATGTATACAAACCCGAAATTTTGAACCTAATATGATAGACAATATTGTAAATGTAAGATTCATGTGAAATTAGGATCAAACAAACATGTTTGTTTGACAAATATACAAATGGGTCAAAATTTGGTAAAAAGAGTAATAAGCCGAAGACTTAAAAGTCTTAAATTTTGAAGATCCGAATGTTTGATTTTAACTCCATATGATGGAGAATTAAATTACGGTCACGTAGGAAAAAACATGACTTAAATCGGATTAAAAACGAGCAAGTTATGCTCGTTTCTGTAAAAGATAAGCTAGCTGGTTTTATACAGCAGCAACAGCAAACAGTCTGTGTATTTAGATGCGTCGCACCACGCGACGACAAAGGCCAGGGGCCGTCGGGCGACGCGACGGGGTCCTGGTCTGGCGAAAATTTGTTATTTAATTGTTTTTGCGTTTAGAACTTGTTTATACACGTTATAAACTCCCTAAAACTGACTCGTTTCATGTTTTGATGAAATATAGGTTAATGTACGGAGCCGGATGACGATCAAGCTCAATAAGGAACCGAACACGCTCAAGAATCAAGCTTCAGCGAATAGTTTCATTGTCACGTTTTAAACAACGAATTAAATTACAAAATGTTGAAATGTTTTATTTAGTAAAATGTTTTAACAAACTTGCATTTTTAAGTGTATGTTTAATCTTAAATACACTGTTATAATCGAAATTATTTGATAATTGAATAAAATGGACTAAGGGTCTTACAATAAAGATGTCTCTACCCGATGTCATTAAACACACCTTTAAGAGATACACTACTTCGAAAGAGACGTGGGATACATTAGAGAGGCGATATAGGCTAATGCTGATGTGAAGAAGAACTAGATTGATCGGCTAAAGAAACAATTTGCTGTTTTTAAGTGCATGAGAAATGATTGCCTAGAAGAAATCATTACAAGGTTCTATCATCTAATGACGGAAATAGACAACTATGACGTAGAGGGATATATTGATACTGAGATCAATAACAAGTTGCTAGATGTTTTACCTGCTAAGTGGGATATTTATACTCTCATGATTAAGGGTGAAGCTGATTATGAAACTAAAGACTTAGAAGAGGTTGTTGGGAAATAGAGAGCTTACGAGCTCAACATGAAGAAGAAGAAGGAAACATGTTATGATCAGGTTTAAGATCCGGGAGTCTACAAAGGCATTCCAACTTCATCTTCTCACAACGCTTCTAGTGATTCAGCAACAACATTTCTCTCAAGTGAAAGTGAAACTGCTTTTGATGCTAATGGTGAATTGTGCTTTGTTGCCTCATTGGGAGGTTCAACAGTAGGTAAGAGATAACAGAACAACAGACTGAATTGAATAGCCTATGAGTGTGAAATCAGCTAAAAATCAACTGTCTTTCCTTGCCTCGTTTGTTGCTTCGTATCAGAATTATATATAGGGCAAGATAACAAATCCAGTAGTACTGGACGAAGATTATGAGCAGATTGATCCAGACGATTTGGATGAGATAGATATTCAGTGGTAAATGGCTATGATATCTATCAGGGCTAGATGGTTCATAAACAAAACTGGCAGGAAGTTCATTGGGAAGAAGGTTGGATTCGATAAATCCAAGGTTCGATGCTTTAAATATCAAAATCTTGGGCATTTCGCCAGAGAATGTCAAAGACAAACAGGAGAACCACAACAACCTTCCACATTTCATAATTTATCTGGTCAAAGTTCATCCAACAGTGCATCACAAGCGCTAGTTTCCACTACTTCTCCTGATGGTTCATGATGCGGGTTGGTGTGTATATGGAATTAAGTATATTTTAAGCCCTTTTTACACGTTAGTCAAGTTCTAAATTTATAAAACACGATATTTTACTAACACCAAACACACATATGGGCAAGTGCACCCATCGTGAGCGTAGTATAGTGTTGGCAAGATACCGAGGTCGTCCAAGGACACAAGAGCTTTTAGTACCGGTTTATCCTCAACGTCTAATCAAATCAAAAGTTTAGAAAAAGGTTTTAAACTAGGAAAATAAAAACTAACTAAAATGCTGAAAAATAAAATAAAAATAAAAACAGATAGAAAAGATGAATCACTTGGCTCCGACTCGTGTATAGTGTAACCTTTGATTATTTCCGCACTTTTTGTAACACCTCGAAATTTTGTGTCCAATAATATGTTGACACGTGTCATGAGTTTACACGTGGTATTAAATACTAAATAGAGGACTAAAGTTGACAAACCTTGAAAGTATGTAAATTCGAGGGTTAAAAATGTCAACGAGGGGTAAATATACTGTATAGTAACCCTAAATGATGCTCGTACCTTCAAACGAATGGATCATGGATCGTACGGAGCGAAATGCGGAAGAAAGTGAGAGATTACAAACCACAGGGGTTAAATGTGTCAACATGTTTAATTTATACCTCTGAGTGACCCTTTGACGAACCCGAGACTTTGTAACAGTAAATTACGCTCACTAGAATGTACGGTATAAATTTCGCAAAGTTCCGTTTTAAAACAAGAAAGTTATGATCAATTTCGTATGCGAGGGGTTAAAAGCGTCAACAATAAAAGTTAAGGCTTTTCGGATAGTAATTAAACTAACCGGGGACTTAACGGCACGGGTAAAAGTCACGAGGCCCTTATTTGTAAATAATCGAGGCCCAAATTGCAAAGTTACCCCTTCGAAACCGAAAGGTCAGTTCAATGATTACAAAAGATTTGAAAATCTTGATTTACAGGCCTCAGGCGGGCCGCGTTAGAGAAACAAGCAAGCTAATGCGGGCCGCGAGCCATGTGAAGATCCGTTTACTGACATGAGGATTCAGGCGGCCCGCGTACAAGTAGCCTGATCTTTAATGCGGGCCGCGTAAGACCGCCAGATGCAGTAAACATGGACAGATTCACTATTTGAGCTTGTAACCGACCTTGGATGCATTAATTGAAGCATCGGCGCCCCTTACATGTCCCCTAACACTCAGGGACAGCTGCTGATCATCCATGAGCAATTACAGGTTGAGTTGTAAGGATCTTGTGCACCATTTTTCACTACAAAAGGCAATGTAGTGCACCATTGTTCAACACACCTCAAACCTACTTTCTTGATCATTCCTGAAGCTCAAAAGCATTCTTCTAACATCTCTAGTCGTGCACCAAGCTTCTGTAAGTATGCCTAACCCTTTATGGCTTAGTTTTCCATAGTTTTAGCTTAAAAGTCAATCCGTCGTAATTAACGATTGACTTTACGATAAATCATAAATGGTCCAGTGGTTGTCGAATCAAAGGTAGTTATACGTTGGTAATCATGTGGGCTTTAAACCCCTAAAAGGGCACCCTCTGATTCCCACTATAACTAGTCCGAACGTCGAGTCAAACTTGCTTAGAAAAAAGTCAACAGAATGCTATTTTGCGATTTTATGCATAATCAGTAATGTAGATGGTGTGTAACCTGTTTTAACACTCATAAAACATGATAATAAGTATATTAACTAGTCTAAACTTGTTTGATCCGACCGTTTACTGTTTTGACCCGGTTCGGAGCCGAAAGTCGCAAAACTTTGACTTTTGCTTTGACTTCAGTTCTGACCCGTTAAAGTATGTTTTAGATATGCCTTAGGACTCTCTTAGGACCAGGTTAGATGATGGTATAACCCACTGTGACCGGTTCGTTGTTTGTCCGAGTCTTTTACACCTTTCCGTTAAATGCTTAAAAGTTGACCGTAACGCCCTTTTTAATTTAAAACGAGAATTTCGGACATGTGAAAGGACCATGACCTTAGTTACTGAATTCTAAGCATGTCCCTAATGTAACAACTCTCATTAAAATCCATAATTAGAATGATAATTACTCAATAAGGAAACCCTAATTGAGAAACCCAAGTAATTCTACACTAATCCTAAAAATTTCATAACAATCGGAATCAGGATCAGGGCCCCTAAAACTAAGGGGGATTAAACCCTAGTTATAGTTATCTACCAAAAACGTTGTCAAAAAATTCGAAATATCACGAAACCAACTCAGCAAGCCTAACTGGGACACAAGGCTACCCTAGGGTAGATTGCTACCCCAGGCGAGTCGCGACAGGACCAGAGACATCTCCCGCGACACGCGGGAGGTACCAAATTCGGGTATATATAGGGGGTCTGGGATTGAATCAGATTGCTTACTTCGACGTTAAAATTCTAAATGTTCGCTGAGTTATAGTCGAGATACTATAAATACACACACTGATCACGAAGTACTGCCGCAAAACAGGGTAATAACTCGATCGCTATTACGATTCATTTTCCGACTGATCAATATATCCAATGGATGTTTAAGTGCCGTCCACATTAGGGTGATACTTTGTCGTTCATCGTTAAATCGATGGATGTTTAAGTATCGCACTTTGTCATTCGTTGTGAGAATTTGATCTCGTGAGTTATCGTAACTGCTGTATTGATCACTAACCCAGTTTTGTGTGCATTATTATTAAATTAGCTTAACAAGGCTAATCCATATTCTGTCCGTGTTAAATCTGCAATGTGAGTCATTCTTCTTTTTATCAAATGTTTTACAATACTCCAAATTATTTTCAGAATTATAAATTACAATGATTAAGTTTATGTAATCACCAAATTACAGCCAGTATGTGGGGTATTGTGCACATTACTACTGTTTTAATCACATTAGGTGGGCGAACCTAAAATTAAGTGATATACGTCATTCATTGGGGCAGCCAATGGTGATATGACCACAGTCACAGATCCTGTCGAGTGACAAATACTGTGGGTAGTTGGTAGATATCAGAAACATATGTAAAAACTCTTAATACTGTAAATTATAATAAAACAAGTCATTTCAGTAAACTGAATGATTCACTCAGTATTTCCCGCTGACAAAATCTTTTTCAAACATGTTTCAGGTGATCTATTGTAATTCAGGAAAAGTGCTGGGGAGCATTTCAAGCTTAAGATAGTGGCTCATTATAAAATAAAGAAATATGTTTTGTAAAAATAAAGATTTCTCAGTAAAATCTTGTTATTGTAAATTATCGGGGTTTTATCCCGAATTGTGAAATAAAATAATCGGGAAGAGTTTTTAGCTTTAAAACGATCCTGATGATAAACTTCCGCTGTTAAACTCAATTAAATAAATATCACGGGATTTCTGTCCCGCGGCTCCTGAAACGGGTCAAACCGGGTCGGGGGCCGTGACAGAAATGAGGTGGTAGAGCCACTGAGTTAAGCTAATTAAGTATTTAGAGATACTTATTTTTTCCTGATTACTATTATGTGATTATGTGTTATATTAAACTGACTATGTGTTAGTTACAGTATGGGTAAGCAAAAGCTGCAAGATATGTATCTTAAATTAGATAGGTCAGTCTATGAAGAGGGAAGTTCATCCCAAACCAAATCTTCAAAACTCCCTACAATTCCTGAAGAAGGAATATTTGTGCGAAAAGCACAATATGAGAAACCGCTTTCTCCTAGAAAAAGGAGTATGATTATTAAGAAAAGTAAAGAGCAAATCCGAGAAAAGAGGATTAAAAGGGAAACCCAGGAATTAATCAATAAATCACCTTGGGAAGACAAGCTAGATGAGAAATGGGCAAATTTATATATGTTAGCCACAGTAGCAGAACATGCAGATCTTTAAATACCCTAAGTCTAGTAATAGTACTTCCCAGTAAATAAATAAATAAATCAGAGTGTGTTCTTTCCTGTTATTATGTACAAATAGTGTGCAATAAAACTTCAATATTTATTTGTTAAACTTTGTTCCAAAGTTTTAACTTAGTATTTTTGTGCATTTTGCATATATGCTACACAGCATGAATGAGATATCTGAAGCCTTTCAGAACCTCAATCTGTACCCGGTGAATATAGAAGTTTCCCAAGATTTTACTGGATACTTTGCTGATGTGGAACAACCTGTAGAATTCAATGCTCCACCTTTGACAAAGCCAAAACGAAAGAAAAGAAAGAATTATGTCTGGGGGAGTCGTATACGTAGGAAAAAGCCAGTTCCGAAACTTCCTAAAATAAACAACCCTCTAGAAAAAGGAAAAGGAATTGTAATCAAAGAAAGTTCCAAACAGCAAGAGATGGAAACTGAAGTTAAGAAAGATTCTAGGCAAATGGAAATACAGTTTGAGGAATATTCTAAAGAAATAGAAATGGAAGTAGGACAAGGTTCTAGACCAACTCAGATAGAGATCAGAGAGAGTTCCAACCGAAACCAGGGAACAACTTTTCAAGAGGAAATAGATTTTCTATTGGAAAGCTGTGAGACTATTCAGCCTGTCAATACTAATGTTTTTACCTATCCTATTGAAAATCCACTCCCCATGAATTTTGAACCAGCAATCCCAGAACCAATAGTCCACTCCCAACCTGTAGGAATGGACGAATGGTGGACGAATGATTGGCAATTTCAAAATATTGTCAACGACCCTTATTCCTTTCTTCCACAATTCGATCCAGAACCCCTACCTAATCCACCAATGAGTAACGAAAATATGGCTGAACTTCGTCATTATGGTGAAGAATTGATGGATGCAGGAAATAGAATCAGGGAGACAGGGGGACAAATTGCCTGGAAGTATGATGAAAGGGAACTTCGTTTTTAGGACGCCAAGTGACAAGAGATAGGAGGATGGTAAAACTATAGTTGTGTAATAGTAAAAGTAAATAGTAAAATCAGTCTGTAACATAACTCCGAATAAAACTTTGTAAGATATTGGTGTGTATTGATGCATACTATAACAGATATAAAATGGAATCGAGAAATCGATAGTTTTGACTATACGTGTATTGTAAATTGTTTGATTGTTTGTGTATAATTGCTATTTATCAGATACTAATAAAAATTATATATATATTATCAGATGGCAAATATTGGTAATGAACCAGTAAATGAGGTTAATCAGTCGGAGCAACATCCAGGGGATCAATATATGACTAGACAAGATATTGAAAATATTGTTGCTCAAGGGATAGCCAATGCTATTCCAGCATTCGTTGCTGCTGTAAAAAGTCCAATCGAACCGCAACATATCGTTCCTAGCAAACGTACTTCTGAAGATAACTTCAGTAATAGTATAAACGGGGGTAATAATCATGGTAATCATGATAATGAATCTCAGCACACGCCGCTCCCTAAGAAACTGAAAGCTGCAACACCTGGTTGCACTTTCAAAGAATTTCTTGCTTGTAAACCCACTGAATTTGCAGGCAATGAAGGGGCAACTGCATCACTGCGTTGGTTAGAGAAAACCGAAGCAGTAATTGCAATAAGTAAGTGTGCCAAAGATGATCAGGTCATGTACGCATCAAATCTATTTAAAGAAGGAGAACTCGAATGGTGGAACACTGTGTTACAAGCTAAAGGAAGAAATAGGGCTTATGCTATGACTTAGGAAGAATTTAAGAATCTTGTAGAAAGAAAATTCTGTCCTGAGTATGAAAAGGAACAAATGGCAAATAAGTTCCTAACTCATCGAATGATAGGTGTGGATTGTCGTGGTTATACTTCGACATTCTTTGAATATGCTAGAGTGGTACCAACACTGGCTTCGCCAGAACCGGTACTCATTTCTCGCTATATTTGGGGATTAATTAGCGAAATTCGCAATATCGTTAAGGCTGCGAGACCTCGCACTATTGACGATGTTGTAGAATTAGCTAACACTCTGACTGATGAATTGATACGCACAAGAGATGAAGACAGGAAGAAGGAACTAGCTCAGAAAATTACCCAAGGATTTAGGGTGGGTAATAGTAGTTTCAAGAAAAGAGGAGCAGGGCAATCTTCAACTTTGCCATTCTGCAAAATTTGCAAAAAGAAACATTTTGGGAAATGTAATAAAGTTTGCAATTTTTGCAAAACGATAGGACATCTTGAAGAAAACTGCAGAAAGAAATCCATAATTTGCTACAATTGTGGAGAAGCCGGACATTTCAAAACAGAATGTCCTAAGTTAGTCAAACCAGTAGACAACAAAACCAAGGCGACCGAAGGAGCTACTAAGAAGAATGCCAGAGCATTCCAGCTAACCACTCAAGAAGCAGAGCTCATCCCGGATGTGATAGCCGGTACGTTTTTAGTTCACGACGTTTATGCAAAAGTATTGTTTGACTCTGGTGCAAACCAAAGTTTTATAAATACTTCATTCTGCCAAGCTCTTAAGTTACCCTTAACTACCATTAGGCAGATTTTTACAGTCGAAACCGCAGATGGGAATTCAGTAAAAATCAATCAGGTTTTGCAAAAAGTAGGAATAGAACTTTCAGGTCATAAATTTGCTGCAAACCTATTACCTATGAAATTAGCTGAATTTGATGTTGTGTTAGGAATGGATTGGTTAATAGCCAACCATGCTCAAATCATTTGTGATAAAAACTCTATAGAAATTCAATCACCTACTGGAGAAGTAATCATGATTACAGGAGATAAACCTCGAAAGCCACTGAAGTTCATATCAGTAATGAAAGTTGCTAATTATGAACGAAAACAAGGAATAGTATATATGATTTAAGTAATCATTAGTACTAAAGGTAAAGAACTTAAGGAAATTCCTGTAGTCTCAGAATACCCAGATATATTCCCAGAAGATTTACCTGGATTACCACCAGATAGGGAGGTAGAATTTAGGATTCATCTAATTCCAGGAACTATACCGATAGCCAAGGCACCCTATCGATTAGCTCCTACCGAAATGCTAGAATTAAAGAAGCAATTAGATGAATTACTAAGCAAAGGATTTATACAACCTAGTTCATCCCCTTGGGGTGCACCAGTGTTGTTTGTGAAAAAGAAAGATGGATCAATGAGAATGTGTATCGATTATAGAGAGCTAAATAAGGTTACAATTAAGAATCGATACCCATTACCTAGGATTGATGATCTTTTCGATCAATTACAAGGCGCTAGGTACTTTTCTAAGATAGACTTGCGCTCCGGATATCATCAATTAAAGGTTCAAGAAGAAGACATACCTAAAACTGCTTTCAGAACTAGGTATGGACACTATGAGTTTACAGTCATGCCCTTCGGATTAACTAATGCACCTGCAGCATGCAGCATTCATGGACATGATGAACAGGATCTATAAACCATATTTGGATAAATTTGTAATTGTTTTCATAGACGATATACTTATTTATTCAAAAAGACAAGACGAACATTGTCAGCACTTACATGCACTCTTAACCTTGTTAAGAAAAGAAAAGTTGTATGCCAAATTTTCGAAGTGTGAATTTTGGCTACAAGAAGTGCAATTCTTAGGACACATGGTGAATCATGAAGGTATTCACGTAGATCCTGCTAAGATAGAAGCAATTACCAATTGGAAGGTTCCGCAAACCGCAATGGAAATTAGAAGTTTTATAGGTTTAGCCGGATATTATAGACGGTTTATTAAGGATTTTTCCAAGATAGTTGTACCATTAACTAAGCTAACCTGTAAAACCACTAAGTTTGAATGGGGAACTAAACAAGAAGAAGCCTTTAGAATCTTGAAGCAGAAATTAACCAATGCTCCAATCTTAGCCTTACCAGAAGGAACAGAAGATTTTGAAGTATATTGTGATGCTTCAAAATTAGGATTTGGATGTGTGTTAATGCAACGCAAGAAGGTAATTGCGTATGCTTCCAGACAATTGAAGAAGCATGAGGAAAATTATACGACTCATGATTTAGAATTAGGAGCTATAGTTTTTGCCCTTAAGATATGGAGACATTATCTGTATGGAAGTAAGTTTACTGTTTATACAGATCATAAAAGTTTAAGGTATATATTTGGGCAAAAAGAGTTAAATATGAGGCAAAGAAGATGGATGGAAATCCTGAGTGATTACGACTGTGATATTCAATATCACAAAGGAAAGGCAAACGTAGTCGCAGATGCCTTAAGTCGTAAGTATCATGAGAAGCAAAGGCGAGTCCGTGCTCTTAGAATAAATCTACAAGTAGATTTAATGGAACAATTAGAGGAAATTTAGGAAACGGCAATCAAAGACGATGCCGAAGAAATGAAAGGTTACCTAAAAGAATTGGAACAAGGAAATGATGGAATTTGGAAATTCCACAAAAGCAGAATTTGGGTACCTAAACAGGGAAATTTAAGATCAAAGATTTTAGAGGAAGCTCATAAATCTAGGTATACTGTACACCCAGAAAACAATAAGATGTACCAAGATTTAAGAAAGAATTTCTGGTGGATAGGAATGAAAAAGGATATAGCCGAATGTAACACCTCGAAATTTTGTGTCCAATAATGTGTTGACACGTGTCATGAGTCTACACGTGGCATTAAATATTAAATAAAGGACTAAAGTTGACAAACCTAGAAAGTATGTAAATTCGAGGGTTATAAATGTCAAACAAGGGTAAGTATACTGTATAGTAACCCTAAAACGATGCTCGTACCTTCAAACGAATAAATCATGGATCGTACGGAAGCGAAACGCGGAAGAAAGTGAGAGATTACAAGCTGCAGGGGTTAACTGCGTCAACATGTTTAATTATACCTCTGAGTGACCCTTTGACGTACCCGAGGCTTTGTAACTGTAAAATACGCTCACTAGAAT
This sequence comes from Helianthus annuus, assembly GCF_002127325.2. Taxonomy (NCBI): domain Eukaryota; kingdom Viridiplantae; phylum Streptophyta; class Magnoliopsida; order Asterales; family Asteraceae; genus Helianthus; species Helianthus annuus. The sequence goes on from NC_035438.2 coordinate 14,905,110, forward strand.
GTACTATATAAATTCCGCGAAGTTCCGTTTTAAAACGAGAAATTATGATCAAATTCGTACGAGAAGGGCTAAAAGCGTCAACAATGAAAGTTAAGGCTTTCCGGATAACTAACAAAATAACCGGGGACTTAACAATGCGGGTAAATAACACGAGGCCCTTAGTTGTAAATAATCGAGGGCCAAATCGCAAAGTTACCCCTTCAAACCCGAAAGGTCAGGTTATTAATTACCGAAGATTTCGTTATTAATTACAAAGATTTAGGCAATTATTATAAAAGATTCAAAAATCCAGAAATTTAGACCTAACGCGGGCCGCGTAAAGGTCATGGGTAAGTTGATGCAGGCCGCGAGCCTCCTGCAGTTACGCGTTCTGATATGAAAACTCAGGCGGCCCGCGTATAAGGCTGCCTGATCTCCCATGCGGGCCGCGTGAACCACCCAGATGCAGAAACTTTGGACAGACTTGTTGTTTGAAGTTGTGAACGATCAAAAGTGCAATAAGTGAAGCATGGGCGCCCCCTACTTGCCTCCTAGCATCAAGGGCCACCTGCTGAACATCCATACTCACTTGTAGCCTGAGTTTAATGATCTAGAGGCCATTCTTTCACTATAAATAGGCCTACATTGTGCATAAGTTCACCACACCTCAAAACACATCTTCTGATCATCCCTGAAGCTCCCAAGTGTTCTTCTATAATCCTAAGTCGTACACTAAGTCTCTGTAAGTATGCCAAACCTTCTATGGCTTTGTTTTTGCTTAGTTTAGCCTAAAAGTCAATCCGTCGTAACTAACGATTGACTTTGCGATAAATCACGAATGGTCCAGTGAATTGTCGAATCAAAAGTAGTTATGTGTTGGTATTTATGTGGGTAATAAACCCCTAAAAGGGTTTCCCCTGATCACCACTCTAACTAGTTCAAATGTCGAGTCAAACGTATACTTAAAAAGTCAACAGAAAGCCATTTTTGCGATTCTTGCATAATCTGTAATGTAGGTGATATGTAACCTGTTTGAATACTCATAAAACATGATAATAAGTATACTAACTTGTCTAAGCTCGTTTGATTCGGCCATTTGCTATATGGACCCGGTTCGGAGCCGAATGTCGCAAAAGTTTGACTTTTGCTTTGACTTCAGTTCTGACCCGTTTTAGTGCAATGTAGATATGCCTTAGGACTCTCTTAGGACCAGGTCACGTGATGGTATCACCCTCTGTGACCAGTTCGTTGTTTGTCCGAGTCTTTTATGCATTTCCGTTAATTGCTTAAAAGTTGACCGTAACGCCCTTTTCAAAATAAAACGAGTATTTCGGACACGTGAAGGGACCATAACCTTGCTTACTAAATTCTAAGCATGTACCTAAAGTTTCACGCCAATCCGAGGTCCAGAATGGGAGTTATGCTAAATAGCGCAATTAAAAGAAACTTTTGTAATAAACGGCGCGATTAGCATAACACCTACCTAAACCAAGATTTCGACACCAAACCTTTTACTCACTGTTGTAAAATAATATTTTGGGATTTTTAAAGATTTTTAATTAATTTTAACCTGCTCATAACCTGCGGTTATGGCTACGGTTCGGTAAATACCGAATATGCCCTTTTCGGCCAAAACTTGAGTTCTACAAGGTCTTTTGACCCGATTCCAGTTGCTACTGATTTTAAATAATAAATAAAGTATTTTGGACCTTATAAACTGAACGGTAAACTCAGATTTCCTGTAGAACTCTAAAACCCCTTTTAAAAGTCCTTAAAATGACCGGAAAACCCCTACGGGGCGTATAATAAACTTAAACTCGTTACGGGCATCACGGAAGGTATCCTACTGATACCACAACCTCTTTAAGGCATATTGACTTGGGAAACAAGTGTAGGACTCTTACGGTTACCCGTTGCGCCTATTGCGCGCACGGTTCGGCTTATGTAACTAGTTTACATAAATTAGCCGATACGGGTCAAACCATATTATTTTGACCCCAAAATCCAGAGTGTGAATATTAAACCCATATAAAACAAGTCTTCGAACTTGTTGGGTCAGAATCACATTCCATTCTCGGTTTTCGCCTTTCACGCGATTAAACCGTATCTATCCCTTGAAACTGACCGGTCTAGGCTACGGCTAATATAAAGACCCGTTAGGATTCTAATAGGTTATTTTAAAACCTTCGTTCCAGAATAGGAGCCCCAGTAAAAGATATCTGTGATTTAATCAAATAAGAACAATACTTGCAAAGGTAAATACTTTTAACTTATTTTCCGTATTACGGGCTTGGGTTACGGTATATATAAAATACCGCTTGATCGAGCATCAAATCTTCCATCGTTTGGTGGTTAATTGAATAATTTGATCGGCTCGTTTAAACAGTCTTGTTACTTAAAAGCCTTTGGGGGGTTAATGACCATGTCCCGGATATCCTAGGCATCATTTTACGAAATGGCCACGACCTCGACATCCGGGTGTAGGCGTACACCCGGCATTATGTCTATATTAATAAAAGACGTAACCGTTGGTTTACCCACCTCGGTTTTACGCAATGTGGTGTGTCTATTGATCTTTAACCCGGAGTTATAAAAGAGTTTACAAAAGTGTCGGTTGAATGTATTTACCAGTGTAAACTGACGTATTTTCCTAAAAAGATTAAGTGCAGGTACTAAACGTAATCGGCTGGCTATAGCTCCTTAGCATCCTAAAGAGTCTCGCAAGCTTTTGATGCCTTGTCTGTTGAACAATACTTTTTATTATTTTGATCCTCCTGTGGATACCATTCAACTATTTGTGATACATTCGATATTACAATCAATGGTTGGATTATATTTATCTTTATGCTTCCGCTGTGCATTCATATATTGTGTGGTTTGACTATATTGTTGTCAACTACGTCACGGTAATCCCCCACCAGGCCCACCGGTGAGACACGTGGAAATCGGGGTGTGACAGGTTGGTATCAGAGCCAACATTGAGTGGATTAAACACTATCCTAATGTGTTTAATCTCAGTGACACAATGGCACATACTTGAGTCTAGACAAGAACATAGGACAAATTCGAATTGTTATTCCAAGTTTGTCTTTTTCTTTTATTATTGTTATTTAAAGTTTTAAAAAAAGCAGGAAATATGGCACCTATAATTTTCCGAGGAAGAGGAAGGGGAAGAAGAGGCGGAGGAGAGATCTGTCACACCCCGATTTCCACGTGTATCACCGGTGGGCCCGGTGGGGATTACCGTGACGTAGTTGGAGACATCATAGTCAAACCACACAATATAATAATGCACAGCGGAAGCATAAAGATAATTATATTCAACTATTGTTCGTAATATCAAATGTATTACAAATAGTCGAAAGGTATCCACAGAGGATCAAATAATAATATCGAAAAGTATTGTTCAACAGACTTTGACATCTAAAGCTTGCAAGACTTGAATAATGATGCCTGGAGTACCAGCCTATTACGTATAGCACCTGCACTTAATCTTTTTGGAAAAATACGTCAGTTTACACTGGTAAATACACTCAACTGACTCATTTTGGAAAATGATTGAAAATTTATTTGAATGCACATGGCACAAAATATCTTTTGATTAAAATACCCAGAGGCAAGATTAATCTTTTTATAACTTGAGACAATCATATTTATGATCCTGTATACAGATTTACATGTTCGTTGTACGTTCAGGGCCCGATATAGAAACCGAGTCATGATTAATAGACACATCACAAGTATAGGCCCACTGAGCGTGAGATACCGTTTCCCTTATGCAACTGTCAGGTGTATGCCTACACCCCGTGCATAAGACGTGACCATTTTATAATACAATGATGTCAAGGATATCCGGGACATGGTCATTAACCCCTAAAGGCTTTTATTTCAAACAATACAGATCAAACCGGGTTACCTCAATAACTTAATCACAATCCGATTAAATATTCAATACCCGACCAAGCGGTATTATTATACCGTATCCCAAGCCCGTATAGGGAAATAAGTTAAGAGTATTTACCTGAGCTAGCTCCTGTCTTAAATAGCAAGAATAATAACTCAGCCGTATATTCTAATCAGTAGTCGCAAGTACTTTTACTGGGTTCCTAATCTGGAACGAAGGTTTTATCAACCTATTAGAATCCTAACGGGTCTTTATAATAGCCGTAGCTTAGACCGGTCAGTTTCAAAGGAATATATACGGTTTAATCGCGTGAAAGGCGAAAACCGGGAACAAGTGGTGATTTCGCCCAAACAAGTTCGAAGACTTGTTTTATATGGGTCTTATATTCACACTCTGGATTTTGGGGTCAAAACAATATGGTTTGACCCGCATCGGCTAATTCATGTAAACTAGTTACGTACGCCGAACCGTACGCGCAAAAGGCGCATCGGATAACCGTAAGAGTCTTACGCTTGTTTCCTAAGTTAATATGCCTTAAAGAGGTTGTGGTATCAGTAGGATACCTTCCGTAATGCCCGTAACGAGTTTTTGTCCTTTATACGCCCCGTAGGGGTTTTTCGGTCATTTTAAAGATTCTTAAAGGGGTTTATGAGTTCTACAGGGAATCTGAGTTTCCCGACCAGTTTATAAAGTCTAAAATACTTTATTTATTATTTAAAATCAGTAGCAACTGGAATCGGGTCACAAGACCTTATAGAACTCAAGTTACGGCTCAAAAGGGTATATTCGGTATTTACCGAACCGTAGCCATAACCGTAGGTTATGAGCAGGGTAAAAATGATTAAAAATCTTTAAAAATCCCCAAATATTATTTTACAACAGTAGGTAAATGTTTTGGAGACGAAATCTTGGTTTAGGTAGGCGTTATGCTAAATGCGCTATTTAATTACCAAAGTTCCGAAATTTGCGCCATTTGGCATAACTCCTATTCTGGACCTCGGATTGACATGAAATTTTTGGGACATGCTTAGAAATCAGTAACCAAGGTCATGATCCGTTCACATGTCCGAAAACCTCGTTTAAATTTATAAAGGGCGTTACGGTCAACTTTTAGGCGATTAGCGGAAATGCGTAAAAGACTCGGACACACAATGAACCGGTCACAGAGGGTTATACCATCATGTAACCTGGTCCTAAGAGAGTCCTAAGGCATATCTATACCTCACTAAAACGGGTCAGAACTGAAGTCAATGCAAAAGTCAAACTTTTGCGACATTCGGCTCCGAACCGGTTCAATATAGCAAATGGTTGATTCAAACGAGCGCAAACAAGTTTATATACTTAATATCATGTTTTATGAGTGTCTAAACAGGTTTCATAGCATATACATTACAGATTATGCAAGATTCGCCAAAACGACATTCTGTTGACTTTTTTTAGGTGCACGTTTGACTCGACATTTGACATGGTTAGAGTGGTGATCAGGGGAAACCCTTTTAGGGGTTTATTACCCACATAAATACCAACTCATAACTACTTTTGATCCGCAATAAGACTGAGCCATTACGGATTTATTTTGAAGTCAAACCGTAGTTACGACGGTTTGGTTTCTAGTAGTTATCTAAGCATAAATCAAACTACAAAGGATCTAGACGACTTACAGAAGTTGGGTCTTGCTTAGAGTATACAGAGAAATGCTTGAGAGCCTTTAGAATGACCAGAGGAGTGTGTTTTGAGTTGTGTGTTGGTTATGAACCAAACATGCCCTTTTATAGTAAGGTTTCACAACAAATTTTGACACACAAGTCCCCCAACTAACCCCAACCTTCCAACATGTGTCCCTAGTGTTTAGGAGTTGTTTAGGGGTCACTTTGAAGGTTTAAATGCAGGTCATGGCTTTTAGAAGGCTGAACAGCCAAGTTAAGCATGTTTCTGCATCTGGGCGCCTGACGCGGCCCGCATGGGGGAACCATGCACCTTGTACGCGGGTCGCCTGGTTTTTAAAATCATGCGCGTATCTTAGGGGGGCTCGCGGCCCGCCTTCACTTACCCCAAATCTCAACGCGGGTCGCGAGAGGGTGGTTTTTCAAGGCTTTTAAATCTTTTGAAATGATTACGAGAATCTGGTAATTAATAACGAAATCTTTCGTAATCATTAACCTGACCTTTCGGGTTTTGAAGGGGTAACTTGAATATTTTATAATCATGACTAAATCTTGGTAATAATGATAAAATATTTAGTAATAAATAATGAAATCTTTAGTAATCATCAACTTGACCTTTCGGGTTTTGAAGGGGTAACTTGAATCTTTTATAATCATGATCAGAATCTTTGTAATTAATAACCTGACCTTTCGGAACCGAAGGGGCAACTTTGCGATTTGGCCCTTGGTTATTTACAACTAAGGGCCTCGTGTTATTTATATGTATTATTCGGCCCCTTGGTTATTTTCAATATTATTAGAAAGGTTTTAACCTTTATTATTGACGCTTTTTACCCCTCGCATACGGATTTGATCATAACTTTCTCGTTTTAAAACGGAACTTCGCGAAACTTATATATTATATTCTAGTGAGCGTATTTTACTGTTACGAAGCCCCAGGTTCGTTAAATGGTCACTCAGAGGTATAATTAAACATGTTGACACGTTTAACCCCTATAGCTTGTAATCTCTCACTTTCTTTCGCGTTTCGTTTCCGTACGATCCATGATTTATCCGTTTGAAGGTACGAGCATCATTTAGGGATACTATAAAGTATATTACCCTTGATTGACATTTATAATCCTCGAATTTACATATGTTCAAGGTTTGTCAATTTTAGTCCTTCAATGCCACGTGTAAACTTAGGACACGTGTCGGCACATTATTGGACGCAAAAATTTCGAGGTGTTACATCCTCACCCCCTTAAAATAAATCTCGACCCGAGATTTACTCAAATAATTTGGGGTATTTTTCTTTCATCGTGGATTCAACTTCCCACGTATTTTCGGGATCTCTCCGGGCATCCCATTTAACCTTTACTATAGGCACATGTTTTTCTTCTAAGCTTCTTCACCTGTCGGTCTTTAATTGACAAGGCTTTACCACAAACTTCAAGTTCTCATTTATACGTTCATCAGTGTGAGGTATCATCAATGATCCATCGGTGAAGCATTTCTTTAGATTGCAGATGCGGAGCACATTGTGAACTCCATTGAGCTCTTCCTGTAAGTTCGACTCATAGGCGTCGGACCCGACACATTTGGTAACATTGAAAGGTCCTATGTATCTCGGGCTTAGCTTGCCTTTCTTCCAAACCGCATCACTCCAATTAATGATTCTGGGTCTACGTACTCTTCTGCCTATCTCGGGCAGACTTGAGTTGGCCTCGAGTCTGGACAATCTTGTCCGTTATTTCGAAGGCTATTTCTGGTCCTGATAGTTGGAACTTTACAACATCCGTCCAACAAACAGGCGATCTATACTTACTACCGTATATGCCTCGAAAGGCGCAGCCTTTATGCCGGTACGGCAGTTATTGTTGTAGGAGAATTCGATTAGTGGTAGGTCTCATATTAATGATGCAGTCCTAAACGGGATATGCATCTTAACCCTTCTCACCTTTCGGGAGATAAACAGGATAATCTTAGAAAGAGATAATCGAGATACAGGGAGACTACAGAGACTTTCCATATTTCAGGCTCCTGTTCCTTCATTATTATTTGTGTTAATACGTGATATGTTTATGTTATAAGTCCATGAATTCCTTATTTCGGAACGCTTTACTTGGACAATATTATGGATATCTTCTTCGAATACTACTAGTCGATATTTGTATACTATGATCATTGGGGTAGTTCCGGGGTTCCATGTATTAACTTCCATACTGATCAGGCATGGAAATAATCTATGGGACACGCCAGTATACGCCAATCCTCATATGGTACTTTTATCAAACATAGTTTGGCATTCGTAGGTGATAGAAAAACAATGAGAAATAATAACATATGTTGTCGTACTCTATTGCGAAGAAAGAGTACTTTTAGATTTTTCGGAAGGATTCTTATGAATTTTCCATCCGTAGGTTTTTACATTATGCTAAATATAGAGGGTTTTATGAAACGTTTGTAAAAAGCTTGCTATATTTATTGTTTATGAAGGATTTATTGGTATCTGATTCAAAATAAAACTTTTGGCATTTAAATTTATGATAAAGGTTAGGGAAAGTACTCCAGATTTCTAATGCCATTAAAACAATTTATTAGTTGCAAACCAACAACTGTTACTCTTTATCTAGATGGCCTTAATATATACTAACCATGGTATTTATAGACCATATAGGTTAATATAGTACTAACATTCTCAATGAACGTTATTTAATATATATATATATATATATATATATATATATATATATTCATTATGTTTAGTCTAGGTCATGAAAGACCATAAACGGCATTTAAGGTTCGGCCGAATTCATCATTTTCTTGACAGGGGATCAAAACGTCACTTCTGTCTTTATTATATTGATGAATTTTTGGACAGCTCAAAAGTCTGCCACGAGGATATCAGAACAGAGTGATTTTTAATAGATACAACATCGATCTAAGATTTGTTGGAGCGTTTTCTTAGGTACAAATGACAAATTCCTATCTCATATCAAATGATTGAGATCCTAAACATGCGGAGTCAATAGTTCTCAACAAATATGATCTCTTATGGAATTATATGTGCCAGTAGTAACTATTTTCTTCATAACCGTTTGGTAAGAAAGGTACCCGTTGTATCCTTATAATACTGCACCATCTTCTGGCCGTTCATTCCGAAGACTCATGTGTTTGTTCTTTTGGCTTCTTCGGGTTTCTTCTGATTCTTAGGGCAGTTGGTCTTGACATGCCCCCTCTCGTTACAACCGTAACAGGTTGCATCTTTTAGCTTTTCGCAATCCAGGGTTTTATGTTCCTGTGATCTGCAAATCCCACAAGGTAGGGGCTGAGATTCGAATCTGCATTTCCCGAGGTGGTATTTCCTACAGGTTTCGCACTTGGTCTTCTCAACCGACTGCTGACTGTCTCTTTTTAACCCGGAACTCTTCCTATCGGAGCGACGAGAATTCTCATCCTCCCTTTTTCTCTTTCCATTTTCAGAGGCCTTGGCAGCCATGCCTCTGACTATATCAAGTGTAAGAGATAGCGACAGGTCTGCCGCTGACCTGAACGTAGCAGGCCTTGAGGCCTTAACACTGGCCTTGATTTCTGGGGCTAAACCCCCAATGAAGCGAGCAATCCTCTTTGGTTCCGGTGTTACTAGGTAAGGAACCAGTCTGGACAGTGTATTGAAATTGGTGAGGTACGCTTGACAATCTAAATTTGTCATAACCAAGGATATAAAGCCAGCTTCAATTTTCTCAATTTCATGTTGAGGACAGTAATTCTCTTTGATAAGAGTAACGAACTGATCCCAAGTCATGTTGTACAAAGGGATTTTCCCGGTGGCTTGAATCAACGACCGCCACCAGGCTAAGGCCTCACCCTTAAATGTTTGTGACACGAACTTGACCACATCCCTCTCAGCGCATCCGCTGATGTCCACAACCGTATCCATTTCATCTAACCATGTTATACAATCTACAGCTCCATTCTCCCCAGTGAAATCCCGGGGTTTACATGAAACAAAGTACTTGTAGGAGCAACCCTTATCATGGGGTCCTTGATTTAGTATGATCGGTTGAGACGGATCGCTGTGATTATTAGAAGGGTGACGCTCGTCATCTTCCTTCTTGGGTTCATCCTTCTTGGAAGGAGGCTTCGAATGTGGTATAGATAGGGTCCTACTACGAGTCCCACTATACTCTTCGTACTGCCGCTCTAAGGCCTTCTTAACTGCGTCGTCTACCAACGCTTTTAGTTCAGCACCCGTTAAATTAATTCGGGCGTTATCATTGTTCTCCATTGGGTGGCTATTAATTTTATCTGAGCCAGCCATTTAATTGAACTGTTACATAAAACAAGGACAATAGTTTACTTGGGAGCTTATTATGGAATTGTCTTTTATGGCAATTCATTAACCATGGTAACGGAGACCATATTTGGTTAATTTATTAATCACATTTGTTTAGGATTTGTATTATAACTTAACCTAATTATAAAAACAATAACTGTTTTACTAGTGGCACGAAAGGCCTAGTCACATGGACGGTTTAATTTATAAGTCATGATTTCAGAGAATTAAGGTATTAAGGTTTGAATTGCATTCAGTACCTTCTCTTGACAGGGAGTTGTAGACTTCAACTGTCTTTTGTCTTTTAGGACAACAGGTATAGCCCGTGGGCATTTCCCTTCTGAGGGATGGTTATAATATGATCATCTTCTCAGATGCTATTAGTCGAGATCGTATGGATCCTACCGATTATTTTGCTTGGACCTGGTCCAACACTTTTAGACAGGAGGTCACAGACCACCACTGTCATTGTCTTATCGGACAACAAGCTTAGCCCGTAGGCACTTCATCACTATCAGATGTTTATAATGTGATCATCTTATAGGATGACACAAGCCGTGATTTGTAAATCACTAGGCCAGATAAGAAAATTGGAAGAATCCAATATAAGGATGACTGTTGTGATTTTCCCGAATCACATTTGTCAATAGTGTTAACACGTGCTTAGGTGTTAACAAGGATCTGAATCCCTTGAGTAGGTTTCACCATCTTGGCCGTGTAGGCTAGGTCTCACCTTTAAGATTCTTTTTAAACTGCATACTGGCAGGGAAAAGAGGGATGTTTATTTTATTCAGGATTTTTATCATAAATCCTAATTTAATAATATATAATTATGGCACAAGAGACCAAGTCACAGGGACAACTTTATATTATCAACCTTGATTTTGTAGAATTAAGGTATTTAGGCCTGAACGTGTTCTTGCCTTTTCTTGACAGGGAGTTGTAAGTTACGACTGTCTTTATTAAAATTTCTGGCCTGGGGGCCTATCAATTTACATCTCGTAAGATGTTAAGACATATAGTCATTGCACTGATGATACGTTCAGCGGTCACAGTAATGACATGACGACATGATCAGTGCCATTAATTTAATCAACTGTTGTTCAGTGGTCATAATAATGACATGACGGCAGGATTAGCACTTAACTTAATCAACTGACGTTCAGTGGTCATAATAATGACATGACGACAGGATTTGCACTTAATTTGATCAACTGTCGTTCAGTGGTCATAATAATGACATGACGGCAGGATTAGTACTTAATTTAATCAACTGTCGTTCATTGGTCATAATAATAACATGACGGCAGGATTAGCACTTAATTTAATCAACTGTCGTTCATTGGTCATAATAATGACATGACGGCAGGATTAACACTTAATTTGATCAACTGATGTTCAGTGGTCATAATAATGACATGACGACAGGATTAGTACTTTACTTTAAATCAACTGTCATTCAGTGGTCATAATAATGACATGACGACAGGATTATCGTCTAGAGGGCTTTGAGCATAGCTCATCTCCTTAGGATGGGGAATTTCAAAAGATCACAATTGTTGATGTCGCAATCGGACAGTGTATTATAGCCCGTGGCACTTCCTCCTTAAGGGATGATTATTTTTAATAAGGAAGGTTTGGAATAACCCAATCTAGGGATGACTTACGTGATTTTATCGAACCACGTTTGCCAGGAGTGTTAACATTTTACGGATGTTAACAAGGATTTGAATCTCTTGAATAGGTCCTACCATCTTGGCCTCGTCATATAGGCTAGGTTTACCCTTGAGATTTCTTTTTTTTTTTTAAAAAAATGCCTACTGGCAGGGAAGGAAGGGTATTTATTTTATTTAGGATCTTATCATAAATCCTAATTTATAAGTTAATAATAGCACAATTGGCCTAGTCGCGTAGACAAGTTTAATTTATAAGCCATGGTCGTCTGGGATCGAGGCATTTAGTAATAGTACAAAAGGCTTAGTCACAAGGACATATATAATTTATAAGCTATGATTTCAGAGAATCACAGCATGAAGGTATTCTGGCATAATAGGCCTAGTCACTAGGACATTTATACCTTATAAGCTAGGATTTCAGAGAATCAAAGCCTTGAGGTTTGAACCTAGTTCATTACCTTTTTCTGACAGGGAGTCATAGACTACCACTGCCCTTTTGTTTTATATGACAATTTGTATGGCCTGTAGGCTCTACACCACTAATGGATGTTTTAATAAGTTTGGCCCGTAGGCACTACATCACTAATGGATGTTTTAATAAGTTTGGCCCGTAGGCACTACATCACTAATGGATGTTTTAATAAGTTTGGCCCGTAGGCACTACATCACTAATGGATGTTTTAATAAGTTTGGCCCGTAGGCACTACATCACCAATGGATGTTTTAATAAGTTTGGCCCGTAGGCACTACATCACCAATGGATGTTTTAATAAGTTTGGCCCGTAGGCACTACATCACTAATGGATGTTTTAATAAGTTTGGCCCGTAGGCACTACATCACTAATGGATGTTTTAATAAGTGATCATCTTTATTGATGACTTAACCCATGATTTAGGAATCATTTATTTGGGTTTTGAAATCCTTTAAAGGATTATTGTATAAGAATGACGTGTGCGATTTTAACGAATCACATCTGCCATGATTTGTTAACATGTTTACATAGGTTAACAGCGAATCTGAATCTTTTAATTAGGTCGTACCATCATGACCGGATCTTAAAAGACACCAGGCTAGGTTTCACCCCCTTAAGATTCTTTATTTAGGCAGATCAAATAAAAGGAATGGTTTTGATTTATTTAATATTTCTTATTTAGAATGAAAGTCTAAACTTAATCATTCCATTATATAAAAGTGGAAGTATAAAGTTGCCCTAAGCGGGACTTGAAAGGAATAATGTTGTCCTCGCAGGGACTGAAAGATAATTATGTCCTTATAAGGACTAATAAGGAAACGATCTTCAGTATAAGGAGTTCCTTCTTCATTTTATTTCTGAATACTTTCTCCTTGGATGTTCGTTTCATTTTAACCGCGGTACGAAGCTCAGCATCTCAGGACCCCGGGTGTGGAGAACTCCTATTATGGCTTCTTCGCTTGGCGACGTATCCAATATAAAAATAATTGGAAGCAGTAAATTCTAGATTAGAATCGAGAGTATTCCTATGTTAAGTCTAGACTCGAATATGCGCAATTGTGTCATTGAGATTAAACACATAAGGATAGTGTTTAATTCACTCAATGTTGGCTCTGATACCAACCTGTCACACCCCGATTTCCACGTGTATCACCGGTGGGCCCGGTGGGGATTACCGTGACGTAGTTGGAGACATCATAGTCAAACCACACAATATAATAATTCACAGCGGAAGCATAAAGATAATTATATTCAACTATTGTTCGTAATATCAAATGTATTACAAATAGTCGAAAGGTATCCACAGAGGATCAAATAATAATATCGAAAAGTATTGTTCAACAGACTTTGACATCTAAAGCTTGCAAGACTTGAATAATGATGCCTGGAGTAGCCAGCCTATTACGTATAGCACCTGCACTTAATCTTTTTGGAAAAATACGTCAGTTTACACTGGTAAATACACTCAACTGACTCATTTTGGAAAATGATTGAAAATTTATTTGAATGCACATGGCACAAAATATCTTTTGATTAAAATACCCAGAGGCAAGATTAATCTTTTTATAACTTGAGACAATCATATTTATGATCCTGTATACAGATTTACATGTTCGTTGTACGTTCAGGGCCCGATATAGAAACCGAGTCATGATTAATAGACACATCACAAGTATAGGCCCACTGAGCGTGAGATACCGTTTCCCTTATGCAACTGTCAGGTGTATGCCTACACCCCATGCATAAGACGTGACCATTTTATAATACAATGATGTCAAGGATATCCGGGACATGGTCATTAACCCCTAAAGGCTTTTATTTCAAACAATACAGATCAAACCGGGTTACCTCAATAACTTAATCACAATCCGATTAAATATTCAATACCCGACCAAGCGGTATTATTATACCGTATCCCAAGCCCGTATAGGGAAATAAGTTAAGAGTATTTACCTGAGTTAGCTCCTGTCTTAAATAGCAAGAATAATAACTCAGCCGTATATTCTAATCAGTAGTCGCAAGTACTTTTACTGGGTTCCTAATCTGGAACGAAGGTTTTATCAACCTATTAGAATCCTAACGGGTCTTTATAATAGCCGTAGCTTAGACCGGTCAGTTTCAAAGGAATATATACGGTTTAATCGCGTGAAAGGCGAAAACCGGGAACAAGTGGTGATTTCGCCCAAACAAGTTCGAAGACTTGTTTTATATGGGTCTTATATTCACACTCTGGATTTTGGGGTCAAAACAATATGGTTTGACCCGCATCGGCTAATTCATGTAAACTAGTTACGTACGCCGAACCGTACGCGCAAAAGGCGCATCGGGTAACCGTAAGAGTCTTACGCTTGTTTCCTAAGTTAATATGCCTTAAAGAGGTTGTGGTATCAGTAGGATACCTTCCGTAATGCCCGTAACGAGTTTTTGTCCTTTATACGCCCCGTAGGGGTTTTTCGGTCATTTTAAAGATTCTTAAAGGGGTTTATGAGTTCTACAGGGAATCTGAGTTTCCCGACCAGTTTATAAAGTCTAAAATACTTTATTTATTATTTAAAATCAGTAGCAACTGGAATCGGGTCACAAGACCTTATAGAACTCAAGTTACGGCTCAAAAGGGTATATTCGGTATTTACCGAACCGTAGCCATAACCGTAGGTTATGAGCAGGGTAAAAATGATTAAAAATCTTTAAAAATCCCCAAATATTATTTTACAACAGTAGGTAAAAGTTTTGGGGATGAAATCTTGGTTTAGGTAGGCGTTATGCTAAATGCGCTATTTAATTACCAAAGTTCCGAAATTTGCGCCATTTGGCATAACTCCTATTCTGGACCTCGGATTGACATGAAATTTTTGGGACATGCTTAGAAATCAGTAACCAAGGTCATGATCCGTTCACATGTTCGAAAACCTCGTTTAAATTTATAAAGGGCGTTACGGTCAACTTTTAGGCGATTAGCGGAAATGCGTAAAAGACTCGGACACACAATGAACCGGTCACAGAGGGTTATACCATCATGTAACCTGGTCCTAAGAGAGTCCTAAGGCATATCTATACCTCACTGAAACGGGTCAGAACTGAAGTCAATGCAAAAGTCAAACTTTTGCGACATTCGGCTCCGAACCGGTTCAATATAGCAAATGGTCGATTCAAACGAGCGCAAACAAGTTTATATACTTAATATCATGTTTTATGAGTGTCTAAACAGGTTTCATAGCATATACATTACAGATTATGCAAGATTCGCCAAAACGACATTATGTTGACTTTTTTTAGGTGCACGTTTGACTCGACATTTGACATGGTTAGAGTGGTGATCAGGGGAAACCCTTTTAGGGGTTTATTACCCACATAAATACCAACTCATAACTACTTTTGATCCGCAATAAGACTGAGCCATTACGGATTTATTTTGAAGTCAAACCGTAGTTACGACGGTTTGGTTTCTAGTAGTTATCTAAGCATAAATCAAACTACAAAGGATCTAGACGACTTACAGAAGTTGGGTCTTGCTTAGAGTATACAGAGAAATGCTTGAGAGCCTTTAGAATGACCAGAGGAGTGTGTTTTGAGTTGTGTGTTGGTTATGAACCAAACATGCCCTTTTATAGTAAGGTTTCACAACAAATTTTGACACACAAGTCCCCCAGCTAACCCCAACCTTCCAACATGTGTCCCTAGTGTTTAGGAGTTGTTTAGGGGTCACTTTGAAGGTTTAAATGCAGGTCATGGCTTTTAGAAGGCTGAACAGCCAAGTTAAGCATGTTTCTGCATCTGGGCGCCTGACGCGGCCCGCATGGGGGAACCATGCACCTTGTACGCGGGTCGCCTAGTTTTTAAAATCATGCGCGTATCTTAGGGGGGCTCGCGGCCCGCCTTCACTTACCCCAAATCTCAACGCGGGTCGCGAGAGGGTGGTTTTTCAAGGCTTTTAAATCTTTTGAAATGATTACGAGAATCTGGTAATTAATAACGAAATCTTTCGTAATCATTAACCTGACCTTTCGGGTTTTGAAGGGGTAACTTGAATATTTTATAATCATGACTAAATCTTGGTAATAATGATAAAATCTTTAGTAATAAATAATGAAATCTTTAGTAATCATCAACTTGACCTTTCGGGTTTTGAAGGGGTAACTTGAATCTTTTATAATCATGATCAGAATCTTTGTAATTAATAACCTGACCTTTCGGAACCGAAGGGGCAACTTTGCGATTTGGCCCTTGGTTATTTACAACTAAGGGCCTCGTGTTATTTATATGTATTATTCGGCCCCTTGGTTATTTTCAATATTATTAGAAAGGTTTTAACCTTTATTATTGACGCTTTTTACCCCTCGCATACGGATTTGATCATAACTTTCTCGTTTTAAAACGGAACTTCGCGAAACTTATATATTATATTCTAGTGAGCGTATTTTACTGTTACGAAGCCCCGGGTTCGTTAAATGGTCACTCAGAGGTATAATTAAACATGTTGACACGTTTAACCCCTATAGCTTGTAATCTCTCACTTTCTTTCGCGTTTCGTTTCCGTACGATCCATGATTTATCCGTTTGAAGGTACGAGCATCATTTAGGGATACTATAAAGTATATTACCCTTGATTGACATTTATAATCCTCGAATTTACATATGTTCAAGGTTTGTCAATTTTAGTCCTTCAATGCCACGTGTAAACTTAGGACACGTGTCGGCACATTATTGGACGCAAAAATTTCGAGGTGTTACAAGATCGTTACTCACCACGATCACGAAGCTGGACCTTCAAATACGCGAGCTCCTTCGACCACAAGGAGTGAAGAACCGCAAAGACGGAGAAACCTTTTCGAACCTGCGAGGCATTCCACCTCGCACAGCTCGACGCCATCGTATCGTCACTCGTTCGGGCCAGATTCCGAAAATGATCCCAGTAACCCTCAACCCTCCTACATACCTCTACAGCGTTCGGTATCGCACCGTGCTTTTGACGACCCCACTCCTTACTTCAGAGGCCAGTTTAACCCAGCAGATTACATTCAGGAACCTGCAGGCTTTGTCCCGTTAGGACCACAGGATCACTTCTCAGAAGACCATATGGATGAGGACACAGATCCAAGAGAACCTGCTCGTGGTACGCCCACACATCCTATCGAGATCTCAGATGGGTCTTCTTTCCATGGCACACCTTATCAAGGGCCAGATAGCTTTCAAGCGCTGTTCAACCAGCACGAGTGGTACTATACACCCTCCCATCAAACAACGCAACACGAGCAGCAACAACAACAAGATCCCTCTGAGGATCCACGTTTCGTGGCAGTTACGCCACCACCTCCGCCATCGGTTCAACCAGTAATGCCTGATCCGCCGAGGCGTAGAAGATCGGGTGCTCGTATGTCCACCCGAGGAGGGGAATTTCACTTCAGCACCCCTCGACAGTCTAGTAGTAGCCACTACCCGCCACTACAAGAAGAAGGACCTTCAAGTCCAGTACAGGAGGCGAACTCCGCACCAGTTGCACCATCTTCGCCACCATTTGGGTATGACCACCCAATACCTGCGTACACGGGTCCAACGGCATACAACCCGTTTGAACCGTCGTCGCACGCACATTACAATTACAACTATGAGCGCGACCCATATGTGGTAGCGGCTATGTATAATGCCCGCTATCCCGACGGAGCTTTTGGAAACATGGGAATACCAGACTACTCAGCTCATGGGTATCCAGCACCTCCTAGACCTCCAGTTCCGCAACCGGCGCCACAACCACGTTTTTCTCCGCCCGAACAAGAAGAAATCCTCCACCACTTAACTCGTGTGGAACGGGATTTCGAGGAAGAACGAAAGAACAACAGGGGATTTCTTAAGGGTCTAGCGAACCTGTTGAAAGGCAAGAAGAAGAAACGTGACCATTAGTCCTTATATATGTTCTAATGTAATGTCTATTTTAAATAAAGTCCCTGCGTGGACATTTATCGTATTTCAGTCTCTACGTGGACTTATCTTTTAGTCCCTGCGCGGACATCTACCTTGTATTAGTCCCTGCGTGGACTTGTCTCTTTATTAACCTCTATGTAGGTATGTACTTGTTTAAAAGTCCCCTTTAGGGCAGCGTGTAATCGTATTGAGGTTTTGGAATGTTATGTTATGAATTTCATCTTGTTATTACTATATATGATATAAATCAAAATCATTCCTTTTAATTTGATCTGCCTAAATAAAGAATCTTAAGAGTGAAACCTAGCCAGGTGTCTTTTAAGATCCGGCCAAGATGGTAAGACCTAATTAAAAGATTCAGATTCCCTGTTAACCTCTGTAAGCATGTTAACAATCATGGCAGATGTGATTCGTTAAAATCGCACACGTCATTCTTATACAAGAATCCTTTAAAGGATTCCAAAGCCCAAATCAATGATATAATAAATCATGGGTTAAATCACCAATAAAGGTGATCACTTGTTAAACATCCATTAGCGATGTAGTGCCTACGGGCCATAATTGTTGTCATAATAAGACAAAAGACAGTGGTGGTCTATGACTCCCTGTCAGAAGGGGGTAACAGAACTACGGTTCAAACCTTCATACCTTGATTCTCTGTAATCTCGGCTAATATTATAATAACGTCCTCGTGACTAGGCTTTTATGCCACTAGCAATATTAATTGTGATTAGGATAAGTATGTTCAAATCCTAAATAAAAAGTGAGTAACAAATTAACCGGATATGGTCTTCGTTACCATGGTTAATGAATTGCCATAAAAGACAATTCTATAATAAACTCCTAAATAAAATTTTCATTATCTTCTGCAGCAGATACAAGCTACTATGGCTAATCCTAATGGAGAAAATAGTCATACGAGTGAAGATGAATATGATAATGCCCAAGTACATTTAACGGGCGCTCAACTAAAGGCTCTTGTCGACAGCGCTGTTCAGGCAGCTCTAGATCGACAATATACCGAATCTCGAAGCAGAACCGTTTCCAAACCACCATCAAAGCCGAAGACACACTCAAAATCCCACAGCAAACCATTATCCAAACCACTCTCCAAACCCAAAAAGGACGACGACAATCAATCGTCAAATGAAAACAGTGTTCGTCGTGAAAGGGAGTATACTGATGCATCCCGGGCCAGGGGCTGCACCTACAAGTACTTTGTGTCTTGTAAACCCCGAGACTTCACAGGGGAGAAAGGTGCCGTCAATTGTATGACGTGGCTGGATGAGATGGACACTGTGGTGGACATCAATGGCTGTGCGGAAAGGGATGTGGTAAAGTTTGTGTCGCAATCGTTTAAGGGCGAGGCCCTGGCTTGGTGGAGGGCGTTGGTTCAGGCCTCGGGAAAGACTGTGCTTTACAGCATGACATGGGAGGAATTCGTTTCTCTCATCAAAGAAAATTACTGCCCTCAACATGAGGTGGAGAAGATAGAGTCCGATTTTGTATCATTAGTGATGACAAACCTGGACTGCCAAGCCTACTTAACGAGCTTCAACACGATGTCTTGATTGGTTCCATATCTGGTAACCCCGGAACCAAGGAGAATCGCTCGTTTTATTGGGGGGTTAGAACCCGCGATAAAGGCAAGTGTGAAGGCCTCTCGGCCAACGACCTTCAGGTCTGTAACTGACCTCTCTTTGTCCCTCACAATGGACGCGGTCCGACTGAGATCGCTGAGGAATAAAGAGGCCGAGAAGAGGAAGCGTGAGGACGATACCTCACGAAGGTCGGGTAAGAAGCACCGTGGGAACGGTGATGGCAAGAGAGGGACAGAGTCGAGGAAAGATGGGCAACAATCGGGAGAGAAGCCCAAGTGCAAAAACTGCCAGAAGCATCACTTTGGTAAATGTAGGCTTGGGTCGAACTCACAGTCTCAGTCGAGGTTGCATACTTGTGGACTATGCAAGTCCAAGGACCACAAGACTGTGGACTGCAAGAAAATAAAGGATGCAACCTGCTATAACTGCAGTGAGAAGGGGCACATTAAAAGCAACTGCCCCAAGCTCGCCAAGAAGACTGAAGAAACCAAGAAGAATAACGCTAGAGTCTTCAAGATGGATGTGAAGGAAGCTTTGCAAGACGACAACGTAATCACAGGTACTTTTCTCGTGAATAATATCTTTGCAAGAGTACTTTTTAATTCAGGCGCTGATAAGTCCTTCGTAGACCAAAAATTTTGCAAATTGCTGAACATGCCTGTCAAAACCTTAACTGCGAAATACGAGGTAGAGCTAGCAGACGGCACAGTAGAAACCGTCTCCACTATACTAGATGGATGTGTAATATCCATTAAGAACCACTCTTTTCCACTATCTCTACTTCCCTTCAAACTGGCTGGTTTTGACATCGTTCTGGGTATGGACTGGTTATCCCACAACCAGGCCCAGATCGTCTGCAACAGAAAACAAATAGTGCTAAAGACTCCGACTGGTGAATCGCTCACCATTCGAGGAGATACGCAGTATGGATTACCCGAGAATGTAACTATGCTCAAGGCTTCAAGATGTTTAAAAAGAGGCTGTGTCATCTACATGGCACAGGTGATTATTGAAGAGCCCAAACCAAAGACAGAAGACATTCCTGTCATTTCGGAGTATCCAGAAGTTTTCCCCGAAGATCTACCTGGCTTGCCACCAGATAGGCAAGTGGAATTCAGAATAGATATCATCCCTGGAGCAGCTCCCATTGCTAGAGCACCCTATAGGCTAGCACCAACTGAAATGAAGGAATTGAGGACCCAGTTGGATGAACTGTTAGCGAAAGGTTTCATCAAGCCTAGTTCATCTCCCTGGGGAGCACCTGTCCTGTTTGTTAAGAAGAAGGACGGATCGATGCGCCTGTGCATCGATTATCGTGAACTTAATAAGGTCACGATAAAGAATAGATACCCATTACCAAGGATCGACGATTTGTTTGATCAGTTGCAAGGGGCTAGTTATTTCTCAAAAATCGACTTGAGGTCGGGCTACCATCAGCTGAAAGTCAGAGATGAAGACGTACATAAAACAGCATTTAGGACTCGATACGGTCACTACGAGTTCCTAGTGATGCCTTTTGGGCTCACAAATGCACCGGCTGCGTTCATGGATCTCATGAATCGCGTCTGCAAGCCGTACTTAGACAAATTCGTCATCGTATTCATCGACGACATTCTTATCTATTCAAAGAACAAAGCTGACCATGAGAAACACCTACGGTGTATTCTCAAATTGCTGCATCGCGAGAAACTCTATGCCAAATTCTCAAAATGCGAATTCTGGTTACGAGAAGTCCAATTTCTTGGACATGTCGTAAGCGAGCATGGTATCCAGGTGGATCCCGCTAAGGTAGAGGCGGTCATGAATTGGCAAGAGCCAAAGACGCCCACAGAGATCCGTAGTTTCCTGGGGTTAGCAGGATACTACAGAAGCTTAATTGAAAATTTCTCAAGGATTGCTGCACCCTTAACTTCTCTAACCAAGAAGAAGATAAAATTTGTTTGGGGCCCTAAGCAGCAAGAATCCTTTGATATTCTGAAACAGAGGCTGAGCAACGCCCTTGTGTTGACGCTACCGGAAGGTACCGAAGAGTTTGTAGTTTACTGCGACGCGTCACACACTGGCATGGGGTGTGTGCTCATGCAGAAAGGCAAGGGATTGCCTATGCTTCGAGACAGTTAAAGGTGCACGAAAAGAATTACACCACCCATGACTTGGAGTTGGGTGCCGTTGTGTTCGCACTAAAACTGTGGAGGCATTATCTGTACGGAATCAAGTTTGTGATCTATTCAGATCACAAGAGCCTTCAACATCTGTTCAATCAGAAGGAGCTAAACATGAGGCAACGCCGTTGGATGGAGACCTTAAATGATTATGATTGTGAGATCAGATACCATCCCGGCAAGGCGAATGTAGTTGCTGATGCCCTGAGCCGGAAAGAAAGGATGAAACCCATCCGAATCAATGCTAAGAGCATTGAAGTAAAGAATAATCTGATTGAAAGGGTGTTAGCTGCACAGAGAGAAGCTGCGTTGGAAGCTAACTATCCTAAGGAAAAGCTGGGAGTGACTGAGGAGCAGTTAACTCTTAGCAAGGATGGAATTTTGCGATTGAATGGGCGAATATGGGTTCCAATTTATGGAGGACTACGAGATGTTATCCTCCAGGAAGCCCATAGTTCCAAATATTCTGTCCATCCTGGAGCAGATAAAATGTATTAGGATTTAAAGGCAAATTATTGGTGGATAGGCTTGAAAAAGTCTGTAGCCGCTTATGTAGCCAAATGCTTAACTTGTGCGCAAGTCAAGGCTGAGCATCAAAAGCCATCTGGCTTGCTACAACAGCCTGAACTTCCTGAATGGAAATGGGAATGTGTAACTATGGATTTTATCACCAAGTTACCCAAGACGAACAAAGGAAATGACACGATATGGGTTATAGTCGATAGACTGACTAAGTCAGCTAATTTCTTACCCATCAAGGAGACTTATAGCTCCGACACTTTAGCCCAGTTATACGTTGACAAGATTGTAGCCTTACATGGCATACCTGTGTCTATTATCTCCGATCGAGATACTAGGTACACGTCGCATTTCTGGAAAAGCTTCCAGCAATCTTTGGGCACACGTTTGAACTTTAGTACGGCTTACCATCCTCAGACAGACGGTCAGAGTGAGCGTACTATTCAAACGTTAGAAGACATGCTGCGTGCATGTGCTATCGATTTAGGTGGTAGTTGGGATAAGAACCTACCACTAATCGAATTCTCCTACAACAATAGCTACCACACCAGCATAAAGGCTGCGCCTTTCGAGGCATTATACGGTAGAAAGTGTAGATCGCCTGTTTGTTGGGCGGAAGTGGGAGAGGTCCAATTATCAGGACCAGAGATAGTCTTCGAAACAACGGACAAGATTGTCCAGATTCGAGAGTGTCTCAAGGCTGCCCGTGATAGGCAGAAAAGTTACGCTGACCTAAAGCGTAAGGATTTTCACTTCGAGGTAGGTGAAAAAGTGTTACTAAAAGTATCACCCTGGAAGGGGGTGATGCGTTTCGGTAAGAAGGGCAAACTGAGCCCGAGATACATAGGACCTTTTGAGGTTATCGAACGTGTTGGGTCAGTTGCCTATAAGTTGAACTTACCAGAAGAGCTCAATGGAATTCACAATGTGTTCCACATCTGCAATCTAAAGAAGTGCTTCGCTGATGAATCATTGGTGATCCCACACACAGATGTGCATATAGATGAGAGCTTGAAGTTTGTGGAGAAGCCTTTGTCGATTGAAGACCGACAAGTAAAGAAGCTTCGAAGGAAACATGTACCGATAGTTAAGGTTAAATGGGATGCCAGGAGAGGTCCCGAATTCACGTGGGAAGTTGAATCCACAATGAAAGAGAAATACCCTTATTTGTTTGAGTAAATCTCGGGTCGAGATTTATTTTAAGGGGGTGAGGATGTAACACCTCGAAATTTTGTGTCCAATAATGTGTTGACACGTGTCATGAGTCTACACGTGGCATTAAATATTAAATAAAGGACTAAAGTTGACAAACCTAGAAAGTATGTAAATTCGAGGGTTATAAATGTCAAACAAGGGTAAGTATACTGTATAGTAACCCTAAAACGATGCTCGTACCTTCAAACGAATAAATCATGGATCGTACGGAAGCGAAACGCGGAAGAAAGTGAGAGATTACAAGCTGCAGGGGTTAACTGCGTCAACATGTTTAATTATACCTCTGAGTGACCCTTTGACGTACCCGAGGATTTGTAACAGTAAAATACGCTCATTAGAATGTACTATATAAATTCCGCGAAGTTCCGTTTTAAAACGAGAAATTATGATCAAATTCGTACGAGAAGGGCTAAAAGCGTCAACAATGAAAGTTAAGGCTTTCCGGATAACTAACAAAATAACCGGGGACTTAACAATGCGGGTAAATAACACGAGGCCCTTAGTTGTAAATAATCAAGGGCCAAATCGCAAAGTTACCCCTTCAAACCCGAAAGGTCAGGTTATTAATTACCGAAGATTTTGTTATTAATTACAAAGATTTAGGCAATGATTATAAAAGATTCAAAAATCCATAAATTTAGACCTAACGCGGGCCGCGTAAAGGTCATGGGTAAGTTGATGCGGGCCGCGAGCCTCCTGCAGTTACGCGTTCTGATATGAAAACTCAGGCGGCCCGCGTACAAGGCTGCCTGATCTCCCATGCGGGCCGCGTGAACCACCCAGATGCAGAAACTTTGGACAGACTTGTTGTTTGAAGTTGTGAACGATCAAAAGTGCAATAAGTGAAGCATGGGCGCCCTCTACTTGCCTCCTAGCATCAAGGGCCACCTGCTGAACATCCATACTCACTTGTAGCCTGAGTTGTAATGATCTAGAGGCCATTCTTTCACTATAAATAGGCCTACATTGTGCATAAGTTCACCACACCTCAAAACACATCTTCTGATCATCCCTGAAGCTCCCAAGTGTTCTTCTATAATCCTAAGTCGTGCACTAAGTCTCTGTAAGTATGCCAAACCTTCTATGGCTTTGTTTTTGCTTAGTTTAGCCTAAAAGTCAATCCGTCGTAACTAACGATTGACTTTGCGATAAATCACGAATGGTCCAGTGAATTGTCGAATCAAAAGTAGTTATGTGTTGGTATTTATGTGGGTAATAAACCCCTAAAAGGGTTTCCCCTTGATGCGGGCCCAAGCGTGGAAGAGCGGGCCATCCTGTATTTGGAGGCCCAAGATCGCGTCACAAAAGGGGCTTCACTGAAATGGCTCTAACTTGGGCTACGGGGGTCCGTTTTGGGTCATCGTCCGGGCCGAAAAAACGCTTATTTCTATTAGTTTTTTCCATTTTTATGTTTTTTCAAGTATTTTGGGCATTTTGTTTTTGGGCTTGTGTTTGGCCCGTTGTCTTTTTTAGGCCCGTTTCGAATTTCTGTCTCTATTTATGTATTGCCCTAGTCATTTGATGAATCAGAATTGAATTTTGAGAAAACAGTTTTTTCACTTCAAATTCCGTGGCCTTTGGGGTTACAATTTGGGGGTTGGGGAAGAACTACACGGGTATTCGCAGAATCAACGTGTAATCTTCATTTTTCCGTATCACGCGCTACATCACCCATGATCACCACTCTAACTAGTTCAAATGTCGAGTCAAACGTATACTTAAAAAGTCAACAGAAAGCCATTTTTGCGATTCTTGCATAATCTGTAATGTAGGTGATATGTAACCTGTTTGAATACTCATAAAACATGATAATAAGTATACTAACTTGTCTAAGCTCGTTTGATTCGGCCATTTGCTATATGGACCCGGTTCGGAGCCGAATGTCGCAAAAGTTTGACTTTTGCTTTGACTTCAGTTCTGACCCATTTTAGTGCAATGTAGATATGCCTTAGGACTCTCTTAGGACCAGGTCACGTGATGGTATCACCCTCTGTGACCGGTTCGTTGTTTGTCCGAGTCTTTTACGCATTTCCGTTAATTGCTTAAAAGTTGACCGTAACGCCCTTTTCAAAATAAAACGAGTATTTCGGACACGTGAAGGGACCATAACCTTGCTTACTAAATTCTAAGCATGTCCCTAAAGTTTCACGCCAATCCGAGGTCCAGAATGGGAGTTATGCTAAATAGCACAATTAAAAGAAACTTTTGTAATAAACGGCGCGATTAGCATAACGCCTACCTAAACCAAGATTTCGACACCAGACCTTTTACTCACTGTTGTAAAATAATATTTTGGGAGTTTTAAAGATTTTTAATTAATTTTAACCTGCTCATAACCTGCGGTTATGGCTACGGTTCGGTAAATACCGAATATGCCCTTTTCGGCAAAAACTTGAGTTCTACAAGGTCTTTTGACCCGATTCCAGTTGCTACAGATTTTAAATAATAAATAAAGTATTTTGGACTTTATAAACTGAACGGGAAACTCAGATTTCCTGTAGAACTCTAAAACCCCTTTTAAAAGTCCTTAAAATGACCGGAAAACCCCTACGGGGCGTATAATAAACTTAAACTCGTTACGGGCATCACGGAAGGTATCCTACTGATACCACAACCTCTTTAAGGCATATTGACTTGGGAAACAAGTGTAGGACTCTTACGGTTACCCGTTGCGCCTATTGCGCGCACGGTTCGGCTTATGTAACTAGTTTACGTAAATTAGCCGATACGGGTCAAACCATATTATTTTGACCCCAAAATCCAGAGTGTGAATATTAAACCCATATAAAACAAGTCTTCGAACTTGTTGGGTCAGAATCACATTCCATTCTTGGTTTTCGCCTTTCACGCGATTATACCGTATCTATCCCTTGAAACTGACCGGTCTAGGCTACGGCTAATATAAAGACCCGTTAGGATTCTAATAGGTTATTTTAAAACCTTCGTTCCAGAATAGGAGCCCCAGTAAAAGATATCTGTGATTTAATCAATTAAGGACAATACTTGCAAAGGTAAATACTTTTAACTTATTTTCCGTATTACGGGCTTGGGTTACGGTATATATAAAATACCGCTTGATCGAGCATCAAATCTTCCATCGTTTGGTGGTTAATTGAATAATTTGATCGGCTCGTTTAAACAGTCTTGTTACTTAAAAGCCTTTGGGGGGTTAATGGCCATGTCCCGGATATCCTAGGCATCATTTTACGAAATGGCCACGACCTCGACATCCGGGTGTAGGCGTACACCCGGCATTATGTCTATATTAATAAAAGACGTAACCGTTGGTTTACCCACCTTGGTTTTACGCAATGTGGTGTGTCTATTGATCTTTAACCCGGACTAGATCCGGGCTACTGAACGCAAAAGGAACATGTAATTCGTTCACAAGATTATAATATTAAATAATTCTCCCAAGTTATAAAAGAGTTTGTGCCTTGTGCATTCAAATCAATTTTAATAAACATTTTACAAAAGTGTCGGTTGAATGTATTTACCAGTGTAAACTGACGTATTTTCCCAAAAAGATTAAGTGCAGGTACTAAACGTAATCGGCTGGCTATAGCTCCTTAGCATCCTAAAGAGTCTCGCAAGCTTTTGATGCCTTGTCTGTTGAACAATACTTTTTATTATTTTGATCCTCCTGTGGATACCATTCAACTATTTGTGATACATTCGATATTACAATCAATGGTTGGATTATATTTATCTTTATGCTTCCGCTGTGCATTCATATATTGTGTGGTTTGACTATATTGTTGCCAACTACGTCACGGTAATCCCCCACCGGGCCCACCGGCGAGACACGTGGAAATCGGGGTGTGACACCGAATACGTATCTAAGTGTCTAACATGTTCACAAGTTAAAGCCGAACATCAGAAACCTTCAGGTCTACTACAACAGTTAGAAATGCCTGTATGGAAATAGGAACTCATAACAATGGACTTTGTTACTAAGTTACCCAAAACCAGAAGAGGTAACGATGCGATTTGGGTAATTGTGGATCGATTAACCAAATCTGCTCATTTTCTACCTATGAAAGAAACTTTTAGCATGGAAAGGTTAGCCAAACTGTATGTGGATGAAATAGTATCCTTACATGGAGTCCCACTCTCCATTGTATCGGATAGAGATAGTCGTTTCACTTCCCTTTTCTGGACAAGCTTCCAAGAAGCAATGGGAACCCGACTCAATCTAAGCACTGGATATCATCCACAAACAGACGGGCAAAGTGAAAGAACGATCCAAACTCTAGAAGACATGCTCCGAGCATGTGTAATTGACTTTGGTGGTAATTGGGATAACCATTTACCCTTAATCGAATTCTCCTATAACAATATTGTCAATCAAGCATCGAGGCCGCTGCATTCGAAGCACTGTATGGACGCAAGTGCAGAACTCCCGTATGTTGGGCAGAAATAGGAGAAAGTCAATTATCAGTGTAACAACTGTCACTAAAATCCATAATTAGGATGGTAATTAGCTATTAAGGAAACCCTAATTAAGAAACCCAAGTAATTCTGCACTAACCCTAAAATTTCCAAAACAATCAGAATCAGGATCAGGGCCCCTAAAACTCAGGGGGGGATAAACCCTAGCCAACGATTATCTTAATAACTATCTGTCAAAATCGAATTTTAAGAAACTGTCGACTCATCCAGCCTACATGCACGAAGGGCTACCCTATGAAGTAGGGTGACCCCTCGCGTAGCGCGACGCCCATGGGGGTACCCCTCGCGCTACGCGACGGGGGTCAAATTTCGTATATAAATAGGGGTGTCTGGGACTTGAATTTGAGAGTTGAAACGACGTAAAACGTCAAAATACACGCTGAGTTATCAGCTATATACTACACAAACACACACAGATCTCGAATCGCTGCCGCAATCAGGGTAATAACTCGATCGCTATTACGATTCAACATCCGATCGATTATAACTATCCAACGATAGTCCAGGTGCTGCTCAATTGAGCTTGTACTTTGATTATTCGTCGTGATTTCGACTTGAATATTAGAGTGCTGTTCGAATTCGGACTATGCTCTGTTATTCGTTGTGAATCCGATTGAATTATCGAGTATTGCACTGATTAATCGTTGTGAAGGTTTAATCTCGTGAATTGACGTAGTTGCTGTATTAGTTACTAACCTGTGTGTGTGCATTATGTTAAATTAGGTTTAATCAAGGCTAATCAGTAGGCATTATCTATTTGCTCGTTAATTTGCAATGTGAGTCATTCTTCTTTTTAACTGTTTTCTCACAGTTTGTGAGTAAGTATTACAATACCTCAAATTATTTTCAAAAGTTATAATTACAGGGATTAAGTCTTTGTAATCACCAAATTACAGCTGGTATGTGGGGTATTGTGCACATTACTATTTTTATCACTCTATGTGAGTGAGTATCACTCTATGTGACTGATTATTACTCTGTGTGAGTAAATCGTCATTATTGGGGCGACGGGACCCAATAGTGGTATGACCACAGTCACAGATCCGGTCGAGTGACAAATACCCATTCTTGATAATTGGTTGATAGAAACATTGTAATCGCTCTTAATACTGTGATTTATAACTAACGGGTCGTTTTAGAAAACAGAATGATTCACTCAGTATTTCCCCGCTGACAAAACCTTTTTCAAACATGTTTCAGGTGATCTGTGTGATCCAGGAAAAGTGCAGTAAAGCACTACAAGCTCAGAGAAGTGGCTCATTGTGAATAAATAAATAAAACATGTTTTGGAAAATAATGATTTCTGTGTGAAATCAACTGATTGTAAATGATGGGATTTTATCCCTAAAAAACTTTGTGTAATATATTAAAACGAGCATATTTTTACGGTTAAAAGATCCTGTAATAAAAGACTTCCGCTGCCATTAGATACCACGGGTACCACACTGAAATCTGCTCGCGGACCCCGACTCCGTCCAGGGTGGGTCGGAGGTCGCGACAGAAGGTGGTATCAGAGCTAATAATTAAATTGAGCCACTGATCGAGCCACTGATTTAAGCCTATTACGGAATTAAGTATTGGACAAAATACTTAATTCTACTAGTTATCATTCTGTGATTATTTGTTTTATTAACTGATTATTTGATAGTTACAGTATGGGTAAACAAAAGCTGTCTGCCATCTACCACAAACTAGATGTTGCATCTTCTTCTAAAAACCCAGTAAATTTAGAAGAAGGAATCTTTGTCCGCAAGGCAAATTATGAAAATCCTCTTTCCCCAGAGAAAAGGGATTCAATACTTAAAAAGAGTCAGGAGAAAAAGAAACCTCGAACCAAGAGAGTTAGGTTTAACCCAGAAGTTCAAGAATTGGGTAATAGTGCACCTTGGGAAAATAAAATAGACAAGAAATGGGCAAATCTCTATATGCTAGCTACTATAGCAGAAAACACAAATCTCTAAATATCTGATAAGTTGGGCCTAGTAAGAGAAATCACAATCCAGTAAATAAATAAAGTCCTAGTGTGTTTATTTCTGTTATCCTTTGTATAAATTGGTATGCAATAAAACTTCAGTGTTTATTTGTTAAACTTTGTTCCAAAGTTTTAACATTGCATTTTGCATATATGCTATGCAGCATGAATGAGATGTCGGAAGCATTCCAAAATCTCAACTTATATCCAGTGCCTATCGAAGTCTCTCACGACTTTACTGGTTACATTGCTGACATAGAAGAACCTGTGGAATTCCAAACTCCACCGTTGGAAAAAGCTAAACCGAAAAAGAAGAGAAGATACGTAGGGTGGAGGAAAGTACGCCGTAGGAAACCTGCCACTAGGAGACTCCCTAAAATAGAAAATCCTGTAAGTATGATCAAGGGAAAGGAAATAGAAACTGGAGAAAGTTCGAAACCACCCGAAAAGGAAATAGGAATAGATCTGAAACAAAAGGGAATAGAGGTTGGCGAAAGTTCTAAACAGCCAGAAGAACTTACATTCAAGACAAAATAGACCGTCTATTAGGAAATTGTGAGGTCATAAGCCCAATCCGCACTAATTTGTATCCTTACCCGGCTACAGTCCAATTTCCTTTAAACATAACACCGGCTATTCCCGAACCTTTAATCCATACCCAACCACTAGGGGAACTGGAAGAATGGTGGACAAACGACTGGCAATTCCAAAACATAGTCAATAGTCCTTATAGTTTTCTTCCACAATTTGACCCAGAACCACTCCCAAATCCTCCCATGAGTAATGAAAACCTAGCTGAACTCCGTCAGTTCGGTGAAGAACTGATAGGTACAGGTAATAGGATCAGGGAAATGGGAGAGCATCTAACTTGGAAGTACGATGAGAGGGAGCATCGTTACTAGAACCGTCAGTTAAACCACAGAAAGCCGTATTGTATGATAGTAACTTAAAATTCTGTAAAATGGGCAATAAAACTCTGTAAAATACGGTGTGTATGGATGCATATACAATATACCAACAAAGTAAAAGTCGAGAAATCGACAATTTTGGTTATACTTGTATATTGTGATAATCTATGTGTTTATCTATGTGAAATTTTTTATTGATAAGCTAGACACTAATAAATTCCTACTAAATTAGCAGATGGAAAACGCTAACAATGAACCAATTAATGAAGTAAATCAATCTGAGCAAGAACAGGAAGATCAATATATAACTCGACAAGATATCGAGCACTTTATCGCCCAAGGGATAGCTCATGCTATTCCAGAAATTGTAGCTGCTGTTCAAAAACCTGCCGAACCACAATTAATTCCTAGTAAACGTATTTCAGACGATAACGGCAGTAATAGCATAAATGGAGGCGGCAATCATGACGATCATGATCCGCAGCAGGCCCCACTCCCTAAAAGAATGAAAGCTGCAACGCCTGGTTGCACTTACAAAGAATTTCTTGCTTGCAAACCCGCTGAATTTGCAGGTAACGAAGGGGCAACTGCAACACTGCGTTGGTTAGAGAAAACCGAAGCAGTAATTGCAATAAGCAAATGTGCCGAAGGAGACCAGGTGATGTATGCATCAAACCTGTTCAAAGAAGGGGCACTCGAATGGTGGAACACGATCCTCCAGGCAAAAGGAAGAAGGATAGCCTACGCCATAGGTTGGGAAGAATTTAAGAGTTTGGTAGAAAGAAAATTCTGTCCCGAATACGAGAAGGAACAGATGGCAAACAAATTCCTTAGTCACCGTATGATAGGAGTAGATTGTCGGGGCTATACTTCGACATTCTTTGAATACGCAAGGGTAGTGCCATCACTGGCTTCGCCAGAACCGGTACTTATTTCTCGTTACATCTGGGGGTTAATTAGTGAAATACGAAACATCGTTAAAGCTGCGAGACCTTGTACCATTGACGATGCGGTAGAATTAGCTAATACCCTGACGGATGAGTTGGTACGCACAAGAGAGAAAGATCGTAAGAAGGAAATAGCTCAGAAGATTACCCAGGGGTTTCGTGCGGGTAATACCAAGAAAAGAGGAACAGGGCAATTCTCATCACCTCCTTTCTGCAGAAATTGCAAAAAGAAGCATTATGGACAATGCAACATGGTTTGCAATTTTTGCAAAATGAAAGGACATCGGGAAGAAGACTGCAGAAAGAAAACAAGAGTTTGTTATAATTGCAGAGAAAGGGGACACTTTCAATTTGAATGTCCTAAGTTAGCTAAACCTATAGCCAACCAAACCAAACCAGCTGAAGGAGCAACCAAGAGAAATGCGCGTGCATTCCAGCTAACCACTCAAGAGGCCGAACTCATTCCAGATGTGATAGCTGGTACGTTCCTAGTACATGACGTATTTGCAAAAGTATTATTTGACTCTGGTACGAACCAAAGTTTTATTAATACTTCATTTTGTCAAGATCTTAAGTTACCTTTAACCACTCTTAGGCAAATTTTCACAGTTGAAACCGCAGAAGGAAATTCTGTGAACATAGATAAAATCTGGCAAGGAGGAAAAGTAGAACTATTAGGCCATAAGTTTTCTGCAAATCTGTTACCAATGAATTTAGCCGGATTCGATGTAGTATTAGGAATGGATTGGTTAGTAGCCAACCATGCACGAATCCTATGTGATAAAAATGCAGTAGAAATTCAAACCCCTACAGGAGAAGTAATTTTAATTACTGGAAATAAACCTCGAAAGCCATTGAAATTCATATCAGTAATGAAATTGGCTAGTTATTCGAGAAAACAGGAAATGGTGTATATGATTTCCGCAATCATTAACACTAAAGATAAGAAACTCCAGGACATTCCCGTAGTCTCAGAATACCCAGACGTTGTTCCAGAAGAATTACCTGGATTACCACCTGATAGAGAAGTAGAATTTAGAATTCATTTAATTCCAGGTACTGCACCAATAGCCAAAGCACCATATAGATTAGCACCTACCGAAATGCTAGAATTGAAAAAGCAATTAGATGAATTATTAAGCAAAGGATTCATACAACCGAGTTCATCCCCTTGGGGTGCACCGGTACTGTTTGTGAAGAAGAAAGATGGATCGATGAGAATGTGTATCGATTATAGAGAATTGAATAAGGTTACAATTAAGAATAGATACCCACTACCTAGGATTGATGATCTTTTTGATCAATTGCAAGGAGCTAGGTATTTCTCTAAGATAGATTTAAGATCTGGATATCACCAGTTGAAGGTACAAGAAGAAGACATACCTAAAACTGCCTTCAGAACTAGGTATGGTCATTATGAGTTTACAGTCATGCCCTTTGGATTAACAAATGCCCCAGCAGCATTCATGGACATGATGAATCGAATCTGTAAACCATACTTGGATAAATTTGTGATCGTTTTCATCGACGATATACTTATTTATTCCAAAAGCCAAAAAGAACATTGTGAACACTTACATGCACTCTTAACTTTGTTAAGAAAAGAAAGGCTTTATGCCAAATTCTCAAAATGTGAATTTCGGCTACAAGAAGTACAATTCTTAGGTCATGTGGTAAATCACAAAGGTGTCCATGTAGATCCTGCTAAGATAGAAGCAATTACAAAATGGAAAGTCCCACAAACAGCAATGGAGATAAGAAGTTTTCTAGGCTTAGCTGGATACTATAGACGATTTATCAAAGATTTTTCTAAGATAGCCGTACCATTAACTAAGTTAACCTGTAAAGCTGCTAAGTTTGAATGGGGACCTAGACAAGAAGAAGCCTTTAAGATTTTAAAGCATAGGTTGACGAATGCACCAATCTTAGCTTTACCCGAAGGAACAGAAGATTTTGAAGTATATTGTGATGCTTCAAAATTAGGCTATGGATGTGTGTTAATGCAACGCAAGAAGGTAATTGCGTATGCTTCTAGACAATTGAAAAAGCATGAAGAAAATTATACGACTCATGATCTAGAATTAGGAGCCATAATTTTTGCCCTTAAGATATGGAGACATTATCTGTATGGAAATAAGTTTACTGTTTATACAGATCATAAAAGTTTAAGATATATATTTGGGCAAAAAGAATTAAACATGAGGCAAAGAAGATGGATGGAGATGCTAAGTGATTACGACTGTGATATCCAATATCACGAAGGAAAGGCAAATGTAGTTGCAGATGCCTTAAGTCGTAAGTACCATGAGAAACAGAAACGAGTCCGTGCTCTGAGGTTAAATCTACAAGTAGATTTAATGGCACAAATTAAAGAAGTTCAGAAAAAAACAATCCAAGACGATGCTGAAGAAATGAAAGGTTACCTAAAAGAATTAGAACAAGGAAATGATGGAATTTGGAAATTCCATAAGAAACGAATTTGGGTACCTAAGCAAGGAGAGTTAAGAAATAAGATTTTAGAAGAAGCTCATAAATCTAGGTATACTATGCATCCAGGAAACAATAAGATGTACCAAGATTTAAGGAATAATTTCTGGTGGATAGGAATGAAAAAGGATATAGCCAAATACGTATCCAAGTGCTTAACTTGTTCACAAGTTAAAGCTGAACACCAGAAACCTTCAGGACTACTACAACAGTTAGAAATGCCTGTATGGAAATGGGAACTCATAACAATGGACTTTGTTACGAAGTTACCCAAAACCAAAAGAGGTAATGATGCGATTTGGGTAATCGTAGACCGATTAACCAAGTCAGCTCATTTCCTACCAATGAAAGAAACCTTTAGCATGGAAAGGTTAGCACAACTCTACGTGGACGAGGTAGTATCCCTACATGGAGTCCCGCTCTCCATTGTATCGGATAGAGATAGTCGTTATAC
Source organism: Helianthus annuus (assembly GCF_002127325.2). Classification (NCBI taxonomy): domain Eukaryota; kingdom Viridiplantae; phylum Streptophyta; class Magnoliopsida; order Asterales; family Asteraceae; genus Helianthus; species Helianthus annuus. The sequence goes on from NC_035438.2 coordinate 14,939,760, forward strand.
ATCTCATTTCTGGACAAGTTTTCAGAAAGCAATGGGAACTCGACTAAATCTAAGTACTGCTTATCATCCACAAACAGACGGACAGAGTGAAAGGACAATACAAACGCTAGAAGACATGCTCCGAGCATGTGTAATTGACTTTGGTGGTAATTGGGATAGCCATTTGCCATTAATTGAATTCTCCTATAACAATAGTTATCATTCAAGTATCGAAGCTGCACCATTCGAAGCACTGTACGGACGTAAGTGCAGAACTCCAGTATGTTGGGCAGAAATCGGAGAAAGTCAATTATCAGGTCCTGAGATTGTACAAGAAACTACTGACAAGATAACTCGGATCAAGGAAAGACTGAAAACAGCTCGAGATCGTCAGAAAAGCTATGCAGACAATCGTCGCAAGCCGCTTGAATTCCAAGTAGGAGATAAGGTACTTTTAAAAGTTTCTCCTTGGAAAGGAGTAGTACGATTCGGTAAGAAAGGTAAGTTGAGTCCCAGATACGTAGGACCATTTCCAATAAGCCAACGAATAGGACCTGTTGCTTACCGCTTACAACTACCAGAAGAACTAGCTGGAGTACATGATGTATTTCATGTATCCAATCTCAAGAAATGTCTATCAGACGAATCCCTGGTAGTACCTCTTCAAGATGTAGAGGTGAACGAAAAATTAAAGTTTATAGAGAAACCACTACAGATCGAAGATAGAAAAGTCAAGTTTCTCAAACACAAACGATTGGTGTTGGTCAAAGTCAAATGGAATTCAAGAAGAGGACCAGAATACACTTGGGAGCTGGAATCAGAAATGAAGCGCAAATATCCTCATTTATTCCAATAAATCTCGAGGACGAGATTTTTCTTAAGGTGGGGAGGATGTAACAACTGTCACTAAAATCCATAATTAGGATGGTAATTAGCTATTAAGGAAACCCTAATTAAGAAACCCAAGTAATTCTGCACTAACCCTAAAATTTCCAAAACAATCAGAATCAGGATCAGGGCCCCTAAAACTCAGGGGGGATAAACCCTAGCCAACGATTATCTTAATAACTATCTGTCAAAATCGAATTTTAAGAAACTGTCGACTCATCCAGCCTACATGCACGAAGGGCTACCCTATGAAGTAGGGTGACCCTTCGCGTAGCGCGACGCCCATGGGGGTACCCCTCGCGCTACGCGACGGGGGTCAAATTTCGTATATAAATAGGGGTGTCTGGGACTTGAATTTGAGAGTTGAAACGACGTAAAACGTCAAAATACACGCTGAGTTATCAGCTATATACTACACAAACACACACAGATCTCGAATCGCTGCCGCAATCAGGGTAATAACTCGATCGCTATTACGATTCAACATCCGATCGATTATAACTATCCAACGATAGTCCAGGTGCTGCTCAATTGAGCTTGTACTTTGATTATTCGTCGTGATTTCGACTTGAATATTAGAGTGCTGTTCGAATTCGGACTATGCTCTGTTATTCGTTGTGAATCCGATTGAATTATCGAGTATTGCACTGATTAATCGTTGTGAAGGTTTAATCTCGTGAATTGACGTAGTTGCTGTATTAGTTACTAACCTGTGTGTGTGCATTATGTTAAATTAGGTTTAATCAAGGCTAATCAGTAGGCATTATCTATTTGCTCGTTAATTTGCAATGTGAGTCATTCTTCTTTTTAACTGTTTTCTCACAGTTTGTGAGTAAGTATTACAATACCTCAAATTATTTTCAAAAGTTATAATTACAGGGATTAAGTCTTTGTAATCACCAAATTACAGCTGGTATGTGGGGTATTGTGCACATTACTATTTTTATCACTCTATGTGAGTGAGTATCACTCTATGTGAGTGATTATTACTCTGTGTGAGTAAATCGTCATTATTGGGGCGACGGGACCCAATAGTGGTATGACCACAGTCACAGATCCGGTCGAGTGACAAATACCCATTCTTGATAATTGGTTGATAGAAACATTGTAATCGCTCTTAATACTGTGATTTATAACTAACGGGTCGTTTTAGAAAACAGAATGATTCACTCAGTATTTCCCCGCTGACAAAACCTTTTTCAAACATGTTTCAGGTGATCTGTGTGATCCAGGAAAAGTGCAGTAAAGCACTACAAGCTCAGAGAAGTGGCTCATTGTGAATAAATAAATAAAACATGTTTTGGAAAATAATGATTTCTGTGTGAAATCAACTGATTGTAAATGATGGGATTTTATCCCTAAAAAACTTTGTGTAATATATTAAAACGAGCATATTTTTACGGTTAAAAGATCCTGTAATAAAAGACTTCCGCTGCCATTAGATACCACGGGTACCACACTGAAATCAGCTCGCGGACCCCGACTCCGTCCAGGGTGGGTCGGAGGTCGCGACAATCAGGTCCAGAGATCGTACAAGAAACCACAGACAAGATAACCCAAATCAAGGAAAGATTGAAAACAGCTAGAGATCGTCAGAAGAGCTATGCAGACAATCGTCGCAAGCCACTAGAATTCCAGATAGGAGACAAAGTACTATTGAAAGTCTCTCCTTGGAAAGGAGTAGTACGATTCGGTAAGAAAGGAAAACTAAGTCCAAGATATGTTGGACCATTTCCAGTGATCCAACGGATAGGACCAGTAGCTTATCGTTTACAACTACCAGAAGAATTAGCTGGAGTACATGATGTATTTCACGTATCCAATCTCAAGAAATGTTTATCAGACGAATCACTGGTAGTACCTCTTCGAGATATAGAGGTAAACGAAAAACTGAAATTTGTTGAGAAACCTCTTCAAATTGAGGATCGAAAGATCAAATTTCTCAAACACAAACGACTAGATTTAGTCAAAGTCAGATGGAATTCAAAGAGAGGAGCTGAATATACTTGGGAGCTAGAATCAGAAATGAAGCGGAAATACCCTCATCTATTTCAGTGAATCTCGAGGACGAGATTTTTCTTAAGGTGGGGAGGATGTAACAACTCTCATTAAAATCCATAATTAGAATGATAATTACTCAATAAGGAAACCCTAATTGAGAAACCCAAGTAATTCTACACTAATCCTAAAAATTTCATAACAATCGGAATCAGGATCAGGGCCCCTAAAACTAAGGGGGATTAAACCCTAGTTATAGTTATCTACCAAAAACGTTGTCAAAAAATTCGAAATATCACGAAACCAACTCAGCAAGCCTAACTGGGACACAAGGCTACCCTAGGGTAGATTGCTACCCCAGGCGAGTCGCGACATGACCAGAGACATCTCCCGCGACACACGGGAGGTACCAAATTCGGGTATATATAGGGGGGTCTGGATTGAATCAGATTGCTTACTTCGACGTTAAAATTCTAAATGTTCGCTGAGTTATAGTCGAAATACTATAAATACACACACTGATCACGAAGTACTGCCGCAAAACAGGGTAATAACTCGATCGCTATTACGATTCATTTTCCGACTGATCAATATATCCAATGGATGTTTAAGTGCCGCCCACATTAGGGTGATACTTTGTCGTTCGTTGTTAAATCGATGGATGTTTAAGTATCGCACTTTGTCATTCGTTGTGAGAATTTGATCTCGTGAGTTATCGTAACTGCTGTATTGATCACTAACCCAGTTTTGTGTGCATTATTATTAAATTAGCTTAACAAGGCTAATCCATATTATGTCCGTGTTAAATCTGCAATGTGAGTCATTCTTCTTTTTATCAAATGTTTTACAATACTCCAAATTATTTTCAGAATTATAAATTACAGTGATTAAGTTTATGTAATCACCAAATTACAGCCAGTATGTGGGGTATTGTGCACATTACTACTGTTTTAATCACATTAGGTGGGCGAACCTAAAATTAAGTGATATACGTCATTCATTGGGGCAGCCAATGGTGATATGACCACAATCACAGATCCGGTCGAGTGACAAATACTGTGGGTAGTTGGTAGATATCAGAAACATATGTAAAAACTCTTAATACTGTAAATTATAATAAAACGAGTCATTTCAGTAAACAGAATGATTCACTCAGTATTTCCCGCTGATAAAATCTTTTTCAAACATGTTTCAGGTGATCTATTGTAATTCAGGAAAAGTGCTGGGGAGCATTTCAAGCTTAAGATGGTGGCTCATTATAAAATAAAGAAATATGTTTTGTAAAAATAAAGATTTCTCAGTAAAATCTTGTTATTGTAAATTATCGGGGTTTTATCCCGAATTGTGAAATAAAATAATCGGGAAGAGTTTTTAGCTTTAAAACGATCCCGATGATAAACTTCCGCTGTTAAACTCAATTAAATAAATATCACGGGATTTCTGTCCCGCGGCTCCTGAAACGGGTCAAACCGGGTCGGGGGCCGTGACACCTAAAATTTCACGTCAATCCGAGGTCCAGAATAGGAGTTATGCTAAATAGCGCAATTACGGAAACTTTTGTAATTAAATGGCGCAATTAGCATAACGCCTATCTAAACCCACATTTCGACACCAAACCTTTTACACACTGATGTAAAATAATATTCTGGGATTTTTAAAGATTTTTAATTATTTTTTAACCTGCTCTTAACCTGCGGTTATGGCATCGGTTCGGTAATTACCGAATATACCCTTTTCGGACATAACTTGAGTTCTACAAGGTATTTTGACCCGATTCCAGTTGCTACTGATTTTAAATAATAAATAGAGTATTTTGAACTTTATAAACTGTTCGGAAAACTCAGGTTTCCTGTAGAACTCATAAACCTCTTTTATAATCTTTAAAATGACCGAAATACCCATACAGGCCATAAAATGGATTTAAACTCGTTACGGGCATTATGGAAGGTATCCTACTGATACCGCAACCTATTTAAAGCATATTGACTTAGGAAACCTGTGTAGGACTCTTACGGTTACCCGTTGCGCCTTTTGCGCGCACGGTTCGGTTTACGTAACTAGTTTACATAAACTAGCCGAAACGGGTCAAACCTTATTGTTTTGACCTCAAAATCCAGAGTGTAGTTATTATACCCATATAAAACAAGTCTTCAAACTTGTTGGGTCCAAAACACATTCCACTCCCAGTTTTCGCCTTTCACGTGATTAAACCGTAATTATCCTTTGAAACTGACCGGTCTAAGCTACGGCTAAATTAAAGACCCGTTAGGATTCTAATAGGTTATTTTAAACCTTCGTTCCAGAATAGGAGACTAGTAAAAGATATTTGCACTTATTCGATTAAGGATTTATACTTGCAAAGGTAAATAATTTTAACTTATTTTCCGTTATACGGGCTTGGGTTACGGTATATAAAATACCGCTTGATCGGGCATCAAATCTCCCATCGTTTGGTGGTTAATTGAATAATTTGATCGGCTCGTTTAAACAGTTTTGTTTACTTAAAAGCCTTTGGGGGGTTAATGACCATGTCCCGGATATCCCTGGCAGCATTTTACGAAATGGCCACGACCTAAGCGAGGAGTGTAGGCGTACACTCGTCAGTGCATAAATAGTTGATGTGGTGTGTCTATTGATCTTTAACCCGGTACGTCCGAGCTACTGAACGCATAAGGAACATGTAATTCGTTCACAAGATTATAAATTTAAAATAATTCTCCCAAGTTATAAAGAGTTTGTGCCTTGTGCATTCAAATCAATTTTATTAAACCTTTTACAAAAAGTGTCGGTTGAATGTATTTACCAGTGTACTGACGTATTTTCCCAAAAAGATTAAATGCAGGTACTAAGCGAAATTGGCTGGATATTTCTCCTTAGCATCAATAAAGAGTCTCGCAAGCTTAAGATGCCTACGTCTGTTGAACAATACTTATATTTTATTTGATCCCCTGTGGATACTTTTCGACTATTCGTAATACATTGATATTACAAACGATGGTTGAAATATATTTATCTTTATGCTTCCGCTGTGCATTCATATATTGTGTGGTTTGACTATATTGTTGCCAACTACGTCACGGTAATCCCCCACCGGGCCCACCGGTGAGACACGTGGAAATCGGGGTGTGACAGGTTGGTATCAGACACATATTCGAGTCTAGACAAGAACATAGGACAAATTCGAATTGTTATTCCAGTTTGTCTTTTATTGTTTATTGTGATTTAAAGTTTTGAAAGCAGGAAATATGCCACCAGCAATTAGAAGAGGAAGAGGAGGAAGAGGCAAAGGGCCGATCACTACTCACAATGATCCCGAGGCCGGACCTTCGAACATGCGAGCTCCTTCGAGTACAAGGAGCGAAGAACCTCAGAGACGTAGAAGAAACCTCTTTGAGCCTGCAAGACATTCTACCTCACACAGTTCAACACCTTCATACCGTCCCTCTTTTGGACCAAACTCAGAAAATGAACCCAATAACCCTCAACCTTCGTTTATACCTCTCCAGCGATCTGCATCGCACTGTTCCTATGGCGATCCTACTCCTTTCTTTCAAGGCCGATTTAATCCGGCTGATTATATCCAAGAACCAATAGGTTATAACCCATTAGGACCTGAAGACCATTTCTCCGAAGATAATGCGGTAGATATGGATGAAGACACGGATCCCATGGAACCTGCACGAGGTACTCCCAACCATCCAATCGAGATCTCTGATGGGTCATCCTTTCATGGAACACCCTATCAAGGTCCCGACAGTTATCAGGCAAGATTTGACCAATGTGATTGGTACTTCGCACCTTCTCATCACTTCTCGCCTCATGAGCAACAACAGCAACAGGATCCTTCTGAGGATTCGCGTTTCGTGGCAGTTACGCCACCGCCTCCTCCGCCACCAGTTCAGCAAGCACCTCCAGATCCGCCAAGGCGTAGGAGATCAGGCGCGCGGATGTCCACCCGAGGAGGGGAATTCCATTTCAGCACCCTTCGCCACTCGAGTGCAAGTCACTTTCCGCCAGTGCCTGAAGAACCACAATTAGGGGAACCTTCGGGTCACCCTGCAGAGGTGAATTCTGCACCAGTTGTACCACCTCCGCCACCTTTCGGCTATGACAATCCGATACCAGCGTACGTCGGTTCCACCGCGTACAATCCATTTGAGCAGCCGACTCATACGCACTACAACTATAACTATGATGCCGATCCATACGTGGTAGCGGCTAATTACAATGCCCTCCATGGAACCTCATGGAGACCAGATTACTCAGCTCATGGGTATCCAGCACCTCCTAGACCTCCGGTTCAACAACCGTCACAACAGCCACATTTTTCTCCACCGGAGCAAGAAGAAATCCTCCACCGTCTAAACCGAGTGGAACGAGACTTTGAGCAAGAACGTAAAAGTAATCGTGGATTCCTTAAGGGCCTAGCAAACCTACTAAAAGGAAGGAAGAAACGAGATCATTAGTCTCCTTATGTACTGTTTACTATTACAATTTAGTCCCTGCGTGGACATTTATCGTGTTTAGTCCCTGCGTGGACTTATCTTTTAGTCCCTGCGTGGACTTGTTTTCTATAAACCTCTGCGTAGGTATTTATTTATTTAAAAAGTCCCGTTTAGGGCAGCGTGTAATCATTATTATAAGTAATGGAATGTTATGTTATGAATTTCATTTTGTTATTATATACAAAATAAATAAAAAATCATTCCTTTTAAATTAATCTGCCTAAATAAAGAATCTTAATGGTGAAACCTAGCTAGGTGTCGTTATAAGATCCGGCCAAGATGGTAAGACCTAATTAAAAGATTCAGATTTCCAGTTAACCTCTGTAAACATGTTAACGTTCTTGGCAAATGTGATTCGTTAAAAATCGCACGCGTCATTCTTATATGAGAATCCTTCTAAGGATTCCAAAGCCCAAATTAATGATTTGTAAATCATGGGTTAAATCGTCAATGAAGATGATCATTTATTAAACATCCATTAGCGATGTAGTGCCTACGGGCCAAACCTATTAAACATCCATTAGTGATGTAATGCCTACGGGCCATATTTATTGTCATATAAGACAAAAGACAGTTGTAGTCTATGACTCCCTGTCAGAAGAAGTAAAAGGACTACGGTTCAAACCTTCATGCCTTGATTCTCTGTAATCTCGGCTTATATTATAAAAAACGTCCTTGTGACTAGGCTTTTATGCCACTAACAATATTGTTTGTAATTAGGATAAGTTATATTCAAATCCTAAATAAAAGTGAGTAACAAATTAACCAGATATGGTCTATGTTTACCATGGTTAATGAATTGCCATAAAAGACAATTCCATAATAAACTCCTAAATGAAACTTTGTCATTATCTTCTGTAGCAGATTCAAGTTACAATGGCTGATCCAAATGAAGTGAATAGTCATTCGAAAGAAGATGAAAATGATGATGCCCAGATTCACTTAACGGGCGCTGAATTGAAAGCTCTAGTCGACGGCGCTGTTAAGGCAGCCTTGGATCGACAGTATGAAGAATACACCGAGTCCCGGAGCAGAACCTTATCTACACCACACTCAAAGCCAAAAACCCACACAAAATCTCACAGCAAACCACCCTCGACTCCGTCTAAGCCTAAGAAGGACGATGATAAGCACTCATCCAATGAAAACAGTGTTCGTCCTAAGGAAAAAGTGTTTACTGATGCATCTCGCGCCAAGGGTTGCACCTATAAGTACTTCGTATCTTGCAAACCCCGAGATTTCACTGGGGAGAAGGGCGCGGTAGATTGTATGACTTGGTTAGACAAGATGGACACCGTTGTGGACATCAGTGGTTGTGCAGAGAGAGACGTGGTGAAGTTTGTTTCGCAGTCATTCAAGGGCGAAGCCCTGGCATGGTGTAGATCTTTGGTTCAGGCCTCGGGGAAGGCTGTTTTGTACAACATGACGTGGGAGGAATTTATTACTCTCATCAAGGAAAATTACTGCCCTCAACATGAGGTTGAAAAGATCGAGTCCGACTTCCTATCGTTAGTTATGACAAACCTTGACTGTCAAGCTTACCTCACGAGCTTCAACACAATGTCCCGGTTGGTTCCGTATCTGGTAACCCCGGAACCAAAGAGAATAGCTCGTTTTATCGGTGGTTTAGCCCCCGAGATAAAGGCAAGCGTAAAGGCCTCTCGGCCAGCTACCTTTAGATCTGTAGCTGACATATCTTTGTCCCTCACTCTAGATGCGGTCAGACAAAGATCACTGAGGAACAAAGAAGCTGAGAAGAGAAAACGTGAAGATGATAATTCACGAAGATCGAGCAAGAAGCACCGTGGAAACGGTGACAACAAGAAGGGGTCTGAGTCAAGGAGAGATGGGCCTCAGTCTGGTGAGAAGCCCAAGTGCAAGATTTGCAAGAAACAACACTTTGGAAAGTGCAGACTCGAATCGAACTTGCAGACTCAGTCGAAGTCATTTGCTTGCGGGATATGCAAGTCCAAGGACCACAAGACCTTGGATTGCAAAAAGCTGAAGGATGCAACTTGCTACAGTTGCAACGAGAAAGGGCACATTAAAACCAACTGCCCTAAATACGCCAAGAAGCCTGAAGAGGCCAAGAAGACCAATGCGAGAGTCTTCAGAATGGATGTGAAAGAAGCTGTGCTAGACGATAACGTGATCACAGGTACTTTCCTTGTAAATGATGTCTTTGCAAGAGTACTTTTCGATTCAGGCGCTGATAAGTCTTTCGTAGATCATAAATTTTGCAAATTGCTGAATATGCCTGTCAAAACCTTGAGTATAAACTATGAGGTAGAGTTAGCAGATGGCACCATAGAAACCGTCTCCACTGTATTAGATGGATGTGTGATATCCATTAAGAACCACTCTTTTCCTCTATCTCTACTTCCATTTAAATTGGCCGGTTTTGACATAGTATTGTGTATGGACTGGTTATCTCATAACCAGGCCCAAATCGTCTGTAACAGAAAGCAAGTGGTGATAAAGACTCCGTCTGGTGAATCGCTTACCATTCGGGGAGATACCCAGTATGGATTGCCTGAGCAAGTGACTATGCTCAAGGCTTCAAAGTGTTTAAAGAAGGGTTGTGTCATCTACATGGCACAAGTGATTATTGATGAGCCTAAACCGAAGATAGAAGACATCCCCGTCATTTCGGAATACCCAGAAGTTTTCCCTGAAGATCTACCTGATTTGCCACCAGATAGGCAAGTGGAATTTAGGATTGATATCATCCCTGGAGCAGCACCTGTTGCTAGAGCACCTTACAGGTTAGCACCCACCAAAATGAAGGAGTTGAGGACACAACTGGATGAACTACTAGCTAAAGGTTTCATTAAACCTAGTTCGTCTCCTTGGGGAGCACCTGTCTTGTTTGTCAAAAAGAAGGATGGATCGATGCGTCTGTACATCGATTATCGCGAGCTTAATAAAGTCACGATAAAGAATAGGTATCCTTTGCCGAGGATCGACGATTTGTTCGATCAGTTACAAGGGGCAAGTTATTTCTCGAAGATTGACTTAAGGTCAGGCTACCACCAACTGAAGGTCAGGGATGAAGACGCACATAAAACCGCATTTAGGACTCGTTATGGTCATTATGAGTTCCTAGTGATGCCTTTTGGGCTCACTAATGCACCGGCCGCGTTCATGGATCTCATGAATCGCGTTTGCAAGCCGTACTTAGACAAATTCGTCATCGTTTTCATCGACGATATTCTTATCTACTCGAAGAATCAAGCTGACCATGAGAAACACCTTCGCTGTATTCTCAAACTCCTGCATCATGAGAAACTCTATGCCAAATTCTCTAAGTGTGAATTCTGGCTTCGAGAAGTCCAATTCCTTGGACATATGGTTAGCGAGCGTGGTATCCAAGTGGATCCCGCTAAAGTGGAAGCTGTCATGAATTGGCAAGAGCCAAAGACGCCTACAGAGATTCGTAGTTTCCTGGGGTTAGCAGGATATTACAGGTGCTTCATCGAAAATTTTTCAAGGATTGCTGCGCCCCTAACTTCCTTGACCAAGAAGAAAGTAAAGTTCGTTTGGGGTCCTAAGCAGCAAGAGTCCTTTGATATTCTGAAGCAAAAGTTGAGCAACGCTCCTGTACTGACATTGCTTGAAGGTACCGAAGAGTTTGTAGTTTACTACGACGCATCACACACTGGCATGGGATGTGTGCTTATGCAGAAAGGCAAGGTTATTGCCTATGCTTCAAGACAGTTAAAGGTGCATGAAAAGAATTACACCACCCATGACTTGGAGTTGGGTGCCGTTGTGTTCGCACTAAAACTGTGGAGGCATTATTTGTATGGTATCAAGTTTGTGATCTATTCTGATCATAAGAGCCTTCAACATCTGTTTGATCAGAAGGATTTAAACATGAGGCAACGCCATTGGATGGAGACTTTAAATTATTATGATTGTGAAATCAGATATCATCCCGGCAAGGCGAATGTAGTCGCTGATGCCTTGAGTCGAAAGGAAAGGGTGAAACCCATCCGAATCAATGCCAAGAGCATTGAAGTGAAGAACAGTTTGATTGAAAGGTTGTTAGCTGCACAGAGGGAAGCTGTGTTGGAAGCTAACTACCCTAACGAAAAGATAGGAGTAACTAAGGAGCAGTTATCTCTTGGCAAGGATGGAATTCTAAGATTGAATGGACGAATATGGGTTCCAATTTATGGAGGACTACGAGATGTTATCCTCCAGGAAGCCCATAGTTCCAAATATTCTGTTCATCCTGGAGCTGATAAGATGTACAAGGATCTAAAGGCAAATTATTGGTGGATAGGCTTGAAAAAGTCTGTAGCCACTTATGTAGCCAAATGCTTGACTTGTGTGCAAGTCAAAGCTGAGCATCAAAAGCCGTTAGGCTTGCTACAACAGCCTGAACTTCCCGAATGGAAGTGGGAAATGGTAACTATGGATTTTATTACCAAGTTACCCAAGACGAGGAAAGGAAATGATACAATATGGGTTATAGTTGAAAGACTGACTAAGTCAGCACATTTCTTACCCATCAAGGAGACTTATAGCTCCGACATGTTGGCCCAGTTATACGTTGATAAGATTGTAGCCTTACATGGCATACCTGTGTCTATTATCTCTGAGAGAGACTCTAGATACACGTCACATTTTTGGAAAAGTTTCCAGCAATCTTTGGGCACACGTTTGAATTTCAGCACGGCTTACCATCCTCAGACAGACGGTCACAGTGAGCGTACTATTAAGACGTTGGAAGACATGCTACGTGCATGTGCGATTGATTTGTGTGGTAGTTGGGATAAGAACCTACCATTAATCGAATTCTCCTACAACAATAGCTACCATACCAGCATTAAGGCTGCACCCTTCGAGGCATTATACGGTAGAAAGTGTAGATCGCCCGTTTGTTGGGCGGAAATTGGAGATGTCCAATTATCAGGACCAGAGATAGTCTTCGAAACGACGGACAAGATTGTCCAGATTCGAGACTGTCTCAAGGCTGCCCGAGATAGGCAGAAAAGTTACGCAGATCCAAAGCGTAAAGATTTTCACCTCGAAGTAGGTGAAAAAGTGTTGCTTAAAGTATCACCCTGGAAGGGAGTGATGCGTTTTGGTAAGAAACGCAAGCTATATTGGACCATTCGAAGTAATCGAACGTGTCGGATTGGTTGCCTACAAGTTAAACTTACCGGAGGAGCTCAGTGGAATTCATAATGTGTTCCACATCTGCAATCTAAAGAAGTGCTTCGCTGATGAATCACTGGTAATACCACATACAGATGTGCACATAGATGAGAGCTTAAAATTTGTGGAAAAACCTTTGTCGATTGAAGATCGACAGGAAAAGAAGCTTCGAAGGAAGCATGTACCTATTGTTAAGGTCAAATGGGATGCCCGTAGAGGTCTCGAATTCACGTGGGAGGTTGAATCCACGATGAAAGAAAAATACCCTTATTTGTTTCAGTAAATCTCGGATCGAGATTTATTTTAAGGGGGTGAGGATGTAACACCTCGAAATTTTGTGTCCAATAATGTGTTGACACGTGTCATTAGTTTACACGTGGTATTAAATACTAAATAGAGGACTAAAGTTGACAAACCTTGAAAGTATGTAAATTTGAGGGTTAAAAATGTCAACGAGGGGTAAATATACTGTATAGTAACCCTAAATGATGCTCGTACCTTCAAACGAATGGATCATGGATCGTACGGAGCGAAATGCGGAAGAAAGTGAGAGATTACAAACCACAGGGGTTAAATGTGTCAACATGTTTAATTTATACCTCTGAGTGACCCTTTGACGAACCCGAGACTTTGTAACAGTAAATTACGCTCACTAGAATGTACGATATAAATTTTGCAAAGTTCCGTTTTAAAACAAGAAAGTTATGATCAATTTCGTATGCGAGGGGTTAAAAGCGTCAACAATAAAAGTTAAGGCTTTTCGGATAGTAATTAAACTAACCGGGGACTTAACGGCACGGGTAAAAGTCACGAGGCCCTTATTTGTAAATAATCGAGGCCCAAATCGCAAAGTTACCCCTTCGAAACCGAAAGGTCAGGTCAATGATTACAAAAGATTTGAAAATCTTGATTTACAGGCCTCAGGCAGGCCGCGTTAGAGAAACAAGCAAGCTAATGCGGGCCGCGAGCCATGTGAAGATCCGTTTACTGACATGAGGATTCAGGCGGCCCGCGTACAAGTAGCCTGATCTTTAATGCAGGTCGCGTAAGACCGCCAGATGCAGTAAACATGGACAGATTCACTATTTGAGCTTGTAACCGACCTTGGATGCATAATTGAAGCATGGGCGCCCCCTACATGTCCCCTAAGACTCAGGGACAGCTGCTGATCATCCATGAGCAATTATAGGTTGAGTTGTAATGATCTTGTGCACCATTTTTCACTATAAAAGGCAATGTAGTGCACCATTGTTCAACACACCTCAAACCTGCTTTCTTGATCATTCCTGAAGCTCAAAAGCATTCTTCTAACATCTCTAGTCGTGCACCAAGCTTCTGTAAGTATGCCTAACCCTTTGTGGCTTAGTTTTCCATAGTTTTAGCTTAAAAGTCAATCCGTCGTAATTAACGATTGACTTTACGATAAATCACAAATGGTCCAGTGGTTTGTCGAATCAAAGGTAGTTATACGTTGGTAATCATGTGGGCTTTAAACCCCTAAAAGGGCACCCTCTGATTCCCACTCTAACTAGTCCGAAAGTCGAGTCAAACTTGCTCAGAAAAAGTCAACATAATGTTATTTTGCGATTTTATGCATAATCAGTAATGTAGATGGTGTGTAACCTGTTTTAACACTCATATAACATGATAATAAGTATATTAACTAGTCTAAACTTGTTTGATCCGACCGTTTACTGTTTTGACCCGGTTCGGAGCCGAAAGTCGCAAAACTTTGACTTTTGCTTTGACTTCAATTCTGACCCGTTAAAGTATGTTCTAGATATGCCTTAGGACTCTCTTAGGACCAGGTTACATGATGGTATAACCCACTGTGACCGGTTCGTTGTTTGTCCGAGTCTTTTACACCTTTCCGTTAAATGCTTAAAAGTTGACCGTAACGCCCTTTTTAATTTAAAACCAGAATTTCGGACATGTGAAAGGACCATGACCTTAGTTACTGAATTCTAAGCATGTCCCTAAAATTTAACGTCAATCCGAGGTCCAGAATAGGAGTTATGCTAAATAGCGCAATTACGTAAACTTTTGTAATTAAATGGCGCAATTAGCATAACGTCTATCTAAACCCAGATTTCGACACCAAACCTTTTACACACTGATGTAAAATAATATTCTGGGATTTTTAAAGATTTTTAATTATTTTTTAACCTGCTCTTAACCTGCGGTTATGGCATCGGTTCGGTAATTACCGAATATACCATTTTCGGACATAACTTGAGTTCTACAAGGTCTTTTGACCCGATTCCAGTTGCTAATGATTTTAAATAATAAATAGAGTATTTTGAATTTTATAAACTGTTCGGAAAACTCGGATTTCCTGTAGAACTCAGAAACCTCTTTTATAATCTTTAAAATGACCGAAATACCCATACGGGGCATAAAATGGATTTAAACTCGTTACGGGCATTATGGAAGGTATCCTACTGATACCGCAACCTCTTTAAAGCATATTGACTTAGGAAACCTGTGTAGGACTCTTACGGTTACCCGTTGCGCCTTTTGCGCGCACGGTTCGGTTTACGTAACTAGTTTACATAAACTAGCCGAAACGGGTCAAACCTTATTGTTTTGACCTCAAAATCCAGAGTGTGGTTATTATACCCATATAAAACAAGTCTTCAAACTTGTTGGGTCCAAAACACATTCCACTCCCGGTTTTCGCCTTTCACGCGATTAAACCGTAATTATCCTTTGAAACTGACCGGTCTAAGCTATGGCTAAATTAAAGACCCATTAGGATTCTAATAGGTTATTTTAAACCTTCGTACCAGAATAGGAGACCAGTAAAAGATATTTGCGCTTATTCGATTAAGGATTTATACTTGCAAAGGTAAATACTTTTAACTTATTTTTCGTTATACGGGCTTGGGTTACGGTATATAAAATACCGCTTGATCGGGCATCAAATCTCCCATCGTTTGGTGGTTAATTGAATAATTTGATCGGCTCATTTAAACAGTTTTGTTTACTTAAAAGCCTTTGGGGGGTTAATGACCATGTCCCCGATATCCCTGGCAGCATTTTACGAAATGGCCACGACCTAAGCGCGGAGTGTAGGCGTACACTCGTCAGTGCATGAATAGTTGATGTGGTGTGTCTATTGATCTTTAACCCGGTACGTCCGGGCTACTGAACGCATAAGGAACATGTAATTCATTCACAAGATTACAAATTTAAAATAATTCTCCCAAGTTATAAAGAGTTTGTGCCTTGTGCATTCAAATCAATTTTATTAAACCTTTTACAAAAAGTGTCGGTTGAATGTATTTACCAGTGTAAACTGACGTATTTTCCCAAAAAGATTAAATGCAGGTACTAAGCGAAATTGGCTGGATATTTCTCCTTAGCATTAATAAAGAGTCTCGCAAGCTTAAGATGCCTACGTCTGTTGAACAATACTTATATTTTATTTGATCCCCTGTGGATACTTTTCGACTATTCGTAATACATTGATATTACAAACAATGGTTGAAATATATTTATCTTTATGCTTCCGCTGTGCATTCATATATTGTGTGGTTTGACTATATTGTTGCCAACTACGTCACGGTAATCCCCCATCGGGCCCACCGGTGAGACACGTGGAAATCGGGGTGTGACACTTTTGCACTTTTTAAGAGATTATCTTAGTTATTGTAGTAGGCCCCTCTTTTGAAGGTGACGTTACCCACAACCCAGTAGTTTGAGTCAGCAAGGATACAATCCTAAAGGGTCGGATTATTGAAAAGATAGTTAATTAAGTTATTAATGCATATTGTGGTAGGCCCCTCTTTTGAAGGTGACGTTACCCCCGGCTAAGTAGTCTGAGTCAACAGGGATACAGTCCTAAGTAGCCGGGTTAAAATATTAATAGTAGTTTAACTTATGAGGGGATCAAAGAGTTTGGACCACCGCCATCCAATACCGGTGGGTATTGAAGGAGGTCCTACTAAATTTGACCCAGGTCCTTTGCAGGATCTATACACTGAACAATGGCAAGACTCTTACCAAACCGTTCCCTAAACCCCCGACTAGATAGCCAACATACCTCCATATAGACCGTGGAGATATGAATGGTGAAAATCTTTTATTTTATATAGACGGTAAAATAATGCCAAGACACCACGGACAAACGATAAGGAAGAATCACCTTCAACATAAGAAACTAGTTATTAAAGTCATTAATACATAACCAAGTAAAAAGTGCGAAAAGATTAAAAATAAAAAGTATTACACTAGACACTTGTCTTCACCAAGTGATGTAAGAGACTTAGGCAAACATGGCCTTTGATTGTCAAGAACTCTTACGATCAATCTTGGATCCCGAGACGACTCATACACTCTATGATGGACAATGGATGATGGTGGTGGATGATGGTGTTGTGATGGTGGTGGGTGGTGGGTGAAGTGTGAGAGAGGTGGTGTGCCAAGGGATGAGTTGCAAGTGATCCAAGCACTCCTATTTATAGGCTGAACAGAAGCTCGGGCACGGCCCCGTGTCCATCCTTCTCTCTTTCTTCATTAATTGCAGTTTGTTTGCATTAGTTGACTACGCCCCCGTGTCCGCTGAGCACGACCCCGTGTGCAGAAGCATATCTGTACTATCAAGATTTGCCTGGATTCTGCGAATCTTATAGTTGACCACGGCCCCGTGTCCGCTGAGCACGGCCCCGTGGTGGGCGATGGAAGCTTCTACAACTTTGTCTTTTCTGCTGACACTTGGGCACGCCCCCGTGCTCACTGAGCACGGGGCGTGTTCAGTCTTTTGTCTTCTTGATTTTGCTTAGGAAGATGTTGTCGGGGGGTTGGGCATGCCACGTTTGTTCCTTTTCTTGTATTTATGTTAGATTTAGTTGCCTTTTTGTTTCTTTTGTTCATTTGAGCTCATTTAATCCTGAAAATACAAAAGGAAGATAAAAACACACTTTTTCCAACATTAGTACTAAAAAAGGGTTATTTTTATGCCATAATTGATGTAATTTATATGTTGCATTTTGTGCACATCAGTTCATATGATTGGAGTCTTCACCTTGAAGATGATGGAACCATACCACAAGCTCTAATGGCAGAGATCATTATAGTGATCGAAGAAGGTCCAGTTGATGGAGAAGCTAGTGATAAAGTTAAAGAAGAGTGTTCTGAAAAGAAGATTGTAGCTGAACATGTAGTAAGTGAAGAAACTAAAGCTGCCAAAGTACAAAATGATGCTGAACAGGTCAAGCCTAAAGAAAAATCAGCTGAAGAGGCAAAGACTGATGATGTACAGGTGCAATCTGATGAAGAAGAGAAGGCGAAAACTGATTTTGCTGCATTTATGGCCAATTTGAGTAAAGCTACTGGTAATGTAAGTTCAAAACCAGTAAGTTATGTCTGCATGAGTTGTAGTGAACTAAAAGGTACAGTTGACAGGTTTTCCACATACAACCAAAGTCTGATAAACGAACTTAATGGTATAAAAGAATCAAACTTTTTCATAAAGAAAAAAGAGTCTCAATACCTAAAGAAAATAAAATCATGTGAAGTTGAAGTTAAAACTTTGACTGAAAAACTAAATAAAGAGCTTCAAGTGATAGATTTAGCACATGAGACTATGAGAGATAAAACAAAAGAACTATCTGACAAGTGCAAAGAGTTATCTGACGCACAAGTTAAGATTTTTGAACTTCAAAGAAAAATAGACCAATTTAGAAACACATCGTTTGTAATGATTCACATGCTGGGAAACTTAAAAAAAGAGTATTGATCGAACAACGGTGGGATTTAATGAAGTTCCTCTCCCTATTCATCAGGACTATACATTGATCATGGTTCCTTTTTGCTAATATGGTTGGATCATGTTTCATTGCATATTTATATGATTTTTGTGTAACTATCGATTTTGGAAAACCTCACTAAAGTAGCCTATGCTAGAAAGCAACAAGATGTCCTCTCCCCAACCTACTTTCGTTATTGGCATACTGACTCGCCGACTATGAGATGAAGGCAATTCTCCTTGTGAGCAGAACATCCCAACACATGTATGCAATTCTTTGGTCTCACTCGATCATCTTGAATCTCGAAAAGTCCCCGACCCACTCAATGGGATCCCTATCATTATGCACCATAGGGTATAGATTGAATTTCAGACAATTAATCACTAAATCTTGATATGCAACTACTACATTAGAAAAAAAGATTCTAAACTTATAGATATTAAATATTGCTTTTCTTAACATCAGAAAATTGATATTAACTCCATACATGCATTATTTTCATAATCGTCACGTCTTAACCTAAAGTTGTATGCAACTCTGATGATCGACATAACTTGTTATAATAAAACCAAAAATACTATAAAATTGATGCTTGAATGTAACTTGTATTAATAAAGCAAAATATATTATAATATTAATCGAAAATCATTCATTCTTAGTATGGATTAATTTTTTAAGCTAAACCAAAACCAAAAGAAAAACGGTTTATAGCGGCTAGGGGTGATGGATAACAGTGACAACAACTTCCTAATGGAGTCACCAGTTGAGGTGATTATTTCGTAGCCGTTTGGATGGTGGATGGTTTATAAAACACGCAACCATTAAACATAGTCTACCTTTAGATCATGTAGCAAAACCAAGGCAACGTTCGAAAATTACATCATGTAAACCAACATTAAAATAAAATCTGAAGTCACCAACCAACCATCAAATATGTTATATGTCACAAATATTACACAAACCTTATATAATATAATGCAAAACCAAGACAACTTTCAAAAATTACATCATGCAAAACCAAGACCACGTTCGAAAATTACATCATACAAACCACTTACCCACACAAAACACACTTTGGCTCTCAGTCATTTATATTTATACGGTCATTAAACATATATGGTCAGTTTGTCTAACATAGTAGTTAAATATCAAACGTGCCAATGCAATGGTTGGTCGGTGATTCGCACTATTACCGTGGAGGCTATGTAACACCCCGTGTTCAAAAGTCAAAGTCAAAGTCAAGATTGAAGTCAAAGGAAGAAAAGATTGCTAATTGCGATCTATCACTCCTTGCTCAATTATTGATTGACTTCTTTGGCTTGTAATCGAATCTTTATTTTATTTTGCCTTAGTTGTATTATGTGGAGTAGCTGTGAATAATCGAGATTTAATCGATATTTATCGCATATTTTATCGCCTTATCGCTTATCGCATCTCAATCGCATTCGCAACCCGAATTATGCGTTCTGGATATTGTTTAACGTGTGTGTGCTACTTATGTGTTACTTGTGCATGTTTATTTATGTTTATGTTGTGGCGATTAATCGAAACACAATCGCAACTCTATCGCAATCGAATCGCGAACGCTAAACGCAAGTTATTTATGATGATTGTATGTTAGATATAGCATTTGTGTGGATATTATCAATCTATCACATCGCAAACTCGAAACTCGCTTAAACGCATCGCAAAACCCAACGCACGAAACGAAACACCAAAACTCAATCGTCGGAGCCACTCGATCGAGTGACCACTCGATCGGATGGCCAACCGATCGGATTGCCATCTGATCGGGTTGCCATCCGATCGGAGTGTCATCCGATCGATGACCCACTAGACCCTTATGCACTTTCCTCTTTTGGAAACCCAATAAATACCCACTTGTTACATCATTTGTGATGTGACAGCTATCTGCTCGACCAGCCGCACTCAAGCTCTATTTCTCTCGATTTCTCGCGATTCTTGTAAGTTTTCAACCTAAATTTTGTACTTCTATGATCTACACGCACTCCTTCATCTTTTTCACCTTTGAATCTTAACTTTTAACCGTGAAATCAATGGATTTGAGGTGTTCTAGGATGATGTCATCATGGAGTTCTTGTGAACTTCAAGTATTGGCTTCATTCCACCCAGAACAACTCAGATATGAAGGATTTCCACAAGATTAAACAATGTTTTTGCATAGATCTACACATATTCATGGTTAAAAGGATTGAAATATGGTTCTCCAACTTTCTTTCAAATCTTTTACACTCAATACACTTAAAACCGATAGAATCGGAGCACGTTCTGATCTTCTACTCCTTCTTAGTGATGTGTTGGTTCTAAATCTGGTTTCTATCAAAGAGACAACCGATTTCGGGTTAAGCATGAACCGCCGTCTCGAACCGTTGACTGATCGGACTACGGTGATTCCTGTTCGATCGGATCACCTGGGTCATGATGGGAATTCTGTTGTTTAGCACGTTATCACACCGTCTCGATCAAAACTGCAAAACTCTCAAAACAATCAAGTGTCAAGGACGATCAGGTCGTTGGGATGGATTGTCGTCCGATCGGATTGCCATCTGATCGAACAGCCACCCGATCGGCTTACACTTGGTTCCACACTTAAACTTTTAATTCAACTTTTCAAAAAGATCTGAACGTTGAACGGATTGCCACCAGATTAGATTACCATCCGATCGAACGACCATCCGACCATGTGACGTTTGGGACTTCAACACTTACACAATTTTCAACATGTTCAATGCATAGTCAGTTCTAACGAATTGCCACCCGATCGGCAGACCATCCGATTGAGTGACAATACTGTTGTGAACTTGTTCTCTGAGAAATGCCTCGCCAAACGGATCGTCATCCGATCGAACCGCCGTTCGATCGAACGACCTGAAAGGTAGAGATACTTCTCTGTTTTCAAAATGCTACAACGAAAACTTCAAAGCCATCATGCACAAACACACCCTTACCAAACAAGATGTCAATCCAATCGAATGGCCATCCTATCAGATGACCATCCAAACGGATTGACATCCGATCGACTGGCCATCCGATCGGATTGCCATCCGATCGGATTACCATCCGACACTTGGTTCTTTGCACCGTTTTACGCGCTGCTTATCGTTTATGCTATCGTTAACTGTCCAGGCTAATCTCTCTTAGCGCTCCCTTCAATCCAAGAGAGTGCTTACTTATTAAACACAATCTGTGAGTATACTCGATCCCTTTTTGCTTTACGCACTTTTGGGTGTTACATACGTTACTTATGCTAAATCACAAACGACACACAACGCAAACACTACTTATACGTTAACCACTATTGCATGCTATGTGTTATTAGATGAATGCTTGTACGTTATGTTAACACAGTGATTGTTGCCTGACACCTTAGCAACGATAGTACTATAGTTTGGACTCAGCACCTGTCGTGGACAGGGGTTGTTAAGGGCTTTACTTCACGTGTCCCAGTGGGGATATGTGTTACGCATTCAACAACTCGTAGTCACGTCTGTGCATATTTCTCTGTCGATAACCTACTTGCCTTCAGTATATACATGTTACATGCTGGTTATGCGTAAACGAATTCGAACTCTATTATATCTATTAAACTTGTATGCTCACCTTTACACTATGTGTATTGACCTCTATTTTAACGTATGTGGCAGGTGCTTAGGATGTTTTGCTGCTATGTGGGAATCAAGTTAGGATGGAGTCTAGAAACAAAAAAAAAAAAACAATTTATATTTGAGTTGTCGAAACAGAACAATTTGTCTTTGATTTGTCTGTAATAACTATGCTACTTTTTGTGTCATGGTATGGGACGTGATTGTAACAACTCTCACTTAAATTAATACTTAGTATGTTAATTATCTATTAAGAAAACCCTAATTAAGACACTCAAGTGATTCTGCACAAACCCTAAAATTTTCAGAACAATCGGAATCAGGATCAGGGCCCCTAAAACTCAGGGGGGGGGGTAAACCCTAGTGGACGATTATCTAAATAACTTGTTGTCGAATTCAAATTTGAAGAAACTGTCAACTCAGCAGGCCTAGTCCCACACGTGGCTACCCTATAGTGATCAGGTGTCCTTTACGGACCGTAAGGAAAAAAAAAGTCTTACGGTCCGTAAGCCTGTCAAATTTTGTGTATAAATAGCAGACATTGGGACATGATTTTGGGCATTGAAACGACGTAAAAACTCCAAATACACGCTGAGATATCATAGAATTACTATAAAAAACACACACAGATCACTAATTGCTGCCGCAAACAGGGTATAACTCGATCGCTATTACGATTCAACGTCCGATCGATTGTAACTATCCAACAATTGTTTGAGTGCTGCCCAAATTGGGTTTATACCTTATCATTCATCGTGATTTCAACTTGAATATTTGAGTATTATCCAAATCCGGACTATGCTCTGTTATTCGTTGTGAAGCTGCTGAATTGTTAAGTATTGCACTTTGTTAATCGTTGTGAGGGTTTAATCTCATGAATTGTCATAACTGCTGTATTAGTTATTAACCCAGCTTGTGTACATTGTTATTTAAATTAGGTTAACCAAGGCTAAATCAGTAGGCTTATACACTGCTCGTTAAATCTGCAATGTGAGTCATTCTCTTTTTATCAACTGTTTTACAATACTCCAAATTATTTTCAAAAGATATAATTACAGGGATTAAGTCGCGGTTATCTTGAATCACTGGCTAGTGGGGTATTGTGCACATTACTAATTTTCTCCCAGTTAGGTTCATTGACCTACTAGGGATAATCATCACTATTTAGGTTCATTGACCTAATAGTGGTATGACCATCGTCACCATTGTGACATGTCACCATTGTGACATGTCACCATTGTGACATGTCACCATTGTGACACGGCGCCAGATAAAAATAAGATATAAACCATTGTAATCGCTCTTATGCTGTAATTTTATAACTAAGGGTCATTTTATAAAACCTAAATGAACTCACTCAGTATTTCCCGCTGACAAAACCTTTTTCAAACATGTTTCAGGTGATCTGTTATGATCTAGGAAAAGTGCCGTGAAGCACTACAAGCTTAAGAAAGTGGCTCATGATAAAATAAAGAAACATGTTTTGTAAAATAAAAGATTTCCCAGTGAAATCAAATGATTGTAAATTACCGGGGTTTTATCCCTAAATTATGTAAACGGGCAGTTTTAAATATTGAAAGATCCTGTTTTAAAAGACTTCCGCTGTCGCCTAAATTAAATACCACGGGATTTCTGTCCCGCGGCTCCTGAAATGGGTCAAACCGGGTCGGGGCCGTGACAGAAAAAGGCGGTATCAGAGCCACTGATCAAGCCACTAATTTAAGCCAATTAAGTATTTAGAAAATACTTAATTTTTATTAATTGCTATTATGTGATTATGTGTTTTATTATCTGACTAATTGTGTACAGTATGGGCAGATCTTTATATGCTAGCCAATGTAGCGATTAATGCAAGTCCTTAAGTAATTTGATCCAAGTTTTAGTACCTTTATTATCTACCGTCTAGAAACCTTATTCAGTAAATAAATAAATTTACAAATAAAACCTAGTGTGTTTTAAATTTCAGTTGTTGTGGTAGTTACCTAGTATGAAATAATATTTAAAAGTTTTTCTATAAAATTTTGTTATAAATTTTAACTTAGTAATTGTGTGTATTTTGCTAAACAGCATGAGTGACTTGTCTGACGCCCTTCAGAATTTAAATCTCTATCCAGTAAGAATAGAGGTTTCCAGAGATTTCAATAGGTATATACCAGACATAGAAGAACCTATAGATTCAACGCTTTATCTCTCAAGAAACCCAAGCCTAAGAAAATGGAAATTGGGGAAAGCTCTAGGCAAATTGAAAAGTTACCATCTCAGGAAGAGCTAGATTTTATATTGACAAGCTATAATACTATTAAGCCTGTTAATCAAAAATGTTTTTATTCACTTTCTTGAAACACAACTACCAATGAACTTAGAACCAGCTATTCCAAATCCTTCAATCCACTCGCAAATAGACGAATGGTTAACTAATGAAATACAGTTCCAAAGCAATCCCTATAAGATTTTTCCTCAGTTCAATCCAGAACCTTTACCAAATCCACCAATGAGTAACGAGAATATGGCTGAACTCCGCCACTTTGGCAAAGAACTAATGGATACTGGGAATAGGATCCAAGAGATTGGGGGACAGATCTCCTGGAAATACGATGAGAGGGAACGCCATTACTAGAATATCATCTGACAAAGGATAGGGGATTTATGGAACTGTGGTTGTGTAATAGTAATAGTAAAAATCAGTCTGTAAAATAACCTAAAATAAAACTTTGTAAGATAATGGTGTATATTGATGCATACTATAAAATATAAATGGAAATCAAGAAATCAATGAGTTGGCTATATGTGTATTGTGAAATTAATATAATTATTTTATGTATAATTGTTATTATTAATACTAATAAATATATTATCAGATGGAAAACGCTAGTAATGAACCAGTTAATGAGGTTAATCAATCTGAGCAACAACCGGGGGGTCAATATATGACTAAGCAGGATATAGAAAATATCCTTGCTCAAGGGATAGCCAACGCTATTCCAGCAATAGTTGGTCAAGGGATAGCCAACGCTATTCCAGCAATCGTTGCTGCTGTTAAAAATTCAATAGAACCACAACAAATCGTTCCTAGCAAACGTATTTCTGAAGATAACTCCAGTAATAGCGTAAACGGAGGCAATAATCATACTAATCATGAGAATGAACCACAGCAAGCTCCTCCCCCTAAGAAAATGAAAGCTGCAACGCCTGGTTGCACTTACAAAGAATTTCTTGCTTGTAAACCCACTGAGTTTGCAGGCAATGAAGGAGCGACTGCGGCACTGCGTTGGTTAGAGAAAACCGAGGCAGTAATTGCCATAAGTAAATGTGCTCAGGATGATCAGGTCATGTACGCGTCAAACCTTTTCAAAGAAGGGGCGCTAGAATGGTGGAATACGGTGTTACAAGCAAAAGGAAGAAGGATGGCGTATGCTATGAACTGGGAAGAATTTAAGAGCTTTGTAGAAAGAAAATTTTGTCCCGAATATGAAAAGAAACAAATGACAAATAAGTTTTTAACCCACCGGATGGTGGATGTAGATTGTCGAAAGTATACTTCGACATTCTTCGAGTATGCTCGAGTAGTACCAACCCTGGCTTTGCCAGAGCCGGTACTTATTTCTCGTTATATTTGGGGATTGATTGCTGAAATCTGTAATATCATCAAGGCTGCGAAACCTCGCACGATTGATGATGCGGTGGATTTAGCCAATACTCTAACTGACGAACTAGTACGGACAAGAGAAGAAAATAGAAGGAAGGAAGTAGCCCAAAAGATTACCCAAGGATTCCGTCCGGGTAACCATAACAATTTCAAGAAAGGAGGGAATGTGCAATCTTCCACTAGCCCATTTTGCAATTCTTGCAAAAGAAAGCATTTTGGAAGATGCAAAGGATATTGCTATTTTTGCAAAATTCCGGGGCATCAAGAAGAAGACTGCAGGAGGAAGAGATTTTCAGTCTGCTACAACTGTGGAGAAGCTGGACATCTTAGGCCAGATTGTCCAAAACTGAACAAACTATCTAACAATAAAGCCAAACCTGCAGAAGAAGCAAAAAGGAATGTAAGAGCCTTCCAACTGACTGCTCAGGAAGCAGAGCTCATTCCAGATGTGATAACTGGTACGTTCTTAGTTCACAACGTTTACACAAAAGTATTATTTGACTCTGGTGCAAACCAAAGCTTTATAAATATTTCATTCTACCAAATTCTTAACTTACCTTTAACCAGCATTAGGCAAATTTCTGCAGTAGAAACAGCAGATGGGAATTCAATTAAATAAGGTTCTGCAAAACGTACAAATAGAACTTTTAAGTCATAAATTTCTGCAACCCCATTATCTATGAAATTAGTTGAATTTGATGCATTGTTAGGAATGGATTGGTTAGTAAACAACCATGCTCGAATTATCTGTGATAAGAATTCCATAGAAATTTGTGCACCCATTGGAGAAGTAATAATGATTACAGGAGATAAGCCATGTAAACCCATAAAGTTCATATCAGTAATGAAAGTTGCTAATTATGAACAAAAGCAAGGAATAGTATAAATGATTTCAGTAATCATTAATACTAAAGATAAAGAACTTAAGGAAATTTCTGTAGTTTCAGAATACCCAGATGTATTCCCAGAAGAATTACTAGGGTTACCACCAGATAGGGAGGTAGAAATTAGGATTAATCTAATTCCAGAAACTATACCGATAGCCAAGGCACCTTATCGGTTAGCAGCCACAGAAATATTAAAACTGAAAAAAATCAATTAGATGAATTATTAAGTAAAGGTTTCATACAACCTAGTTTATCCCCATGAGAAAGGGCACCAGTGTTGTTTATTAAGAAAAAGGATGGTCCGATGAGAATGTGTATTGATTATAGAGAATTGAATAAGGTTACAATTAAGAATCGATACCCATTACCTAGGATTGATGATCTTTTCGATCAACTTCAAGGAGCTAGATGTTTTTCTAAGATATAACTACGTTACGGATATCATCAATTGAAAGTACAAGTGAAAGACATACCTAAAACTGCTTTCAGAACTAGGTATGGTCATTACAAGTTTACAATCATGCCCTACGGATTAACGAATGCACTTGCAACATTCATGGACAAAATGAATAGGATCTGTAAACCATATTTGGATAAATTTGTAATAATCTTCATCGCCGATATACTTATTTATTCCAAAAGTCAGGAAAAACATTATCAACACTTGCATGCACTCTTAACTTTGTTAAGAAAAGAGAAGCTTTACGCCAAAGTCTCGAAGTGTGAATTTTGACTGCCAGAAGTACAATTTCTAGGTCATATGGTGAATCATGAAGGTATTCATGTAGATCCTGATAAGATAGCAGCAATTACCAAATGGAAGGTTCCGCAATCCGCAATGGAAATTAGGAGTTATGTAGGTTTAGCCGGATACTATAGACGGTTTATTAAGGATTTTTCCAAGATAGCTATATCATTAACTAAGCTAACCTGTAAAACAGTTAAGTTTGAATGAGGACCTAAACAAGAAGAAGCCTTTAGGATCTTAAAGCATAAATTAACAAATGCCCCAATCCTAGCCTTACCAGAAGGAACAGAAGATTTTAAAGTATATGGTGATGCTTTAGGATTTTGATGTGTGTTAATGCAACGCAAAAAGGTAATTGCGTATGCATCAAGGCAATTGAAAAAGCACGAAGAAAGCTATACCACTCATGACTTAGAATTAGGAGCCATAATTTTGCCCTTAAGATTTGGAAACATTATCTGTATGGAAGTAAGTTTACTGTCTATACGGGTCGTAAGAATTTAAGATATATATTTGAGCAAAAAGAATTAAACATAAGGCAAAGGAGATGGATGAAAATCCTAAGTGACTACGACTGTGATATTCAGTATCACGAAGGAAAGGCTGAAGACGGCTAGAGATCGCCAGAAGAGTTATACAGATCATAGACGAAAGCCGTTGGAGTTTCAAGTTGGAGACAAAATGCTATTGAAAATATCTCCTTGGAAAGGAGTTGTTAGATTCGGTAAGAAAGGAAAGCTAAGTCCAAGGTACGTAGGACCATTTCCAGTGATCCAACGTATAGAACCAGTTGCTTATCGTTTACAATTACCAGAAGAGTTAGCTGGAGTACATGATGTATTTCATGTATCCAATCTCAAGAAATGTTTATCAGACGAATCCCGGGTAGTACCTCTTCAAGATATAGAGGTAAATGAAAAATTGAAATTTGTAGAGAAACCACTACAAATAGAAGATAAAAGATCAAGTTTCTCAAACACAAACGACTAGTATTGGTCAAAGTCAAGAGGAATTCAAGGAAAAGACCAGAATACACTTGGGAGCTGGAATCAGAAATGAAGTGGAAATATCCTCATTTATTCCAACAAATCTCGAGGACGAGATTTTTCTTAAGGTGGGGAGGATGTAACAACTCTCACTAAAATTAATACTTAGTATGTTAATTATCTATTAAGGAAACCCTAATTAAGACACCCAAGTGATTCTGCATAAACCCTAAAATTTTCAGAACAATCGGAATCAGGATCAGGGCCCCTAAAACTCAGGGGGGTATACCCTAGTGGACGATTATCTAAATAACTTGTTGTCGAATTCAAATTTGAAGAAACTGTCAACTCAGCAGGCCTAGTCCCACACGTGGCTACCCTATAGTGATTAGGTGTCCTTTACGGACCGTAAGGAAAAAAAAGTCTTACGGTCCGTAAGCCTGTCAAATTTTGTGTATAAATAGCAGACATTGGGACTTGATTTTGGGCACTGAAACGACCTAAAAACTCCAAATACACGCTGAGATATTATAGAATTACTATAAAAAACACACACGGATCACTAATTGCTGCCGCAAACAGGGTATTAACTCGATCGCTATTATGATTCAACGTCCGATCGATTGTAATTATCCAACGATTGTTTGAGTGCAGCCCAAATTGGGTTTATACCTTATCATTCATCGTGATTTCAACTTGAATATTTGAGTATTATCCAAATCCGGACTATGCTCTGTTATTCGTTGTGAATCCGCTGAATTGTTAAGTATTGCACTTTGTTAATCGTTGTGAGGGTTTAATCTCATGAACTGTCGTAACTGCTGTATTAGTTATTAACCCAGCTTGTGTACATTGTTATTTAAATTAGGTTAACCAAGGCTAAATCAGTAGGCTTATACACTGCTCGTTAAATCTGCAATGTGAGTCATTCTCTTTTTATCAACTGTTTTACAATACTCCAAATTATTTTCAAAAGATATAATTACAGGTATTAAGTCTTGGTTATCTTGAATCACTGGCTAGTGGAGTATTGTGCACATTACTAATTTTCTCCCAGTTAGGTTCATTGACCTACTAGGGATAATCATCACTATTTAGGTTCATTGACCTAATAGTGGTATGACCATCGTCACCATTGTGACATGTCACCATTGGCGCCAGATAAAAATAAGATATAAACCATTGTAATCGCTCTTATGCTGTAATTTTATAACTAAGGGTCATTTTATAAAACCTGAATGAACTCACTCAGTATTTCCCGCTGACAAAACCTTTTTCAAACATGTTTCAGGTGATCTGTTATGATCCAGGAAAAGTGCCGTGAAGCACTACAAGCTTAAGAAAGTGGCTCGTGATAAAATAAAGAAACATGTTTTGTAAAATAGAAGATTTCCCAGTGAAATCAAATGATTGTAAATTACCGGGGTTTTATCCCTAAATTATGTAAACGGGCAGTTTTAAATATTGAAAGATCCTGTTTTAAAAGACTTCCACTGTCGCCTAAATTAAATACCACGGGATTTCTGTCCCGCGGCTCCTGAAACAGGTCAAACCGGGTCGGGGGATGTGACAGTGATGCTTAAATAATTGGTAATCATAGTTGTTATGGAATCTCCTGGACAATCTGTTTCGCTCAGTGCCGCGCCCCGATGCTTTCGCCATCGGTTGGGGTGTGACAGGTTGGTATCAGAGCCATAACTATAGGGAATTAGGCAAGACTCGACCTAGTCCGGGTCGACGTCTTAGAAACGACCTAGTCTATAGTTAAGTACCAACAGACCGACTTGTGCATTCCCTGTAGGGGTTTTTGTACGAGGTTACTCGCTATTCTCGTTTGCACTACACTATCACTGCACTCTAATTTTCGAAAATGAACGAGTGATTAGGTCGAGATTAGGTGTGAAAACCGTGAACTCTCGACTAAATTGCTTGTTCGCCTCGCATTTTCATCTATACACAGAAGAATTTGCGTTGAGTCAGGAGTGAAATCCATACTTTAACGCAGATTTTCTTCTCTTTTTTATCAAAACAGGGACGAAGTTGTTAAGATAGGGGTGAAACCCGAACCTTAACGCCTTATTCCGATCTCTATTTTGGTTTTATAAAACTCTCACCAAAGTCTCGACGTACTCCAACGACTTGAAGTCATACTGCAACTGGAAAGATGCGTGTCGATCGCCCAAAATCGAGGCGAGAGCACAGTCCTGAAAGTCAAAGTGTGTACCAAAGGTCCTTGTGAATAGTCGAACCACTTTGGGCAGTCGATGTCTCGCACCCAGACACTCTATATTCGATTTTATGTGTTTTTGATTCTGGATTTCGCAGCCGCTGACTCTGATATTTGTCATTTTATGTGGGATTTTATGTGTTTTATGTGGTTTTGTTATTTGTTAGCGTATTGAGATATTGATGGTTTCGATTTAGCGCTTCTTGCTCCGCCTATCGCACACGACACACTACACAATGCTAACAAATCGCTACTACTTGTGGATAAACGCATGTTATGTTACTCACTGTGTAATCACTAATCGCAATCGCTATTCTCGAACGCACGCGAACTTGAATGATAGGTTTTTGTATTCTAACAGCCTCTTGCGTTTCTGTGCTTTACGTGCTTACGTGCTCCTACGTGCTCATTTGTTCTGTGATTTGATGCTTATGTATGATTTTGTGCTTATGTGTCTATGTGTTACGTTAATCGTGTTCCTGAGCTTTAGAAGTAGTACATGTGAGGTGAGATTCAATTATATAGCTTTTTGAATCCCATGGCGCTGTCTATTGCAGACAATGTCGTCGTTTGGATCGTTTCATTCTCGATCTGCTCGCTGCAATCATGATGACAAACGCATCGCCTCTCTGGTCGCTAAGCAGATAGCGAAGGTCATTCCCCAGATTGTTAGTGAGCTGAATGAAAACGCTAGCAAGTCTTCTGAAGAGTCCAGGACTGATGCTCCTAAACCTACTTTTAGCTTCAAGCAGTTCAAAGCTTGCGGTCCGAAAGAATTTACCGGCGAGGATGGTCCTACGGCCATGTTTCAATGGTTCGATTCACCCCGCGTCAGAGCAACTGTCCTGATAATCTCCGAACTGTTAACGCCACTGACGTCTTCTTGGTGGACGGCCGAGAGAAACAAGAGAGGAAACGACACAGCTTATGGTTTGACGTGGGATGAGTTAAAGGACTTGATGATGAAAGAGTTCTGCCCTCCCCACGAGCTCCAAAAGTTGGAGGACGAGTTCTGGCATCTGAAGCAGAAGGATGGTGACAACGCTGCTTTGACCGCTCGCTTTAAGCAGCTAAGCATAATCTGTCCAGACCAAGTTAAGACGCCCGAAATCACCATCAAGAAGTACATCCGTGCTCTTCCGGATTGCGTGGCTGATTTCGTTCAAGCTGCAAAGACGACAACGATTGAGGAAACTTATCTGCTCGTCGCTGAGATCAACGACAAGCGAGTCAAGTCTGGTTACTGGATAAAGCCTCCAAGAATCTGCATCAAGCTACCACTGCCGCAACCGCTGAAACCGCCGCCGCTCCTCAGTCTTTAAAGTCCTCTCGTCGCAAGAGGAAGAATAACAACAACAGTAGCAAAAATTGCGCTGTCACCAATGCTGCCCCGCTCCAATCAGTTCCAGCCCAATTGCAGCCTCAACACCGTCAAGTAGCGACACCGTCGGCAAAGCGTGCGTATACTGGTCCTCACCCAGCTTGCCCTACCTGTACTTATCACCACCCAGTGGGAATCTCCTGCAGATACTGTGTGCACTGCAACATGTACGACCACTTCACCGCCAACTGCCGTACTGGTCCACGTCAAGCTCCAGCTCCAGCCCCAGCTCCTGCTCAACAAGCTCTACTTCCCACTCCTCAAGGCCAGCAAGCGGCTCCTGCACCCGTGATTCATGCTAGAGCTTGCTTTGCGTGTGGTGATCCCAACCACTTCGCAAACATGTGCCCGAACCGAGTGGTGAAGCAAGAGCCACAACAGCAGCAGCCCCAGCAACAGTAGCAGCAGCAACAACATCCAGTAGCCCGCGGACGCACTTTCAACATCAATGTCCGCCAAGCTCAAGCCGATAACGTGGTCAATGGTACGTTCCTTGTAAATGGTATATATGCTTCGTGTTTGTTTGATACTAGAGCCGATAACTGTTTTGTATCGTTTGAATTCGAAAAGCTCCTTAATCGTAAGCGCTCCCATCTCCCCTCGACGTTCGATGTTGAAGTTTCCACCGGAAGAACCGTCGCCGTTAATTCTGTTCTTCGTGATTGTACTCTCGAACTCAACAATCACGTTTTCCATATCGATCTTATTCCGATGCAGCTCGGTAGTTTCGACGTCATAGTAGGCATGGACTTTCTTCGCGAAAACCATGCCAAAGTTGTTTGCTTCGATAAGATGATTCGATTCTCGCTCGCTAATGGTGATCAACTTTGTGTGTATGGTTAAACTCCTTCAAAAGGTCTCAAACTCATGTCATGTGTCCAAGCTAGCAAGTATCTCCGCAAGGAATACAGAGCTTTCTTGGCTAACATTGTAGTAGTGGAGGAGGAAAAGAAAGGAAAGACAGGAGTGAAAGACGTTCCCGTTGTTTGTGAATTTCCTAATGTGTTTCCTGACGAGTTACTCGGATTACCTCCAAGTCGTGATATCGACTTTCGTATCGACCTTGTTCCTAGAGATAATCCTGTTGCTAGAGCTCCTTATCGACTCGCTCCATCCGAAATGCGCGAACTCTCGAGTCAGCTCCAGGAATTGCTTGACAAAGGCTTCATTCGCCCTAGCACCTCTCCTTGGGGCGCACCAGTCCTTTTCGTCAAAAAGAAAGATGGGTCGTTCCGGATGTGCATCGATTATAGGGAATTGAATAAGCTGACAATCAAGAATCGCTATCCCATGCCTCAAATCGATGATTTGTTTGATCAGTTACAAGGTGCTACGTGCTTCTCGAAGATCGATCTACACTCAGGCTATCACCAATTACGCATTCAAGAGGAGGATATACCTAAGACCGCTTTTCGCACTCGATACGGCCACTATGAGTTCGTTGTTATGCCTTTTGGTTTAACCAACGCACCCGCGGTTTTCATGGATTTGATGAATAGCGTGTGTAAACCATTTCTCGACCGCTTCGTCATCGTGTTCATCGATGATATCCTTATCTATTCCAAGTCAAAAACCGAACACGCGCAAAACATCTACGTTTGGTTCTCGAGCTACTCCAGGGGAATCGACTTTACGCCAAGTTCTCCAAGTGTGAATTTTGGCTAGAGAAGGTTCAATTCCTCGGTCACATTGTCAATAGTCAAGGTATTCACGTCAACCCCACGAAGATCGAAGCTGTCAAGAGTTGGGTTACACCTAAGAACCCGTCTGAAGTCCGTTCTTTTCTCGGACTAGCGGGCTATTATCGCCGATTTATCGAAGGATTCTCCAAAATCGCTGTGCCGCTTACTTCTCTCACGCATAAAGACAAGCCTTTTGTTTGGGGAACCCAATAAGAGACTGCCTTTCAAACCCTTAAGCATACGCTTTGCAATGCTCCCGTCCTCGCTTTACTCGATGGAAACGACGATTTCGTTGTCTACTGCGATGCCTCGAACTTTGGTCTTGGTTGTGTTCTCATGCAGCGAGACAAGGTTATCGCTTACGCGTCTCGTCAGCTCAAGATCCACGAGAAGAACTATACAACCCACGATCTCGAGCTAGGTGCAGTTGTTTTTGCGCTGAAGATTTGGCGACACTACCTTTATGGTATCAAGTGTACGATCTTCACAGATGACAAGAGCCTACAACACATCCTCAGCCAAAAGGAACTGAATATGCGCCAACGCCGATGGGTGGAACTTCTCAACGATTACGACTGTGAGATCCGTTATCATCCTGGCAAAGCAAATGTCGTTGCCGACGCTCTAAGCCGATGAAGCTATTTGCATAGCTCTCGTAATATCCAAGCCCAACATCATCTCGAGACCCTTATCCACGAAGCCCAACATGCTTGTTTTACCGAACGCACTTTGAAGAAGGAAAGGATTCTCAACGAAGGAGCCCAGCTAGTGAATAAGTCGAATGGGATATTCCATTATCTGGACCGAGTTTGGATTCCCAAGCGTACCGACTTGCGGCAAATTCTGATGGATGAAGCCCACAAGTCTCGATATTCTATTCATCCCGGTGCCGATAAAATGTAACAGGACCTTCGCTACAAGTACTGGTGGCCGGGCATGAAGAAAGATATCGCTCTCTATGTTTCGAAGTGCCTGACTTGCTCGAAAGTCAAGGCCAAGCACCAAAGATACTCTGGCTTACTCGTCCAACCCGAGATCCCCATGTGGAAATAGGAGAGTATAGCTATGGACTTCATAACGAAACTTCCGCACACGCCATCAGGTCACGACAGCATCTGGGTTGTTGTTGACCACTTGACTAAATCCGCCCATTTTCTGCCGATACGAGAAGACTACAATGTAGAAAAATTAGCCCGAATCTACACCAATGAGATCATTTGTCGACATGGGACGCATCGCGACATCATCTCTGACCGTGATGGTCGGTTTACCTTGCGTCTTTGGGAAACGTTTCAATCTGCTCTCGGTACTACGCTTAATCTTAGTACCGCCTTCCATCCCCAAACCGACGGTCAGACTGAAAGAACAATCCGTACCCTTGAAGACATGCTCCATTCGTGTGTCATAGATTTCGGTGGTAATTGGGACACATACTTACCTTTAGTCGAATTCTCGTACAATAATAGTTATCATTCCAGCATTCAAATGGCACCGTTTGAGGCATTATACGGAAGAAAATGTCGATCGCCTATTGTATAGCACAAGGTCGGGGACTCGCAGATAACCGATGCTGAGCTGTTGCAAGAAACGACTGGCAAAATCCTCCAAATTCGAGAAAATCTGCTGAAAGCTCGGAGTCGTCAGAAAAGTTACTCCGATAGACGACGCAAGCCCCTTGAATTTGACGTTGGCGATCACGTACTCTTAAAGGTATCACCTTGGAAGGGTGTGGTCAGATTCGGCAAGAAAGGGAAACTCGCGCCTCGATATGTTGGACTCTTTAAGATTCTGGAAAGGATCGGAAAAGTGGCCTACAGACTCGAACTACCGGAGGAACTTAGCAACGTCCACCCGACTTTCCACGTTTCGAACCTCAAAAAGTGTCTGGCTGAGCATGATTTACATGTTCCACTGGAGGATCTATGATGTGCTGTCGTAGGTACACGCAAATTTAATCCAATTACTACTAATAGCTAGCGGTAAGTGGGTATCGAACACAGGGAGTTTGTGAATATGTGTTATTTAGAAATGTATCTAAGTTAACTAAGATTGAACTAATTCCGATAAAAGTAAATTCAAGAGTTTGGATTGTTTGATTTGAAAACTAAGATTACTAATTAAATTGCGAATTCGTTTTGTAAACAATTTAGAGACCAATGACCATCCTAAGTTTCCGGTTTGCTTTGACATTCATGCTAATATTCAACTAGAAAGAACCACATAGACATGGTTCATGTGTTATTACTTGTCGTGATGAAAGGGAACTAAGTACTCGGATCCCTAGAACGCGAGGTTGTTACCCGATGACCAATTAATCAATACCCAATCCTAATCCCACCCATGATATCTCGATTGCCAACGGCACCAAGAACGTATGGTTTAGACTAAGATTCACATACAAATTAACACTTTACGAACAAGCAAACAACACACCATAATAAACAAACCATCATAGCAAGTCTATTATTCTAGAAATAAGAATCAAAACACAAATGTCTTAGACAAACCTTCAACCTAGGATGATCACCATAAGTTTAGCCACTCATGACTTGGACAATCATCATCACATACATATCAATGTTCATAGGAATTAAAAACACTAACAAGATGTTTAGAAATTGTTTCAAGCTCTCAAGAACACCCAAAAATCGCCCCTAGACTATTGGTAACCGAATGGGAATGATTGCCTTTGAAAAGACACAATAAAACATCATAAAATAGGGCAGTTACACATTTCTTCGTCATCTCCACCGTAAATTACGGTACCACCATAAGTTACGGTGGACCAAAAAGTGTTATGGTGGGTCTCTACTGCCTTACGGTGGACGAAAAATGCTGGGGTCTACCGTAAATTACGGTACCACCGTAAGTTACGGTAGGCTTCAGCATGAAATTTTGTTTTCAGCATAACTTTTTCGTTTCAACTCCGTTTTCTTCACCGTTTTTGCCTCCGTTCTCGTAATTCCGTCCTCTATCATGCTATCTTCTTAATTCTTCAGTTCTAATAAATTATTTTCTTCATGTATGCTCCATCTTTCAATCTCTAATCCAACCGCGCCTATTCCGAAGCTTCATTTCCACACTTTTAAGCTCCGAATGTACCTGAAACATAAGCAACTGTAGTCATCTAATTCAAGAAAATTACATGATTAAATGAGGGATTAACTTGTCATTTAACACCATTAAGGGTTGTCCTATGGACCACCCGTCAATCTACAAGTGGACGAAACATTACACTTTGTAGAGAAGCCTGTCGAGATCATGGACCGACAAACCAAGCAGCTCAGGCGCTCATGCATTCCCATTGTGAAAGTTCACTGGGAAGGTAAACGAGGCACAGAATTCACTTGGGAACTCGAAAGCGACATGAAGGCGAAGTACCCGCATTTGTTTGTTACGGCTTCGGCCTAATTTCGGGACAAAATTCCCTTAAGTAGGGGAGGCTGTAACACCCCGTGTTTCGAAAGTCAAAGTCAAAGTCAAAGTCAAGATTGAAGTCAAAGGAAGAAAAGATTGCTAATTGCGATCTGTCACTCCTTGCTCAATTATTGATTGACTTCTTTGGCTTGTAATCGAATCTTTATTTTATTTTGCCTTAGTTGTATTATGTGGAGTAGCTGTGAATAATCGAGATTTAATCGATATTTATCGCATATTTTATCGCCTTATCGCTTATCGCAATCGCATTCGCAACCCGAATTATGCGTTCTGGATATTGTTTTACGTGTGTGTGCTACATATGTGTTATTTGTGCATGTTTATTTATATTTTTGTTGTGGTGATTAATCGAAACGCAATCGCAACTCTATCGCAATCGAATCGCGAACGCTAAACGCAAGTTATTTATGATGATTGTATGTTTGATATAGCATTTGTGTGGATATTATCAATCTATCACATCGCAAACTCGAAACTCGCTTAAACGCATCACAAAACCTAACGCACAAAACGAAACGCCGAAACTCAATCGTCGGAGCCACTCGATTGGATGGCCAACCGATCGGATTGCCATCCGATCGGGTTGCCATCCGATCGGAGTGTCTTCCGATCGATGACCCACTAGACCCTTATGCACTTTCCTCTTTTGGAAACCCTATAAACACCCACCTGTTACATCATTTTGATGTGACTGCTATCTGCTCGACCAGCCGCACTCAAGCTCTATTTCTCTCGATTTCTCGCGATTCTTGTAAGTTTTCAACCTAAATCTTGTACTTCTATGATCTACACGCACTCCTTCATCTTTTTCACCTTTGAATCTTAACTTTTAACCGTGAAATCAATGGATTTGAGGTGTTCTAGGATGATGTCATCATGGAGTTCTTGTGAATTTCAAGTATTGGCTTCATTCCACCAAGAACAACTCAGATCTGAAGGATTTCCACAAGATTAAACAATGTTTTCGCATAGATCTACACATATTCATGGTTAAAAGGATTGAAATATGGTTCTCCAACTTTCTTTCAACTCTTTTACACTCAAAACCGATAGAATCGAAGCACGTCCTGATCTTCTACTCCTTCTTAGTGAGGCGTTGGTTCTAAATCTGGTTTCTATCAAAGAGACAACCGATTTCGGGTTAAGCATGAACCGCCATCTCGAATCGTTGACTGATCGAACTAGGGTGATTCCTATTCGATCGGATCACCTGGGTCATGATGGGGATTCTGTTGTTTAGCACGTTATCACACCGTCTCGATCAAAACTGCAAAACTCTTAAAACAATCAAGTGTCAAGGACGATCAGGTCGTTGGGACGGATTGCCGTCCGATTGGATTGCCATCCGATCGAACAGCCACCCAATCGGCTTACACTTGGTTCCACACTTAAACTTTTAATTCAACTTTTCAAAAGATCTGAACGTCGAACGGATTGCCACCCGATCGGATTACCATCCGATCGAACGACCATCCGACCATGTGACGTTTGGGACTTCAACACTTACACAATTTTCAACATGTTCAATGCATAGTTAGTTCTAACGAATTGCCACCCGATCAGTAGACCATCAGATTGAGTGACATTACTGCTGTGAACTTGTTCTCTGAGAAATACCTCACCAAACGGATTGTCATCCGATCGAACCACCGTTCGATCGAATGACCTGAAAGGTAGAGATACTTCTCTGTTTTCAGAATGCTACAACGAAAAATTCAAAGCCATCATACACAAACACACCCTTACCAAACAAGATGTCAATCCAATCGAATGGCCATCCAATCGGATGACCATCCGAACGGATTGACATCCGATCGACTGGCCATCCGATTGGATTGCCATCCGATCGGATTACCATCCGACACTTGGTACTTTGCACCATTTTACGCACCGTTTATCGTTTATGCTTTCGTTAACTGTCCAGGCTAATCTCTCTCAGCGCTCCCTTCAATCCAAGAGAGTGTTTACTTGTTAAACACAATCTGTGAGTATACTCGATCCCTTTTTGCTTTACGCACTTTTGGGTGTTACATACGTTACTTATGCTAAATCACAAACGACACACAACGCAAACACTACTTATACGCTAACCGCTATTGCATGCTACGTGTTATTCGATGAATGCTTGTATGTTATGTTAACACAGTGATTGTTTCCTGACACCTTAGCAACGATAGTACTATAGTTTGGACTCAGCACCTGTCGTGGACAGGGGTTGTTAAGGGCTTTACTTCACGTGTCCCAGTGGGGATATGTGTTGCGCATTCTACAACTCGTAGTCACGTCTGTGCATATTTCTTTGTCGATAACCTACTTGCCTTCACTATATACATGTTACATGCTGGTTATGCGTAAACAAATTCGAACTCTATTATATCTATTAAACTTGTATGCTCACCTTTACACTATGTGTATTGACCTCTATTTTAACGTATGTGGCAAGTGCTTAGAATGTTTTGCTGCTATGTGGGAATCAAGTTAGGATGGAGTCTAGAAACAAACCAAAAACAATTTATATTTGAGTTGTCGAAACAGAACAATTTGTCTTTGATTTGTCTGTAATAACTATGCTACTTTTTATGTCATGGTATGGGACGTGATGCTTAAATAATTGGTAATCATAGTTGTTATGGAATCTCCTGGACAATCTGTTTCGCTCAGTGCCGCACCCCGATGTTTTCGCCATCGGTTAGAGTGTGACAGGCTATGTGGTTCACATGGAAATCCAAAAATGAGAAACATTTTAATGGTATCCCCTCAAAACCAGAGATTATTTTGAAAGAGAATAAGGCAACCCCTTTTCCTTCGGATTAAAATTGGATCAAATCTTGAGGCACTAGATTTGTGTGATTGATATAACGTGTGTAATTTTGATGTGCTTTTTAACTCTATTATGTAGTTTTTTAACTCTATTATGTAGTTTTTCTTCTTCTATAGCTCTTTGTTATAGAAGTTCTAGCTCTATTTTATATTTTAGTTGTTTTGCCGGATATGATATTCTTGATGTAACTTCTTAAGATTTATTTATATAGTTCATATAAATGTAAGTTGTGTATAAGTAACTATGAGTCAAAATTTATAGTACATTATTAGTTGTGATGATAATTAGTTAACACGTAGATGGAAACAATGAAAATGAAGGTTGTGATCTAAAGTTGAATAGGTTAAATGAGAAATGATTTCATGCATTCATAGTAAGTAAATGTATGTGATCACATTCTTTCATACTAATGAAATTATTATAAAATATTATCTTTGATGCAATACAAAATAATTAACATATGTAATCGCTCTTAACATCCCATGGTTCCTTTTTGCTAATATGGTTGGATCATATTTCTTTGCCATCAACACTTCCATGGGAAATTACCAAGAAATAATTTCACAATTTAATAAACAAACACATATCCCCAAATCAAATCAAAATCTAATTGTTCAATTTCAAGACAATCTTTTTCTTAAAAAGCTAATTTTATTAGAAACACACCAAGCACCACCCCGCGAAATAGGGACGGCAAACAAACAAAATAAACCAACTATATAATTACAAATTTATGCCAGTTCGCCCAATAAATGGAGTTGTACTTTGACCTACTTTTAGAGCACAAAAACCCAACCGATTTGACTTCACTAATAATGTCTTCAATCTTCACCTGTTTGTTCGAAAAGCTTAGCCCATTCCCCGCTTTCTAAAAACTCCAACAACTGATGATAATGATACCGTGGAAAGCTTCTTTTTCTTATTCCTTCAAGCCGCTTGAGTTGTGGAGATACAAGAGATCTCTAAAGGAGAACGGAACTATGTTCGGAACACAACACCACGAGCTAACATTCTGAGGCAACAATGCATGTGGTAAAAAAGGGGTTCGACCGACTCTTCTCCGGAGCCACACTGAGTTACTCAGTAGGGTTTTGCATACATCCCACATTACCGAATCCAATTCCTCAAACTTTGGATCAAACTTCTGCTATATCAAGAAGCTAAATCTATGATAACAAGAACAGTAAACAAAGTTGTTATAAAATCTAAATATTACCCACTTGAGGAAAGGAACAGAAGTAGAGAAATAACACTAGAACAAGATTAGCTCACATTGATGGTTGCTTCGAATTGGATGACAACACGAACAAACTTTACCACCTATAATCAAGATCATCAGGCTTAATTAAGAGGTACAAGAGTATCCTCCCTTTTCTTGGTGGTTTTATTTGACTCATGTTTTTCTGTGGTTGTGGATCCACAAACTTAAACACACGTTTATTAACCCCCAAACCTTTGCAAAATTCAAGAATCTCTCTTTGTATTTCTTCAAGATCTTCCATCTGATTCTTTAAACAAATTTCTGAATTATTTCTTTTTTATCCTCATAAACTTTTAATCTGACTAGTTTTTTCCGAAATTATGGTTTGCAAGTTGTGGTTGAAAGTTTGGGTTGGCGGCGAAGGACATGTGTAATGTTGTAGGGTGATATGAGGATGAAACTAGTGAAGTCAATGGTAATATTGGCAATCAGTGATATCTTTTCATTCTAGATGGATGTGGAGAGTTTATGTCGTCACTCACATCCACTCCAAATGCTTGCGGCTGTCCCCACAGCTTCGGCCGTGAAATTGAACACTACTACCCACCATTCAATCATGTCATCAAGTACAAAGGTGGTGTGTTGGGAATTGGTACTCGATGACATGATGGAACAATGGGTAGGTGCTTTCGGTTTCACGGGGAAGTTGTGTGGACACGCGCAAGCATTGTAGTTTAGAAAACTTTGGTCACTTGGAGTGGATATGAATGACGGGATAAAATCTCCACATACATCTAGAAATACAAGATATATCACAGATTACAAATTCACGATAATTGTCACCAATTTCATCACATACTACCCACCAACACCACACAGGTACTTGGCTACCAATGCAAGCTTTTAACCACTACTTGCAAACCAAAATGAGAAAAGGCGAGTCCAATCAAATTTTTCAGAGAATCAAAAAGAAAAAGATTCGTCAATTTGCTTAAAGAGTCAGCTAGAAGATCTCGAAGAAACACAAAAAGAAGATTCTGGGATGTTGCAAAGACATATTACTAAACGTGTCTTTAAGGTGTAGATGCACAACAACCTTAATATGAGTCATAGAAAAACCACAACTACCCAGAATAAAAGAGAAAACTCTTTAACAATTGGATTGAGCTCGAGATCATTGAATCGCTCATTGTCTTTGAGACCAAACTAACAAAGGATATTTAGGGCAAATCACTGACGCGGTGGCGTTTCCGTAAATAACATCACTTTTATTAGTGTGGCGCGCTTCATTAAGGGTAAAATGGTCTTTTTACTTCTCTACACAAAATGCCAAACTCACGAATAAAGCGCTATTAAAATCCCGCCTTAACACACATAGCACACTTCATCCTAATCTAAACGCCATTAGATATAGAACGCCAAACTTTGTTTTTAACTGATAAAGCTGAACAAACAGTACTAAAACGACGGAACTTAATTACTAGCATTTACTATAATAAAAATCGTGCCTAAAATACGCGCCAAAAACTTCCTATATAAACAACCTCTCAGACCTACTAAAATTCACACCAAAGCCCCAAATGCCGTATTTTCCTCTATACCATTCATCTTAGAAACGCCAAAAAAACCCAAATATCAAAGATTCCAATCCGTGTTTCTTTGATATACACTATTTCTTCAATATAAACGCCAA
The DNA here is from genome assembly GCF_002127325.2 of Helianthus annuus. Taxonomy (NCBI): domain Eukaryota; kingdom Viridiplantae; phylum Streptophyta; class Magnoliopsida; order Asterales; family Asteraceae; genus Helianthus; species Helianthus annuus. Next base: position 14,982,379 of record NC_035438.2, read on the forward strand.
AACATACAAAAACCACAAAAATTCAAAAAACGCCATTTCATGGAGATTCGGTTTTGTTCTCAATAAAGTTTAGCTAAACGGGATGGACAACATTGTTAGACATCTTTCTTGACTGAGGATTAACAATGTTGTCCATCTCGTTCAGCAAAACATTATTGAGTTTAACATGACCAAAATTAGAGGTTTTTGGTAGTTTTATTTAGTGGCGTTTTTTTTTTGGCGTTTGATTTGCTTGACCAATTTTATATTGTTTGTTACGTAACTTCGAAGTAGCATGTTATGAACAAATAGGTCGGAAAAAGAATGGAAAAAAATGATGTATAAAAATGATGTAAAACGCCAAACTGAGATCTGTCTGTGTTCTACAGGAATGAAATATACAAAACGCCAAACTACTCTACAATGGCTCTCGAAGACTATCTGTGTGTGTTCTATAAGAATGAAAAATACATTGAATAACAATCCTCGAGGCTTGAGAATACCATGTCCATTGTGGGCTTTATTTCTTCACTGACGTCAGGAATGATAAATGGTAATCCAGTTTTGGGGCAAAGCCTTTGACTCGAGGAAGCAACTTCGTCTGAGAAAACACAGTGAGGAACAGAAAAATCAGAAAAACACCATTAAAAATAGAAAATGTCTCGTAATAACATTATAGATTAAAAAGCCATTAATGAATAATAAACAAGACATAATAAACACATAATTTAAAAACGACATGATGAAAACGCCATGAGATGAATAATTAATAAAATATAACATCATAATGAAAACGTCATAATTAACAAAACTGATGTTTACACAAATTAACAAATAGTAATAACTGATGTTTACAAATACTACTAAATAACATTCAAAACTAATCAAATAGATGTAAAACGCCAATGATCGTAAAAACATAAGAAATATACTAGATCGTAAACAACAATTAAAATTAATATTGAAAACTCCAATTATCAGTTCTTAGTAATTGTTTAAATACCAATTAAAACGCGATTAAATTGCATAATGTAATAACGCCATTGATCAGTTCTTAGTAATTGTTTAAATACCAATTAAAACACGATTAAATTGCATAATGTAATAACTCCATTGAAAATCATACAACACATTATAAAAAAAAACAATGAAACAAGCATAAAAGAACAAAACGCCATATCTGTTGCATGATTTGCTGGAACAAAAATAGAAAATGCCAACGAATTTTACTTTGTCGAACAGAATCCACGTTAGACGCCATAGATCTGAGAAAGCTTGCAAAGGAGGTAACAGCTAACAAGAAATCTTTGGAGTTTTAATTTGAAAGAGATTTATAACGCGAATAAGGAGGGAACGTATAAAAGGACAATCGTACCCCCGCATAACAATTAGCGCCCCCTGCCAGGTGTTGGGCCAGGATCCGTTTTCACCGTTCTCACACTTTTCAACGTTCTCTCCTGATCCCGTTTCTATATATATATATATGTATATATATAGTGAGAGAAGGAGAGAGAGAAAGTTTAAAATACATTGTCCTTAATCGTAAGATGCGTAGGTGGCGACAAGATCATAACGTGTGTCATTCTTTTTTTTCATTCCCAAGGGTACATCAGACAATTCCCTTCAACACCATATTACAAGTTCGTTACACCACGATCCTGGTATTTATGATTCGAATATTCCAGAATTTTTAAAACTATCCGGCGCGGTTAATATTGGCGATTAAGGTTTCAATTAAACTCGATTGCAATGGATCCACAGAGGGGTGCCGGACGAAATACAGAAGATGTTGAAATGGAAGACAATCATGATTCGATTGAAGAAGTTTGAAATCCGAAATCCAACAATGTCCAAATAGGGGATCCGTCCAGCATGCGTATTTACATGTTTTGTGTTTTCCAACATGCATGAATATTTTTTCTATAATATGCGTGGTTAGCAAGATACATTATTACTAGATTTATATAACATGCTTCATTACAAAATTAGAACATGTTTTATTACATAGTTATAACATGATTCATTACATAATTATATAACATACTTCATTACATATTTATAACATGTTTCATTACATGAGTATAGCATGCGTGATTAACAACACATTATTACTAGATTTATATAATATGCTTCATTACATAATTACAATATGCATGATTAGCAAAACACATTTTTACTAGATTTATACAACATGCATGATTATTTTTTCTATAACATGTATGATTAGCAAAACACATTATTACTAGATTTATCTAACATGTTTCATTACATAATTATAACATGCATGATTAAAATGTCTACATACAATGTTGCAGTAGCCTATGAGGTTATGTGGAAATGGTAGGTTTATAGCTTAATTGTGTGTAGAATTGGAAGCGAGAAGAATGTGCGTTGAATCGAAATCAATAAATGAGAGATTTTAGGGCTAGAATTTGGCTCCAATTTGGTATTCAATTTGCGAATCTCTTATGATAAATGAAGGAGTAAATTGACAATTATATCATTTTGTCCAAAATTTCTATTAGAAGTTTTTGCTTATTACGATCGTGCCACCGCGTTTAATTAAGAAAAGATTGTATCAGATCGTGTGGTCGGAAAAAAAGAATGGAAAAAAATGATGTATAAAAATGATGTAAAACGCCAAACTGAGATCTGTCTGTGTTCTACAGGAATGAAATATACAAAACGCCAAACTACTCTACAATGGCTCTCGAAGACCATCTGTGTGTGTTCTATAAGAATGAAAAATACATTGAATAACAATCCTTGAGGCTTGAGAATACCATGTCCCTTGTGGGCTTTATTTCTTCACTGACGTCAGGAATGATAAATGGTAATCCAGTTTTGGGGCAAAGCCTTTGACTCGAGGAAGCAACTTCGTCTGAGAAAACACAGTGAGGAACAGAAAAATCAAAAAAACACCATTAAAAATAGAAAATGTCTCGTAATAACATTATAGATTAAAAAGCCATTAATTGAATAATAAACAAGACATAATAAACACATAATTTAAAAACGACATGATGAAAACGCCATGAGATGAAAAATTAATAAAATATAGGGAAAATTACCAAAATAGCCGCTTGACCAACCTTTTTACGAAAATAGCCATTTGACCAGGCTTAATGGACCTTCCCATCCAAGTGAACCCCCATTTTTATGCACCTTCAATCCAGCCACAACCAAGCGGACACGTGTCCCTCTTACCTGACCAGGCTTTATGCACCTTCAATGTCAGCCGAGCCGCTACAAGTACAAGCCGAGCCGCTTCATGGCCAAGCCGAGCCGCTTTGCCCCATTCCAAGCCGCTACACCCTGGATCTAAGCCTCTTCAGCATGCCACCTACCCCCAAGCCTTTACATTTGAATTTATGAGCTTTCAACCCATGCCCAAGCCGCTATACCCTGGATCTAAGCCGCTTCAGCATGCCACCTACCCCCAAGCCGTTTCATTTGAATTTATGGGCTTTCAACACATGCCCAAGCCTTTACATGTGTTTTTTATGTATAATTTCGTAAGTATATATAACATCTGGATTTTGCACACATGTGTTTTTTGTCTTCTCGTTATCTTTGTTTGAATACATACTTTGGTCACGTTTAGTTTAATTTTTTTTTCTTTTTTTTTCGAACAATTACTTTAAAAAAAATATGCACACGTCCATAAGACTATATATATTTCGAAACAAATAAAAAAATATTTATTTTCAAACCTATGAATATTAATTTTAACTTACGAACAAGACATTACATTTTTATAAAAAAATAATAGTTTTACATCTTGTGCAGGTTATATGATAAAAAAAGTGAGTTTTTTTATAATTTTAACCTATGAATAAAAAAATAATAGTTTTTTTTATAATTTTAATAAAATGTATATCAAGACATTCAGGACAAAAAACTAAAAAATATCGTTTATATAATTTTTTAAATAACTAATCATGATATATATCGGTAATTTATATCGGAAATTTATATATATTTTTATCGGTAATTTATGTATATTTTTTAAAATATTATCTAACTTACATATAAATGTACAGGTTATATTAAAAGTCACCGAACTTATTTGTTGTCTACCATTTTTTGAACCTTTGCATATACACTAACATAACTTATACATATATAGCAATCAAATTGATTTGTTCACATATTTCTTTATTTCGATAAGAGATGAATTAGAAACAATAAACATTATACTTATATCAATATTACACAAAACGGTCTTATAAATCCTAAAAATATTACAATATTAAATAATTTTGATACCTGCAAATTAATAAAAAGATAAGTAATTTTGAGTAATGTTTATTTGGCCTGAAAACAATAAAAAAATATGGCTAGAAAAAGAAACACTGTCCACATCAATATTTAAAAACGATATTTCTTAGTTAAAAGAAACACTGTCCACATAAGCTAGTATGTGTATAAATATTTTTATATTTTTCTTAGACGGCCTTCATAAAAAAATGGAGAAAAGAGTATTTTGATATTTTTTTGATGTATTTTGATATTTTTTTGATGTTTTTTGAAATTTAAAAAAAAATACTACTGAAGCGGCTCGGCTTGTACTTGTAGCGGCTCGGCTTGTACTTGTAGCGGCTCGGCTTGTACTTGTGGGGCAGGGGGCGAAGCGGCTCGGCTTGTACTTGTAGCGGCTCGGCTGACATTGAAGGTGCATAAAGCCTGGTCAGGTAAGAGGGACACGTGTCCGCTTGTTTGTGGCTGGATTGAAGGTGCATAAAAATGGGAGTTCACTTCGATGGGAAGGTCCATTAAGCCCGGTCAAATGGCTATTTTCGTAAAATGGCTGGTCAAGCGGCTAGTCTGGTAATTTTCCCTAAAATATAACATCAAAATGAAAACGTCATAATTAACAAAACTGATGTTTACACAAATTAACAAATAGTAATAACTGATGTTTACAAATACTACTAAATAACATTCAAAACTAATCAAATAGATGTAAAACGCCAATGATCATAAAAACATAAGAAATATACTAGATCGTAAACGACAATTAAAATTAATATTGAAAACTCCAATTATCAGTTCTTAGTAATTGTTTAAATACCAATTAAAACGCGATTAAATTGCATAATGTAATAACGCCATTGATCAGTTCTTAGTAATTGTTTAAATACCAATTAAAACACGATTAAATTGCATAATGTAATAACTCCATTGAAAATCATACAACACATTATAAAAAACAATGAAACAAGCATAAAAGAACAAAACGCCATATCTGTTGCATGATTTGCTGGAACAAAAATAGAAAATGCCAACGAATTTTACTTTGTCGAACAGAATCCACGTTAGACGCCATAGATTTGAGAAAGCTTTCAAAGGAGGTAACAGCTAACAAGAAATCTTTGGAGTTTTAATTTGAAAGAGATTTATAACGCGAATAAGGAGGGAACGTATAAAAGGACAATCGTACCCCCGCATAACAATTAGCGCCCCCTGCCAGGTGTTGGGCCAGGATCCGTTTTCACCGTTCTCACACTTTTCAACGTTCTCTCCTGATCCCGTTTCTATATATATATATATGTATATATATATAGTGAGAGAGGGAGAGAGAGAAAGTTTAAAATACATTATCCCTAATCGTAAGATGCGTAGGTGGCGACAAGATCATAACGTGTGTCATTCTTTATTTTCATTCCCAAGGGTACATCAGACAATTCCCTTCAACACCATATTACAAGTTCGTTACACCACGATCCTGGTATTTATGATTCGAATATTCCAGAATTTTTAAAACTATCCGGCGCGGATATTGGCGATTAAGGTTTCAATTAAACTCGATTGCAATGGATCCACAGAGGGGTGCCGGACGAAATACAGAAGATGTTGAAATGGAAGACAATCATGATTCGATTGAAGAAGTTTGAAATCCGAAATCCAACAATGTCCAAATAGGGGATCCGTCCAGCATGCGTATTTACATGTTTTGTGTTTTCCAACATGCATGAATATTTTTTCTATAATATGCGTGGTTAGCAAGATACATTATTACTAGATTTATATAACATGCTTCATTACAAAATTAGAACATGCTTTATTACATAGTTATAACATGATTCATTACATAATTATATAACATACTTCATTACATAATTTTAACATGTTTCATTACATGAGTATAGCATGCGTGATTAACAACACATTATTACTAGATTTATATAATATGCTCATTACATAATTACAATATGCATGATTAGCAAAACACATTTTTACTAGACTTATACAACATGCATGATTATTTTTTCTATAACATGTATGATTAGCAAAACACATTATTACTAGATTTATCTAACATGTTTCATTACATAATTATAACATGCATGATTAAAATGTCTACATACAATGTTGCAGTAGCCTATGAGGTTATGTGGAAATGGTAGGTTTATAGCTTAATTGTGTGTAGAGTTGGAAGCGAGAAGAATGTGCGTTGAATCGAAATCAATAAATGAGAGATTTTAGGGCTAGAATTTGGCTCCAATTTGTATTCAATTTTCGAATCTCTTATGATAAATGAAGGAGTAAATTGACAATTAAATCATTTTCTCCAAAATTTCTATTAGAAGTTTTTGCTTATTACGATCGTGCCACCGCGTTTAATTAAGAAAAGATTGTATCAGATCGTGTGGTTGTGGTTAGCACGTACGCACCGCATGATAAAAGGTATTGTACGGTAACCGGGCTCCCCCCTTCTCTCTCTCTCTCTCTCCCTCTCTCTCTCTCTTTATATATATACATATATATATATATCTATATAGGGCAAGGATCCGTTAGAAACCACCCTTTATTGCGAGAACCGCGAGAACCAATGTGAACACAACCAAAAATACCTAAAAATAGCTAAAAAACACACAAAATTTTTTTTTTAATATTTTTTATAAAAAAATCGCTACTTTTAGTAGCAAAAAAAAATTTAATAATTTTTTTTTTGCTACTAAAAGTAGCAATTTTAACTTCAAAATATTAAAAAAAAAATTTGTATGTTTTTTTGATTTTTTTAGGGGTGGGGGATGGGGGTTTAGGTTTCTTTTTTTTTTTTTTTTGAGAGGGGGGGGGGGTTAGGTTTTTTTTTTTTTTTTTTTTTGGGGGGGGGGTGGGAGGTGGGGGTTAGGTTTTTTAAGCTATTTTAGGTTGTGTTCACATTGGTTCTCACGGTTCTCGCAATAAAGGTGGTTCTCGCATGAACCATACCCTATATATATATATATATATATATATATATATATATATTTATAGGGGAAGGTTCAAATGAAAACCACTAGTTATTGTGAAAACTAGAAAACTAACTAAAACCCACTAAAAAGGAGGGGGGAAGACTTTTAATGAAGGAGGGGTAAAATTGGAACAAAAAATATATAACTTTTCAAACATTTCCCATATCTCCATACGTTATCATTTTAAAACAAAAATGGCATCATAAGATCACAAATTTTCTTATCTTTCATTCAAGTATATTCGAGCATATTTTTTATCACATAAAAAAAGATTTATGGTGTCGTCTTGTTTTCAATACTATTATTATAGTAGTGCACATGTGCAATATAACATGTACTACAATGTGCATTACATGCTTAAAATTAGCTTTTTGAGTCTAGTTTAGCTTTTAGGGTTAGTTTTTTTGGAGGTTTAGGATTAGGATTAGGTTTTGGGTGTGCCGGGGGTGGGGGGGGGAGGGGGGTTTAGATTTTTGGGGGGTGGGGGTGGGGGGTTAGGTTTTTTTCGGGTTTATGTTTAGGGTTTAGTTTTAGGTTTTCGGGAGGGTGGGGGTGGGGGGGTTTAGGTTTTTTTTTTTTGGGGGGGGGGGTTAGGCTTTTGGTGGGAGGGTGAATTTAGGTTTTTTTTTGAGGGGGGGGGGTGGGGGGTTTAGGTTTTTGGGGGGTGTCGGTGGGGGGTGGGTTAAGTGGTTTAGGCTTTCCGTATTAGTGCACATGTGTAGTACAACCAAAAAAAAAATTTTTTTTTTTTTGAAATTTTTTTTCCATATATAAAAAGTAGCGATTTTTTCTAAAAAAAATTGTAAAAAAAAAAAAAAATTTGTATGTTTTTTAGGTTTTTTTTAGGTTTTTTTAGTTAGTTTTCGAGTTTTCACAATAAAAGTGGTTTTCATTTGAACCATCCCATATATTTATATATATATATATATGGGATAATGCTAGATAAAAAACCCTAAAATTCTTAGAAAACTCTGGAAACCCAAATGGGAAGCCATTTTTACCCAACCTCCCGACATTTTTTTTTTTTGAAAAAAATTACACATGAAATATACATGTTTTAGAGTGTTTTGGGCCAAAAAAAACAAAAAAGCGCCGAAGGGATTTTTTTAAAAAAAATAAACAAATTTCAGCTCCTAACACGTGTTAAGCAAAAAAGACATAATTTCGCTGAAAATTGCTGAAACTTGTTTTTTTTTTTTTAAAAATATCCCTTCGGCGCTTTTTTGATTTTTTTGGCCCAAAAGTCTTAAAAACATGTATATTACATGTGTTATTTTTTTCAAAAAAAAAAAATGTCGGGAGCTTGGGTTTTCTCGGGTTTTTTATATATATAGGGTTTTCTATCTAGCCCTACCCTATATATATGTATATATATATATATATATATGGTGGGGTTCGGCTACAAAGTCCATTTTTCCTACAAAGTGTACAAAGTCATAAAACACCACATTTTAGCCATAAAACACACTTAAAACCCACAAATAACAAATAACAGAGTAAAGATCACTAAAACACACTATCCAAACCCTAAAAGTCCATAAAAACTTCAAACACACCATCGTAGAACTATGAATATAAAACACAACATCATAATCAACATAAAACACACTAATGTTAGTCATGCGCTAATCAAAGCATTATCATCCAAAACACAACACAAAACCCACAAATATGACGTTTTAGTAATCTTCACTTTGTTATTTGTGGATTTTTAGTGTGTTTTATGGTTGACATGATGGTGTTTTATGACTTTTTACACTTTGTAGGAAAAACGAACATTGTAGCCAACTCCCCCTATATATATATATATATATATATATGGAAGTTCATTTGAGAAGAGAATTTAGTTGAGAAGAAAAAGAACAAAGGGTATAATTGTAATATATTAAGTAGTTTTTATTTCATCTTATCTTTAAGTAATTAATTACTCATAAAGACTATCATTCTCTACACTAATTTTTTTTCCTACACACATAAAAACTTATCCTACACATTTGGATATTTATCATACATATATTTAATTTTTCATAGACAACTCGTAATTTATCCTACACACCTACTAATTTGTCCTACACTCTAAATTATTATTTTTTTATATTTTCAAAAAATATATATTTTGAAAATAAGTTATAAAGTTAATGTAGTTAGCTATTAAAGAGGAAAACTACAAATTAATTATCTATATAAGTTTACAAATATACGCTTATATTAAAATTAAATGCAAATATTAAATGAAGTAAAATGAAGCATTCTTATTGGTTGAAACTTCTTCTTTTTTCTTCTTACAACAAATTTCTTCTCATTTGAACTCTCTCTCTCTGCATATATATATATATATATATATATATATATATACACATATATATGTTGTGAAGTTCAATGGAGAACATTAAAAGAGTGGGGAATCGGGGAACAATGCATTAAAAATTCAATTTAAAATTATAAAAAACATTCAACAATTTTTTTCAGAGCTTTTGCATATAAAAATGTGTTGAAACTAATCCAATAAAAAATCATTCTTTCAAATAAATGAAATTATTGTAACTCAGTATTATCTTTGTATTATCTTTGATGTGATACAAATCATTAACATATTGATCGCTCTTAACACCCCATGGTTCCTTTTTGCTAATATGGTTGGATCATGTTTCATTACATATTTATATGATTTTAGAGTAACTACCGATTTTGAAAAACCTCACTAAAGTAGCCTATGCTAGAAAGTGGCAAGATGTCATCTCCCTAAGCTACTTTCGTTATTGGCACACTGAGTCGCCGACTATGAGATGAAGGCAATTCTCCTTGTAAGCAGAACATCCCAACACCTGTATGCAATACTTTGGTCTTACTCAAATCATCTTGAATCTCGATAAGTCCCCAACCCGCTCAATGGGATCCCTATTATTATGCATCATAGGGTATAGATTGAATTTCAGATAATTAATCACAAAATCTCGATATGCAACTACTGCATTAGAAAAAAAAAGATTCTAAACTTATAGATATTAAATATTCCTTTTCTTAACATTGGAAAATTGATATTAACTCTATACATGCATTATTTTCATAAACGTCACGTCTTAACCTAAAGTTGTATGCAACTCTGATGATCGAACATAACTTGTCATAATAAAACCAAAAATACTATAAAATTGATGCTTGAATGTAACTTTTCATAATAAAGTAAAAAATATTATAAAATTAATCAAATATAGTTTATTCTTAGTATGGATTAATTTTTTTAAGCTAACCCAAAACCAAAAGAATAACAGTTTATAGCTGCTAGGGGTGATGGATAACAGTGACAACAACTTCCTAATGGAGTCACTTGCTGAGGCGATTTATTTTGCAGACGTTTGGCTAGTGGACGGTTTATAAAACATGTAACCATTAAACATAGTCTACCTTATGATCATGTAGCAAAACCATGGCAACGTTCGAATATTACATCATGCAAACCAACATTAAAATAAAATTTGAAGTCACTAATCAACCATCTAATATGTTATATGTCACAATTATTACACAAATCATATATAATATAATGCAAAATCAAGACTACATTCGAAAATTAATGTATCATCCTGCCCTTCTCACCACCAATATTGTCCAGTTTGCCCCCGATGGGTTGCCCATCCTGGAGCTCACAACTTTGTTTTTGGTCGCCCCGGTGAAGACTTCCCAGGAGGTCACCCATACTATTACTACTCCCACCTGAGCATGCTTAACTATGGAGTTTTCATGTGCTCCACAACCAACTAAGCCAAAAACGCGTTGGTAATTTAAGAGGCGGGGAATGTCTTATGAACCAAGAATCTCTCCTGGCCTCCGCCGATGTGGGATTTGCATAGGGTGTCATAATGGTCGGTGTTAATCTCTTCGTAGTCGGTATCGTTACAGTTACATCATGCAAAACTAAGACAACGTTCGAAAATTACATGATGCAAAAGGCTTATCCACACGAAACACACTTTGGCGCTCAATCATTTATATGGTCATTAAACATAAACATATATGGTCCGTATGTCTAACATAGTAGTTAAATATTAAATGTGCAAATGCAATAGATTGTCGATGATTTGCACTATTTCCGTGGCGACTATGTGGTGAATATGGAAATCCAAAAATGAGAAACATTTTAATGGTATCCCCTCAAAACCGGAGATTATTTTGAAAGAAATCAAGGCAGCCACTTTCCTTTGGATTAGGATCAAATCTTCAGGCATTAGATTTGTGTGATTGATATAACTTGTGTAATTTTGATGTGTTTTTTTAACTCTATTATGTATTTTTTTTCTTCTATAGCTCTCTGTTATAGAAGTTCTAGCTCTGTTATAGATTTTAGTTGTTTTGCCGGTCAATGATATTCTTGGTGTAACTTCTTAATATTTATTTATGTAGTTCATTTAAATATAAGTTGTGTATAAGTAATTATGAGTCAAAATTTATAGTACATTATTAGTTGTGATGATAATTAGTTAACAAGTAGATGGAAACAAATGAAAATGAAGGTTGCCATCTAAAGTTAAATAGGTTATTTTTAAATGAGAAATGATTTCATGCAGTCATAGTAAGTAAATGTATGTGATCACATTCTTTTCTTACTAATGAAATTATTAAAACTCAATATTAATCTTTGATGTAATACAAACTAATTAAAGTATGTACTTTTTGCAAATATGGTAGGATCATGTTCATTGCATATTTATATGGTATTTGTGTAACTAGCGATTTTGGAAAACCTGACTAAAGTTGCCTCTGCTAGAAAGTGGTAAGATGTTTTCTCCCCAATCTACTTTTGTCATAGTACTCTGAGTCGCCAACTATGAGGTGAACACAATTCTCCTTGTAAGCTGTCCCAACACATGTATACAATTCTTTAGTCTCACTCGATCAACTTGAATCTTGATAAGTCCCCCACCCGCTCAATGGGATCCCTATTATTATGCACCATAGGGTATAGATTGAATTCCAGACAATTAATCAATAAGTCTCAATATGCAACTACTACATTAGAAAAAAAAAACATTCTAAACTTATAAATATTAAATATTGCTTTTCTTAACATTGAAAAATTGATATTAACTCCATGCATGCATTCTTTTCATAAACGTTACGTCTTAACCTAAAGTTGTATGCAACTCTAATAAAACCAAAATACTATAAAATTGATGGTTGAATGCAACTTGCCATAATAAAGAAAAAGTTATTATAAAATTAATTGAAAATCGTTTATTCTTAATATGGATTAAATTCTTTTAAGCTAAACCAAAACCAAAAGAATAATGGTTTATCAACGGCTAGGGTTGATGGATAGCAGTAACAACAAATTCCTAATGGAGTCACTGAAAGAGGAGATTTATTTCTCAGCTGTTTGGTTGGTAGACGGTTCGTAAAAGACGCGAACGTTAAACATAGTTTACCTTTTGATCATATAGCAAAACCAAGACAACGTAAGAAAACTACATCATGCAAACCAACATTAAAATAAAATTTGAAGTTACCAACCAACCATTCAATATGTTATATGTCTCTAATATTACACAAACCATATATAATATAAGTTCCACCATAATACATAAAACACCCATAAATATTCTCATTTGTTGATAATTATAAAGTTAAACTGTCGGTGGCTAATTTCGGGGAAAACTAGGAAACTGAAAACACCTTTCATGTTCGCCACAAAGTACAACCAGGCAAAAGTCTAAAAATCACAGTTTGTTTATCTTATCATCACCCATGTCACAATCATATTCACTATATACTAATGTTAGCAGTAATTCCAGCTTCAAAATGACGCCAAAATCACATAATTAGCTTTAAAAATTAAGGTAAGAAAATAGATACCCATTGCGGGTCGGGTTGTTTGACGCCAAAATCACATAATTTATCTTTATAATAATCAACCTGCAGACTGAAGTAGCAGTAGCAACATCAGCCTTCGGGCTAGCGTCCAAGAGTTGATGCAACATTGCACCAGATTTTTTGTTATTGTTACTTTCATACACTTCACTTTCTCCACCAGAAGGTGAACTTGACCCATAGTTGACCCTAGAGAGGAGGCTAGCGGTTCTAAGAGACAACCCTTTTGGGTCGGATCTTGGGTCTTCGGTATCTTGTTCTTGTTGTGTGGTTTTAAGTTGTTCCTGTAGTAGAACAAAAATGTAACAAGATGAAAAGAACTTCTTTTATTGAGAAATAATAATGCAGCCCATCAATGCATCATTATTTGGTTATGTTTTATGTGTTACCATTAGTATGGCATTTTGAAGCTTCAACCTCTCACATGTATCGGTTACCGGTTAATCTCATACTTAAAAGGTTCAAATTTTCAGAAGTGAGGGCTTCAACTTTAAAACAAGTTCGTTAGCTTCAGCCTGGATAATCAGAATTTCATACTAATTTATTTGCATGTTGAAAAAATCTTTGTGTTAAAGGTAAAATTTAATTACACGTATTTTGATGGAATGTTTTTTTTCTAGATGTTGCAATGTTGACTCGTTTACCGGTGAACTGAGTGGGGTCATGGCTTATCTCTAACGCGCCACAAAAATAAAATCTAATAACTTCGATCAAAAACGAAAAGGATCAAATGTCTCTAAAAGAGTACTTTTAATGTATAAAACCGCTAAAATTATTTTACTCAAAACCTTTCATAAACGTATTTGACATGCTGATTATTCAAGATATAAGTTTGGACAGATAAAGGTTTTGTATCGACCCAACCTGACCCATAGGTTTTGATCCGTCACCCAAACCACAATTTTGCCACCTCTAGTTTTAACTACATGTCAAACACCCATCAATAACTACAAAAAAAGGGCAAGTCTTGTGAAAGAAAATTGAGAAGTTAAGGAGTACATTTCAAAGATTTATGTATATTGTGGGACATCTATAAAGGAAATTAATGCCATCACAGTGGGATATTTCTTTTGCTCACAATCAGAGGCATTGTAAGGGGTTACAGTGAGTGCAGTCACTTTCTTGGAAGCTTCATTTGATTCGGTAGAATAGTAAGTTAAATTGTTGTAATAAGTGTATTTTTTCATAGATCAACTTCTAACAGAACATATTGCAGAGAAAAATATACGAATAGATTGTTGAGCTTACAAGCATTAGGTGATCCTTCACATCTCCTTTTCCGATTATTTGGAACCCTTTGAAGAAAAAAAAAACAAGTGAAAAGATTTAATATGACCTGCCACAAACTACCCTTGGGCAGGTTGGGTAACAGCTCAAGAAATGAGATGGGTTGCAAGCACTTTCCTTGACTCTTTTAGTCTTTTATACAAATAATTAATGTGTTACTTATGATTACAAAAAGAATATCACTACAATAACAATCTAAACCTCTTTGAATGTTACCCAAATCGACCCATACATACATAAATAGACCGGAACCGTCATTTCTAACATACATAAAAATTAACATGACAAAAGTTATTACGTCTGTTGTATTGCCATCGCTTCCTTCACTAGAACCTTCGGTCTCCCCCACTGTTGCAAAGGTGTTGTATGATTAAGGTTTTCAAAGTGGTCCATTTTTTCTAGCCCTTTAACCTCGCTTCACTATCAATAATAAAATAATTTTAGTAAAACATTAGTGTTTGTAGGTCCCTCTCGGAGGATCGAGAACAAACCTAAACCTTGTTATACAAACTCACTAGCGAGTGCGGAATCCAAGCTAGCGAGCAAACCGGGATGATGCAAGAACAAACACAAGAACACACAAGACTCAACGATTAACACCACTTGTATTAATACGTAGAAAGTTTCCGGTTACAAGCACAATGTTTACAATCAGTTTGCAAACTCTCAAAGTGTGTGTGTGTGTGTTTCGGACAGAATGCTCTCCACTCTTGTCTGTCTCTCTAAGTGTGCATCTCTCTTCTGTCTTTCACACTACACTGCATGGGTATATATATACCCAGCCCATGATGTCTGGTCGAAGGATCCGATAGATGGTCCGAAGGATCATCTTTCGGATATAGTGCTTTCGAAGGATCAGCAAGGACCTCGAAAGATCATCTTTCGAGATCCATCAATCGAAGCATATCTTTCGAGGTGATCGAAGGATCTGCATTATCCTTCGATCACTCATCCTTCGAGGCAGACAAACAACAAGCATATGTTAACTATTGGCCAAGTCAAACCGGAGGATGGTTGACTTGGTCATCTTACAGACTACCAAGGACATCGTTTACATACAGACCGAATACAGACAAAGTACAGACACAAGTGCACCAACAGTGTTAATTAAAAAAATTAAGAAAAATGAAAAAACAAAAATAACGAAATATGAGTGATAAGCAAAAGAGAAGTTAAAAGTCTTCCCATTGACATTTCTAATTTACGATATCAATGTCAAGTTTCCATCCATCCAAAGGGAGACTCTTGGCCGAAACTCAAACTGTTGAAAACAGATTTTATTTACGGGCCAAAACTTATAGGTAACGGGTTAAAGGTTATTGAACACAAAAGTATTAGGAATAAAGGAAACGCGTCAAACGGTTTAAAACCAATAAAAGGTTACAACAATTGCATATCCATAACTGGATCATTATTGTTCTTAGCTTTACTTTTCTGAACCTAAAAAGGTAATTGAAGAAAAAATCCTCATTTGCATAGAAATGTTTTGAAGACAATTTAAAGCATTTTCATTATGCTTATTAGATAAAAGTTCCCACGAAGCAAGACTAAGGGGCTGTTTGGCAACATCTGAATGGTTAAGTGCTCAACCAGTAAGAGATCTGAACCTTTAAGTGTTGAATCAGTAAGAGGTCTAAACCATTAAGAGCTAGTATATAAAGCTTAACCGTTCAGATAGATGGTCCGAAGGATCATCTTTCGGATATAGTGCTTTCGAAGGATCAGCAAGGACCTCGAAAGATCATCTTTCGAGATCCATCAATCGAAGCATATCTTTCGAGGTGATCGAAGGATCTGCATTATCCTTCGATCACTCATCCTTCGAGGCAGACAAACAACAAGCATATGTTAACTGTTGGCCAAGTCAAACCGGAGGATGGTTGACTTGGTCATCTTACAGACTACCAAGGACATCGTTTACATACAGACCGAATACAGACAAAGTACAGACACAAGTGCACCAACAAACTCCCCCTTGGCTGTAGCTTTGTCTTTATCTTCTATAGTTGGGTAGACTCGTCTCGAACTTCGACGGTCTTTGGTCTTCGAGTTACCAAAACTCTGATGTCCTTTCAAGTCTTCAATGTCGGAGGATCTTCAAAGTCTTCACGTCTTGAAGGCAGAGAGTGTATCAACAAACTACCCGTATCATGTAGGAAGTGTGTTGACAAACTCCCCCTTAACATAAGCTCCCCCCTTGAGTTATGCTCGTGAAATACTTTAACTTTATGAAGTGAGATCCTTGTGGTGTTGATGATGGCCAGCGGCAACTCGATCATCTTCATCAGTTGAGTGCCTTCACGTCGTGTCCTCATTCCAAAGCTTGTCATCGACCATGTTCTCCTAGCCTTTAGAATCTGCACATGCAAGAAATCTAAACGCATAATGAGAACAACTGCTTGGAATATAGTTAATCATAAACAAGTGACACACGAATGGCCATGTCACAATCAAACACCGTCCGACAGTTTGAAAGTTTAATAATTTTTTTAATTTTAGTCTTTAACTTTCAAAACATGCAAATTTCGGCCGTTTATGAAGATTTAGTCAATTCGGTTTTCGTTCAGGTTTCAGGTAACGAAGACTCGAGCTCCAACATCGTACGATCGAAAATAAAGTAGAAAGAAAATCTTTTTGGCTTTTATAAAGTTTATATTAAAACACGCCTAAAATCTTTTTGGTATTTTTGAAATTAAAAGACAACAATTTAAAATCCTTTGAGTGTTATCAAACGACATCACCGCTAATGTCGTGCTGATATGCACCAAACGACGAAACTGTTTAAAAGAAAAACAATAAAAGTTAAGCAGTAAATAAATATATACAAACATTCTTTTTGCAAGTTTCGAGGGTAAGAGAATCATATCAGTGTACGGTCATGCCAAAACACTCTTGTTGTTCAGTTAGTTAACATTAAGATAAGCATCCTATAACAATTATCGGTATTGTTGTCCACTTAAACTCAACTTATCAGATGTAATCATGGCGAGGGGATACGTTAAGGTATGATTTATACTTACCGACCGGTGTTCATCCACATCACGACACATTCCCGTATCAAGGTATGCACGAGAGTTCATCTGAGTATACCGATTATCATCTGTTTGACCGTATATGATGTGAGATTCTCACTTATTTTGATTTGAAAACAAGCCCTATGTGATATAGTCACTTATTGATGAGGAACTTGATTTTCATATGCATGAGGGCACAGGTGCAAGTCCGTGAACAGGTCAGTACTTCCGTACAGCAGAGAGACGAACTTGACACCCGGATAAATGTGATATTTTTATCACTTATTTGATTTGGACATGTGATTGTTTATCACTTATTGAGGTCGAATGCAGTATGTAATATGTACACGTATGTATAGTATCATGGAAGATCTAGACTTGCGTCCCCGTTATTTTTCGGTAAAAGATACAACCATGATACCCAGATGATAAGCAGCATAAAGACCGAATATCTCAGAACCTCGGCAATCTATCAAACGAAATTTCGGTACTAAGACCATATGTGTAACAACTGTCACTAAAATCCCTAATTAGGATAGTAATTAGCTATTAAGGAAACCCTAATTGAGAAACCCAAGTGATTCTACACAAACCCTAAAAATTTCAGAATTTTCAGAATCAGGATCAGGGCCCCTAAAACTCAGGGGGGGCAAAACCCTAATAACGATTATCTTCATAACTTATTATAAAATTCGAAATTTATAAAACTGACAACACAGCTAGCCTATACGCACGAAGGGCTACCCTATGAAAATAGGGTGGTCACTCGCGTAGCGCGACGGCTAAGGGGGTACCCCTCGCGCTACGCTAGTGTGACAAATTTTCAGTATAAATAGCAGGGGTTGGGACTTGAATTTTGGCATTTGAACGACGAAAAGCGGAGTTCCGTAGGTCGAGTTATAAGCAAAACAGTCCAACACACACACACAATTATCGAATCGCTGCCACAGAACAGGGTAATTACTCGATCGCTATTACGATTCAGTTTCCGGAATCAATACATTCAAAGAATGTCTAAGTGCCGCCCACATTGGGCTATGCTTTATCGTTGTCGATAATTCGATAATGAGCCGAAGCATTGTACTTTGTCGTTGTCGATAATTCGATATACGAGTTGAAGTACTATACTTTATCGTTTGTCATTTTGATAAATGAGCCGAAGTATTGCACTTGGACATTCATCGTCAAAATTGATCTCGGGGAATTATCGTAACTGCTGTATTGATCACTAATCCTGTTTTGTGTGCATTATTGTTAAATTAGAAATAATCAAGGCTAATCAGTAGGCTTATACACTGCTCGTTAAATCTGCAATGTGAGTCATTCTTCTTTTTATCAACTGTTTTACAATACTCCAAATTATTTTCAAAGTGTTATAATTACAGGGACTAAGTCGTGGATATCTTGATTTATTGGTTAGTGGGGTATTGTGCACATTACTATTTCTCCCAGTTAGGTTCATTGACCTACTAGGGAGAAACGTCACTATTAGAGTTCATTGACCTAATAGTGGTATGACCATCGTCACCATTGTGACTTGTCACCATTGTGACAGAAAGCCAGATAAAGATAAAGATGTAAACCATTGTAATCGCTCTTATGCTGTAATTTATAACTATGGGTCATTTCCTAAAAACTGAATGAACTCACTCAGTATTTCCCCGCTGACAAAACCTTTTTCAAACATGTTTCAGGTAATCTGTTGTGAGCAAAGAAAAGTGCCAGGAAGCACTACCAGCTTAGAAAAGTGGCTCAGTGTAAATAAATAAAGGAACATGTTTTAAATAAAGATTTCCATGGAAATCACATTATTGTAAATTACTGGGTTTTATCCCTAAATTATGTAATGAGCAGTTTTAATACTAAAAATCCTGTTTTAAAAGACTTCCGCTGTCGCCTAAATTAAATACCGCGGGATTTCTGTTCCGCGGCTCCTGAAACGGGTCAAACCGGGTCGGGGGCCGTGACAGAAATAAGGTGGTATCAGAGCCACTTCTCAAGCCACTGATTTAAGCCAATTAAGTATTTAGAAAATACTTAATTTCCATTAATTGCTATTTTGTGATTATTTATCTGACTAATTGTGTACAGTATGAGCAGATCTTTATATGCTAGTCAATGTAGTAAGTCATGCAAATTCTTAAATAAATTGACTCAAGTATTAGTACCTTTATTATCTACAATCTAGAAGGCTTATCAAGAAAATCATAAAATTTTCAAATAAAACCTCGTATGATGTAAATTTCAGTGATACCCAGTAGGAACTAATATTTAAAAAAGTTTTCTATAAAATTTATGAATTCTGACTATGTCTATTTGTGCTAAACAGCATGAGTAACTTATCTGAGGCCCTTCAGAATTTAAATCTCTATCCAGTAAGAGTAGAAGTTTCCGGAGATTTCAATAGGTATATACCAGATATAGCGGAACCTATAGAATTCGATGCTTTACCTCTCGAAAAACCCAAACCCAAGGAAATAGAAATTGGGGAAAGTTCTAGGCAAATTGAAAAGTTACCATCTCAGGAAGAGTTAGATTCTATAATGGCAAGCCATAATACTATTAAGCCTGTTAATGAAAATATTTTTAATCACTCTTTCAAAACACAACTACCAATGAACTTAGAACCATCTATTCCAAACCCTTCAAATCCACTCGCAAATAAACGAATGGTTAATTAATGAAATACAGTTACAAAACCATCCCTATAAGCTTTTTCCTCAAGTTCCATCTAGAACCTTTACCAAATCCACCAATGAGTAACAAGAATAAGGCTGAACTTCGCTTTGGTGAAGAACTAATGGATACTGGGAATAGGATCCAAGAGATTGGGGGACAGATCTCCTGGAACTACGATAAGAGGGAACACAGTTACTAGAATATTGTTGACAAAAAGGATAGGGGATTTATGAAACTGTTATTGTAATAGTAATAATAAAATCAGTATGTGTAAGATAAATAATAAAACAGTTGTATATAGAAGCATGAAATTTTAGAAAATTTACAAATTTTGTTCATATACATGATTATGTGCAATTAAGTGTAATATTGGATTATTTCTTATATACTAATTATTTATCTATAACTTAGTTGTCAAATGGAAAACGCTAATAATGAACCAGTTAATGAGGCTAATGATTCTGAGCAACAACCGGGGGATCAATATATGACTAGGCAGGATATAGAAAATATCGTTGCTCAAGGGATAGCCAACACTATTCCAACAATGATAGCTCAAGGGATAGCCAACGCTATTCCAGCCATCGTTGCTGCTGTTAAAAATCCAATAAAACCACAACAACCCGTTCCTAGCAAACGTATTTCTGAAGATAACTTCAGTAATAGCGTAAACGGAGGCAATGATCATGTTAATCATGACAATGAACCACAACCAGCGCCGCTCCCTAAGAAAATGAAAGTTGCAACGCCTGGTTGCACTTACAAGGAATTTCTTGCTTGTAAACCATCTGAGTTTGCAGGCAACGAAGGAGCGACTGCGGCACTACGTTGGTTAGAGAAAACTGAGGCAGTAATTGCCATAAGTAAATGTGCTCAGGATGATCAGGTCATGTACGCGTCAAATCTTTTCAAAGAAGGAGCGCTAGAATGGTGGAACACGGTGTTACAATCAAAAGGAAGAAGGATGGCGTATGCTATGAACTGGGAAGAATTTAAAAGCTTGGTAGAAAGAAAATTCTGTCCCGAATATGAAAAGGAACAAATGACAAACAAGTTTTTAACCCACCGAATGGTTGATGTAGATTGTCGAAAGTATACTACGACATTCTTCGAATATGCTCGAGTAGTACCAACCCTGGCTTCGCCAGAGCCAGTACTTATTTCTCGATATATTTGGGGATTGATTTCTGAAATCCGTAACATCGTCAAGGCTGCGAAACCTCGCACGATTGATGATGCGGTAGATTTAGCCAATACTCTGACTGACGAACTAGTACGGACAAGAGAAGAAAATAGAAGGAAGGAAGTAGCCCAAAAGATTACCCAGGTAATCCGTTCGGATAACCATAACAATTTTAAGAAAGGAGGGAATGGGCAATCTTCTACTAGTTCATTTTGCAATTTTTGCAAAAGAAAGCATTTTGGAAGATGCAAAGGATACTGCAATTTTTGCAAAATTTCGGGGCATCAGGAAGAAGACTGCAGGAGGAAGAAATTTTCAGTTTGTTACAACTGTGGAGAAACTGGACATCTTAGGCCAAATTGTCCAAAACTGAACAAACCATCTGACACTAAAGCCAAACCTGCAGAAGAAGCAAAAAGGAATGCAAGAGCCTTTCAATTGACTGCTCAGGAAACAGAGCTTATTCCAAATGTAATAGCCGGTACGTCCTAGGATACAACGTTTACACAAAAAGTATTAACTGACTCTGATGCACACCAAAGTTTTATAAATACTTCATTCTGTCAACTTAAGACAAATCTTTACAGTCAAAACATGCAAAAAGAAAAATATAACTCTCAGGTCAATATAATTCTTCGCTAACCCAATTCCTATGAAATTAGCCAAGTTTAACGTTGTGTTAGAAATAGATTGGTTAGTAGCCAACTCTACTCGAATTCTTTGTGATAAGAACTTTATAGAAAATCCAGGTAACCACCGGAGAAGTATTTATGATTATAGGAAATAAACCACGTAAGGTCACATGATAAATCATGAAGATATTCACTTAGATCCTGCTAAGATAGCAATGGAAGAATTCGCAATCTTTAAATGGAAAGTAGGTATTTTGTAAATTTAGCCGGATACTATAGGCAGTTTATTAAGGATTCTTTTAGATAGATACATCCTTAACTAAGTTAACACAGTTAATTCTAAATAAGAAGCTAAACAAAAAGAAGCCTCTAGCTAGCCTTACCAGAAGGAACAGAAGATTTTAAAGTATACGGTAATGCTTCAAAGTTAAAATTTGGATATATGGTAATGAGACACAAAAAGGTAATTGTGTATGCATCAAGGCAATTGCAAAAGCACGAAGAAAGCCTTACCACTTGTAAGCTTAAAAATTAGGAACCACAAGTTATCCTTAAGATTAAGAAACATTATCTAAGCAAGCTTACTATCCATATGGGTCATAAGAATTTAAGATACATATTTGAGCAACAAGAATTAAACATGAGGAAAAAGGGGAAATCCTCGATGATTACGACTATGATATTCAGTATCATGAAGGAAAGGCTGAAGACGGTTAGAAGAACTATACAAATAATAAACAAAAGCCATCGAAGTCCGAGTTGGAGACAAAATGCTATTTCCTTGGAAAGGAATTTATAAATTCGGTAAGAGAAGAAGCTAAGTCTCTTATACGTAGGACCATTACCAGTAATCCAACGCATAGGACCAGTAGCTTATCATTTACAACTACCAGAAGAATTAGCTGAAGTACATGATGTGTTTCATGTATCCAATCTCAAGAAACGTCTATCAGGCGAATCCTTGGTAGTACCTCTTCAAGATATGGAGGTAAATGAAAAGCTAAAATTCATAGAGAAACCCCTACAAATAGAAGATCGGAAAATTAAGTTTCTCAAACACAAACGACTAGTGTTAGTGAAAGTCCAATGGGAATCCAGAAGAGAACAAGAGAATACTTGGGAACTGGAAACAGAAATGAAGTGAAAATACCCTCATCTATTTCAGTGAATCTCGAGGACGAGATTTTTCTTAAGGTGGGGAGGATGTAACAACTGTCACTAAAATCCCTAATTAGGATAGTAATTAGCTATTAAGGAAACCCTAATTGAGAAACCCAAGTGATTCTACACAAACCCTAAAAATTTCAGAATTTTCAGAATCAGGATCAGGGCCCCTAAAACTCAGGGGGGGCAAAACCCTAATAACGATTATCTTCATAACTTATTATAAAATTCGAAATTTATAAAACTGACAACACAGCTAGCCTATACGCACGAAGGGCTACCCTATGAAAATAGGGTGGTCACTCGCGTAGCGCGACGGCTAAGGGGGTACCCCTCGCGCTACGCTAGTGTGACAAATTTTCAGTATAAATAGCAGGGGTTGGGACTTGAATTTTGGCATTTGAACGACGAAAAGCGGAGTTCCGTAGGTCGAGTTATAAGCAAAACAGTCCAACACACACACACAATTATCGAATCGCTGCCACAGAACAGGGTAATTACTCGATCGCTATTACGATTCAGTTTCCGGAATCAATACATTCAAAGAATGTCTAAGTGCCGCCCACATTGGGCTATGCTTTATCGTTGTCGATAATTCGATAATGAGCCGAAGCATTGTACTTTGTCGTTGTCGATAATTCGATATACGAGTTGAAGTACTATACTTTATCGTTTGTCATTTTGATAAATGAGCCGAAGTATTGCACTTGGACATTCATCGTCAAAATTGATCTCGGGGAATTATCGTAACTGCTGTATTGATCACTAATCCTGTTTTGTGTGCATTATTGTTAAATTAGAAATAATCAAGGCTAATCAGTAGGCTTATACACTGCTCGTTAAATCTGCAATGTGAGTCATTCTTCTTTTTATCAACTGTTTTACAATACTCCAAATTATTTTCAAAGTGTTATAATTACAGGGACTAAGTCGTGGATATCTTGATTTATTGGTTAGTGGGGTATTGTGCACATTACTATTTCTCCCAGTTAGGTTCATTGACCTACTAGGGAGAAACGTCACTATTAGAGTTCATTGACCTAATAGTGGTATGACCATCGTCACCATTGTGACTTGTCACCATTGTGACAGAAAGCCAGATAAAGATAAAGATGTAAACCATTGTAATCGCTCTTATGCTGTAATTTATAACTATGGGTCATTTCCTAAAAACTGAATGAACTCACTCAGTATTTCCCCGCTGACAAAACCTTTTTCAAACATGTTTCAGGTAATCTGTTGTGAGCAAAGAAAAGTGCCAGGAAGCACTACCAGCTTAGAAAAGTGGCTCAGTGTAAATAAATAAAGGAACATGTTTTAAATAAAGATTTCCATGGAAATCACATTATTGTAAATTACTGGGTTTTATCCCTAAATTATGTAATGAGCAGTTTTAATACTAAAAATCCTGTTTTAAAAGACTTCCGCTGTCGCCTAAATTAAATACCGCGGGATTTCTGTTCCGCGGCTCCTGAAACGGGTCAAACCGGGTCGGGGGCCGTGACAATATGCCAATGAATGGTTCCCACCTGGTCTTTGGTCGATTAAGATTTATATCACCCTGCACAGTTTAAAATGATTGTGAGCCTACCGATACATCTTATATAGAGCTGCTTATCGTTTTTCATTTAAGGTTTAAAGAGGTTTGGATAGACCACTGATGTACTATCATTTTCTCTTTTGCTCTCCAGGAAACTCATTTTTGTTTTTCTATTGTTTTTGTGTTTTTTTTGAAATTTTTCGATGTTTTTGGATTTTCCGATTTTTGGATTTACTCCCCCTAAAATCAATAAACTAAGATAAATTTAAAAACACAAGGGTATTTACAAAAATGATTTTCCGATGTTGGTTTTACTCTTGCTTGACCTTAATGCCGTTTACCAATAATAAAAAGTCAAATCTTGATTTGTCAAATGCTTTGGTAAATAAGTCGGCACGTTGGTCATCGGTGTGGACCTTAACAACATCGATTAGCCTTTTCTCAAAGCAATCACGTATGAAGTGATATTTGATTTCGATGTGTTTGGTCTTTGAATGCTGCACAGGATTTTTAGTGATATCTAAAGCAGCAGAATTATCAACGTATATAGGAGTAGTTAGGAATTCAAAACCGTAGTCCCGCAATTGTTGTTGGATCCAAAGAACTTGGGAGCAACAACTTGAGGCAGCAATGTATTCAGCTTCGCATGTTGATGTAGCGACGCATGTCTGCTTCTTGCACTGCCATGTGACTAGGCGATTTCCTAAAAACTGACATCCAGCAGTTGTGGATTTGCCGTCGATTTTGCATCCGCCAAAATCAGAATCACTGAATGCGACCAAGTCAAAGTTATTATCCCTAGGATACCACAGACCGGTGTCGGGGTACGCCTTCAAATAACGAAAAATCCTTTTGACAGCTGCAAGATGTGAGGCCTTCGGATTAACTTGATATCTGGCAAGTAGGCACGTTGGGTACATTATATCTGGCCTTGATGCTGTGAGGTACATAAGGGATCCGATCATCGCGCGATAGTATGAAGGGCTAACAGGTTCACCCTTCAAGTCAGGAGTTATTCCGTGATTAGTTGGCAATGGGGTACCAATGGGCGTTGCATCGGACATCTGGAACCGGCTCAAGATGTCTCCAACATATTTAGTCTGATGGATGAATATCCCAGACTCCGTTTGTTGCACTTGTAGGCCCAAAAAGAAATTCATTTCCCCCATAGCACTCATCTCGAACTTATCCTGCATGATGCGCTCGAAATTCCTACACAAAACATCATTAGTAGAACCAAAAATAATATCATCAACATATACCTGAACCAGAAGAAGATCTCCATCTTGTTCTTTGATGAAGAGAGTACAATCGATAAGACCTCTTCGAAAACCGTTCTCCAGCAGATATGTAGATAAGGTTGCATACCAAGCTCGTGGCGCTTGATGAAGACCATAGAGATCTTTGTTGAGCAACCAAACCCGATCGGGATGAACAGGATCTTCAAAACCTGGAGGCTGTTCGACATATACCTCTTCTTCAACCACACCATGTAGAAATGCACTTTTGACGTCCATCTGGTAAACCTTGAATCCTTTGAATGAGGCATAAGCCAGAAAGATCCGAATAGCTTCCAGACGTGCAACTGGTGCATAGACTTCGTTGTAGTCGATCCCTTCAATCTGACGAAAACCTTGAACGACTAAACGAGCTTTGTTCCGAATAACCACTCCACGGTCGTCTTTCTTGCATTTGAAGACCCATCGAGTGCCAATCTTCTTGTAGTTCTCAGGCTTTTCAACAAGCTTCCAAACACCAAGCTTGTGAAATTGCTGTAATTCTTCCTGCATGGCTTCAACCCAAGCACTGTCTTTCAATGCTTCTTTCCACGACTTTGGTTCTTCTTGTGACACGTAACACGCGAAGGACCAGTCATTTTGTTGACCAGATTCTCTTGTAGCTGAATACAAACCAGCATTCCGGTTGTTTCTCAGCTGATTACGCGTCTGCACACCGCGATGGACATCTCCTATTATGTTCTGCTGGGGATGGGTATCATGAATTCTCATTTCAGGATTATCTGGCACACGTGCATTGATACCCAAATTGGTAAGATTAAGATCAACAACCAACTTCACACCAGGAATGTGGGTAGAGGTGGATGCATTCCCTTCAGCAGTATCTATATTTTGCGTATGAGGTGTATCACCAGAGGCACCTTGAACAGGAGCAGCTGGAGCTGAAGATCCTTCAACTGCATCATGATATTCATCATCTTCAGAAGAGTCATTATAGTCAGCAGCATCTTCATAAACCTCATTTTGAACCATATTGTTGACAGACGTAGAAGCTTGAGGGTCAACAACAATAGGTCTAACCAATGGTGAGACAGCAGCGTTGTCACTTTCCAACAACATTCGAGCAGCTGCTGATTCTTCATCAAAGGTTGGCAGATTGAAGGAGTCAAATAGCCCATCATAATCGAACATCCACGGATCACCCGGAGCCCTAACAGGACTCGTGTACCTTTGAACCCTAACTTCACTCCATAGCTCAATCTTTTTGGTAGCTAGATTCCAAACACGAAAATTCGGAGTAGCATATCCAAGGAAGAAACCCTCGATAGCTCTTGCACCAAACTTTCCATCCGGTTCAATCATAGTACAAGGAGCACCAAACGGTTCAAGGTAAGAAAGATCCGGTTTCCTTTTCTGAAGGAGTTCGAAGCAAGTCTTGCCATGTCTCTTAACTGTAAGAACTCTGTTCAACGTGTAGCAAGCAGCCGATACAGCCTCTCCCCAGAATTGAATAGGGAGTTCCGACTCTACTAACATTGTTCTTGCAGTTTCTATAATCGTCCGATTCTTCCTCTCAGCGACACCATTTTGTTGTGGAGTATAACGAGAACTGTACTCATGAAGAATGCCTTTAGAAGTACAAAACTCATCCATAACTTGATTCTTGAATTCGGTTCCATTGTCGCTTCGGATCCTTTTTACTTTCAACGAATAGAGATTCTCTAACATTGTAAGAAGATCCTTGAGGATGCCAGGAGTTTCACTCTTGTGTGCCATAAAAGATACCCAAGAAAATCTAGAGTAGTCATCAGTAACTACTAAACAATAAGCATCACCAAACATTGTCTTGTGCTTCATAGGTCCAAAAAGGTCCATATGAAGACGTTCGAGAGGCATGCTGACAGTGTTGATTTTCTTCAAAGGATGAGACTTCTTTGTTTGCTTCCCCTTTTGGCACGAGACACAGATATCTTGTAGATGAAAACTTCTCACAGGCACACCATTCACAAGATTATTTTTCACCAAATGGTTCATTTTTCTCAAGTGAATGTGTCCCATTCTTCTGTGCCAAGATATAGACTCCTTTTCCGTGGCTTTTGAGACAAAACAAGTGACTTGTGCAGATGTAGTAATCGCTTGGCTCATGTCGAGAATATAAAGATCATTAACTCTCGGAGCCGATAAGAGAATCCATTCTTGTGGAATTTTGAATCCAGGTTTCAGCACATAGCAGCCAGCGTCATCAAAAATCACTGAGAACTTTTTATCGCAGATTTGCGACACACTCAGAAGATTGTGATCAATTTGCTTCACATAATTGATCTTATCAAAGCACACGATACCATTGGAGATACTTCCTTCTCCAGTGATGTACCCACCTTTATCACCCGCAAAAGCAACATACCCTCCTCTAATATTTCTCACGTCATACAGGAGCCGTAAGTCGCCAGTCATGTGCCTGGATGCTCCACTATCAACAATCCAATGACTATTAATAGTTCCTCCTAGAACATCCTGCACATGTCATAAAAACATCAGTTGAGAATGGGGACCCAAGCCTTAGTGGTCTTGGGTCGTCCCTTAGCATCACGAAACGTGAGCTCGATCTCTTGATGATTTTCAAGAATAATTGCTCCCCCTGAATTGTCACCCGACTTAGGTAACCAAGTTTGTCTGTGCCTACCAGTTTTTGAAGATTCTGGTTTTACAGGTTGTGACACACTTGGTTCCTTTTGCACTGTTTTAACTTCAGATTTTAAAGCTTTTTCAACAGTTTTCATGTTCTTACGTCGTTGTTTAGTTTCTTGTTCTTTTACAGTTCGTTTATCATGTTTAGGTGAAACTGATCGACGTTGAGGGTGAACTGTTTCAGGTGGAGCTTTTTCAACAAGTTTCTTCTTTGGAGCATTTGGGCAGTTTCTGATGATGTGCCCAATTTCTCCACATTTGAAACAAGTTCTCCTTTCAACAGACTTAGGAGAACTTGATCGACTACCAGATGTTGAACCTGTAGAACCTGAGGTACTTGCTCTTTCATCACACCCGTTTGTGTGTTGGGTGTAATTGTTATCACTGTTACGTTTTAAAATCTTGACTTGTTGTACAAAATCAGTGTTTGATTTGTTTTCAAAAGTCTCAATTTTATCTGTACCTCTTGATGCTACAAATTTAACATCTTTTCCTTTCTTCGTGTAACGAGCTCCTTTTGATTCAACCTTAGCCTTTGGCTTTGGAGCTCGTTGTTGTTGTTTACCCTTAGAAGCAGTAGGTTGTTGAGTGGTTGGAGATTTTTGATTACCAAACTGTTTTCTAATCTCAGCCTTAGGAATTGGATCACATTGTGTTACCACAATTCCCGGAAGTGTTTTTCCCAAAAATTTGTTTGTATTGTCTTCAAAGACTTTGTCAATCAAAGATTTATTTACATTTTTAATTGGAAAAACATGATCTGAGTAGAGTTTATTATCTCCAACCAAAGTGTACAACACATTACTGCTTTCAACAGTAGACACACCTGGCTTATCAACTTTGACAGGATCAATCACTTGCCTCTTGACAGATGGAACCTCAGGAGTATCAGGATCACAAAGGATGTGATTCTCTCGTGGAATATCTACTCCTTTCATCTTGCTAAGTGATTTATCCTGATCTCTTACAGCCACTTCTGATTCATCATCCGATGTCTCATAGTCCTCGATAATTGGAGGACTTTGCTTCATGGATGATGAAGTTTCTTGTTCCTTAGAGGCTGTGTTTGAAGAATTGTCCGGTTTGAACCCAAGGCCAGTAGCAAACTCCTCAACATCAAGAGGCACACTGGGTTCATACCGAGGCATTTCCTCCTCATCAGGCATCTTGGTATAGTTGTTCATCAAGGGGGGCGGACATTTGTTATACCCTATGCCTTTCTGATTTCCCTTTAGTTGTTGAACATCGATGATGTGATCAAGCACAAATTGGGAGTTAGAATAACTATCCAATTTCTGTTTGATCGCATCATGTTCGCATTGGGCAATGGCTAATTGTTTTTTAGCTTCTTCCACAAGGTTAATATATTCATTTATACTTACTTGCTTGTGGTAAACTACTTTGTTAACCTCGGACACATTTTTCTTTAATGTTTCTATTACAGATTTAAATTCTTTTTCATTCCGGGTTAAAGCCATGTTTGCCTCTTTGCATTTCGACAGTTCAATAACCAAATTTTGATTATGACTATGAAGCTTTTCTGATTCAAGCTTCATTTCAGCACATGAGTTACAAATACTAGGGGCAGGAGGTTCAGAATTTACCTGACTAGTAGAGGCTGAACCATTTGCCATAAAGGCAGTTTGAAAAGAAAAAGCTCCATCTTCAGAAAATAGCTTTTCCATTTCCGTTGATGTAGCAGCAGCCTTCCTAATCAGAATTGATTTCTGACATTTAAGCTCATCAGCTTCATTCAGTAGCTCCTGAATATCATCATCTCCTTCCTCCTTCTCATCAGGCTCTGAGTGATTATCCCCAGAAACATAGCCTTCTTCATCCGAACTTCCAGAATAACCAGAACTGTCATCACTCCCAGAAGATTCTTCTTTATGAACCTGCTCGATGACCTTAGCATACAATGCAGTTCCACTTCCCTGATCTCCTTCACCAAACTGCACTGACCAGTCACATCCTTCATCTGCTTGAACAGCCAAAGCCCGATTGTGATTTGTAGTTCCAGGCTGTCCCTGATTGTTATTCACTGCCACCATCCTCCGTTCACGGTTTTCTTGTTGGGCATTCACATTCGTCTGGTTTCTGAAAGGGTTGTGATTGCCGTGTTTTGTTGGTCGAGTGCACTCACGTTTAAAGTGCCCTTTCTCGCCACAGTTAAAGCACGTGACGGCATTAATATCAAACCCATACTTCGTGTTTTTCTTTCCTTCCAACGAAGTTCTTCCAGTTCGTGCCATGAAATCTTTTGCCCTTCTAACCGCACTAGCAAAAGCCCATTTAATATCCATCAACTCCATTTCTTCCTTGTCGATCTGATCATAATCTTCATTGGTCATGTTGATGTTTCCAAGCTGACCTGCTACCAAACCACAGTATGCACTGACCATGGTGTTGATAATCTCCATATGTTCCTTAGCAACTTCAATGCTAAGGTGTGAAAGATTTGAGTTGTCAACTCGGATTGTGTGATGACTTTGGGGTTGAGGTTGAGGATTGCTTGTATAGTGAGCTTGCTGTTGTTGTTGTTGAGGTTGTGGTTGTGGCTGTGTTGGAACAGGAATGTAAGACCTCGGATCGAATTGAGGTTGTGGTGGAGCAGCTGTTGATTGAGGAAATGGAAAGGAACTTGAACTTGTATTGGACACAAATGCAGTCTGCAGCTTAGGTTGCTGTTGCTGAGCTGCAGCAGATCTTGCCAAAGCATCGAATCCTGGAAGATACATTTCTGTATTCTGAGGAGCTGGAGCACGCCTTGCTTTCCTAATTTCTTCATCATTTTTATGTTCCAGCTTTTGAATGAACTCATAGATGTTGACTTGATCTAGAGTTCCAGTATGCTTCAACAGTTCAATGAAAGAACTCCACTTTGGAGGTAAGGCGTCAGCAAATCTACTCACCATGTCTTGTTGAGTAGAGACAACTCCATAAGCACACATCTCACTAATCAAATGATAGAAACGTGTGATCATATCATTCAGAGTCTCGTTTTCCAAAAACTGAAAGGATTCAAACTCTTTCTTCAACAAATCATGCCGAGATTTTCGAGCAGCTGCATTGCCTTCTCCTCTAGCAACTAAGGCATCCCACAATGCTTTCGTGGTCTTGCAATATGAGAACTGATGGTAGATGTCTTTGTTGAGTGCTTGAGTAAGTGTGGCAAAGGCCTTTTTCTCCAATTCATAAGCCTTCTTGTCATTTTCAAGCATATTGGCATAACCCTCTGAAGTTGACGCAGCAGTTTCAAGATTAGTATTGAACGCATTGATGAAACACGTCCAAAGATCAGTGCTTTGCCCTTGAACATATGTGTGAAAACGGTTTTTCCATGATGGAAAATCGTTCATATGGTTCAACTTAGGTGGACGATTGTTGCTGCCAGTTTCACTTTCACTAATCAGAAGGTTCTGAAGACTTTGACTTTGATTGGATACCAAAGCCCATTGACTTGGACTGATTGTTGTAGGCGGTAACATACTCTTTGCCCAATCTGCAGCAGTGACTAGCTCTTGATTGGATCGTGAGTCCAAACTCCAATCCCACGGACTAGTACAACTCATTTTGATCAAATATAAGTACCAAACCTACACACCACAAACTGTTAAGTGAAAAAACAGATATGAATCGAAAGATGCAACCTGTTCGAAAGATCAATATTTGTTCGAATGATCAACAAGGTTCGAAAGATCCTTGTTGAGTTTCGAACAAAGACTTCGAAGGATTGACTTCGAAAGATCGACTATACGAAGGATCCTTATCTTTCGAAAGATGATTTCGAAAGATTCTCCTTATGTTTCGAACACAGGTCTCGAAAGATGACACTTGTTCGAAGAATCAACAGTGTTCGAAGGATCACTGTTGATGGCTCGAACAATAACTTCGAAAGATAACCTTGAAAGATTCACCCAACACGAAGGATCCTTATCTTTCGTAATGAACAGTAACTCGAAGGATGTATCTATCGAAAAGATTCCTTGACTCGAAGAATAACACACTGACTTCGAAAGATGTTCGAAGGATGGTTATCTTTCGAATCTCCTTGATCGAAGGATGATCCTTCGAGCTCGAAAGTTATCTTTCGACGGTCTGACACACTGACAAAAGTACTGATGGGTTGGTGAGAAAAGTGACAGGTTGGTGTACCAACTTTCGGCAGAAAGGATATGGTCTGCCAACAACTTTTCACCAAACTTTTTGACTTTCAAAAAGTTTACTAAAAATAGGCAACCTTATCCTCAACCAGTTCACCGGAATGATAATCGGAATATGACCGGAAAAATCAAAGTCACTTAAAAACAAGTTTTCAAGTTACCCAACCCAACCTTGAACACTCCCGATGGTTTAGAGCTCGTTTTTCAGTTTTAAGATGTGAGAAAAACCACCAAAACGGGTGCTAAACCTAGTGTCCAAACACACCAAGAACTTGAACAAAACCCGGTTTTAAACAAGGTAAAGAGCCAAAGCTCTGATACCACTTGTAGGTCCCTCTCGGAGGATCGAGAACAAACCTAAACCTTGTTATACAAACTCACTAGCGAGTGCGGAATCCAAGCTAGCGAGCAAACCGGGATGATGCAAGAACAAACACAAGAACACACAAGACTCAACGATTAACACCACTTGTATTAATACGTAGAAAGTTTCCGGTTACAAGCACAATGTTTACAATCAGTTTGCAAACTCTCAAAGTGTGTGTGTGTGTGTTTCGGACAGAATGCTCTCCACTCTTGTCTGTCTCTCTAAGTGTGCATCTCTCTTCTGTCTTTCACACTACACTGCATGGGTATATATATACCCAGCCCATGATGTCTGGTCGAAGGATCCGATAGATGGTCCGAAGGATCATCTTTCGGATATAGTGCTTTCGAAGGATCAGCAAGGACCTCGAAAGATCATCTTTCGAGATCCATCAATCGAAGCATATCTTTCGAGGTGATCGAAGGATCTGCATTATCCTTCGATCACTCATCCTTCGAGGCAGACAAACAACAAGCATATGTTAACTGTTGGCCAAGTCAAACCGGAGGATGGTTGACTTGGTCATCTTACAGACTACCAAGGACATCGTTTACATACAGACCGAATACAGACAAAGTACAGACACAAGTGCACCAACAGTGTTAATTAAAAAAATTAAGAAAAATGAAAAAACAAAAATAACGAAATATGAGTGATAAGCAAAAGAGAAGTTAAAAGTCTTCCCATTGACATTTCTAATTTACGATATCAATGTCAAGTTTCCATCCATCCAAAGGGAGACTCTTGGCCGAAACTCAAACTGTTGAAAACAGATTTTATTTACGGGCCAAAACTTATAGGTAACGGGTTAAAGGTTATTGAACACAAAAGTATTAGGAATAAAGGAAACGCGTCAAACGGTTTAAAACCAATAAAAGGTTACAACAATTGCATATCCATAACTGGATCATTATTGTTCTTAGCTTTACTTTTCTGAACCTAAAAAGGTAATTGAAGAAAAAATCCTCATTTGCATAGAAATGTTTTGAAGACAATTTAAAGCATTTTCATTATGCTTATTAGATAAAAGTT
This sequence comes from Helianthus annuus, assembly GCF_002127325.2. NCBI lineage: Eukaryota > Viridiplantae > Streptophyta > Magnoliopsida > Asterales > Asteraceae > Helianthus > Helianthus annuus. Next base: position 15,016,451 of record NC_035438.2, read on the forward strand.
CCCACGAAGCAAGACTAAGGGGCTGTTTGGCAACATCTGAATGGTTAAGTGCTCAACCAGTAAGAGATCTGAACCTTTAAGTGTTGAATCAGTAAGAGGTCTAAACCATTAAGAGCTAGTATATAAAGCTTAACCGTTCAGAGCAAATGTCTGACCAATTCAGATTAGAGGTCTTAACCATTCAAACCCAGTGTAATGCTTAACTATTCAGAGGCATTTGTCTGAACCATTCAGACATTTGCTCGTGAAACAAACAGTCTGAACCATTAAGTGTTGAACCAGTAAGAGGTCTGAACCATTAAGAGCCTCATTAAGAGATAACCAAACAGCCCCTAAGCCTAACGCGTAACCTGTGTGGCCAAAACATGATATCATCTTCTGACGGTTTCAGTAGTGAATCAACAAAACATTTCCCATGGGAATCATTGGATGGAAGTGGCGTGGGTCGTCATCAACCACCCAATTTTTGCTTCATGCAAACTCATGTTGCTCACAGTTTCCAAACCACATCAAGATCATGTATGCATATAAATGCATAACAACATCATAAGTAAATTATGCTTGTTGATTGTAGGCAAATGCATGGGAATCTTAGAAATACCTCCTTGCATTGCCTCTGGGGGTTTAAGAAATATGAATCCACTAAAACTCACAAATACCAAGATGTAAGCATAAGTTTCACAATATTTATGGTAAAAATGGCCTAAAAGTTGAAAACCTCTCAAAGTGTTCTTTCTTTTAGAAAAAAGCATGTTATTTTAATAACAGATGGTGTAATATTCACAATTAATTATTTATTATTTGTAAACCTAAAAGAAAGTACAAGAAACCATATGAGAACCAACTCAACTCAAACTGTTTGGAGTTTGGACACCAACCTGTATACAACTTTAACACTTTTGACTAGAGCTTGTTATGGCCAGAGCCAGTTTTAACCCGTAAGCTCAAGTGTTTACAACCTCCTAAGTGTTTACCACCTCCTAAAATGATTCGTTCAAAATAAAAAACAGATCATTATTTGAATGATAGTTTTTGTAATCAAATTTAATGTAACTTCATTAAGAAACGACACAATAAAACAATATAGGTGTGTAACCCGGCCTATAATTTATCATTTTCTACGTTACCCAACCTATACGACCCACCCATTCGCATCCTATAGCAATCTAATATGTTTTCATTACTCCGAATCTTGCCACGATGTTATAAATCTAATCTATGAAGCATAAACGAGTTATAAATCACATCCAATCTTTGAACTGATTAACTATATGCTCAAGAAAAAGAAGTAACATCCAACTGAAAGCTTTAAATTTTATAATTAGATACACAGATTGAGAGAAAATGGCTACTCATAAATAGAAGTTCTTCACCTCTTTCATTTCTCCATGAAACTACTTGATCACCATGCAAGTTAACCAGATGAAGCCTAATTAAATCTCCATGAAACTACTTGATTACCATGCAAGCTAACCAGATGAAGACTAATTGAAATAGAACATTCTATAAACTAAACAGAAATTCTTGTATTTAACAAACTAACCCTAGATGAAGCTCTTTGTGTATTCTGAATTAGGACGATTTGCTCAATACCATTCCGGTCCTTTGTTGTTTCAAGGGCCAACCTGAAATCCCAAACCTCCGAAGAGTGCCCCGACACGAACCTTAGAATATCCCCTAAGGTGTTTCTAAAAAACCCTGATCACACTTTTCGAGTATGCAGAATTCTGAAATCATTCAAGGGTTGGTGCCAAGTGTCAACTTTAAAAACAATATTTTTCTGATCTTGAGCAATTCTGTTCATACCCTCAGATGATAAGATTGACAAAAGTTAAAGATTCAACCAAATTTTTAAACAAAAGCAATCAAGTTTGGTTTAAAACAAGTAAACGGTTGTCCATTGCCATCAGAATACGAGTCCACATTAAGGTTTTAAAACTTTATTCCTAAAACGGTAAAAACATTAACTTTAATTGAATATAAACCACAAAATGATAGATGCATTATCCTACCTAAAGTTGAGTGACAAATAAAAATTAAAAAGTTCAACCAGAATTCTCACACATATACTTCACCCTGAGTCGACTTCACATTTTAGAAGGAAACTAAAGATAATTCTTTTATGAATTTACCACCCAAGCACCACCCCGCAAAACAGGGGCAACAAACAAACAAAACGAACCGACAACATAATTATAAATTTACATCAATGTGCCCAATAAATAGACTTGTATTTGGACCTACTTTTAAACCAAAAAAAAACCCAACCGATTTGACTTCACTAATAATGTCTTCAATCTTCACCTGCTTGTTCGAAAAGTTTAGCCCATTCCACTTTCCAAAAACTCCAACAACCGATGATAATGATACCGTGGAAAGCTTCTTTTTCCTATTCCTTCAAGCCGCTTGAGTTGTGGAGATCCAAGAGATCTCTAAAGGAGAACGGAACTATGTTCGAACACAACACCACGAGCTAACATTCTGAGGCAACAATGCATGTGGTAAAAAAAAGGGGTTCGCCCGACTCTTCTTCGGAGCCACACTGAGTTACTCAGTAGGGTTTCGCATACATCCCACATTACCGAATCCAATTCCTCAAACTTTGGATCAAACTTCTGCTATATCAAGAAGCTAAGTCTATGATAACAAGAACAGTAAACAAAGACGTTATAAAATCTAAATATTACCCACTTGAGGAAAGGAACAGAAGTAGAGAAATAACACTAGAACAAGATTTGCTCACATTGATGGTTGCTTCAAATTGGATGACAACACGAACAAACTTTACCACCCATAATCAACATCATCAGGCTTAATTAAGAGGTGCAAGAGTATCCTCCCTTTTCTTGGTGGTTTTGTTTGACTCGTGTTTTTTGTGGTTGTGGATCCACCACACCTTAAACACACGTTTATCAACCCTCAAATCTTTGCAAAATTCAAGAATCGTCTCTTTGTATTTCTTCAAGATCTTCCATCTGATTCTTTAAGCAAATTTCTGAATTGTTTCTTTTTTATCCTCATAAACTTTTGATTTGACTAGTTTTTTTTTCGAAATTATGGTTTGCGAGTTGTGGTTGAAAGTTTGGGTTGGCGGCGAAGTACATGTGTGTTGTAGGGTGGTATGAGGATGAAACTAGTGGAGTCAATGCTAATATTGGCAATCAGTGATATCTTTTCATTCTAGATGGATGTGGAGAATTTATGTCATCACTCACATCCACTCCAAATGCTTGCGGCTGTCCCCACAGCTTTTGCCGTGAAATTGAACACTACTACCCACCATTCAATCATGTCATCAAGTACAAAGGTGGTGAGTTGGGAATTGGTACTCGATGACATGATGCAACAATGGGTAGTAGCTTTCGGTTTCACGGGGAAGTTGTGTGGACACCTGCAAGCATCATAGTTTAGAAAACTTTGGTCACTTGGAGTGGATATGAATGACGGGATAAAATCTCCACATACATCTAGAAATACAAGATATATCACAGATTACAAATTTTCGATAATTGTCATCAATTTCATCACATACTACCCACCAACACCACACAGGTACTTGGCTACCAATGCAAGCTTTTAACCACTACTTGCAAACCAAAATAAGAAAATGTGAGTCCAATCAAATTTTTCAGAGAAGCAAAAAGAAAAATATTCGTCAATTTGCTTAAAGAGTCAGCTAGAAGATCTCGAAGAAACACAAAAAGAAGATTCTGGGATGTGTAGGTCCCTGTTTCGCGGAGGATTACGAACCTAAACCTTGTTATACAAACCTACTAGCGAGTGCGGAATCCAAGCTAGCAAGCAAACCGAGTTAGTAGCAAGTAGAGAAACAAACACACAAAGATTCACCGATTAACACTAGTCGTATTAATGCAAATGAAGGTTCGGTTACAAGCTCAATGTTTACAGAAGTGTTCTATAAACTCTCTAAGTGTGTGTGTGAGTTCTGGGCAGAATGCTCTCTAAGCTTCTATCTCTCGGGTGTGTGAAAATGGCAGCACTTCAGAACTCAACACATGCATGGGTATATATACCCAGCTCAGCAGGTCTGCTCGAAGGATTCGACAGATGGTCCGAAGGATCATCTGTCGACCACATGTTACACGAAAGATCAGCATGGACCTCGAAGGATCATCCTTCGAGGTCTAATGGTCGAACCATGGTCGAACCATATCTTTCGATCACCTCGAAGGATCAGGTGTATCCTTCGAGGCTATCCTTCGATCAGAACATCTTTCAACTGTTGTCCAAGTCAAACCGGAGGATGGTTGACTTGGTCAACTTACAATACAAATCAGGACATCGTTTATATCAGACCGAATACAGACAAAGTACAGACACAAGTGCACCAACAAACTCCCCCTTGGCTGTAGCTTTGTCTTTGATCTCTAAGCTTTGTCTTGTTCTTCTAAAAGTGTAGACTCGTCTTGAACTTCGACGGTCTTTGGTCTTCAAGTCTTCAAGACTCTGATGTCCTATCATGTCTTCAATGTCGGAGGGTCTTCAAAGTCTTCACGTCTTGAAAGTAGAAAGTGTATCAACAAACTACCCGTATCATGTAGGAAGTGTGTTGACAAACTCCCCCTTAACATAAGCTCCCCCTTGAGTTATGCTCGTGAAATACTTTAACTTTATGAAGTAAGATCCTTCGAGGTGATGATGATGGCCAGCGGCAACTCGATCATCTTCATTCATTGAGTGCCTTCGTGTCTTCATTCCAAAGCTCGTCAACGACCATGTTCTCCTAGCCTTTAGAATCTGCACATGCAAGAAATCTAAACGCGTAATGAGAACAATTGCTTGGAATATAGTATAAACAAATGACACACGAATGACCATGTCATAATCAAACACCGTCCGACAGTTTGAAAGTTTAATAAAATTTGTCAATTTTAGTTTTTAACTTTCAAAACATGCAAATTTCGACCGTTTATGAAGATTTAGTCAGTTCGGTTTTCAGTCAGGTTTCAGGTAACGAAGACTTGAGCTCCAACATCGTACGATCGAAAATAAAGCAGAAATAAAATCTTTTTGGCTTTTATAAAGTTTATATTAAAACAAGCCTAAAATCTTTTTGGTATTTTTGAAATTAAAAGACAACAATTTAAAATCCTTTGAGTGTTATCAAACGACATCACCGCTAATGTCGTGCTGATATGCACCAAACGATGAAACTGTTTAAAAGAACTAATAAAGGTTAAGCAGTAAATAAATATATACAAACATTCTTTTTGCGAGTTTCGAGGGTAAGAGAATCATATCAGTGTACGGTCATGCCAAAACACTCTTGTTGTTCAGTTAGTTAACATTAAGATAAGCATCCTATAACAATTATCGGTATTGTTGTCCACTTAAGCTCATCTTATCAGATGTAATCATGTTTAGAGGATACGTTAATGTATGATTTATACTTACCGACCGGTGTTCATCCACATCACGACACATTCCCGTATCAAGGTATGCACGAGAGTTCATCTTACCAGTGAGTATACCGATTATCATCTGTTTGACCGTATAAATTGTGAGATACTCACTTATTTTGATTTGAAAACAAGTCCTATGTGATATAATCACTTATTGATGAGGAACTTGATTTTCGTATGCATGAGGGCACAGGTGTAAGTCCGTGAACAGGTCAGTACTTCCGTACAGCAGAGAGACGAACTTGACACCCGGATAAATGTGATATTTTTATCACTTATTTGATTTGGACATGTGATTGTTTATCACTTATTGAGGTCGAATGCAGTATGCAATATGTACACGTATGTATAGTATCATGGAAGATCTAGACTTGCGTCCCCGTTATTTTTCGGTAAAAGATACAACCATGATACCCAGATGATAAGCAGCATAAAGACCGAATATCTCAGAACCTCGGCAATCTATCAAACGAAATTTCGGTACTAAGACCATATGCCAATGAATGGTTCCCACCTGATCTTCAGTCGATTAAGATTTATATCACCCTGCACACTTTAAAATGATTGTGAGCCTACCGATACATCTTATATAGAGCTGCTTATCGTTTTGCATTTAAGGTTTAAAGAGGTTTGGATAGACCACTGATGTACTATCATTTTCTCTTTTGCTCGCCAGGAAACTCATTTTTGTTTTTCTATTGTTTTTGTGTTTTTGAATTTTTCGATGTTTTTGGATTTTCCGATTTTTGGATTTACTCCCCCTAAAATCAACAAACTAAGATAAATTTAAAAACACACAAAGATATTTACAAAAATGATTTTCCGATGTTGGTTTTACTCTTGCTTGACCTTAATGCCGTTTACCAATAATAAAAAGTCAAATCTTGATTTGTCAAAAGCTTTGGTAAATAAGTCGGCACGTTGGTCATCGGTGTGGACCTTAACAACATCGATTAGCCTTTTCTCAAAGCAATCACGTATGAAGTGATATTTGATTTCGATGTGTTTGGTCTTTGAATGCTGCACAGGATTTCTAGTGATATCTAAAGCAGCAGAATTATCAACGTAAATAGGAGTAGTTAGGAATTCAAAACCGTAGTCCCGCATTTGTTGTTGAATCCAAAGAACTTGGGAGCAACAACTTGAGGCAGCAATGTATTCAGCTTCGCATGTTGATGTAGCTACACACGTCTGCTTCTTGCACTGCCATGTGACTAGGCGATTTCCTAAAAACTGACATCCAGCCGTTGTGGATTTACCGTCGATTTTGCATCCGCCAAAATCAGAATCACTGAAAGCTACCAATTCAAAGTTATTATCCCTAGGGTACCACAGACCGGTGTCAGGGTACGTCTTCAAATAACGAAAAATCCTTTTGACAGCAGCAAGATGTGAGGCCTTCGGGTTAACTTGATATCTGGCAAGCAGGCACGTCGGGTACATTATGTCTGGCCTTGATGCTGTGAGGTACATGAGAGATCCGATCATGGCGCGATAGATAGAAGGGCTAACAGCTTCTCCCTTCAAGTCTGGAGTAATTCCGTGATTAGTTGGCAATGGGGTACCAATGGGCGTTGCATCAGACATCTGGAACCGGCTCAAGATGTCACCAACATATTTAGTCTGATGGATGAATATCCCAGACTCCGTTTGTTGTACTTGTAGGCCCAAGAAGAAGGTCATTTCCCCCATAGCACTCATCTCGAATTTATCCTGCATAATGCGCTCGAATTCCCTACACAAGACATCATTAGTAGAACCAAAAATAATGTCATCAACGTATACCTGTACCAGAAGAAGATCTCCATCTTGTTCTTTGATGAAGAGAGTACAGTCGATAAGACCTCTACGAAAACCGTTCTCCAGCAGATAGTGAGATAAGGTTGCATACCAAGCTCGTGGTGCTTGATGAAGACCATAAAGAGCTTTGTTGAGCAACCAAACCCGATCGGGATGGATAGGATCTTCAAAACCTGGAGGCTGTTCGACATATACCTCTTCTTCAACCACACCATGTAAAAATGCACTTTTCACGTCCATCTGATAAACCTTGAATCCTTTGAAAGACGCATAGGCTAGAAAGATTCGAATTGCTTCGAGACGTGCCACTGGTGCATAGACTTCGTTGTAGTCGATCCCTTCAATCTGACGAAAACCTTGAACGACTAAACGAGCTTTGTTTCGGATAACAACTCCGCGGTCATCCTTTTTGCATTTGAAAACCCAACGGGTACCAATCTTCTTGTATCCAGCAGGTTTCTCTACTAGTTTCCAGACACCCAGCTTCTGGAATTGTTGCAGTTCTTCCTGCATTGCTTCAACCCAAGCATTATCTTTCAAGGCTTCTTTCCACGTTCTTGGTTCTTCTTGTGAGACATAACACGCGAAGGACCAGTCGTTTTGTTGTCCGGATTCTCGAATGGCTGCATACAAGCCTGCATTGTTGTTGTTTCGCAACATGTTTCTTGTTTGTACGCCACTTTGCACATTTCCAATGATGTTTTGTTGAGGATGGGTATTATGAATCCTTGTTTCTGGATTATCTGGAACTGGAACATTTATACCCAGGTTGTTAAGATTAAGATCAACAACCAATTCAAGACCCGGAATTGACGAAGAGGATGATGCAGTAGCCTCGGCTGTTCTATGAGCATCTACTGGAGGAGTACCCTCTGAAGTACCATGAACTGCTGTTGTAGGAGCTTCTTGATCTGCATCTAGAAATTCATCATCCTCTGAAGATTCGTTCAATTCGTTTGCATCATGAAAATCCTCATTGTTGAGAGTATTGTTGTTCACCGAAGACGATGGTTCTTGATTCACAAGAATTGGACGAACCACCGGTGAAACTGTTGCATTGTCACTCTCGAAAAACATCCTAGCCGCAGCATTTTCTTCAGCGACTTCAACATTGATCGAATTGAAGAAGTCATCGTACTCAAACATCCAAGGTTGACCCGGATTTTTGACTGGCAAGGTGTGCCTTTGTACTCTGACCTCAGACCATTCTTCAACCCTTTTAGTCTCTAGATTCCAGACTCGTAAGTTAGGGGTGGCATACCCAAGAAAGTATCCATCAATTGCTCTTGCCCCAAACTTTCCATTAGGATCGATGATTGTGCATGGAGCTCCAAACGGTTCGAGATAAGACAAATCTGGTTTCCGTTTTTGAAGAAGCTCAAAGCAGGTCTTGTTGTGTCTTTTGACTGTAAGGACTCTGTTCAATGTGTAACATGCAGAGGCCACAGCTTCAGTCCAGAATGGAATGGGTAACTGTGACTCTACCAACATTGTCCTAGCAGTCTCGATCAATGTGCGGTTCTTACGTTCAGCGACACCATTCTGTTGAGGAGTATAAGCTGCACTAAACTCATGAAGAATACCTTTTGAAGTGCAGAACTCCATCATGGAATGATTCTTAAATTCAGTACCATTGTCGCTACGTATCCGCCTAACCTTCAACTTATACAAATTCTCAATCTGAATGATCAAGTTTTTGATAATGCCAAAGGTTTCACTCTTGTGTGCCATGAACGCAACCCAAGAAAATCTTGAATAATCATCAGTAACCACGAGGCAGTATTGATCACCCCGAATACTCTTGTGCTTGACAGGACCGAACAAATCCATGTGCAAACGTTCAAGAGGAACTGCCACTGTGTTGATCTTCTTTGTAGGGTGCTTCTTCTTTGTTTGCTTTCCTTTCTGGCACGAAACACAGATGTCTTGAAGATGGAAATTTTTGAGGGGAACACCATTCACCAATTCATTTGAAACCAAATGATTCATTTTGCGTAAGTAAATGTGACCCATTCGTCTGTGCCAAGAGATAGTGTCTTTTTCTGTGGCTTTGGAAACGAAACAAGTTGCTTGTGCAGACGTAGTAATAGCCTGGCTCATGTCAAGGACGTACAAATCATTTATCCTTGGAGCCGACAAGAGAATCCATTCTTTTGGAATTTTGAAGCCGGGTTTCAGCACATAACATCCATTAGCATCAAAGTGGACTGAAAATTTCTTGTCACAAATTTGAGAAACACTAAGAAGATTGTGATCAAGTTGTTGCACAAAATTGATCTTGTCAAAGCTGACAATCCCGTTAGATATCATTCCTTCACCCGTTATGTATCCACCTTTATCTCCAGCAAAAGCAACATAACCTCCTCTAATAGATTTAACGTCGTAGAGAAGCTTCATGTCGCCTGTCATGTGCCTGGATGCCCCACTATCAACAATCCAATGACTACTGATAGTTCCTCCTGAAGCACCCTGCACATGAACTCAAATGAATTAGTTGGAGATGGGGACCCAAGCCATTGTGGTCTTGGGTCTTCCATTTTCATCAATGACAATAACTTCTTGTCTTTGATGGTTGGTGAATTGTGATGGTCCCCCTGATTCAACAACCGTTTTTGGTTTCCAAGTCTGTTTGGTTTCACCAGTGTTTTTCTTTAAAATTTTAACTTCTTGATGATTTGAAGTTTTAGAATTGTCTGGTTTTACAACAACAGATTGTTTTTGAACCGCATCGGTTTTAATCGCTTTTTCTATCTTTTTGACCTGTTGGCGTTTCTGTTTCTTTTCCCTTTCTTTTACAAGGCGGGGATCTTGTTTTGTGGAAACAGTTGGCTTACGGTCAGCTTTGCCACGGGGCTCATCAACCTTTCCTTTTTGTTTATGAAGATATGGGCAGTTTCTAATAATGTGCCCAATGGTTCCACACTCAAAACATGATCTTCGTTCTACAAACCCCGAAGAATCATGTGATCGTCTAGCCGATGATGTTGAACTTTGTGAACCCGAGGTACTAGGTTTTGAACTACTTGGTTCATTTCTTTTCTCGACAATAGCTTTCTTGACAAAATCTAAGTTAGATTGATTTTCAAACTTTTCAATTTTGTCTGTTCCCGTCGATTTCACAAAGTTAACATTCTTCTTCTTCTTTTGATTCGGCTTCTTTTGCACTGGAGCCGGTACTTTACCTTTGGGTTTGGTGTGATTTTGCTGAGTTGGCACTGTTGGCAATTTCTTGTTGCCAAATTGCTTTCGAACTTCAGCCTTTGGGATTGGAGGACACTGTGTGACTGTAACTTTAGGTCCTGCCTTTCCCAAGAACTTACTTGTCGAATTCTCAAAGACTTTGCAGATTAAGGATTGATTAACATTCTTAATGGGAAAATCTTTGTCTGAGTAAATTTTATCATCACCAACTAGAGTGTACAGCAAATTCACACTCTCCGGCTCTCCTGCAGATGAGGACTCAGTTGCAACAGTCTTAGCGGGTTTGACAGGGGGATCACATAGAATGTGATTCTCAAGAGGTATGTCCTCATTTTTGACTACCGCATCAGACTTTGCTGGGACAGTATCATCAGATTCATCATCAGACGAATCAGCATCCTCAATCACAACTGGAGGATCTTGATTCGGTTCAGCACTCACAAATGTATCTGCTGACACATCTGAATCTGAGGATACTTCCTTTTGGTATCCGAGTCCTGCAGCAAACTCCTTAACATCTAGAGGCACAGTAGGTTCAAAGAAAACCCTGTCCTCTTCATCAGGCATGGCATCATAATTATGTCTCACTGGTGGTGGACACTTCTTGTAGCCAATGCATGTGACATCTCTCTTTTCCTTCTGAACGTCAATGATGTGATCTAACACATAGCTAGAACTCAAATAACTGTCTAGCTTGAGTTGGATCGCATCACTTTCGGTTTTCACACAAGCCATCTCTTTTTGCATACTCTCAAGGCGAGATATATACAAATTAATATCAGTTTGTTTTCTTGAAACCATTTTAGTCAGTTCAGTTTTATCCTTCTTTAATGTTTCAATTACTGACTTAAATTCTTTTTCATGGTTTTCATAAAACATGTTGGCTTCTGTGCATTTAGAGAGATCCACAGTCAACTTCTGATTGTGGAGAAAGGTCACATCATATTTTTCTTGCAAAGCGTCATGCTTACTTTGCAAGTCACTCAAATTCTCATTCACAGTAGTATGTTTGTCTTGCAAGTCAAACAAACTAGCTTGTAAAGCATCATGTTTGCCTTGCAACTCAGACATACTTTTCTCAAGATCAGCACATCTAGCATGCAACCTAGCACATTCATCACAATTAACAGCAGTGGGTTCATCGACACATACCTGACTTGATGAACCGTCGACATTAGCCATAAAGGCTGAATGGAGAGAAGACGAAGAGTAAGCAGCTTGATCCACCAGAATAGATCTTCTTTGAGTTTCTGCTACAGCTTCCCCCAAGAGTTCATCAATGTCAATATCATCCGAAACATTAGATGTCTCACCCACATGATCATCACCAGAGTTGGATGATTCTTCATCAACACTCCTGCTGTATCCAGAGGAGTCTTCATCTTCAGACGATTCATCACCACTGGCAGAAGATTCTCCACCATTGGTGTGAACCAGCTCCTTCACAATCTGAGCAAAACATGCTGTTCCATCAGGAGCATCACCACCCAACTGGATTGACCAGTCACAACCTTCATCCACCTGAACTGCAAGTGCTCGGTTGGTTTGGTTGTTGACAGGCACCAATGTACGATCATTGTTTCTGTTCTGCTGGTTGCCTTGGTTCCTGAAGGGGTTTTGATTCCCGTGCTGGGCTGGCTTTGTACATTCCCGTTTAAAGTGGCCCCGTTCACCACAGTTGAAGCACTTAACAGCTTGCTTATCGAACCCATACTTGGTGTCTCGCTTACTTTCCAAGCTGGTTCTTCCAGTACTTTCCATCCAATCCTTTGCTCTTCTCACAGCACTCGCAAAGGCCCACTTGATGTCCATCAAGTCCATCTCCTCCTTATCAATCTGCCTGTAATCTTCTTGTGTCAGATTAATGTTTCCAATCTGACCTTCTATCAACCCACAGTACGCGCTCACTACAGTGTTAAGCAGCTCCATGTGTTCCTTAGCTACTTCTACACTGATTTTAGAGAAGCTTGACGTGTCGAGCTGTACTGTACTTGACTTTGATTGTTGACCTGCAGCAGATGATGTTCCTCCATAACATGCATATTGAGGTTGTTGAGCAGGAGGAGGATGAGGTGGTTGTATTGGATTTCCATACAGATCTGTGGTTGGAGGCGGCTTTACAGGAACTTGCACTGGATTGCCATACATATCCGTGCTTGTGACAAACGCCGTTTGAAGTGGAGCATGTGATCCAGCTTTTGCAGATGAAGTAGTGGAGGTGCCATAATACATCTCTGGATTCTGTGGCACTGCAACTCTCTTTGCCTTCAACGTTTCTTCCTGATCCTTGTTCTCCAGAAGCTGCACGAAATCGTTGATATTGGTAGTTCTCAACGTTCCGTTGTACTTCAAGATTTCCAGGAAGTTATTCCATTGAGGCGGCAATGCATCGGCAAACTTCTTTACCACCTCTGTTGGAGTCGTTGTGACTTCAAAGTTTGTCAGCTCAGTAAGCAGGTGATAGAAACGGCTAGTCATATCTCCCAAGGACTCCTTATCCATACATGTGAAGCCATCAAATTCTTTCTTCAGTAGATCTCGTCGTAGTTGACGTGTGGCTTCATTACCTACTCCTCTTGTCTTCAATGCATCCCACAACTTCTTCGTAGTCTTGAAACTGACGAACTGATGATAAATATCCTTGCTCAGTGCTTGAGTGAGGATAGCGTATGCTTTCTTTTCTAAGTCATACGTCTTCTTTTGTTCATCAGGAAGATCGGCAAATGTAGCTGTCGAAGAAGCAGCAACCTCGATAGTTTGATCGAATTCCGTAATGAACCGTAACCACAACTCTGTATTTTGACCAAGAATATATGTATGGAAACGATCAACCCATCCCGGATATTCATGAAGATGCATCAACTTTGGAGGCCTGTTCAAACTTCCGGTTTCACTTTCGCTTAGTAGAAGACTTTGAATACTCGGAGTTTGATTTGAAACAAACGCCCATTGACCAGCTGGAGTGGCATTTGCTTGTGAGGATGTAGAAACTGGAGATTCGGCCCATGATGGAGATTGACTGGTATTCATGTATTTTCCACTGTCTGGAGCCGGACTTCCCCACCAACTCGGATTCATGATAGATAAGCAAAATAAATGCTAAGTAAGAATGATCCGAAAGATAACACAACCGAAAGATCCTGGTCGAAAGATCTGAAATCACAGAAACTTGTTAACAATAAACAAACCTCAATCGAAAGATATAACCTTGTTCGAAGGATCAACAGTACTCGAAAGATTACTGTTGACTCTCGAACAATGATTTCGAAAGATTCAAGAACTCGAAAGATTCCCTTTGAAAGATCCTTATCTTTCGAGCCAAATCCTTATCTTTCGAACAACAGATCTCGAAAGATTCACCAATACGAAGGATCCTAATCTTTCGGACACTAGTCTTTCGAAAAGATTCCTCTGTCGAAGGATATGTTTCAGACTTCGAAGGATGGGTCGAAGGATATAAATCTTTCGAGCCCTCCTTGATCGAAAGATATCGAAGGATGATCTTTCGATGTCGAAAGATATCTTTCGAGAGGCTCTGACACAACTGACTTTGATGTGAAAGGTTGGTGAAAAAGGTGACAGGTTGGTAAGGTCAAACTTTCGGCAAAAGGGGATGTCAGATCAACTTTCCCACCAACTTTTGAAAGATTGCCCAAAAAGGATAACCTTATCCTTAAGCCAGTCACCGGAAACACACCGGAATACCACCGGAAAACACAAAGTTTTCTAAAAACCAATTTTTATGTTACCCAACCAAAACTTGAACACTCCCGGTTAGCTTAGACACGTTTTTACTCAAGGAAAAAGCAAGAAACTTAGTAAAAACAGGTGCAAAACCAAGTGTTTCAACACACCAAAACTTGTAAAAACCCGGTTTTAAACAAGGTTAAGAGCCTTAGCTCTGATACCACTTGTAGGTCCCTGTTTCGCGGAGGATTACGAACCTAAACCTTGTTATACAAACCTACTAGCGAGTGCGGAATCCAAGCTAGCAAGCAAACCGAGTTAGTAGCAAGTAGAGAAACAAACACACAAAGATTCACCGATTAACACTAGTCGTATTAATGCAAATGAAGGTTCGGTTACAAGCTCAATGTTTACAGAAGTGTTCTATAAACTCTCTAAGTGTGTGTGTGAGTTCTGGGCAGAATGCTCTCTAAGCTTCTATCTCTCGGGTGTGTGAAAATGGCAGCACTTCAGAACTCAACACATGCATGGGTATATATACCCAGCTCAGCAGGTCTGCTCGAAGGATTCGACAGATGGTCCGAAGGATCATCTGTCGACCACATGTTACACGAAAGATCAGCATGGACCTCGAAGGATCATCCTTCGAGGTCTAATGGTCGAACCATGGTCGAACCATATCTTTCGATCACCTCGAAGGATCAGGTGTATCCTTCGAGGCTATCCTTCGATCAGAACATCTTTCAACTGTTGTCCAAGTCAAACCGGAGGATGGTTGACTTGGTCAACTTACAATACAAATCAGGACATCGTTTATATCAGACCGAATACAGACAAAGTACAGACACAAGTGCACCAACAGGATGTTGCAAAGACATATTACTAAACGTGTCTTTAAGGTGTAGATGCACAACAACCTTAACATGAGTCTTAGAAAAACCACAACTACCCAGAATAAAAGAGAAAACTCTTTAACAATTGGATTGAGCTCGAGATAATTGAATCGCTCATTGTCTTTGAGAACAAACTAACAAAGGAGATTTAGGGCAAATCACTCAAAATGTTATTTATGACCAATGATAATGCTATTGGGAAAGAAATTAAACAACAAGAATCGGACCTAAGAATCAAAGAACGACAGTAAAAAATACCTTGTTATTGGCATGATGCCCACTTAGTGTTTTTAATAGAAAGAATTTGGATGATTTAAACCAATTTAGTATGAGTTTTTCTTATGGTACCCTCCCTATTATTTATAGTGTTAATTACCATCTATTATAAGTTAATATTTATCTTTAAAATTTGTTATTAACTAATTTATTCTCTCTTTCTTGAATTTAATTTCATTGTCTCTTTATACCTTGAATGTAATAAATGCAAATCATTAATGTTATTTAATTCAACACATAATTGATTAATTATTTTATTCTCTCTCCTCTTTAAATTTAATTTCATTCTCTATTGTCTTGAATGTAATAAAAGCAGACTGTTAATGTTATTTGATGCAACAAATAATTCAATGAAAAAAATATTTTAACAATCTATTAACCTCTATTTACTTTTTTTTAACGGTCAACAAACTCAATCCCGAGCACTCTCGGGGCACCCACTGGACAAACGGAGTACTCCGAGAGTAACCCGAGTGCACCACCAATTCCGGGGAAAACCCGGTAACCCACCCGCTCGTAGGCACGACGGTGAAATTACCGGTAAAACCCGTTTGGCTCAAGGTTCCAACCTAGGTTTCCCTGGGTCTCCTATCATTGCCCACCGGTGCCTCACTCTGCAACAAGTGAAAGTCGAACCTGCATCTCTCAAGAGAAATGCAAGCCCTCCACCACTTGATCTATAGATCATTGGCAATCTCTATTTACTTAAACAACAATTTGTTAACCTAACAAGTATCTATCTATCCCTTTTCTAAGGTATCCACAACCAATTTTGTCATATAAAATAATTTATGTAATATAAATATAATCATGTCAAACTCCCAAAATCATTAAAAAAATCAAAACTAGTTTTCTTTAAATAATAATGAAATTTCAGTTATGTAAGTTTTTATTTTTATTAAGGATTTCGAAATTCAAAATTTCCAAATTTTATATTTAAATCCGCATTAAATTTTAATCAGTAAATAAGAATTTAATTTAATTACATTTGATATCAACATACACTATTCAAAAGTTTCAAATTCATATTAAAACATATCTAACATACCAAATGTTAGAAATATTTTAGAAATTCAAATTTTGAAAGCAAACATTTTTGGAATTCAAACTTTCAAATTTTAACCTAATAACATACCAAATGTTAGAAATATTTTAGAAATTCAAATTTTGAAAGCAAACATTTTTGGAATTCAAACTTTCAAATTTTAACCTAACAAAGTTTAGATTGTCACCTCAAAATTCATAATTAAAAAGATCTTGAGGATTGTATATGTTATTGTATTATATTTTATTTAGCTGGTGCAATACACTAGTTATTTATTTAAAGACATAACTATTTTTATTACTAAGTATATAAAAATATCTGTATTCAACATGTGTAATACATGATAGAGTATGATTTGAGAATGACGAATTAATTTATTGGTATGTATCTGCACAATAAAAAAATATTCTGATATTTTTTAAAAGATTTTAACTTTTAAGGCTTCTAAAATTTAAAGTAGAGTTGGTATGTATTATTAAGATAATAAATTTGTGAGAATATTAAATGGAGATTATTTATTTATTAAATATTTATTCAATTGCAAAAATTCCAATACTAATGTTGAGAAAGAAAAAAACCTCATATAGATGGGGATGCCATCTTTGTGAAAACAAACAATTTTTGATAATTTAAATATATATTTTCAACATATACCTTTACAAGTTCATATGACGTCATCGGGGAATAGTTTTGTTAAGTGATTGGCCACTTTTGGCGGCCACTTTGACTTTTGTTTTTTTTCTTTTTTCATATAATAGTTATTTATAGGTGATGCCAAATTACAATTTTATCCCAGGTGTAAAATTTCAATTTCGCCCTCGATTCAAAATAAAATTTTGCTTTTGTTCCTTGCTTAAATTTACGATTTTGCCCTCAAAATACACTTTTGCTCTCAGTTCAAAATAAAAATATGGTTTAGCCCTCAGCTAGAGTCCTGCCAAATTACGATTTGGTTCCCGGTTTAAAATTACGATTTTGCCCCCAGCTAAAAAAAATGCTTTTGCCCTCAATTCAAAATATTATTTTACCTCCATTTTAAAATTACGATTTTACCTCCGCTAAAAATTGCAATCTTGCCATCGTTTTTTTTTCTTTGGCAAAACCATGGTAGTGTTTTATTTTACTTTGTTGACTTAATTTTGTTTTTATTCATGCCAAACAGCTGGCTAGCACTCGCTTATTGGTCCTGACAAATTATTGTTTTGCCCCCAACTCTAAATTACACGCTTGTCACCGTTTTAGTTAATTTTTTTTATCATAACTATGGTACTGTTTTTCTTTAATTGGTTTTTACTTGATGTATCTTTTTTGATATCGTGTTATAGGTAGCATGTATAACTAACCAACATAAAGGCGTACATGTTATTAACCTAAAAAATACTCGGTTTAGTGCCCCGCAACGCGGGCGGCGCATAACTCTAGCTGCCTAACACTGGCTCATTAGTCCTGTCCTGAAAAATTACAGTTTTGCCCTGAGCCCAAAATTACGGTCTTATCATCGTTTTTTTTTTCATTGCAAAATTATAGTAGTCTTTTTTTTAATTGATTGAGAATAACTCGGCCATTGCCCCACAACGCGGGTGGGGCATCTACTAGTTTATCTATATGAATTTATGTTAATGCACTTTAGGTGATAAGTGCATTTCTCCCAAGTTATAGGGTCTTTATTGTACACTTGTTGAAAGTTAGTCCCAAGTTTATCCTTGGACATTTTGTCCAAGTTTTAGGATGGCTTTGTCTGAGTTTTGTATAGGACTAAGGTCAGAGTTTGTTTGTGTAGACCTTTTGTCTGAGTTTTGTCTAGGTCAAAAGGTCTGAGCTTTATGTAGTATGTTTTGTCCGGGCTTTCTAGTTTGTCTTGAAAGTCCGGGCTTTGCCTTGTATATATACCTTTATGTGAAATAGACAAGGCAGCGATTCTGTGTGAAATTCTGTGCACCTAACCCTAATCATTGTGTGTGTTTTGTCTGGCGGCTGCTTTGTGTGAGTGACGTCATTCATCTTCATCATCAAGAATACTCAGTGTATTCTTGATTTCCCTCATAAATCCTTGCATACTATTGTTTCATCTGCAGTGGTTAATCATCAGGTGGATTCCGCACACCTGTTGGTGGCTTTAGCTGAGTGAGATCTTGGATTAGGAGGCCTTACAATTTAAAGTGATGATGAACAGTGAATGATAATTTTTAGATTTTTGTTTTTTTTAGTTATATATTAATTATTAATCTTTTTTGTAAGTGTTTTTAGTAATAAATAGGTAACTGATGGTTTTTTAAGTATTTGTTTTTTTTTTCTTTTTGTTATTAACAATATTTTGTTGTTATTCAATTTGTTTTTGAGTAATAATTTGGGTTCATTAACTTTATAGAAAAATCAAAATTCATAATTATATTTATTTATTATTTTAACATTTCAGGTTATTTGCGAGTGCGTTGTGACGATACGTTACCGCAAACATTGGATCGGCAATTTGATTTTTTAGTAATAAATTGTGTTCGTTAACATTATTAAAAAAATCTAAAGTCGCATCTATGTTTATTTCTTATATTAACATTCCAAGTTATTTGCTGGTGTGTTGTGAATGTATGTTACCATAGACATTTGGTTTGTTACAGTACTCATACGATACATGCACTCTATAGAAATCAGCACATGTTTTACATCGACAAAATGGACACTGGTACCGACACCGATGTTGTTCGAACAATACCGGTCGGTTCAGGTTGTCACAGTGATATCCATTTATTGTCGCATACAAAGTTGTATAAATGAAAAACTTTCGAAACCGGAAACCCTAAAAATGAATATGAGTACCGGTACCCATGTTGATCGGTATGATACGGTAGCAATACGTTTTCGGTTTATCGAAAGAAAAAACAATAAAAATAAATACGGTATCACAATTGATGTTGTTTATTTTGGTTTGTTTCGGTTCGCAACGCTAGCAACACAAGATCCGTTATCAAACAAGTAACCATAAAAATGAATACATACCGGTACCGATATTGTTCGGTTCATTACAAAATAGTAGCGATATGATGAAAAAACAACAAAAATAAATACCGGTACCGACACATATGTTGTGAAACCAGTTTCGATTCAATTTAGTACGATACGGCACAATATCCGTTTTCAATAAAATTTATATGGCAATGCTGAAAAAATAAACATAGAACGCAAACCAACTAAACCGATATCAATTGAACAACATTGATACCAGTATTGATATTCGTTTTATTGTTTCGATCGATGTAAACCATAGCGAGTGTTGGTATCGTAACGAACCAAACAAATACCAATCAAATTCCCTTTGCTAAGCGTGGGGGAATCTCGCTAGTTTTTATTATATTAGACTTTTAATATACCCTTTAGCTTATTAACTTGTCATAATAAAACCAAAATACTATAAAATTGATGGTTGAATGCAACTTGCCATAATAAAGCAAAAGTTATTATAAAATTAATTGAAAATCGTTTATTCTTAATATGGATTAGATTCTTTTAAGCTAAACTAAAACCAAAAGAATAATGGTTTATCAACGGCTAGGGTTGATGGATAGCAGTAACAACAAATTCCTAATGGAGACACTGAAAGAGGCGATTTATTGCACAGCTGTTTGGTTGGTAGACGGTTCATAAAAGACGTGAACGTTAAACATAGTTTACCTTTTGATCATATAGCAAAACCAAGACAACGTAAGAAAACTACATCATGCAAGCCAACATTAAAATAAAATTTGAAGTCACCAACCATTCAATATGTTATATGTCTCTAATATTACACAAACCATATATAATATAAGTTCGACCATAATACATAAAACACCCATAAATATTCTCATTTGTTGATAATTATAAAGTTAAACTGTCGGTGGCTAATTTCGGGGAAAACTAGGAAACTGAAAACACCTCTCATGTTCGCCACAAAGCACAACCAGACAAAAGTCTAAAAATCACAGTTTGTTTATCTTATCATCACCCATGTCACAATCATATTCACTATATACTAATGTTAGCAGTAATTCCAGCTTCAAAATGACGCCAAAATCACATAATTAGCTTTAAAAGTTAAGGTAAGAAAACAGATACCTATTGCGGGTCGTATTGTTTGACGCCAAAATCACATAATTTATCTTTATAATAATCAACCTGCAGACTGCAGTAGCAGTAGCAACATCAGCCTTCGGGCTAGCGTCCAAGAGTTGATGCAACTTTGCATCAGATTTTTTGTTATTGTTACTTTCATACACTTCACTTTCTCCACCAGAAGGTGAACTTGACCCATAGTTGACCCTAGAGAGGAGGCTAGCGGTTCTAAGAGACAACCATTTTGGGTCGGATCTTGGGTCTTCGGTATCTTGTTCTTGTTGCCCAGAATCTTCTTAACGAACAATGAATATCACAACGAACGAATAAACTAACCTTTATTGAATGAATACAAATCTTGAATGTATTTACAAGTGAATTGAATAAGAGAGTGTGTAAGTTACAAATGATTCAATCTATTCTATTTATAGTTTCCTACGGGTACGAGTGAATAGACGCGTCTCTTCGTGAAAAGTCATGTCTCTTGGATGTGTGGTTGAGATTGGATCTTGAAGAGGTGCGTTGATTCTCGTCCGCATGATCAACAGTCGCGTCCCTTGCTCCTTTCCTTGGTGTCGATTGGGAATGGGTGTGTGTGTAGAGACACACCTATTCGGTTATTGAGGGAAGTTTCAAACTTCCATCTTGTCAACTTTTGTCCTTCAACTTCATAACCGCCACTTAATAATAAATCTAAACTATCTATCTAACTATTAACTAATTACATAATAAACCCTAATACTTATATAGGATGTGAAGAGATTATGATTTCATTCACCCCCTTAATCTCGAACATCCTTAAGTTGCACCTTGATCTTTCTCCATGTCTTGCTTGCCATCCTGCACTTTTCCATTTTTATCATGAGTATGTTGTAGTAGATCGTTGCAGTCTTCTTTTATTTGCCGTTAGGAGAGTTGGTTCATCGTCTTCCTGCACCAGATTTGTTTCTTCTTCTCTTTGATTTGATTCAGGACAATCTGAGGCATAATGACCAAACTTTTGGCAATTGTAGCATTTTATCTTGCTTAAATCCTTCCCAAACTTCCTTTGGTTGCTTCTACTCTTGTAAGCATCATGTGATGAATCTTCATCAACATCTTCTTGTTTGAACTTTCCATTTCGCCACTTGTCTTGCGATGAGTTGAACCTTCCTTGTCCATTCTTCCCAAAACGCCTTCCACGACCATAGTTCTTGTCGCGTCGCGTATACATAAGTCTCTCTTGATTATATACCGGGTTTTCATCCACCAAACCGGTCCTTTCTTCATAGGCTTTCAATCTTCCAATTGTCTCGTCTAGCGTCGTTGTTTCTAAATCAGCGAATTGTTCAATGGTTGCAACAATTTGAACGAACCTTTTTGGTACAGAACTCAGAAGTTTCCGTACTAAAGTTGGTTGATCAAAAGTTGATCCAAGACCACTTGCCCTCGTGACAATGCTATTTAGTCTTGCAGTGAACGAATCGATAGTGTCTTCCTCCTTCATCTTTAACATCTCAAACTCTGTTTTGAGCGTTTGAAGACGTGCCTTTTGCACTCGATCTGCACCGACGTGTCTAGTCTTTAATGCATCCCAAATTTCTTTTGCACTCTTGCAACTTGCAACTTGTATTATCATATCTTCCGGTAGTGCTTGAAATAAATAAGCGGTCGCCATCATATCCTTCTTTTCATCCGCTTGCGTATTTTCTTTTGGTTCTATCATTTCCCATAATCCGTTTGCCCTCAAAATGGTTTTTATACGGATTGCCCATACCGTATAATTTGTAGACTTTAAAATAGGACACTGAAACTGGGAGAACGAACTACCCTCTCTAATTACTACCGCGTTTGACGGAGAGGCTCCTCCTGAATCCGCCATAATTTCTTTTCCAACAATTTTCACTTTCTATACTTTGGTTTTCTCCTAAAACCGAAGTCTATGATTCCAAAAAAAAATTCACACTAACTTTCTAACGGAATCAAACCAATTTCTAAATCTTATATAAATTCCAGAAAAAATAGAACGTAGAACCTGGAATTTGCGAACCGACCGACTTCTCTTATCGTGATTCACCGCACGTTTTCTGACTTTTCTTAACAACCCTCTTGGCTGCGTTTTTTTTCTTCTTCCTTCTTGATTCGCGACTCTCTAAATACAAACCAAAAAATCAGCCCCAAACCCGCTTGATTTGCGACTAAACTTCTCAAACGAACACCCTCTTGATGCTTTGATATCACAAAACTTCTCAGATTTTGTGTCTTTAACAACCCAAACTTCTCAGATTTGCGATTGCTTCTTCAAACCTTAAACCGGAATACAAACTTCTCAGATTTGCTTCCGTCTTCTTAACCCGAATCGTAGCCTCTTGCCGTGATTTGAATTAACAAAAAAAACTCATAATCCAAACACCCTCAGTGATGATCGGATCAAAATCGAACACCCTCCTGATGACCGATTATGAACGAACAACAATCGTACCCGCTTGATGCGATTGATGTTAAAACTTAACAAAAAACAACCTAATCGACGCCTCCTGCGTGATCAGAATTGCTAGGGAATTCAACCACCCGCCTGATGATCGTCTTCCCGAAACGAATTTGAGCCCTAGGCTCTGATACCACTGTTGCCCAGAATCTTCTTAACGAACAATGAATATCACAACGAACGAATAAACTAACCTTTATTGAATGAATACAAATCTTGAATGTATTTACAAGTGAATTGAATAAGAGAGTGTGTAAGTTACAAATGATTCAATCTATTCTATTTATAGTTTCCTACGGGTACGAGTGAATAGACGCGTCTCTTCGTGAAAAGTCATGTCTCTTGGATGTGTGGTTGAGATTGGATCTTGAAGAGGTGCGTTGATTCTCGTCCGCATGATCAACAGTCGCGTCCCTTGCTCCTTTCCTTGGTGTCGATTGGGAATGGGTGTGTGTGTAGAGACACACCTATTCGGTTATTGAGGGAAGTTTCAAACTTCCATCTTGTCAACTTTTGTCCTTCAACTTCATAACCGCCACTTAATAATAAATCTAAACTATCTATCTAACTATTAACTAATTACATAATAAACCCTAATACTTATATAGGATGTGAAGAGATTATGATTTCAGTTCTTGTTGTGTGGTTTTAAGTTGTTCCTGTCGTAGAACAAAATGTAACAAGATGAAAAGAACTTTTTTTTATTGAGAAATAATAATACAGCCCATCAACGCATCATCATTTGGTTATGTTTTATGTGTTACCATTAGTATGGCATTTTGAAGCTTCAACCTCTCACATGTATCGGTTACCGGTTAATCTCATACTTAAGCTTCAAATTTGAGGGCTTCAACTTTAAAAGCAAGTTCGTTAGCTTCAGCCTGGATAATCAGAATTTCATACTAATTTATTTGCATGTTGAAAAAATCTTTGTGTTAAAGGTAAAATTTAATTACACGTATTTTGATGGAATGTTTTTTTCTAGATGTTGCAATGTTGACTCTTTACCGGTGAACTGAGTGGGGTCATGGCTTATCTCTAACGCGCCAAAAAATAAAATCTAATAACTTTGATCATAAAGGAAAAGGATCAAATGTATCTAAAAGAGTACTTTTAATGAAAAAACAAAAACAACAAAATATGAGTGATAAGCAAAAGAACTAAAAGTCTTCCCATTGACATTTCTAATTTACGATATCAATGTCAAGTTTCCATCCATCCAAAGGGAGACTCTTGGCTGAAACTCAAACTGTTGAAAGCAGATTTTATTTACGGGCCAAAACTTATAGGTAACGGGTTAAAGGTTATTGAACACAAAAGTATTAGGAATAAAGGAAACGCGTCAAACGGTTTAAAATCAATAAAAGGTTACAACAATTGCAATATCCATAACTGTTAGAAAGGAGGATATCTTGGAGAGCAAATTATGGGTCAACAAGAATCCTCCCTATTCTTGGCATCCGTAAATCAGGCAACCAATAATTGTGAATCATCTTTATTGTATTTCCTTTATTATCTAAGGCGAATGTCTATTTATACGTTATCTATGTATCTTTGAAAGTATGCAAGATAAATCAATAAAATGAAGTCCCTTTTTTGATTATCTCTGATTATCATTTACAACATGGTATCAGAGCAGAGTTTCTGATCCGTGGATACTCTGTTCATCAATCTCAAACCAGCAAGACCAAAAAAAAAAACTTTGGAATATCAAATCTCCAACCAAAAACCAAAACCGTTCGACCAAACCTTTCAAATCTGTGATTTCTTTGTTTCTTTGTTGTCCCTTCTTCATAGTTTCACATCGGCCCAATATATTGCCCTAAAACCCTGAAAAATCTATTTCCAGTCGTTACACAACACACCTGCAAGTCGATCAAATTCATTAACAATGGGGAAGAAGAAGAAGAAGTTCATCGACAAGAAGAAAGCCGCAACTTTCCAGTTAATCTCACGCGACTCCTCCGACCCAAATTACTCCGAAGACCCCTCCGGCGACCGAGTGTTCGTCAGGCTTGACGGAAACTCAGATAAACCCTTTTTCGACGATGATAACAACGGAATATTCGATGATGCTCCTGAAGATTACAGCGATGATGAATTCGGCGGTCAGGATCGGGGGTTTGAGAAGCAGATGACGGCGGGTGGATCCTCGTTGCCTGATGATGTGAGGAGAGAGATATTGGAGTTAGGGTTTCCGGATGATGGGTATAATTATCTGGCTCCTTTTTAAATAAAAGAAAATATTAAAAAAAAACAAAAAAAAAAACAAGTATCAACTCCGCTCAAAAAAAATCAAAGCTCAAAAAGATATAGCTCAAAAAATCAAAGCTCCAAAAGATTAGAGCTCAAAAAAATCCGCTCAAAAAAAATCAAAAAAAAAAAAAAAAAAAAAAAAAAAAAAACCAAAACCCAAATCAAAACAAATGCCAAAACCCAAATGGCCAAGTTGATTTTTTTCAACTTGAGGGGAAACCAAAACCCAAAACAGGCTGCCATGTCGAAAGGCGGTAGCTCAAATCAAGCCAAAAGTTACCATGTCTAAAGGCGGTAACTCAAATCAAGCCAAAATACCATGTCAAGGAGACGGTAGCCAAACCAAAAACCAAACATAATCAAAACCCAAAATCAAAACCAATCCAAGTTGAATCGTGGCAATCCCACAATTCAACTTGAGGGGGAGTGTTAGAAAGGAGGATATCTTGGAGAGCAAATTATGGGTTAACAAGAATCCTCCCTATTCTTGGCATCCGTAAATCAGGCAACCAATAATTGTGAATCATCTTTATTGTATTTCCTTTATTATCTAAGGCGAATGTCTATTTATACGTTATCTATGTATCTTTGAAAGTATGCAAGATAAATCAATAAAATGAAGTCCCTTTTTTGATTATCTCTGATTATCATTTATAACAATAACTGGATCATTATTGTTCTTAGCTTTACTTTTCTGAATCTAAAAAAGTAATTGAAGAAAAAATCCCCATTTGCGTAGAAATGTTTTGAAGACAATTTAAAGCATTTTCATTACGCTTATTAGATAAAAGTTCCCACGAAGCAAGACTAAGGGGTTGTTTGGCAACATCTGAATGGTTAAGTGCTGAACCAGTAAGAGATCTGAACCTTTAAGTGTTGAATCAGTAAGAGGTCTAAACCATTAAGAGCTAGTATATAAAGCTTAACCGTTCAGAGCAAATGTCTGACCAATTCAGATTAGAGGTCTTAACCATTCAGACCCAGTGTAATGCTTAACTATTCAGAGGCATTTGTCTGACCCATTCAGACATCTGCTCGTGAAACAAACAGACTGAACCATTAATTGTTGAACCAGTAAGAGATCTAAACTATTAAGAGCCTCATTAAGAGATAACCAATCAGTACTCCCTAAGCCTAACGCATAACCTGTGTGGCCAAAACATGATATCATCTTCTGACGGTTTCAGTAGTGAATCAACAAAACATTTCCGATGGGAATCATTGGATGGAAGTGGCGTGGGTCGTCATCAACCACACAATTTTTGCTTCTTGCAAACTCATGTTGCTCGAGTGAATCACAGTTTCCAAACTACATCAAGATGTATGCACATAAATGCATAACAGCATCATAAGTAAATTATGCTTGTTGATTGTAGGCAAATGCATGGGAATCCTAGAAATACCTCCTCGCATTGCCTCTGGGGGTTTAAGAAATATGAATCCACTAAAACTGACAAATACCAAGATGTAAGCATAAGTTTCACAATACTTATGGTAAAAATGGCCTAAAAGTTGAAAACCTCTCAAAGTGTTCTTTCTTTTAGAAAAAAAGCATGTTATTTATTATTTGTAAACCTAAAAGAAAGTACAAGATACCATATGAGAACCAACTCAACTCAAACTGTTTGGAGTTTGGACACCAACCTGTAAACAACTTTAACACTTTTGACTAGAGCTTGTTATGGCCAGAGCCAGTTTTAACCAGCAAGCTCTAGTGTTTACAACCTCCTAATAAGCTAAGTGTTTACCACCTCCTAAAATGATTCGTTCAAAACAAAAAAAAGATCATTATTTGAATGATAGTTTTTGTAATCAAATTTAATGTAACTTTATTAAGAAACGGCACAATAAAACAATATAGGTGTGTAACCCGGCCTATAATTTATCATTTTCTACGTTACCCAACCTGTACGACCCACCCATTTCGCATCCTATTGCAATCTAATATGTTTTCATTATTCCAAATCTAGCCACGATGTTATAAATCTAATCTATGAAGCATAAACGAGTTATAAATCACATCCAATCTTTGAACTGATTAACTATATGCTCAACAAAAAGAAGTAACATCCAACAAAGGATATTTAGGGCAAATCACTGACGCGGTGGCGTTTCCGTAAATAACATCACTTTTATTAGTGTGGCGCGTTTCATTAAGGGTAAAATGGTCTTTTTACTTCTCTACACAAAATGCCAAACTCACGAATAAAGCGCTATTAAAATCCCGCCTTAACACACATAGCACACTTCATCCTAATCTAAACGCCATTAGATATAGAACGCCAAACTTTGTTTTTAACTGATAAAGCTGAACAAACAGTACTAAAACGACGGAACTTAATTACTAGCATTTACTATAATAAAAATCGTGCCTAAAATACGCGCCAAAAACTTCCTATATAAACAACCTCTCAGACCTACTAAAATTCACACCAAAGCCCCAAACGCCGTATTTTCCTCTATACCATTCATCTTAGAAACGCCAAAAAAACCCAAATATCAAAGATTCCAATCCGTGTTTCTTTGATATACACTATTTCTTCAATATAAACGCCAAAACATACAAAAACCACAAAAATTCAAAAAACGCCATTTCATGGAGATTCAGTTTTGTTCTCAATAAAGTTTAGCTAAACGGGATGGACAACATTGTTAGACATCTTTCTTGACTGAGGATTAACAATGTTGTCCATCTCGTTCAGCAAAACATTATTGAGTTTAACATGACCAAAATTAGAGGTTTTTGGTAGTTTTATTTAGTGGCGTTTTTTTTTGGCGTTTGATTTGCTTGACCAATTTTATATTGTTTGTTACGTAACTTCGAAGTAGCATGTTATGAACAAATAGGTCGGAAAAAGAATGGAAAAAAATGATGTATAAAAATGATGTAAAACGCCAAACTGAGATCTGTCTGTGTTCTACAGGAATGAAATATACAAAACGCCAAACTACTCTACAATGGCTCTCGAAGACTATCTGTGTGTGTTCTATAAGAATGAAAAATACATTGAATAACAATCCTCGAGGCTTGAGAATACCATGTCCATTGTGGGCTTTATTTCTTCACTGACGTCAGGAATGATAAATGGTAATCCAGTTTTGGGGCAAAGCCTTTGACTCGAGGAAGCAACTTCGTCTGAGAAAACACAGTGAGGAACAGAAAAATTAGAAAAACACCATTAAAAATAGAAAATGTCTCGTAATAACATTATAGATTAAAAAGCCATTAATTGAATAATAAACAAGACATAATAAACACATAATTTAAAAACGACATGATGAAAACGCCATGAGATGAATAATTAATAAAATATAACATCATAATGAAAACGTCATAATTAACAAAACTGATGTTTACACAAATTAACAAATAGTAATAACTGATGTTTACAAATACTACTAAATAACATTCAAAACTAATCAAATAGATGTAAAACGCCAATGATCGTAAAAACATAAGAAATATACTAGATCGTAAACAACAATTAAAATTAATATTGAAAACTCCAATTATCAGTTCTTAGTAATTGTTTAAATACCAATTAAAACGCGATTAAATTGCATAATGTAATAACGCCATTGATCAGTTCTTAGTAATTGTTTAAATACCAATTAAAACACGATTAAATTGCATAATGTAATAACTCCATTGAAAATCATACAACACATTATAAAAAAAAACAATGAAACAAGCATAAAAGAACAAAACGCCATATCTGTTGCATAATTTGCTGGAACAAAAATAGAAAATGCCAACGAATTTTACTTTGTCGAACAGAATCCGCGTTAGACGCCATAGATCTGAGAAAGCTTGCAAAGGAGGTAACAGCTAACAAGAAATCTTTGGAGTTTTAATTTGAAAGAGATTTATAACGCGAATAAGGAGGGAACGTATAAAAGGACAATCGTACCCCCGCATAACAATTAGCGCCCCCTGCCAGGTGTTGGGCCAGGATCCGTTTTCACCGTTCTCACACTTTTCAACGTTCTCTCCTGATCCCGTTTCTATATATATATATATATGTATGTATGTATATATATATAGTGAGAGAGGGAGAGAGAGAAAGTTTAAAATACATTATCCTTAATCGTAAGATGCGTAGGTGGCGACAAGATCATAACATGTGTCATTCTTTTTTTTCATTCCCAAGGGTACATCAGACAATTCCCTTCAACACCATATTACAAGTTCGTTACACCACGATTCTGGTATTTATGATTCGAATATTCCAGAATTTTTAAAACTATCCGGCGCGGTTAATATTGGCGATTAAGGTTTCAATTAAACTCGATTGCAATGGATCCACAGAGGGGTGCCGGACGAAATACAGAAGATGTTGAAATGGAAGACAATCATGATTCGATTGAAGAAGTTTGAAATCCGAAATCCAACAATGTCCAAATAGGGGATCCGTCCAGCATGCGTATTTACATGTTTTGTGTTTTCCAACATGCATGAATATTTTTTCTATAATATGCGTGGTTAGCAAGATACATTATTACTAGATTTATATAACATGCTTCATTACAAAATTAGAACATGCTTTATTACATAGTTATAACATGATTCATTACATAATTATATAACATACTTCATTACATATTTATAACATGTTTCATTACATGAGTATAGCATGCGTGATTAACAACACATTATTACTAGATTTATATAATATGCTTCATTACATAATTACAATATGCATGATTAGCAAAACACATTTTTACTAGACTTATACAACATGCATGATTATTTTTTCTATAACATGTATGATTAGCAAAACACATTATTACTAGATTTATCTAACATGTTTCATTACATAATTATAACATGCATGATTAAAATGTCTACATACAATGTTGCAGTAGCCTATGAGGTTATGTGGAAATGGCAGGTTTATAGCTTAATTGTGTGTAGAATTGGAAGCGAGAAGAATGTGCGTTGAATCGAAATCAATAAATGAGAGATTTTAGGGCTAGAATTTGGCTCCAATTTGGTATTCAATTTGCGAATCTCTTATGATAAATGAAGGAGTAAATTGACAATTATATCATTTTGTCCAAAATTTCTATTAGAAGTTTTTGCTTATTACGATCGTGCCACCGCGTTTAATTAAGAAAAGATTGTATCAGATCGTGTGGTTGTGGTTAGCACGTACGCACCGCATGATAAAAGGTATTGTACGGTAACCGGGCTCCCCCCTTCTCTCTCTCTCTCCCCCCCCCTCTCTCTCTCTCTCTCTCTATATATATATATATATATATATATAGGGCAAGGATCCGTTAGAAACCACCCTTTATTGCGAGAACCGCGAGAACCAATGTGAACACAACCAAAAATACCTAAAAATAGCTAAAAAACACACAAAATTTTTTTTTAATATTTTTTATAAAAAATCGCTACTTTTAGTAGCAAAAAAAAATTTAATAATTTTTTTTTGCTACTAAAAGTAGCAATTTTAACTTAAAAATATTAAAAAAAAAATTGTATGTTTTTTTGATTTTTTTAGGGGTGGGGGATGGGGGTTTAGGTTTCTTTTTTTGGGGGGTGGGGGGGTTAGGTTTTTTTTTTTTTTTTGGGGGGGGGGGGGGAGGTGGGGGTTAGGTTTTTTTAGCTATTTTAGGTTGTGTTCACATTGGTTCTCGCGGTTCTCGCAATAAAGGTGGTTCTCGCATGAACCATACCCTATATATATATAGGGGGCTGCTAGAATGAAAACCATCCCGAGTTGTAAGAACCGCGAGAACTACACCCCACGGAGCGCCGTTCGCCATGATTTTTTTTACAAATAGATGTGTGTATTATAAACACAGCCGTAAAAAATCATGGCGAACGGCGCTCCGTGAGGTGTAGTTTTTTACACCACAAGTTTGGTGTTTTTTAATTTTTTTTCTTTTTTCTTTTTTTTTTACCAAACTTGTGGTGTAAAAAACTACACCCCACGGAGCGCCGTTCGCCATGATTTTTTTACGGCTGTGTTTATAATATACACATCTACTTGTAAAAAAAATCATGGCGAACGGCGCTCCGTGGGGTGTAGTTCTCGCGGTTCTTACAACTCGAGGTGGTTTTCATTCTAGCGGCTCCCTATATATATATATATATGGTGGGGTTCGGCTACAAAGTCCATTTTTCCTACAAAGTGTACAAAGTCATAAAACACCACAATTTTAGCCATAAAACACACTTAAAACCCACAAATAACAGAGTGAAGATCACTAAAATACACTATCCAAACCCTAAAAGTCCATAAAACTTCAAACACACCATCGTAGAACTATGAATATAAAACACAACATCATAATCAACATAAAACACACTAATGTTAGTCATTCGCTAATCAAAGCATTATCATCCAAAACACAACACAAAACCCACAAATATGACGTTTTAGTAATCTTCACTTTGTTATTTGTGGATTTTTAGTGTGTTTTATGGTTGACATGATGGTGTTTTATGACTTTTTACACTTTGTAGGAAAAACGAACTTTGTAGCCAACTCCCCCCTATATATATATATATATGGGAAGTTCATTTGAGAAGAGAATTTAGTTGAGAAGAAAAAGAACAAAGGGTATAATTGTAAAATATTAAGTAGTTTTTATTTCATCTTATCTTTAAGTAATTAATTACTCATAAAGACTATCATTCTCTACACTAATTTTTTTTCCTACACACATAAAAACTTATCTTACACATTTGGATATTTATCATACATATATTTAAATTTTTCATAGACAACTCGTAATTTATCCTACACACCTACTAATTTGTCCTACACTCTAAATTATTATTTTTTTATATTTTCAAAAAATATATATTTTGAAAATAAGTTACAAAGTTAATGTAGTTAGCTATTAAAGAGGAAAACTACAAATTAATTATCTATATAAGTTTACAAACATACGCTTATATTAAAATTAAATGCAAATATTAAATGAAGTAAAATGAAGCATTCTTATTGGTTGAAACTTCTTCTTTTTTCTTCTTACAACAAATTTCTTCTCATTTGAACTCTCTCTCTCTCTCTCTCTCTCTGCATATATATATATATACATACTAGTCGTTTACCCGCGCGATGCGGCGGGAAACATATCACTTAGGTTGGTAAATTTAGGGCTATGTACGGGGCGGTTCGGTTTTGAGCAATAACCAAAACCAAATTCGCAATGCAACGGAAAACACAACACTTGTTAGTAATTCTAAATGTGTGCATGAGAAGGTTCAGTTCAGTTGGATCATAACTAAAATCCAAATTTTCGGTTAAGGTACTTCAAAACTGGTCATGGGGATTTAAAGAGTTTTAAAAGGACGTAAAACCGAACTGCGCCAAGCCAACAAAAGCACAACCATGATACAATAACACAAAGAGCAACTGGAACAAATTCAATATACTAACTAAACACTTGTATTTAGAAAACTGATGAAATAATGCATATGATATGATATTATGCCACGATGAACTATGTGATAATACAAACCTAAGGCCGGCCCAAGCCTAAGTATTTTGAGGCTTGGGTTTTACCTCGAACTTAAAAAAAGTTATATATAATATTTGGGTTGGCTAAACTTATCTTTACACATACAAAACACATGTTAATACATTAAAGCGTCTAAACGAAGAGGACACCATGAATGCAATTCAAGCTCCTTTGGTGCAACTCTAAATCCTTATACATCCCGAGACATACAGTAACACTGAGGCATTCTCGTCAGTCTTTGCATGCCAACTAAAACCAATTTAAGGAATACCAAAAGTTAATACCGAATAACAAGTTATGGATTTTGTTCAGTTAACTTCAATCGGTTATCTCAGTTTCCTTCTCACCCTGATTGCGTCCACAAGACACTCATTTTAACCCAAACCAATTTTAGCGTGTGACCGAACCCAACTAACTTGTCAGTTATACCTTCTTTATCATATTTCCGCAATACACAGTGTCATTTATCACATTAATCAATTATGCTACAGAAACATGATACAAAAACCTGGACCTAGTGGGATATTTGAGATAAATCCATACACACTATATTGCCAGGAAGTAAGGTACAAATCCAGGAGTAAAATTGTTTGCAGCACCGACGCTATATGCATAAAGCATCACCAGTGGCAAACACTCAAAAAAATCTCATAAATTGCTACAAGGTCATCGACACACCAAACGATCTCACACTTGAACAAAATATTTTACATGTAACTGTATAAACTTTGTGAAACCAATAAAAGAAGGTTTCACTTTTGGAACGAACCATATTGATTTTATGGCCCGCCAAGGCTAGAAAAGAAATCATCCATATCTGTTGTTGCCGAAGTAATGAAACCAGTGGACTAACCGAGCCCAGATCCAGTGCCCATAGCTCGACCCATGTACAAAGAATTTGGAAGTCCCTTATCCTTCTCTTCGACCCCTACAGACAAACTGCCAACAATGCCCACATCAGTCAGGTCTACCTTCTTGGCTGCACGAATATCATAAAATGGGTCGATTATGTATGGGTCAAATAACAAAAGTAATTCAAATTTTGGTAGTAGTGGCACACTTATGTCCAGATATATTAAGATCAATTAGCCCACGGCTCAAAGAATCGGCCCAAACACCAGATTTAACAGGATATTCCCAAAACGTCTTTGGTAGCCGTATAAGAACTATCGCAGTCTTTGCCCTTTCACTCAAAGTTTTGTTCATTCATTTAGCAACCCCATTCTCCTAAAGATCTTAATCTTAAACGCATTCTCTACAACTTTTTATACTACAACTTCAATACACATCTCGTATTTAGCAACCAAAAATAAATAATAAGGATAAAGTCAAAGTATCAAACCACACCAAACAGTGTGTCAAGGGTTCAAATTCAACTCCTTCGAACCCGATTTTCTGAAATCGAATCAAATAACAACCTCAAACTTCAATGATGTGAGAAACACAATATGCTATTTCATATCCGTCAAAAAGTAAAGCGATCAAAACTTGCAGGAGGGTCAATCAAAAGGCTATCCTCTCACAAGATCAAGTATTTCATCCAAACATCTAATCATTTGTCCTTATTGTCGTCTTGTGGGAGTTGAAGGCCCATGAGACCAAGCAGATTCGAAGCAGGTCACGGTAGTCCCTCTTGAGAAGAAAACGAACCAAGAAAGCTCTTCACAAGGTTCAAATCCACATCTACCAGCTTCAATAGCTTCCATAGCTATCTCCATTGAACTATCAGCAGCTTCTGGAAGTGAGTCTTTCTACAAATGTCCTCTAACTCTAATCGTTTCTTGAAGACGAGTTCCTTCATTTTGCTCGACTTCAACGCTTCAAGTCGTGAAACCTCAGCCTCAACCTTTAAAGGAGAAAAAACATGTTAATAATCTCCATTTTTTTAATAACCACCTCATACCATAAATCTTTTATTATCAACTGATATCATGGTAATACGTTTTTAGTTATTATGAAACCAATTATCAAAATATTTTACCTGAAATTAAAGTTTTGATAAACAGATTCAACTTGTTTTCTGAAACAATCACTTTTATAAATCCATCTGTTTTGAACAAATTTCACAAAGTTTTTTCGTTTTTTTCTTCAAAAATCTGCATATTTTGGTAATTTTATTTGTTATTTCAATGATTGTATCTGCAATTTTTTTTTCTAAACACGATCTTTTACTGTCGATTTTGTCACAGCTGATTAATATATTCGGATTATTCAATTATTACATAATCAATTTCAAAACACACATCCAAACGTCACTCACCTTGTTGTGTTCAGCAACAAGCCATCACTCGAAAGCCGAAATCAGAAGCGAAGTGGCAATCCCTCCCAAGATTCGTCCCACCATCAAAATTCTGTAGTCAGGTGAATGCTTCATGATGCAACTCAAAATGTAAGTTATGCACTGTAACCGAAGCTCTTTTTCGACCACTGAATTTAAACCAATATTATCAAGTCAAATTCCACATAACATTAACAATTACATAAACTTGAAAAAAACTTTAGTAAAATTTTTTGAAGGGAAATGCAAAATTACTGTTATCAGCTAATGATCCAACAATTGTCCCAAACAGCATGGAAGATCCAAATCCAGCAATAAACAGCTGCCCAATTTCACCTATACCGAAACCGTACATCGTGTAAAGGTAGTACACATAAGGTCCCTGCAGCCAATCCCCAGCTACAACCACCATAGAATTTGTCCCAAATAAGCTCAACAATTTCCAAAAGTATCACATTAATAATCATCTCAAAATAAACCCTCATCAAATCGACCGGTGCACAAACCCATTATTTTCTTTAACTGGTTCAGTTAACCTAACCAACTGGGGTAGCTCAGTTGGCCACCGACACCCATATTCCAACACTTGGATCGTTGGGGTCTCGGGTTCGAGACGTGGCAACCCCACCTCTCTCGAACCCCAAGTATTGGGAGGGTATTTGCCGCCAGAGATCCTTGTCGGGTGGTGAACTGGGAGGGGGATCCCCTCCGCGGTCAGGGGTACCGCGCACCTGCTCTTTTTTTTTGGTTCAGTTAACCTAACCGCTGGTTGTTTTCACATTTTTGCTTGCTCGATATTGCTTTAACCGGATATTACTTTAACTCTTTGGTTATTCACTTCAACCTATTCAGTTAATAACCGGTTATTTTCAAAAAAAATATTCGCGATTAACCAGCACATCAGTTTAAAACCAGTTAATAATAACCTGTTAGTTCTAAAAGATCCCTAACCAATTACTGACCTACGGTAAAAAACATCCACTAATCAGTTACTCCTCGATCAACTATTAACCAGTTACAGTTTAAGTTAATAACCGGTTATTTTGTGCACCTCTACCTACACATTATAAATCAAAAAAACCCATCAAACTATCACACTCAACAAAATCAAGCAAATCTTTAAAATCAACCTCTTAATAACCTAGATCTAAAAAAAGCTATCAATTTTATCAACATTCACAACAAATCTTGAACAACCCAGATCCAATGACTGCTTTCCTATATCCAGCAACCATTTTTTTATTAAAAAATTAATATTATACTTAAAAAAAGATATAAAAAAGTTTAAATGCATCAACATACTACGCTTATGACTCGCTTCCTTCTTGTTTTACTTGTTACTTTGACTGCCATGAGGTACAACCCTCGAGTCCCATGCGCTTCTTCGTTCCTGAAACATGGGATAGTTTTTTAAGCATATTAACATAAATAGTTTATTCGTACTTATTGTTGAAAAAAAAGGTCCAGAAGTGTTCTGACCTAACCCGACCGGTAACAAAATACTTCCAAATTTTTCTACTTAAATGGGTTTATGCTTGTCACCCAAACGTGCCAGCCTGCCTAATTTTCATAAATCTCCTTAAATCCATATCTTCAATGTACCTACATTGTAAACATATAACATTAATTAAAAATGAGTTAATCACCAACAAATGAAGCATACTTAAAGAACTTGCCGATATAAACGTTCTTACGTGAAACCAGGCTGAGCAGCATTTCTAAAAATATGATAAGCAGCCGCAATCGCTTCCATCTCATTAGAAAGTTGCCGATCCGTCAATTCGTTTGGCCTATCATACTTCAGATCTGAAAATATCTGCAGCTATCAACGGTGGTTACTTCAGTCAAAACACATCGAAAAATAATGTATCAAAATAATGAAAGTGACAATCATAGGACAGCAAGCAGCATGTGACCTGCTCATTGATTAGTGTCAAACTCAGCATTGGTCTGCCAAGCTTAACACCAACCCACAAATTAAACCAGCAAACTTCAACTTTTAAAATCACTAACTTAGGGTTTACCTTTCAGTCATGACAAATTCAAGAAAAACAAGCAAATAGATCCAAAATCAAAATGCAAACTCGTAAATAAAGGGCTTCAAATCAAAGCTCAAATTAGTCAGAATCATGGTAAATGGTGCAATACTAAAGATCTCTACCTTTACAAACAAAAACCCATGAAACCGTTTCAAAATTAGGGTCAGCGACGACACCAAGTATGTTGATTTAACAAATCTGATGTAGTTTTCGCTGAGTACTTTGGGACGTTGATCCCATTCAACATAGTCAAACTAAAATAACTTCACACTATGATATGTCAACAAATTCAAAATAAAAAATCACATTTACACAAAACAACTACAAAAGATTAAAAGAAAAATAACAGTTTACAACCATCTTCGATCAAAATTTCACACAATACCAAATAAAGAGAGCTTACATGACCTATAGTTTAAATTTACCAAAACAACAAACAAATATAATAACAAAATCCAGGGAAAACAAACAAGAAAGAAGCTACCCCACTTCAAAATTGACTTTAAACATCAAACAGACCCCTTTAAACATCAAACAGACCCCTTTATTAACCGAAGTGCTTAATTTGAAGGAGCGAAACATGGTCATTCTACAATACTCAAAAGAACATAGTCAGTTGAGGTTAGAGAGTTTACCTTTAGTGATGGACCCAACGGATTTTCTTGATTTGGACTTTTGATGAAACCCTAGAAGACGCCATTGTAGTTGTGAAACGATCGACTCGGATTCCAGCCAGAACTAAACTCAAACGCGGATCCCTGCAATACCATAAGACAAAAATTAGTCGCAATTAGTAAAAACGAAAAATACATAAAGGATTCAAGTAAACGTTCAACTTCAACCCCACCAAATCAAGCACACCTGTAACCCCAAGCAATGCTGGAATTCCATCTTTACCATCTCGAGTGCATCTCTATCGTGAAGAACATCAGACCGAGATCACTAATCGAAACCCTAGCCGTCGCCTCCGCTTTCTGGCTTTGTTGAACCAGCACAAACATGCCACCATTAAACCTGCTAAAAGAACAGTACACTAATCACAATTAGCAATAATAAATCAACACTTGAGTTGCACATAATGCTGTTTATGCGATAAGCGCTTACAAATTGGTGTAATTAAACAAATAACACATTAGGTCAATCAACCCATCGTGTAAAACCCTAATGAAATTGTTAATATGTCACAGCAACGCACGAATTGTTAATCTTATCGATTGAGGATCCCAATACCTGTCTAATATGTCACAGCAAAAAAAAAACCTAAAAATCAAAGAAGGAAATAATTCAAAATTCTCGTTAAGCTGGTGAACCACATCGTGTAAAACCCTAATGAAATTACATGTTAACTCAACAGGACTTCTCCTTCAAGTTAGATGAACAACAAAAGGGTAGAAAGCTGAGAACGAAAACAACCAGTCCATTTAGACATTTTAGGGTTTGATTACCTTTGTGTTTGCTAATCGTTGATGTGGAAGAAAGCCGAAAGAAACCACAACAGATGACCGGACAAAACCTTCAGTTAGGGTTTCTTCAAATCCGTGTTCAACCCTGTGTGTTTTCGATTTCATTGATGTTTGTTCTTCATCACAGGTTGTTCATCATCTGATTTCATCTCAAACCATCAGCACTCCAGACATCTTTCATCATCTGGGAGAAAGAGAGAGAAAGAGTCTGATAAAGTTTGTGAGATGTGAGTTGTGAGAGAGAAGGGAGTAGAAAGGGCGATCCATGTGAGCTGAATATCAACCGTTCAGATCACAATCCGTGTGAAAAGGTGAAAGAAATGGATGGCTGAAGATGAATCAGTTGAAGGGTAAATTATGTTGTGTTTCTTGGTGCTTCAAGTGTTGTACATTGTGCATTGAGGGTGTTTTCAACACATTGTTCAATTACCATTCTGTCCTTCCTATATCCTTATTAAAGTAGTATAGATAACTGGTTCAGTTAACCTAACCAACTGGGGTAGCTCAGTTGGCCACCGACACCCATATTCCAACACTTGGATCGTTGGGGTCTCGGGTTCGAGACGTGGCAACCCCACCTCTCTCGAACCCCAAGTATTGGGAGGGTATTTGCCGCCAGAGATCCTTGTCGGGTGGTGAACTGGGAGGGGGATCCCCTCCGCGGTCAGGGGTACCGCGCACCTGCTCTTTTTTTTTGGTTCAGTTAACCTAACCGCTGGTTGTTTTCACATTTTTGCTTGCTCGATATTGCTTTAACCGGATATTACTTTAACTCTTTGGTTATTCACTTCAACCTATTCAGTTAATAACCGGTTATTTTCAAAAAAAATATTCGCGATTAACCAGCACATCAGTTTAAAACCAGTTAATAATAACCTGTTAGTTCTAAAAGATCCCTAACCAATTACTGACCTACGGTAAAAAACATCCACTAATCAGTTACTCCTCGATCAACTATTAACCAGTTACAGTTTAAGTTAATAACCGGTTATTTTGTGCACCTCTACCTACACATTATAAATCAAAAAAACCCATCAAACTATCACACTCAACAAAATCAAGCAAATCTTTAAAATCAACCTCTTAATAACCTAGATCTAAAAAAAGCTATCAATTTTATCAACATTCACAACAAATCTTGAACAACCCAGATCCAATGACTGCTTTCCTATATCCAGCAACCATTTTTTTATTAAAAAATTAATATTATACTTAAAAAAAGATATAAAAAAGTTTAAATGCATCAACATACTACGCTTATGACTCGCTTCCTTCTTGTTTTACTTGTTACTTTGACTGCCATGAGGTACAACCCTCGAGTCCCATGCGCTTCTTCGTTCCTGAAACATGGGATAGTTTTTTAAGCATATTAACATAAATAGTTTATTCGTACTTATTGTTGAAAAAAAAGGTCCAGAAGTGTTCTGACCTAACCCGACCGGTAACAAAATACTTCCAAATTTTTCTACTTAAATGGGTTTATGCTTGTCACCCAAACGTGCCAGCCTGCCTAATTTTCATAAATCTCCTTAAATCCATATCTTCAATGTACCTACATTGTAAACATATAACATTAATTAAAAATGAGTTAATCACCAACAAATGAAGCATACTTAAAGAACTTGCCGATATAAACGTTCTTACGTGAAACCAGGCTGAGCAGCATTTCTAAAAATATGATAAGCAGCCGCAATCGCTTCCATCTCATTAGAAAGTTGCCGATCCGTCAATTCGTTTGGCCTATCATACTTCAGATCTGAAAATATCTGCAGCTATCAACGGTGGTTACTTCAGTCAAAACACATCGAAAAATAATGTATCAAAATAATGAAAGTGACAATCATAGGACAGCAAGCAGCATGTGACCTGCTCATTGATTAGTGTCAAACTCAGCATTGGTCTGCCAAGCTTAACACCAACCCACAAATTAAACCAGCAAACTTCAACTTTTAAAATCACTAACTTAGGGTTTACCTTTCAGTCATGACAAATTCAAGAAAAACAAGCAAATAGATCCAAAATCAAAATGCAAACTCGTAAATAAAGGGCTTCAAATCAAAGCTCAAATTAGTCAGAATCATGGTAAATGGTGCAATACTAAAGATCTCTACCTTTACAAACAAAAACCCATGAAACCGTTTCAAAATTAGGGTCAGCGACGACACCAAGTATGTTGATTTAACAAATCTGATGTAGTTTTCGCTGAGTACTTTGGGACGTTGATCCCATTCAACATAGTCAAACTAAAATAACTTCACACTATGATATGTCAACAAATTCAAAATAAAAAATCACATTTACACAAAACAACTACAAAAGATTAAAAGAAAAATAACAGTTTACAACCATCTTCGATCAAAATTTCACACAATACCAAATAAAGAGAGCTTACATGACCTATAGTTTAAATTTACCAAAACAACAAACAAATATAATAACAAAATCCAGGGAAAACAAACAAGAAAGAAGCTACCCCACTTCAAAATTGACTTTAAACATCAAACAGACCCCTTTAAACATCAAACAGACCCCTTTATTAACCGAAGTGCTTAATTTGAAGGAGCGAAACATGGTCATTCTACAATACTCAAAAGAACATAGTCAGTTGAGGTTAGAGAGTTTACCTTTAGTGATGGACCCAACGGATTTTCTTGATTTGGACTTTTGATGAAACCCTAGAAGACGCCATTGTAGTTGTGAAACGATCGACTCGGATTCCAGCCAGAACTAAACTCAAACGCGGATCCCTGCAATACCATAAGACAAAAATTAGTCGCAATTAGTAAAAACGAAAAATACATAAAGGATTCAAGTAAACGTTCAACTTCAACCCCACCAAATCAAGCACACCTGTAACCCCAAGCAATGCTGGAATTCCATCTTTACCATCTCGAGTGCATCTCTATCGTGAAGAACATCAGACCGAGATCACTAATCGAAACCCTAGCCGTCGCCTCCGCTTTCTGGCTTTGTTGAACCAGCACAAACATGCCACCATTAAACCTGCTAAAAGAACAGTACACTAATCACAATTAGCAATAATAAATCAACACTTGAGTTGCACATAATGCTGTTTATGCGATAAGCGCTTACAAATTGGTGTAATTAAACAAATAACACATTAGGTCAATCAACCCATCGTGTAAAACCCTAATGAAATTGTTAATATGTCACAGCAACGCACGAATTGTTAATCTTATCGATTGAGGATCCCAATACCTGTCTAATATGTCACAGCAAAAAAAAAACCTAAAAATCAAAGAAGGAAATAATTCAAAATTCTCGTTAAGCTGGTGAACCACATCGTGTAAAACCCTAATGAAATTACATGTTAACTCAACAGGACTTCTCCTTCAAGTTAGATGAACAACAAAAGGGTAGAAAGCTGAGAACGAAAACAACCAGTCCATTTAGACATTTTAGGGTTTGATTACCTTTGTGTTTGCTAATCGTTGATGTGGAAGAAAGCCGAAAGAAACCACAACAGATGACCGGACAAAACCTTCAGTTAGGGTTTCTTCAAATCCGTGTTCAACCCTGTGTGTTTTCGATTTCATTGATGTTTGTTCTTCATCACAGGTTGTTCATCATCTGATTTCATCTCAAACCATCAGCACTCCAGACATCTTTCATCATCTGGGAGAAAGAGAGAGAAAGAGTCTGATAAAGTTTGTGAGATGTGAGTTGTGAGAGAGAAGGGAGTAGAAAGGGCGATCCATGTGAGCTGAATATCAACCGTTCAGATCACAATCCGTGTGAAAAGGTGAAAGAAATGGATGGCTGAAGATGAATCAGTTGAAGGGTAAATTATGTTGTGTTTCTTGGTGCTTCAAGTGTTGTACATTGTGCATTGAGGGTGTTTTCAACACATTGTTCAATTACCATTCTGTCCTTCCTATATCCTTATTAAAGTAGTATAGATATAGATATAGATATAGATATATGTTGTGAAGTTCAATGGAGAACATTAAAAGAGTGGGGAATCGGAGAACAATGCATTAAAAATTCAAATTAAAATTCTAAAAAACATTCAACAATTTTTTTCAGAGCTTTTGCATATAAAAATGTGTTGAAACTAATCCAATAGAAAATCATTCTTTCAAATAAATGAAATTATTGTAACTCAGTATTATCTTTGTATTATCTTTGATGTGATACAAATCATTAACATATTGATCGCTCTTAACACCCCATGGTTCCTTTTTGCTAATATGGTTGGATCATGTTTCATTACATATTTATATGATTTTAGAGTAACTACCGATTTTGAAAAACCTCACTAAAGTAGCCTATGCTAGAAAGTGGCAAGATGTCATCTCCCTAAGCTACTTTCGTTATTGGCACACTGAGTCGCCGACTATGAGATGAAGGCAATTCTCCTTGTAAGCAGAACATCCCAACACCTATATGCAATACTTTGGTCTTACTCATATCATCTTGAATCTCGATAAGTCCCCAACCCGCTCAATGGGATCCCTATTATTATGCATCATAGGGTATAGATTGAATTTCAGATAATTAATCATAAAATCTCGATATGCAACTACTCCATTAGAAAAAAAAGATTCTAAACTTATAGATATTAAATATTCCTTTTCTTAACATTGGAAAATTGATATTAACTCTATACATGCATTATTTTCATAAACGTCACGTCTTAACCTAAAGTTGTATGCAACTCTGATGATCGAACATAACTTGTCATAATAAAACCAAAAATACTATAAAATTGATGCTTGAATGTAACTTTTCATAATAAAGTAAAAAATATTATAAAATTAATCAAATATAGTTTATTCTTAGTATGGATTAATTTTTTTAAGCTAACCCAAAACCAAAAGAATAACAGTTTATAGCTGCTAGGGGTGATGGATAACAGTGACAACAACTTCCTAATGGAGTCACTTGTTGAGGCGATTTATTTTGCAGACGTTTGGCTAGTGGACGGTTTATAAAACATGTAACCATTAAACATAGTCTACCTTATGATCATGTAGCAAAACCATGGCAATGTTCGAATATTACATCATGCAAACCAACATTAAAATAAAATTTGAAGTCACTAATCAACCATCTAATATGTTATATGTCACAATTATTACACAAATCATATATAATATAATGCAAAATCAAGACTACATTCGAAAATTAATGTATCATCCTGCCCTTCTCACCACCAATATTGTCCAGTTTGCCCCTGATGGGTTGCCCATCCTGGAGCTCACAACTTTGTTTTTGGTCGCCCCGGTGAAGACTTCCCAGGAAGTCACCCATACTATTACTACTCCCACCTGAGCATGCTTAACTATGGAGTTTTCATGTGCTCCACAACCAACTAAGCCAAAAACGCGTTGGTAATTTAAGAGGCGGGGAATGTCTTATGAACCAAGAATCTCTCCTGGCCTCCGCCGATGTGGGATTTGCATAGGGTGTCATAATGGTCGGTCGGTGTTAATCTCTTCGTAGTCGGTATCGTTACAGTTACATCATGCAAAACTAAGACAACGTTCGAAAATTACATGATGCAAAAGGCTTATCCACACGAAACACACTTTGGCGCTCAATCATTTATATGGTCATTAAACATAAACATATATGGTCCGTATGTCTAACATAGTAGTTAAATATTAAATGTGCAAATGCAATAGATTGTCGATGATTTGCACTATTTCCGTGGCGACTATGTGGTGAATATGGAAATCCAAAAATGAGAAACATTTTAATGGTATCCCCTCAAAACCGGAGATTATTTTGAAAGAAATCAAGGCAGCCACTTTCCTTTGGATTAGGATCAAATCTTCAGGCATTAGATTTGTGTGATTGATATAACTTGTGTAATTTTGATGTGTTTTTTTAACTCTATTATGTATTTTTTTTCTTCTATAGCTCTCTGTTATAGAAGTTCTAGCTCTGTTATAGATTTTAGTTGTTTTGCCGGTCAATGATATTCTTGGTGTAACTTCTTAATATTTATTTATGTAGTTCATTTAAATATAAGTTGTGTATAAGTAATTATGAGTCAAAATTTATAGTACATTATTAGTTGTGATGATAATTAGTTAACAAGTAGATGGAAACAAATGAAAATGAAGGTTGCCATCTAA
Source organism: Helianthus annuus (assembly GCF_002127325.2). Taxonomy (NCBI): domain Eukaryota; kingdom Viridiplantae; phylum Streptophyta; class Magnoliopsida; order Asterales; family Asteraceae; genus Helianthus; species Helianthus annuus. The sequence goes on from NC_035438.2 coordinate 15,060,948, forward strand.
AGTTAAATAGGTTATTTTTAAATGAGAAATGATTTCATGCATTCATAGTAAGTAAATGTATGTGATCACATTCTTTTCTTACTAATGAAATTATTAAAACTCAATATTAATCTTTGATGTAATACAAACTAATTAAAGTATGTACTTTTTGCAAATATGGTAGGATCATGTTCATTGCATATTTATATGGTATTTGTGTAACTAGCGATTTTGGAAAACCTGACTAAAGTTGCCTCTGCTAGAAAGTGGTAAGATGTTTTCTCCCCAATCTACTTTTGTCATAGTACTCTGAGTCGCCAACTATGAGGTGAACACAATTCTCCTTGTAAGCTGTCCCAACACATGTATACAATTCTTTAGTCTCACTCGATCAACTTGAATCTTGATAAGTCCCCCACCCGCTCAATGGGATCCCTATTATTATGCACCATAGGGTATAGATTGAATTCCAGACAATTAATCAATAAGTCTCAATATGCAACTACTACATTAGAAAAAAAAAACATTCTAAACTTATAAATATTAAATATTGCTTTTCTTAACATTGAAAAATTGATATTAACTCCACGCATGCATTCTTTTCATAAACGTTACGTCTTAACCTAAAGTTGTATGCAACTCTAATAAAACCAAAATACTATAAAATTGATGGTTGAATGCAACTTGCCATAATAAAGAAAAAGTTATTATAAAATTAATTGAAAATCGTTTATTCTTAATATGGATTAAATTCTTTTAAGCTAAACCAAAACCAAAAGAATAATGGTTTATCAACGGCTAGGGTTGATGGATAGCAGTAACAACAAATTCCTAATGGAGTCACTGAAAGAGGAGATTTATTTCTCAGCTGTTTGGTTGGTAGACGGTTCGTAAAAGACGCGAACGTTAAACATAGTTTACCTTTTGATCATATAGCAAAACCAAGACAACGTAAGAAAACTACATCATGCAAACCAACATTAAAATAAAATTTGAAGTTACCAACCAACCATTCAATATGTTATATGTCTCTAATATTACACAAACCATATATAATATAAGTTCCACCATAATACATAAAACACCCATAAATATTCTCATTTGTTGATAATTATAAAGTTAAACTGTCGGTGGCTAATTTCGGGGAAAACTAGGAAATGAAAACACCTTTCATGTTCGCCACAAAGTACAACCAGGCAAAAGTCTAAAAATCACAGTTTGTTTATCTTATCATCACCCATGTCACAATCATATTCACTATATACTAATGTTAGCAGTAATTCCAGCTTCAAAATGACGCCAAAATCACATAATTAGCTTTAAAAATTAAGGTAAGAAAATAGATACCCATTGCGGGTCGGGTAGTTTGACGCCAAAATCACATAATTTATCTTTATAATAATCAACCTGCAGACTGAAGTAGCAGTAGCAACATCAGCCTTCGGGCTAGCGTCCAAGAGTTGATGCAACATTGTAGGTCCCTTTGTCGTGGAGGATGACGAACCTAAACCTTGTTATACTAACCCACTAGCGAGTGCGGAAACCAAGCTAGCAAGCAAACCGGGATGAAGCAAGTATAAACACAAACACACTAAGGTTCACCGATTAACACAACTTGTATTAATGCAAATGAAGGTTTCGGTTACAAGCACAATGTTTACAAATCTAACTTGCAAACTCTCAAAGTGTGTGTGTGTTTTCTGGACAGAATGCTCTCAAGCTCTCTCGAAAGTATCTGTGTGAATCTGTCTTAGTGTCTGTCTGTCTACTAAAACTCAACACACTGCATGGGTATTAATACCCAGCCCATGATGTCTGGTCCGAAGGATCCGATAGATGGTCCGAAGGATCATCTATCGATGACAAGTCACTCGAGGATCAGCAGGGACCTCGAAAGATCACCTTTCGAGGTCTAATCATTTGAAGCATATCTTTCGATGAGATCGAAGGATCCACATCATCCTTCGATCCCTTATCCTTCGAGACAGAACATCTTTCAACATTTACCAACTGTTGTCCAAGTCAAACCGGAGGATGGTTGACTTGGTCAACTTACAACACTAAACAGGACATCGTTTACATCGTGACCGAATACAGACAAAGTACAGACACAAGTGCACCAACAAACTCCCCCTTGGCTGTAGCTTTGTCTTTATCTTCTATAGTTGTAGACTCGTCTCGAACTTCGATGGTCTTTGGTCTTCGAGTTCTTAAAACTCTGATGTCCTTTCAAGTCTTCAAAGTCGGAGGATCTTCAAAGCCTTCACGCCTTGAAAGCAGAGAGTGTATCAACAAACTACCCGTATCATGTAGGAAGTGTGTTGAGAAACTCCCCCTTAACATAAGCTCCCCCTTGAGCTATGCTCGTGAATGACTTGATCTTTATGAAGTGAGATCCTTGTGGTGTTGATGATGGCCAGCGGCAACTCGATCATCTTCATCTTTTGAGTGCCTTCTCGTCGTGTCTTCAATCCAGAGCGTGTCATCGACCATGTTCTCCTAGCCTTTAGAATCTGCACATGCAAGAAATCTAAACGCGTAATGAGAACAACTACTTGGAATAGTTAGTATAACCAAATGACACACGAACGACCATGTCATAATCAAACACCGTCCGACAGTTTGAAAGTTTAATAAATTTGTCAATTTTAGTTTTAACTTTCAAAAACTTGCAAATTTCGACCGTTTATGAAGATTTAGTCAATTCGGTTTTCGTTCAGGTTTCAGGAAACGAAGACTCGAGCTCCAACATCGTACGATCGAAAATAAAGTAGAAATAAAATCTTTTTGGCTTTTGAATTTAAAAGACAACAATTTAAAATCCTTTGAGTGTTATCAAACGACATCACCGCTAATGTCGTGCTGATATGCACCAAACGACGAAACTGTTTAAAAGAAAACAATAAAAGTTAAGCAGTAAATAAATATTTACAGACATTCTTTTTGTGAGTTTCGAGGGTAAGAGAATCATATCAGTGTACGGTCATGCCAAAACACTCTTGTTGTTCAGTTAGTTAACATTAAGATAAGCATCCTATAACAATTATCGGTATTGTTGTCCACTTAAGCTCAACTTATCAGATGTAATCATGGCGAGGGGATACGTTAAGGTATGATTTATACTTACCGACCGGTGTTCATCCACATCACGACACATTCCCGTATCAAGGTATGCACGAGAGTTCATCTTACCGGTGAGTATACCGATTATCATCTGTTTGACCGTATAAATTGTGAGATACTCACTTATTTTGATTTGAAAACAAGTCCTATGTGATATAATCACTTATTGATGAGGAACTTGATTTTCATATGCATGAGGGCACAGGTGCAAGTCCGTGAACAGGTCAGTACTTCCGTACAGCAGAGAGACGAACTTGACACCCGGATAAATGTGATATTTTATCACTTATTTGATATGGACATGTGATTGTTTATCACTTATTGAGGTCGAATGCAGTATGTAATATGTACACGTATGTATAGTATCATGGAAGATCTAGACTTGCGTCCCCGTTATTTTTCGGTAAAAGATACAACCATGATACCCAGATGATAAGCAGCATAAAGACCGAATATCTCAGAACCTCGGCAATCTATCAAACGAAATTTCGGTACTAAGACCATATGCCAATGAATGGTTCCCACCTGGTCTTTAGTCGATTAAGATTTATATCCCCCTGCACACTTTAAAATGATTGTGAGCCTACCGATACATCTTATATAGAGCTGCTTATCGTTTTTCATTTAAGGTTTAAAGAGGTTTGGATAGACCACTGATGTACTATCACTTTCTCTTTTGCTCGCCAGGAAACTCATTTTTGTTTTTCTATTGTTTTTGTGTTTTTGAAATTTTTCGATGTTTTTGGATTTTCAGATTTTTGAATTTACTCCCCCTAAAATCAATAAACTAAGACAAATTTAAAACACAAAGGTATTTACAAAAATGATTTTCCGATGTTGGTTTACTCTTGCTTGACCTTAATGCCGTTTACCAATAATAAAAAGTCAAATCTTGATTTGTCAAAAGCTTTGGTAAATAAGTCGGCACGTTGGTCATCGGTGTGGACCTTAACAACATCGATTAGCCTTTTCTCAAAGCAATCACGTATGAAGTGATATTTGATTTCGATGTGTTTGGTCTTCGAATGCTGCACAGGATTTCTAGTGATATCTAAAGCAGCAGAATTATCAACGTAAATAGGAGTAGTTAGGAATTCAAAACCGTAGTCCCGCATTTGTTGTTGGATCCAAAGAACTTGGGAGCAACAACTTGAGGCAGCAATGTATTCAGCTTCGCATGTTGATGTAGCGACACACGTCTGCTTCTTGCACTGCCATGTGACTAGACGATTTCCTAAAAACTGACATCCAGCCGTTGTGGATTTGCCGTCGATTTTGCATCCGCCAAAATCAGAATCACTGAAAGCTACCAATTCAAAGTTATTATCCCTAGAGTACCACAGACCGGTGTCAGGGTACGCCTTCAAATAACGAAAAATCCTTTTTACAGCTGCAAGATGTGAGGCCTTCGGGTTAACTTGATATCTGGCAAGCAGGCACGTTGGGTACATTATGTCTGGCCTTGATGCTGTGAGGTACATAAGAGATCCGATCATTGCGCGATAGTTTGAAGGGCTAACAGCTTCTCCCTTCAAGTCTGGAGTAATTCCGTGATTTGTTGGCAATGGGGTACCAATGGGCGTTGCATCAGACATCTGGAACCGGCTCAAGATGTCACCAACATATTTAGTCTGATGAATGAATATCCCAGACTCTGTTTGTTGTACTTGTAGGCCCAAGAAGAAAGTCATTTCCCCCATAGCACTCATCTCGAATTTATCCTGCATAATGCGCTCGAATTCCCTACACAAGACATCATTAGTAGAACCAAAAATAATATCATCAACGTATACCTGTACCAGAAGAAGATCTCCATCTTGTTCTTTGATGAAAAGAGTACAGTCGATAAGACCTCTACGAAAACCGTTCTCCAGCAGATAGTGAGATAAGGTTGCATACCAAGCTCGCGGTGCTTGATGAAGACCATAGAGAGCTTTGTTGAGCAACCAAACCCGATCGGGATGGATAGGATCTTCAAAACCTGGAGGCTGTTCGACGTACACCTCTTCTTCAACCACACCATGTAAAAATGCACTTTTCACGTCCATCTGATAAACCTTGAATCCTTTGAAGGACGCATAGGCTAGAAAGATACGAATTGCTTCGAGACGTGCAACAGGTGCATAGACTTCGTTGTAGTCGATCCCTTCAATCTGACGAAAACCTTGAACGACTAAACGTGCTTTGTTTCGGATAACAACTCCGCGGTCATCCTTTTTGCATTTGAAAACCCAACGGGTACCAATCTTCTTGTATCCAGCAGGTTTCTCTACGAGTTTCCAGACACCTAGCTTCTGGAATTGTTGCAGTTCTTCCTGCATTGCTTCAACCCAAGCGTTATCTTTCAAGGCTTCTTTCCACGTTCTTGGTTCTTCCTGTGAGACATAATACGCGAAAGACCAATCGTTTTGTTGCCCGGATTCTCGAATAGCTGCATACAAGCCTGCATTGTTGTTGTTTCGCAACATGTTTCTTGTTTGAACGCCACTTTGCACATTTCCAATGATGTTTTGTTGAGGATGGGTATTATGAATCCTTGTTTCTGGATTATCTGGAACTTGAACATTTATACCCAGGTTGTTGAGATTAAGATCAACAACCAAATCAAGACCCGGAATTGACGAAGAGGATGATGCAGTAGCCTCAGCTGTTCTATGGGCATCCACTGGAGGAGTACCCTCTGAAGTACCATGAACTGCTGTTGTAGGAGCTTCCTGATCTGCATCTAGAAATTCATCATCCTCTGAAGATTCGTTCAATTCATTTGCATCATGAAAATCCTCATTGTTGAGAGTATTATTGTTCACCGAAGAAGATGGTTCTTGATTAACAAGAATTGGACGAACCACCGGTGAAACTGTTGCATTGTCACTCTCGAAAAACATCCTTGCCGCAGCATTTTCTTCAACGGCTTCAATATTGATCGAATTGAAGAAGTCATCGTACTCAAACATCCAAGGTTGACCCGGATTTTTGACTGGCAAAGTGTGCCGTTGTACTCTGACCTCAGACCATTCCTCGACCCTTTTAGTCTCTAGATTCCAGACTCGTAAGTTAGGGGTGGCATACCCAAGAAAGTATCCATCAATTGCTTTTGCCCCAAACTTTCCATTAGGACCGATGATTGTGCATGGAGCTCCAAACGGTTCTAGATAAGACAAATCTGGTTTCCGTTTTTGAAGAAGCTCAAAGCAGGTCTTGTTGTGCCTTTTGACTGTAAGGACTCGGTTCAATGTATAACATGCAGAGGCCACAGCTTCAGTCCAGAATGGAATGGGTAGCTGCGACTCTACCAACATTGTCCTAGCAGTCTCGATCAATGTGCGGTTCTTACGTTCAGCGACACCATTCTGTTGAGGAGTATAAGCTGCACTAAACTCATGAAGAATACCCTTTGAAGTGAAGAACTCCGTCATGGAATGATTTTTAAATTCAGTACCATTGTCACTACGTATCCGCCTAACCTTCAACTTATACAAATTCTCAATCTGAATGATCAAGTTTTTGATGATGCCAAAGGTTTCACTCTTGTGTGCCATGAACGCCACCCAGGAAAATCTTGAATAGTCATCTGTAATCACGAGGCAGTATTGATCACCCCGAATACTCTTGTGCTTGACAGGACCGAACAAATCCATGTGCAAACGTTCAAGAGGAACTGCCACTGTGTTGATCTTCTTTGTAGGGTGCTTCTTCTTTGTTTGCTTTCCTTTCTGGCACGAAACACAGACGTCTTGAAGATGGAAATTTTTGAGAGGAACACCATTCACCAACTCATTTGATACCAAATGATTCATTTTGCGTAAGTGAATGTGACCCATTCGTCTGTGCCAAGAGATAGTGTCTTTTTCTGTGGCTTTGGAAACGAAACAAGTTGCTTGTGCAGACGTAGTAATAGCCTGGCTCATGTCAAGGACGTACAAATCATTTATCCTTGGAGCCGACAAGAGAATCCATTCTTTTGGAATTTTGAAGCCGGGTTTCAGCACATAACATCCATTAGCATCAAAGTGTACTGAGAACTGCTTGTCACAGATTTGAGAAACACTAAGAAGATTGTGATCAAGTTGTTGCACAAAGTTGATCTTGTCAAAGCTGACAATCCCGTTAGATATCATTCCTTCACCTGTTATATATCCACCTTTATCTCCAGCAAAAGCAACATAACCTCCTCTAATAGATTTAACGTCGTAGAGAAGCTTCATGTCGCCTGTCATGTGCCTGGATGCCCCACTATCAACAATCCAATGACTACTGATAGTTCCTCCTGAAGCACCCTGCACATGAACTCAAATGAATTAGTTGGAGATGGGGACCCAAGCCATTGTGGTCTTGGGTCTTCCATTTTCATCAATGACAATAACTTCTTGTCTTTGATGGTTGGTGAATTGTGATGGTCCCCCTGATTCAGTAACCGATTTAGGTTTCCATGTCTGTTTTGTTTTACCAGTGTCTTTCTTTAAAATTTTAACTTCTTGATTGTTTGAAGTTTTAGAATTGTCTGGTTTTACAGCAACAGATTGTTTTTGAACCACATCAGTTTTAATTGCTTTTTCAATCTTCTTGACCTGTTGGCGTTTCTGTTTCTTTTCCCTTTCCTTTACAAGTCGGGGATCTTGTTTTGTGGAAACAGATGGCTTACGGTCAGTCTTGTCACGGGGATCATCAACCTTTTCTTTTAGCTTATGAAGATATGGACAATTACGAATAATATGTCCAATGGTTCCACATTCAAAACATGATCTTCGTTCTACAAACCCCGAAGAATCATGTGATCGTCGAACCGATGATGTTGAACTTTGTGAACCCGAGGTACTAGGTTTTGAACTGCTTGGTTCATTTCTTTTCTCGACAATAGCTTTCTTGACAAAATCTAAGTTAGATTGATTTTCAAACTTTTCAATTTTGTCCGTTCCCGTCGATTTCACAAAGTTAACCTTTTTCTTCTTCTTTTGGTTCTGCTTCTTTTCAGCTTGAGCTGGTGCTTTACCTTTGGGTTTGGTGTGATTTTGCTGTTTTGGCATTGTTGGCAATTTCTTGTTGCCAAATTGCTTTCGGATTTCAGCTTTTGGGATAGGAGGACACTGTGTAACTGTAACTTTAGGTCCTGCCTTTCCCAAGAACTTACTCGTCGAATTCTCAAAGACTTTACTGATTAAGGATTGATTAACATTCTTAATAGGAAAATCTTTGTCAGAGTAAATTTTGTCATCGCCAACAAGAGTGTACAGCAAATTCACACTCTTCGACTCTTTTGCAGACGAGGACTCGATTGCAACAGTCTTAGCGGGCTTCACAGGGGGATCACATAGAATGTGATTCTCGAGAGGTATGTCCTCATTTTTGGCTACCGCATCAGACTTTGCTGGGACAGTATCATCAGATTCATCATCAGAAGAATCAGCATCCTCAATCACAACTGGAGGATCTTGATTCTGTTCAGCACTTACAAATGTATCTGCTGACACATCTGAATCTGAGGACACTTCCTTTTGGTATCCGAGTCCTGCAGCAAACTCCTTAACATCTAGAGGCACAGATGGTTCAAAGAACACCCTGTCCTCTTCATCAGGCATGGCATCATAATTATGTCTAACTGGTGGTGGACATTTCTTGTAGCCAATGCATGTGACATCCCTCTTTTCCTTCTGAACATCAATGATGTGATCCAATACATAGCTAGAGCTCAAATAACTGTCTAGCTTAAGCTGGATCGCATCGCTTTCTGTTTTCACACAAGCCATCTCTTTTTGCATAATCTCCAGGCGAGATATATACAAATTAATATCAGTTTGTTTTCTTGAAACCATTTTTGTCAGTTCAGTTTTATCTTTCTTTAAAGTCTCAATTACTGATTTAAATTCTTTTTCATGGTTTTCATAAAACATGTTGGCTTCTGTGCATTTTGAGAGATCCACAGTCAACTTCTGATTGTGGATGAATGTCACATCATATTTCTCTTGCAAAGCCTCATGTTTGCTTTGCAAGTCACACCACTCAGCACTCAAGGAACTATGTTTGTCTTGCAAGTCAAACAAACTAGCTTGTAAAGCATCATGTTTGGCTTGCAACTCAGACATGTTTCCTTCTAAGTCAGCACACCTAGCATGCAATCTATCACATTCATCACAGTTAATAGCAGTGGGTTCATCGACACATACCTGACTTGATGAACCGTCGACATTAGCCATAAAGGCTGAATGGAGAGAAGACGAAGTATAAGCAGCTTGATCCACCAAAATAGATCTTCTTTGATTTTCTGCTGCAACTTCCTCCAAAAGTTCATCAAAGTCAGCATCATCCGAAACATTAGATGTCTCACCCACATGATCATCACCAGAATTGGATGATTCTTCATCAACACTCCTGCTGTACCCAGAAGAGTCTTCATCTTCAGACGATTCACCACCACTGGTAGAAGATTCTCCACCACTGGTGTGAACTAGCTCCTTCACAACCTGAGCAAAACATGCTGTTCCATCGGGAGCGTCACCACCCAACTGGATTGACCAGTCACAACCTTCATCCACCTGAACTGCAAGTGCCCGGTTGGTTTGGTTGTTGACAGGCACCAATGTACGCTCATTGTTTCTGTTCTGCTGGTTGCCTTGGTTTCTGAAGGGGTTTTGATTCCCGTGTTGAGCTGGCTTTGTGCACTCCCTTTTAAAGTGACCCCGTTCACCACAGTTGAAGCACTTAACAGCTTGTTTATCGAACCCATACTTGGTGTCTCTCTTGCTTTCCAAGCTGGTTCTTCCAGTACTTTCCATCCAATCCTTTGCTCTTCTCACAGCACTCGCAAAGGCCCACTTAATATCCATCAAGTCCATCTCTTCTTTATCAATCTGCCTATAATCTTCTTGTGTCAGATTAATGTTGCCAATCTGACCTTCTATCAACCCACAGTACGCGCTCACTACAGTGTTAAGTAGCTCCATGTGTTCCTTAGCTACTTCTACACTGATTTTAGAGAAGCTTGATGTGTCAAGCTGTACGGTACCTGTCTTTGATTGTTGACCAGCAGATGATGTTCCTCCATAACATGCACGTTGTGTTTGAGCAGGAGGAGGAGGAGGAGGTGGCTGTATTGGATTTCCATACATGTCTGTGGTAGGAGGTGGCTTTACAGGAACTTGCACCGGATTGCCATACATATCCGTGCTAGTGACAAACGCCGTTTGCAAAGGAGCATGTGGACCTGTTCTTGCAGACGAAGTATTGGAAGTTCCACAATACATTTCAGGATTTTGTGGCAATGGAACTCTCTTCGCCTTTAATGTTTCCTCCTGATCCTTGTTTTCCAGAAGCTGCACGAAGTCGTTGATATTTGTAGTTTTCAACACTCCGTTATACTTCAGGATTTCCAAGAAACTACTCCATTGGGGAGGCAAAGCATCAGCAAACTTTTTCACCACTTCTGCTTGAGTTGTCGTCACACCAAAATTATTCAGCTCAGTAAGCAAATGATAAAACCGACTTGTCATGTCTCCCAAAGACTCCTTATCTAAGCATGTGAAACAGTCGAATTCTTTCTTGAGCAGATCATGACGCAATTGACGTGTTGCTTCATTTCCTACTCCCCTGGTTTTCAAACCGTCCCACAACTTCTTTGTAGTCTTGAAGCTGACAAACTGATGATAGATGTCTTTGCTTAACGCCTGAGTGAGAATGGCGTAGGCTTTCTTCTCCAGATCATATATTTTCTTCTGATCCTCTGGAAGATCGGCAAAACTAGCAGTTGTTGAAGCAGCGACCTCGATAGCTTGATCAAAGTCTGTGGTGAAACGTATCCACAGCTCTGTATTTTGACCCAGAACATATGTACGGAATCTGTCAGCCCAACCCGGATACTCATTTAAATGCATCAGCTTCGGAGGTCGATTCAAACTTCCTGTTTTGCTTTCGCTCAGTAAGATACTTTGGATACTAGGAGTTTGATTCGAGACTAACGCCCACTGATTTCCCTGAGAAGATGTCGATACCGGAGACTCGGCCCATGAAGGCGATAGACTTGTAGACGTGTATTTTCCACTGTCTGGCGCCGGTGTACCCCACCATGAGGGAGTGACACCAGAACTTGTATATTTACCGTTGTCGGGGGCCGGATTCCACCAATTCGGATTCATGATTAATGAGCAAAATAAATGCTAAGTGAGTAATTCGAAAGATCACACAGCCGAAGGATCTTGGTCGAAAGATCTGAAATCACAGAAACTTGTTAACAATAAACTGACCACAATCGAAAGATCAACTATTGTTCGAAGGATCAACAGTACTCGAAAGATTACTGTTGAATCTCGAACAATAATTTCGAAAGATTCAAGAACTCGAAGGATTCCCTTTTGAAAGATCCTTATCTTTCGAGTTAAATCCCTATCTTTCGGACACTTATCTTTCGAATAGATTCCTTTATCGAAAGATATGTTTCAGACTTCGAAGGATGGGTCGAAGGATAATAATCTTTCGAGCCTTTCTTGATCGAAAGATAGTCGAAAGATGATCTTTCGATGTCGAAAGATATCTTTCGAGACCTTCTGACACAACTGACGCTGATATGACAGGTTGGTGAAAAGGTGATGGGTAGGTAAGTCAACTTTCGGCAGAAAGGATGTGCAGGCTGTACCTTTCCCACCAACTTTGAAAAGAAAATTTCCCAAAATGGATAACCTTATCCCCAAACCAGTCACCGGAATCCTTGACCGGAAATATGGTCGGAAAACACAAAGTCACTTAAAACAAGTTTTCAAGTTGCCCAACCCACTTATGAACACTCCCGGTAAGTTTAAAACACGTTTTCCAGTTTAAAAGTGTAGAAAAACCAACAAAAACGGGTGTTAAACCAAGTGTTCAAACACACATCAAGAACTTGAATAACCCGGTTTTAAACAAGGTAAAGAGCCAAGCTCTGATACCACTTGTAGGTCCCTTTGTCGTGGAGGATGACGAACCTAAACCTTGTTATACTAACCCACTAGCGAGTGCGGAAACCAAGCTAGCAAGCAAACCGGGATGAAGCAAGTATAAACACAAACACACTAAGGTTCACCGATTAACACAACTTGTATTAATGCAAATGAAGGTTTCGGTTACAAGCACAATGTTTACAAATCTAACTTGCAAACTCTCAAAGTGTGTGTGTGTTTTCTGGACAGAATGCTCTCAAGCTCTCTCGAAAGTATCTGTGTGAATCTGTCTTAGTGTCTGTCTGTCTACTAAAACTCAACACACTGCATGGGTATTAATACCCAGCCCATGATGTCTGGTCCGAAGGATCCGATAGATGGTCCGAAGGATCATCTATGGATGACAAGTCACTCGAAGGATCAGCAGGGACCTCGAAAGATCACCTTTCGAGGTCTAATCATTTGAAGCATATCTTTCGATGAGATCGAAGGATCCACATCATCCTTCGATCCCTTATCCTTCGAGACAGAACATCTTTCAACATTTACCAACTGTTGTCCAAGTCAAACCGGAGGATGGTTGACTTGGTCAACTTACAACACTAAACAGGACATCGTTTACATCGTGACCGAATACAGACAAAGTACAGACACAAGTGCACCAACAAACATTGCACCAGATTTTTTGTTATTGTTACTTTCATACACTTCACTTTCTCCACCAGAAGGTGAACTTGACCCATAGTTGACCCTAGAGAGGAGGCTAGCGGTTCTAAGAGACAACCCTTTTGGGTCGGATCTTGGGTCTTCGGTATCTTGTTCTTGTTGTGTGGTTTTAAGTTGTTCCTGTAGTAGAACAAAAATGTAACAAGATGAAAAGAACTTCTTTTATTGAGAAATAATAATGCAGCCCATCAATGCATCATTATTTGGTTATGTTTTATGTGTTACCATTAGTATGGCATTTTGAAGCTTCAACCTCTCACATGTATCGGTTACCGGTTAATTTCATACTTAAAAGGTTCAAATTTTCAGAAGTGAGGGCTTCAACTTTAAAACAAGTTCGTTAGCTTCAGCCTGGATAATCAGAATTTCATACTAATTTATTTGCATGTTGAAAAAATCTTTGTGTTAAAGGTAAAATTTAATTACACGTATTTTGATGGAATGTTTTTTTTCTAGATGTTGCAATGTTGACTCGTTTACCGGTGAACTGAGTGGGGTCATGGCTTATCTCTAACGCGCCACAAAAATAAAATCTAATAACTTGGATCAAAAACGAAAAGGATCAAATGTCTCTAAAAGAGTACTTTTAATGTATAAAACCGCTAAAATTATTTTACTCAAAACCTTTCATAAACGTATTTGACATGCTGATTATTCAAGATATAAGTTTGGACAGATAAAGGTTTTGTATCGACCCAACCTGACCCATAGGTTTTGATCCGTCACCCAAACCACAATTTTGCCACCTCTAGTTTTAACTACATGTCAAACACCCATCAATAACTACAAAAAAAGGGCAAGTCTTGTGAAAGAAAATTGAGAAGTTAAGGAGTACATTTCAAAGATTTATGTATATTGTGGGACATCTATAAAGGAAATTAATGCCATCACAGTGGGATATTTCTTTTGCTCACAATCAGAGGCATTGTAAGGGGTTACAGTGAGTGCAGTCACTTTCTTGGAAGCTTCATTTGATTCGGTAGAATAGTAAGTTAAATTGTTGTAATAAGTGTATTTTTTCATAGATCAACTTCTAACAGAACATATTGCAGAGAAAAATATACGAATAGATTGTTGAGCTTACAAGCATTAGGTGATCCTTCACATCTCCTTTTCCGATTATTTGGAACCCCTTGAAGAAAAAAAAAACAAGTGAAAAGATTTAATATGACCTGCCACAAACTACCCTTGGGCAGGTTGGGTAACAGCTCAAGAAATGAGATGGGTTGCAAGTACTTTCCTTGACTCTTAGTCTTTTATACAAATAATTAATGTGTTACTTATGATTACAAAAAGAATATCACTACAATAACAATCTAAACCTATTTGAATGTTACCCAAATCGACCCATACATACATAAATAGACCGGAACCGTCATTTCTAACATACATAAAAATTAACATGACAGAAGTTATTACATCTGTTGTATTGCCATCGCTTCCTTCACTAGAACCTTTGGTCTCCCCCACTGTTGCAAAGGTGTTGTATGATTAAGGTTGTCAAAGTGGTCCAGTGTTTCTAGCCCTTTAAACTCGCTTCACTATCAATCATAAAATAATTTTAGTAAAACATTAGCGTTAATTAAAAAAAATTAAGAAAAATGAAAAAACAAAAACAACAAAATATGAGTGATAAGCAAAAGAGAAACTAAAAGTCTTCAAATTGACATTTCTAATTTACGATATCAATGTCAAGTTTCCATCCATCCAAAGGGAGACTCTTGGCCGAAACTCAAACTGTTGAAAACATATTTTATTTACGGGCCAAAACTTATAGGTAACGGGTTAAAGGTTACTGAACACAAAAGTATTAGGAATAAAGGAAACGCGTCAAACGGTTTAAAACCAATAAAAGGTTACAACAATTGCATATCCATAACTGGATCATTATTGCTCTTAGCTTTACTTTTCTGAACCTAAAAATGTAATTGAAGAAAAAATCCCCATTTGCATAGAAATGTTTTGAAGACAATTTAAAGCATTTTCATTACGCTTATTAGATAAAAGTTCCCACGAAGCAAGACTAAGGGGCTGTTTGGCAACATCTGAATGGTTAAGTGCTGAACCAGTAAGAGGTCTGAACCATTAAGTGCTGAATCATTAAGAGGTCTGAACCATTAAGAGCTAGCATAAAGCTTAACCGTTCAGAGCAAATGTCTGACCAATTCAGATTAGAGGTCTTAACTATTCAGACCATGTATAATGCTTAACCATTCAGAGGCAATTGTCTGAACCATTCAGACATTTTCTCGTGAAACACACAGTCTGAACCATTAAGTATTGAACCAGTAAGAGGTCTGAACCATTAAGAGCCTCATCAAGAGATAACCAAACAGCCCCTAAGCCTAACGCATAACCTGTGTGGCCAAAACATGATATCATCTTCTGACGGTTTCAGTAGTGAATCAACAAAACATTTCCCATGGGAATCATTGGATGGAATGGAAGTGGCGTGGGTCGTCATCAACCACCCAATTTTTGCTTCTTGCAAACTCATGTTGCTCACAGTTTCCAAACTACATCAGGATCATGTATGCACATAAATGCATAACAGCATCATAAGTAAATTATGCTTGTTGATTGTAGGCAAATGCATGGGAATCTTAGAAATACCTCCTTGCATTGCCTCTGGGGGTTTAAGAAATATGAATACACTAAAACTGACAAATACCAAGATGCAAGCATAAGTTTCACAATATTTATGGTAAAAATGGCCTAAAAGTTGAAAACCTCTCAAAGTGTTCTTTCTTTTAGAAAAAATCATGTTATTTTAATTATAGATGTTGTAATATTCACAATTAATATATTTATTATTTGTAAACCTAAAAGAAAGTACAAGAAACCATATGAGAACCAACTCAACTCAAACTGTTTGGAGTTTGGACACCAACCTATATACAACTTTAACACTTTTGACTAGAGCTTGTTATGGCCAGAGCCAGTTTTAACCCGTAAGCTCAAGTGTTTACAACCTCCTAATAAGCTCAAGTGTTTACCACCTCCTAAAATGATTCGTTCAAAACAAAAAAGATCATTGTTTGAATTATAGTTTTTGTAATCAAATCTAATGTAACTTTATTAAGAAACGGCACAATAAAACAATATAGGTGTGTAACCCGGCCTATAATTTATCATTTTCTACGTTACCCAACCTGTACGACCCACCCATTTCGCATCCTATAGCAATCTAATATGTTTCATTACTCCGAATCTTGCCACAATGTATATAAATCTAATCTATGACGCATAAACGAGTTACAAATCACATCCAATCTTTGAACTGATTAACTATATGCTCAACAAAAAAGAAGTAACATCCAACTAAAAGCTTTAAATTTTATAATTATATACACAGATTAAGAGAAAATGGCTACTTGTAGGTCCCTTTTCTCGGAGGATCGAGAACAAACCTAAACCTTGTTATACAAACTCACTAGCGAGTGCGGAATCCAAGCTAGCGAGCAAACCGGGATGATGCAAGAACAAACACAAGAACACACAAGACTCAACGATTAACACCACTTGTATTAATGCGTAGAAAGTTTCCGGTTACAAGCACAATGTTTACAATCAGTTTGCAAACTCTCAAAGTGTGTGTGTGTGTGTTTCGGACAGAATGCTCTCAACTCTCTTTCTGTCTGTCTGTGTGCATCTCTGTCTCACACTACACTGCATGGGTATATATATACCCAGCCTATGATGTCTGGTCGAAGGATCTGATAGATGGTCCGAAGGATCATCTATCGAAGACAAGTCATTCGAAAGATCAGCAGGGACCTCGAAAGATCACCTTTCGAGGTCTAAGCATTCGAAGCATATCTTTCGTGGGGATCGAAGGATCCACATCATCCTTCGATCCCTTATCCTTCGACTCAGACACTTTACATTACAACATATTGGCCAAGTCAAACTAGGAGGATAGTTGACTTGGTCAACTTACAGACTAACTTAGGACATCGTTTATATACAGACCGAATACAGACAAAGTACAGACACAAGTGCACCAACAAACTCCCCCTTGGCTGTAGCTTTGTCTTTATCTTCTATAGTTGTAGACTCGTCTCTAACTTCGACGGTCTTTGGTCTTCGAGTTACCAAAACTCTGATGTCCTTTCAAGTCTTCAATGTCGGAGGATCTTCAAAGTCTTCACGTCTTGAAAGCAGAGAGTGTATCAACAAACTACCCGTATCATGTAGGAAGTGTGTTGACAAACTCCCCCTTAACATAAGCTCCCCCTTGAGTTATGCTCGTGAAAAGACTTTATCTTTATGAAGTGAGATCCTTGTGGTGTTGATGATGGCCAGCGGCAACTCGATCATCTTCATCTTTTGAGCGCCTTCTCGTCGTGTCTTCATTCCAAAGCTTGTCATCGACCATGTTCTCCTAGCCTTTAGAATCTGCACATGCAAGAAATCTAAACGCGTAATGAGAACAACTGCTTGGAACATAGCATAAGCAAATGACACACGAATGACCATGTCACAATCAAACACCGTCCGACAGTTTGAAAGTTTAATAAATTTGTCAATTTCAGTCTTTAACTTTCAAAATCTGCAAATTTTGACCGTTTATGAAGATTTAGTCAGTTCGGTTTTCAGTCAGGTTTCAGGTAACGAAGACTTGAGCTCCAACATCGTACGATCGAAAATAAGGCAGAAATAAAATCTTTTTGGCTTTTATAAAGTTTATGTTAAAACACGCCTAAAATCTTTTTGGTATTTTTGAAATTAAAAGACAACAATTTAAAATCCTTTGAGTGTTATCAAACGACATCACCGCTAATGTCGTGCTGATATGCACCAAACGACGAAACTGTTTAAAAGAAAACAATAAAAGTTAAGCAGTAAATAAATATATACAGACATTCTTTTTGCGAGTTTCGAGGGTAAGAGAATCATATCAGTGTACGGTCATGCCAAAACACTCTTGTTGTTCAGTTAGTTATCATTAAGATAAGCATCCTATAACAATTATCGGTATTGTTGTCCACTTAAGCTCAACTTATCAGATGTAATCATGGCGAGGGGATACGTTAAGGTATGATTTATACTTACCGACCGGTGTTCATCCACATCACGACACATTCCCGTATCAAGGTATGCACGAGAGTTCATCTTACCGGTGAGTATACCGATTATCATCTGTTTGACCGTATAAAATGTGAGATACTCACTTATTTTGATTTGAAAACAAGCCCTATGTGATATAATCACTTATTGATGAGGAACTTGAATTTCGTATGCATGAAGGCACAGGTGCAAGTCCGTGAACAGGTCAGTACTTCCGTACAGCAGAGAGACGAACTTGACACCCGGAAAAATGTGATATATTATCACTTATTTGATTTGGACATGTGATTGTTTATCACTTATTGAGGTCGAATGCAGTATGTAATATGTACACGTATGTATAGTATCATGGAAGATCTAGACTTGCGTCCCCGTTATTTTTCGGTAAAAGATACAACCATGATACCCAGATGATAAGCAGCATAAAGACCGAATATCTCAGAACCTCGGCAATCTATCAAACGAAATTTCGGTACTAAGACCATATGCCAATGAATGGTTCCCACCTGGTCTTCAGTCGATTAAGATTTATATCACCCTGCACACTTTAAAATGATTGTGAGCCTACCGATACATCTTATATAGAGCTGCTTATCGTTTTACATTTAAGGTTTAAAGAGGTTTGGATAGACCACTGATGTACTATCATTTTCTCTTTTGCTCTCCAGGAAACTCATTTTTGTTTTTCTATTGTTCCCACCTGGTCTTCAGTCGATTAAGATTTATATCACCCTGCACACTTTAAAATGATTGTGAGCCTACCGATACATCTTATATAGAGCTGCTTATCGTTTTACATTTAAGGTTTAAAGAGGTTTGGATAGTGTAGGTCCCTGTTTCGCGGAGGATTACGAACCTAAACCTTGTTATACAAACCTACTAGCGAGTGCGGAATCCAAGCTAGCAAGCAAACCGAGTTAGTAGCAAGAAGAGAAACAAACACACAAAGATTCACCGATTAACACTAGTCGTATTAATGCAATGAGGGTTTCGGTTACAAGCTCAATGTTTACAGAAGTGTTCTATAAACTCTCTAAGTGTGTGAGTGAGTTCTGGGCAGAATGCTCTCTAAGCTTCTATCTCTCGGGTGTGTGAAAATGGCAGAACTTCAGAACTAACTCACACTCAACACATGCATGGGTATATATACCCAGCTCAGCATGTCTGCTCGAAGGATTCGACAGATGGTCCGAAGGATCATCTGTCGACCACATGTTACACGAAAGATCAGCATGGACCTCGAAGGATCATCCTTCGAGGTCTAATGGTCGAACCATGGTCGAACCATATCTTTCGATCACCTCGAAGGATCAGGTGTATCCTTCGAGGCTATCCTTCGATCAGAACATCTTTCAACTGTTGTCCAAGTCACACCGGAGGATGGTTGACTTGGTCAACTTACAATACAAATCAGGACATCGTTTATATCAGACCGAATACAGACAAAGTACAGACACAAGTGCACCAACAAACTCCCCCTTGGCTGTAGCTTTGTCTTTGATCTCTAATCTTTGTCTTGTTCTTCTAAAAGTGTAGACTCGTCTTGAACTTCGACGGTCTTTGGTCTTCAAGTCTTCAAGACTCTGATGTCCTATCATGTCTTCAATGTCGGAGGATCTTCAAAGTCTTCACGTCTTGAAAGTAGAGAGTGTATCAACAAACTACCCGTATCATGTAGGAAGTGTGTTGACAAACTCCCCCTTAACATAAGCTCCCCCTTGAGTTATGCTCGTGAAAAGACTTTATCTTTATGAAGTGAGATCCTTGTGGTGTTGATGATGGCCAGCAGCAACTCGATCATCTTCATCTTTTGAGCGCCTTCTCGTCGTGTCTTCATTCCAAGGCTTGTCATCGACCATGTTCTCCTAGCCTTTAGAATCTGCACATGCAAGAAATCTAAACGCGTAATGAGAACAACTGCTTGGAATAGTATAAACAAATGACACACGAGTGACCATGTCAAAATCAAACACCGTCCGACAGTTTGAAAGTTTAATAAATTTATCAATTTTAAATTCTAACTTTCAAAATCTGCAAATTTTGACCGTTTATGAAGATTTAGTCAGTTCGGTTTTCAGTCAGGTTTCAGGTAACGAAGACTTGAGCTCCAACATCGTACGATCGAAAATAAAGCAGAAATAAAATCTTTTTGGCTTTTATAAAGTTTATATTAAAACAAGCCTAAAATCTTTTTGGTATTTTTGAAATTAAAAGACAACAATTTAAAATCCTTTGAGTGTTATCAAACGACATCACCGCTAATGTCATGCTGATATGCACCAAACGACGAAACTGTTTAAAAGAAAAACAATAAAAGTTAAGCAGTAAATAAATAAATATATACAAACATTCTTTTTGCGAGTTTCGAGGGTAAGAGAATCATATCAGTGTACGGTCATGCCAAAACACTCTTGTTGTTCAGTTAGTTAATATTAAGATAAGCATCCTATAACAATTATCGGTATTGTTGTCCACTTAAGCTCAACTTATCAGATGTAATCATGGCGAGGGGATACGTTAAGGTATGATTTATACTTACCGACCGGTGTTCATCCACATCACGACACATTCCCGTATCAAGGTATGCACGAGTGTTCATCTTACCGGTGAGTATACCGATTATCATCTGTTTGACCGTATAAATTGTGAGATACTCACTTATTTTGATTTGAAAACAAGTCCTTTGTGATATAATCACTTATTGATGAGGAACTTGATTTTCGTATGCATGAGGGCACAGGTGCAAGTCCGTGAACAGGTCAGTACTTCCGTACAGCAGAGAGACGAACTTGACACCCGGATAAATGTGATATTTTATCACTTATTTGATTTGGACATGTGATTGTTTATCACTTATTGAGGTCGAATGCAGTATGTAATATGTACACGTATGTATAGTATCATGGAAGATCTAGACTTGCGTCCCCGTTATTTTTCAGTAAAAGATACAACCATGATACCCAGATGATAAGCAGCATAAAGACCGAATATCTCAGAACCTCGGCAATCTATCAAACGAAATTTCGGTACTAAGACCATATGCCAATGAATGGTTCCCACCTGGTCTTCAGTCGATTAAGATTTATATCACCCTGCACACTTTAAAATGATTGTGAGCCTACCGATACATCTTATATAGAGCTGCTTATCGTTTTGCATTTAAGGTTTAAAGAGGTTTGGATAGACCACTGATGTACTATCATTTTCTCTTTTGCTCGCCAGGAAACTCATTTTTGTTTTTCTATTGTTTTTGTGTTTTTGAATTTTTCGATGTTTTTGGATTTTCAGATTTTTGGATATACTCCCCCTAAAATCAACAAACTAAGATAAATTTAAAACACACAAAGATATTTTCAAAAATGATTTTCCGATGTTGGTTTACTCTTGTGCTTGACCTTAATGCCGTTTACCAAAATTAAGTTTTATCAGAAAAGATTTAACAAATTTTGGAAAAATGAGTTGGCATGTCGGTAAGCGGTGCGAACCATGACAACATTGATGAGTTTCACATTGAAACAATCACGTGTGAGGTGATATCCGAGATCAACGTGTCAGGTCAAAGAGTGCTGTACGAGATAATAACAATTCACAAAGCAGCTAAAATATCGA
Organism: Helianthus annuus; assembly: GCF_002127325.2. Taxonomy (NCBI): domain Eukaryota; kingdom Viridiplantae; phylum Streptophyta; class Magnoliopsida; order Asterales; family Asteraceae; genus Helianthus; species Helianthus annuus. The sequence goes on from NC_035438.2 coordinate 15,082,358, forward strand.
CAAGTATAGGAGAGATTAAGGATTTAAAGGCGTATCCTGCAACTGTTCCGTGCATTGCAAGGAATCTAAGCACTCCCCCAACTTAATATTCACCCGGTGTGAACTTCAAGGTCGAATGTGCAGCTACTGAGAAATCTCTTGACAGCAACAAGCTCATAAACCTCCGGGTCCGGCTGGTCTTCCACATTTCACCAGCGAAGGTCTTGACTTTCTCTTTCAGAAATGGTGTGCGGATGTTCAATCCATGCAAAGGCATCGGCACACATTTCATTTTATTCGTTCCTGAGGACCCGATCAAAACCAGAATGACCAAGTTTTCGGCACGTTCTTCATATGGTCGAATTTTGCAACTTCATTCAGCCACATTTTCTTTTCATTCCTCTCTCTCCATCAAAGGCAACAATTTCTTCTGTCGCCTGACTTGTGCAAGGACATTCCACTATCAACAATCCTAAGACTATCAATAGTTCCTCCTGGAACTTCCTGCACACTCACTCAGAGATTAGTTGGAGAGGGGGACCCAAGCCATTGTGGTCTTGGGTCTTCCATTTTCATCAATGACAATAACTTCTTGTCTTTGATGGTTTGTAAATTGTGATGGTCCCCCTGATTCAGTAACCGATTTAGGTTTCCATGTCTGTTTTGTTTTATCAGTGTCATTCTTTAAAATTTTAACTTCATTACAGTTTGAAGTTTTTGAATTTGTTGATTTTACAGAAACAGATTGTTTTTGAACCACATCGGTTTTAATTGCTTTTTCAATCCTTTTGACCTGTTGGCGTTTCTGCTTCTTCTCCCTTTCTTTTACAAGTCGGGGATCTTGTTTTGTGGAAGTAGATGGCTTACGGTCAGTCTTGTCACGGGGATCATCAACCTTCCCTTTTTGCTTATGAAGGTAAGGGCAATTTCGAATTATATGCCCAATGGTTCCACACTCAAAACATGATCTTCGTTCAACATACCTCGAAGAATCATGTGTTCTCTTAGCTGATGATGTTGAACCTTGTGAACTCGAGGTACTAGGCTTTGAGCTGTTTTGTTCATTCCTTTTCAAAACAGTAGCTTTCTTGACAAAATCTAAGTTAGATTTATTTTCAAACGTTTCAATTTTGTCCGTTCCCGTCGATTTCACAAAGTTAACATTTTTCTTCTTCTTTTGATTCGGCTTCTTCTGGACTTGAGCCGGTGCTTTACCTTTGGGTTTGGTGTGATTTTGCTGTGTTGGCACTGTTGGCAATTTCTTGTTGCCAAATTGCTTTCGAACTTCAGCCTTTGGGATTGGAGGACACTGTGTAACTGTAACATGTGGTCCTTTCTTCCCCAAAAACTTACTTGTCGAATTTTCAAAGACTTTATCGATTAAGGATTGATTAACGTTCTTAATAGGAAAATCTTTGTCTGAGTAAATTTTATCATCACCAACCAAAGTGTACAGCAAGGTCACACTCTCCGACTCCTTCTCAGACGAGGACTCAGTTGCAACAGTCTTAGCGGGTGTGACAGGGGGATCACATAGAATGTGATTCTCAAGAGGTATGTCCTCATTTTTGACTACCGCATCAGACTTTGCTGGAGCAGCATCATCAGATTCATCATCTGAAGAATCAGCATCCTCAACCTCAACTGGAGGATCCTGTTTCTGTTCAGCAGTTACAGATGTATCTGCTGACACATCCGAATCTGAGGATACTTCTTTCTGGTATCCGAGTCCTGCTGCAAACTCCTTCACATCAAGAGGAACAGATGGTTCGAAGAACACTCTATCCTCCTCATCAGGCATGGCATCATAATTGTGTCTGACTGGTGGTGGACATTTTTTGTATCCTATGCATGTGACATCCCGTTTTTCTTTCTGAACGTCAATGATGTGATCCAACACGTAGCTAGAGCTCAAATAGCTGTCTAGCTTGAGTTGGATTGCCTCACTTTCCGTTTTTACACAGACCATTTCTTTTTGCATTGCCTCAAGACGTGAGATGTACAAATTAATGTCCGTTTGTTTTCTGGAAACCATTTTAGTCAATTCAGTTTTGTCTTTCTTTAATGTCTCAATCATTGACTTAAATTCCTTTTCATGGTTTTCATAAAACATATTGGCTTCTGTGCATTTTGAAAGATCCACAGTCAACTTCTGATTGTGGATGAATGTCACATCATATTTTTCTTGCAAAGCCTCGTGTTTGCTTTGCAATGCACACCACTCAGCATTCAAGGAATCATGTTTGTCTTGCAAGTCAAACAAACTAGCTTGTAAAGCATCATGTTTGGCTTGCAACTCAGACATGTTTGCCTCAAACTCAGCACATTTAGCCTGCAAGCTATCACAGTTATCACAGTTTACAGCAATGGGTTCATCGACACATACCTGATTTGAAGAACTGTCGACATTAGCCATAAAGGCTGAATGGAGAGAAGACGAAGTACAAGCAGCTTGATCCATCAGAACAGATCTTCTTTGAGTTTCTGCTGCAGCTTCCTCCAAAAGTTCATCAATATCAGCATCAACTGAGACACCAGATGTCTCACCCATATTCTCATCGCCTGACCCAGATGAATCTTCATCAACACTTCTGCTGTACCCAGAAGAGTCTTCATCTTCAGACGATTCACCACCACTGGCGGAAGATTCTCCACCACTGGTGTTAACTACATCCTTCACAACTTGAGCAAAGCAAGCTGTACCATTAGGACCATCACCACCAAACTGGATTGACCAGTCGCAACCTTCATCCATCTGAACTACAAGTGCTCGGTTGGTTTGGTTGTTGACAGGCACCAATGTACGATCATTGTTTCTGTTCTGCTGGTTGCCTTGGTTCCTGAAGGGGTTTTGATTCCCGTGCTGGGCTGGCTTTGTACATTCCCGTTTAAAGTGGCCCCGTTCACCACAGTTGAAGCACTTAACAGCTTGCTTATCGAACCCATACTTGGTGTCTCGCTTACTTTCCAAGCTGGTTCTTCCAGTACTTTCCATCCAATCCTTTGCTCTTCTCACAGCACTCGCAAAGGCCCACTTGATATCCATCAAGTCCATCTCTTCCTTATCAATCTGCCTGTAATCTTCTTGTGTCAGATTAATATTTCCAATCTGACCTTCTATCAACCCACAGTACGCGCTCACTACAGTGTTAAGCAGCTCCATGTGTTCCTTAGCTACTTCTACACTGATTTTAGAGAAACTTGAAGTGTCAAGCTGTACTGTATTTGGCTTTGATTGTTGACCTGCAGAAGATGATGTTCCTCCATAACAGGCATATTGTGGTTGTTGAACAGGAGGAGGAGGAGGTGGTTGTATTGGATTTCCATACAAATCTGTGGTTGGAGGCGGCTTTACAGGAACTTGCACTGGATTGCCGTACATATCCGTGCTTGTGACAAACGCCGTTTGAAGTGGAGCATGTGAACCGGCTTTTGCTGATGAAGAAGTGGAGGTGCCATAATACATCTCTGGATTCTGTGGCACTGCAACTCTCTTTGCCTTTAACGTTTCTTCCTGATCCTTGTTCTCCAGAAGCTGCACGAAATCGTTGATATTTGTAGTTCTCAACGTTCCGTTGTACTTCAAGATTTCCAGGAAGTTATTCCATTGAGGAGGCAATGCATCGGCAAACTTCTTTACCACCTCTGTTGGAGTCGTTGTGACTTCAAAGTTTGTCAGCTCAGTAAGCAGGTGATAGAAACGGCTTGTCATATCTCCCAAGGACTCCTTATCCATACATGTGAAGCCATCGAATTCTTTCTTCAGTAGATCTCGTCGTAGTTGACGTGTGGCTTCATTACCTACTCCTCTTGTCTTCAAGGCATCCCACAGCTTCTTCGTAGTCTTGAAACTGACGAACTGATGATAAATATCCTTGCTCAGTGCTTGAGTAAGAATAGCGTATGCTTTCTTTTCTAAGTCATACGTCTTCTTTTGATCCTCAGGAAGATCGGCAAATGTAGCTGTCGAAGAAGCAGCAACCTCGATAGTTTGATCGAATTCCGTAGTGAACCGCAACCACAACTCTGTATTTTGACCAAGAATGTATGTATGGAAACGATCAACCCATCCTGGATATTCATGAAGATGCATCAACTTTGGAGGCCTGTTCAAACTTCCGGTTTCACTTTCGCTTAGAAGAAGACTTTGAATACTCGGAGTTTGATTTGAAACAAACGCCCATTGACCAGCTGGAGTGGCATTTGTTTGTGAGGATGTAGATACCGGAGATTCGGCCCATGATGGAGATTGACTAGTATTCATGTATTTTCCACTGTCTGGAGCCGGACTTCCCCACCAACTCGGATTCATGATAGATAAGCAAAATAAATGCTAAGTAAGAATGATCCGAAAGATAACACAACCGAAAGATCCTGGTCGAAAGATCTGAAATCACAGAAACTTGTTAACAATAAACAAACCTCAATCGAAAGATATAACCTTGTTCGAAGGATCAACAGTACTCGAAAGATTACTGTTGACTCTCGAACAATGATTTCGAAAGATTCAAGAACTCGAAAGATTCCCTTTGAAAGATCCTTATCTTTCGAGCCAAATCCTTATCTTTCGAACAACAGATCTCGAAAGATTCACCAATACGAAGGATCCTAATCTTTCGGACACTAGTCTTTCGAAAAGATTCCTCTGTCGAAGGATATGTTTCAGACTTCGAAGGATGGGTCGAAGGATATAAATCTTTCGAGCCCTCCTTGATCGAAAGATATCGAAGGATGATCTTTCGATGTCGAAAGATATCTTTCGAGAGGCTCTGACACAACTGACTTTGATGTGAAAGGTTGGTGAAAAGGTGACAGGTTGGTAAGGTCAAACTTTCGGCAAAAGGGGATGTCAGATCAACTTTCCCACCAACTTTTGAAAGATTGCCCAAAAAGGATAACCTTATCCTTAAGCCAGTCACCGGAAACACACCGGAATACCACCGGAAAACACAAAGTTTTCTAAAAACCAATTTTATGTTACCCAACCCAAACTTGAACACTCCCGGTTAGTTTAGACACGTTTTTACTCAAAGAAAAAGCAAGAAACTTAGTAAAAACAGGTGCAAAACCAAGTGTTTCAACACACCAAAACTTGTAAAAACCCGGTTTTAAACAAGGTTAAGAGCCTTAGCTCTGATACCACTTGTAGGTCCCTGTTTCGCGGAGGATTACGAACCTAAACCTTGTTATACAAACCTACTAGCGAGTGCGGAATCCAAGCTAGCAAGCAAACCGAGTTAGTAGCAAGTAGAGAAACAAACACACAAAGATTCACCGATTAACACTAGTCGTATTAATGCAATGAGGGTTTCGGTTACAAGCTCAATGTTTACAGAAGTGTTCTATAAACTCTCTAAGTGTGTGAGTGAGTTCTGGGCAGAATGCTCTCTAAGCTTCTATCTCTCGGGTGTGTGAAAATGGCAGAACTTCAGAACTAACTCACACTCAACACATGCATGGGTATATATACCCAGCTCAGCATGTCTGCTCGAAGGATTCGACAGATGGTCCGAAGGATCATCTGTCGACCACATGTTACACGAAAGATCAGCATGGACCTCGAAGGATCATCCTTCGAGGTCTAATGGTCGAACCATGGTCGAACCATATCTTTCGATCACCTCGAAGGATCAGGTGTATCCTTCGAGGCTATCCTTCGATCAGAACATCTTTCAACTGTTGTCCAAGTCACACCGGAGGATGGTTGACTTGGTCAACTTACAATACAAATCAGGACATCGTTTATATCAGACCGAATACAGACAAAGTACAGACACAAGTGCACCAACAGATAGACCACTGATGTACTATCATTTTCTCTTTTGCTCTCCAGGAAACTCATTTTTGTTTTTCTATTGTTTTTGTGTTTTTGAAATTTTTCTATGTTTTTGGATTTTCAGATTTTTGGATTTACTCCCCCTAAAATCAATAAACTAAGATAAATTTAAAAACACACAAAGATATTTACAAAAATGATTTTCCGATATTGGTTTACTCTTGCTTGACCTTAATGCCGTTTACCAAAAATAAGTTTTATCAGAAAAGATTTAACAAGTTTTGGAAAAGTGAGTTGGCATGTCGGTAAGTGGTGCGGACCATGACAACATTGACGAGTTTCACAAAGAAACAATCACGTGTGAGGTGATATTTGAGATCAACGTGACAGGCCAAAGAGTGCTGTATGAGATGATAATAATTCATAAGGCAGCTTAAAAATCAACAAGTATAGGAGAGATTAGAAATTTTAAAAACCGTATCCTGCAACTATTTCGTGCATTGCAAGGAATCTGAGCATTCTCCCAAACTGGATATCCACCCGGTGTGGACTTCAAGGTCGATTTTGTAGCTACTGAATAATCTCTTGACAGCAACAAGATCATAAACCTCCGGGTCCGGCTGGTCTTCCACATTGCACCAGCGAAGGTCTTTGACTTTCTCTTTCAGAAATGGTGTGCGGATGTCCAAACCAAGCCAAGGCATCGGCACACATTTCACTTCATTCGTTCCTGAGGACCCGATCAAAAACCATAATGACCAAAATTTTGTCACGTTCTCCATTTGGTCGAATTTTTGCACCATCATTCAAACACATTCTTTCATCAGACTTTTTGTGTTCTTTTCTTCTTCCCTCTCTCCACCAAAGGCAACAATTTCTTCTGTCGCCTATCTTGTGCAAGAACGTTCCACTATCGATAATCCTATGACTATCGATAGTTCCTCCAGGAACTTCCTGCACACTCACTCAGAGGTTAGTTGGAGAGGGGGACCCAAGCCTTCATAGACTTGGGTTGCCCCTGAGAATCAAGAAATGTAATTTCAACCTCTTGATAATTTTCGAGCACAACACCTCCTCTTGTACCTTCACCTGTTTTAGGTTTCCAAGTTTGTTTTCGTTTACCAGAGTGTGTATTATGTACAGTTTCTGGTTTTAATGGTTGTGACAAACTCGGTTTCCGTTTAACCGCCGTTTCCGGTTTTAAAGCCTTTTCGATCACCTTTACATTTTTACGTCGTTGTTTTGTTTCTTGTTCTTTAATTGTGCGTTTATCACGTTTTGGAGAAACAGGACGACGTTGTGAGTGACCTTGTTCAGAGGGGGTTCTTTCAACAAAATTTGGTTTGGGCGCATTTGTGCAGTCTTTAATGATGTGCCCAAACTTCCCACATTTGAAACAAGTTCTCCTTTCACCAAACTTAGGAGAATTTGTTCGGCTGGCAGATGCTGAACCTGTAGAACCTGAGGTACTTGCTCGTTCATCACACCCGTTTGTGTGTTGGGTGTAATTGTTATCGCTGTTACGCTTCAAAATCTTGACTTTTTGTACAAAATCGATGTTTGATTTGTTTTCAAAAGTCTCAATTTTATCCGTACCCTTTGATGCTACAAACTTAACATCTTTGCTCTTCTTTTGATAACGAGCTCCTTTTGTTTCAACCTTAGCCTTTGGCTTTGGAGCTCGTTGTTGTTGTTGTTTACCCTTAAAAGCAATTGGTTGTTGCTTTGTCGGTGATTTCTGTTTTCCAAATTGTTTTCTGATTTCAGCTTTTGGAATTGAATTACATTGAGTTACAGTAACTCTCGGAATTTTCTTTCCCAAAAACTGGTTTGTAGTATCTTCAAACACTTTGTCAATCAAGGATTGATTGACGTTTTTGATTGGAAAATCTTTGTCTGAATAAATTTTACTATCACCGATTAAAGTATACAACAAGTCATTGCTTTTAACAGCAAACACACTTTCTTTGTCATTCTTGACATCTTTGACAGGATCTATCACTTGCTTGACAGCGGGTTGCACGACAGGAGTAGGAGGATCACAAAGAATATGATTCTCAGTTGGAATTTCTACTCCTTTCGTCTCATCAAGTGATTCATCCTGGTCACTCACATCTGATTCATCATCTGAAGAATCATAGTCCTCTATGGTTGGAGGACTTTGATTTGAAGCACATGATGACTTTCCTTTGTTATCAGATGAGCCCTCCGATGAATTGTCCGGTTTGAATCCTAGCCCAGTGGCAAATTCCTCAACATCAAGAGGTACACTAGGTTCATACCGAGGCATTTCCTCTTCATCGGGCATTTTGGTATAGTTGTTCATCAAAGGGGGCGGACATTTCTTATATCCTATCCCCTTCTGATTTCCTTTCGGTTGTTGAACCTCGATGATGTGATCAAGCACAAATTGGGAGTTAGAATAACTATCCAATTTTTGTTTGATCGCATCATGATCGCATTGGGCAATGGCTAATTGCTTTTTGGTTTCCTCAACAAGGTTGATATAGTCGTTAATACTAACTTGTTTATGATACACAACTTTGTTCAATTCGGAAACACTTTTCTTTAGAGTTTCAATCACAGTTTTAAACTCCTTTTCGTTTTGAGTTAACGCCATGTTTGCCTCTTTGCACTTGGCCAGTTCAATTACCAAACTTTGATTGTGACTATGAACCGTTTCAGATTCACGTCTCAATTCAACACATTCATGCTTCATTTTAGCACATTCACTACATATGCTAGGAGTTTCAACCTTTACCTGACTTGAAGAAGCTGTGACATTAGTCATAGAGACAGTTTGAGAAGAGAAAGATCCATCTTCAGTGAGAATCTTCTCCATTTCTTTCGATGTAGCATCAGCTTTCTCGATCAAGCCAGATTTCTTGTCAGCCTCATTCAACAAATTATCAGCTTCAGAATCAATTCTTTCATTCAGATTAGATTCTTCATCTGAACTGCCACTATATCCTGAACTGTCATCTGAACTGTCATCATTTTCCGAAGATTGACCATCATTGACATTCTTGACAATCTCAACGTAAAATGCAGTTCTTGTTTGATCACCGTTTCCCAACTGTATGGCCGTACCACAATCGACGCTTTGATTAAATTGAGGTTTTGTTGTGGAAACTTGAGGTTGTGGTTGTGGCTGTGTTGGGACAGGAATGTACGACCTCGGATCGAATTGAGGTTGTGGAGCAGCTATTGACTGAGGAAATGGAAAGGAACTCGTATTGGACACAAAAGCAGTTTGAAGCTTCGGTTGCTGAACAGAACTAGAACCAGCTGAAGGACCAAAACCAGGCAAATACATTTATGTGTTTTGAGGAACAAGAGCTCGCTGAGCTTTCCGGATTTCTTGGTCATTCTTGTGTTCCAGCTTCTCAATGAATTCATAGATGTTGACTGTATTCAGAGTACCCGTATGCTTCAGCTGCTCAATGAATGAACTCCACTTTGGAGGTAGAGCATCAGCAAACCGTGCCACCATTTCCTGTTGAGATGTAGGAACACCAAAAGCACGCATTTCACACATTAAATGATAATAACGATTCGTTATATCATTTAGTGTTTCATTCTCTAAGAAACGAAATGATTCGAATTTCTTCTTCAACAGATCCTGGCGTATCTTAGTAGTAGCTGCATATCCTTCTCCTCTTTCCACCACAAAATTCTGCATGTCTTGATTTTGCTTTGACACCAAAGCCCATTGACTTGCACTTATTGATGGCTGTGGAATCATACTCTTTGCCCAATCTGCAGCAGTGACTAACTCTTGATTGGTTCGTGAGTCCAAACTCCAATCCCATGGACTTGTACAGCTCATTTTGATCTAATATAAGTACCAAACCTACACACCACAAACTGTTAAGAGCAAAAACAGATATGAATCGAAAGATGCAACCTGTTCGAAAGATCAATACTTGTTCGAATGATCAACAAGGTTCGAAAGATCCTTGTTGAGTTTCGAATAAAGACTTCGAAGGATTGACTTCGAAAGACTGACTATACGAAGGATCCTTATCTTTCGAAAGATGATTTCGAAAGATTCCCCTTATGTTTCGATCACAGGTCTCGAAAGATGACACTTGTTCGAAGAATCAACAATGTTCGAAGGATCACTGTTGATGGCTCGAACAATAACCTCGAAAGATAACCTTGAAAGATTCACCCAACACGAAGGATCCTTATCTTTCGTAATGAACAGTAACTCGAAGGATGTATCTATCGAAAAGATTCCTTGACTCGAAGGATAACACACTGACTTCGAAAGATGTTCGAAGGATGGTTATCTTTCGAATCTCCTTGATCGAAGGATGATCTATCGAGCTCGAAAGGTATCTTTTGAGGTCTGACACACTGACAAAAAGTACGACAGGTTGGTGTACCAACTTTCGGCAGAAAGGATATGGTCTGCCAACAACTTTTCACCAAACTTTTTGACTTTCAAAAAGTTTACTAAAAATAGGCAACCTTATCCTCAACCAGTTCACCGGAATGATAATCGGAATATGACCGGAAAAAAATCAAAGTCACTTAAAAACAAGTTTTCAAGTTACCCAACCCAATCTTGAACACTCCCGATGGTTTAGAGCTCGTTTTTCAGTTTTAAGATGTGAGAAAAACCACTAAAACGGGTGCTAAACCTAGTGTCCAAACACACCAAAAACTTGAACAAAAACTCGGTTTTAAACAAGGTAAAGAGCCAAAGCTCTGATACCACTTGGAGGTCCCTTTTCTCGGAGGATCGAGAACAAACCTAAACCTTGTTATACAAACTCACTAGCGAGTGCGGAATCCAAGCTAGCGAGCAAACCGGGATGATGCAAGAACAAACACAAGAACACACAAGACTCAACGATTAACACCACTTGTATTAATGCGTAGAAAGTTTCCGGTTACAAGCACAATGTTTACAATCAGTTTGCAAACTCTCAAAGTGTGTGTGTGTGTGTTTCGGACAGAATGCTCTCAACTCTCTTTCTGTCTGTCTGTGTGCATCTCTGTCTCACACTACACTGCATGGGTATATATATATACCCAGCCTATGATGTCTGGTCGAAGGATCCGATAGATGGTCCGAAGGATCATCTATCGAAGACAAGTCATTCGAAAGATCAGCAGGGACCTCGAAAGATCACCTTTCGAGGTCTAAGCATTCGAAGCATATCTTTCGTGGGGATCGAAGGATCCACATCATCCTTCGATCCCTTATCCTTCGACTCAGACACTTTACATTACAACATATTGGCCAAGTCAAACTAGGAGGATAGTTGACTTGGTCAACTTACAGACTAACTTAGGACATCGTTTATATACAGACCGAATACAGACAAAGTACAGACACAAGTGCACCAACACTACTCATAAACAGAAGTTCTTCGCCTCTTTCATTTCTCCATGAAACTACTTGATCACCATGCAAGCTAACCAGATGAAGACTAATTGAAATAGAACATTCAATAAACTAAACAGTAATTCTTGTATTTAACAAACTAACCCTAGCTGAAACTCTTTGTGTATTCTGAAGGACGATTTGCTCAATACCATTCCGGTCCTTTGTTGTTTCAAGGGCCAACCTGAAATCCCAAAACCTCCGCAGAGTGCCCCGACACGAACCTTAGAATATCCCCTAAGGTGTTTCTAAAAAACCCTGATCACACTTTTCGAGTATGCAGAATTCTGAAATCATTCAAGGGTTGGTGCCAAGTGTTAACTTTAAAAACAATATTTTTGTGATCTTGAGCAATTCTGTTAATACCCTCAGATGATAAGATTGACAAAAGTTACAGATTCAACTGAATTTTTAAACAAAAGCAAATCAAGTTTAGTCTAAAACAAGTAAACGGTTGTCCATTGCTATCAGAATACGACTCCACATTAAGGTTTTAAAACTTTATTCCTAAAACGGTAAAAACATTAACTTTAATTGAATATAAACCACAAATAGATGCATTATCCTACCTAAAGTTCAGTGACAAATAAAAATTAGAAAGTTCAACCAGAATTCTCACATATATACTTCACCCTGAGTCGACTTCACATTTTAGAAGGAAACTAAAGATATTTTTTTTATGAATTTACCACCCAAGCACCACCCCGCGAAACACCACCCAAGCCCCACCCCGCAAAACAGGGGCAACAAACAAACAAAACGAACCGACAACATAATTATAAATTTACATCAATGCGCCCAATAAATAGACTTGTATTTGGACCTACTTTTAAACCAAAAAAACCCAACCGATTTGACTTCACTAATAATGTCTTCAATATTCACCTGCTTGTTCGAAAAGTTTAGCCCATTCCTCTTTCCAGAAACTCCAACAACCGATGATAATGATACCGTGGAAAGCTTCTTTTTCCTATTCCTTCAAGCCGCTTGAGTTGTGGAGATCCAAGAGATCTCTAAAGGAGAACGGAACTATGTTCGGAACACAACACCACGAGCTAACATTCTGAGGCAACAATGCATGTGGTGAAAAAAAGGGGTTCGACCGACTCTTCTCCGGAGCCACACTGAGTTACTCAGTAGGGTTTTGCATACATCCCATATTACCGAATCCAATTCCTCAAACTTTGGATCAAACTTCTGCTATATCAAGAAGCTAAATCTGTGATAACAAGAACAGTAAACAAAGATGTTATAAAATCTAAATATTACCCACTTGAGGAAAGGAACAGAAGTAGAGAAATAACACTAGAACAAGATTTGCTCACATTGATGGTTGCTTCAAATTGGATGACAACACGAACAAACTTTACCACCCATAATCAAGATCATCAGGCTTAATTAAGAGGTACAAGAGTATCCTCCCTTTTCTTGGTGGTTTTATTTGACTCGTGTTTTTTGTGGTTGTGGATCCACACCTTAAACACACGTTTATCAACCCTCAAATCTTTGCAAAATTCAAGAATCGTCTCTTTGTATTTCTTCAAGATCTTCCATCTGATTCTTTAAGCAAATTTCTGAATTGTTTCTTTTTTATCCTCATAAACTTTTGATTTGGCTAGTTTTATTTTTCGAAATTATGGTTTGCAAGCTGTGGTTGAAAGTTTGGGTTGGCGGCGAAGTACATGTGTAATGTTGTAGGGTGGTATGAGGATGAAACTAGTGAAGTCAATGGTAATATTGGCAATCAGTGATATCTTTTCATTCTAGATGGATGATGGATGTGGAGAGTTTATGTCGTCACTCACATCCACTCCAAATGCTTGCGGCTGTCCCCACAGCTTCTGCCGTGAAATTGAACACTACTACCCACCATTCAATCATGTCATCAAGTACAAAGCTGGTGTGTTGGGAATTGGTACTCGATGACATGATGGAACAATGGATAGTAGCTTTCGGTTTCACGGGTAAGTTGTGTGGACACCCGCAAGCATCGTAGTTTAGAAAAATTTGGTCACTTGGAATGGATATGAATGACGGGATAAAATCTCCACATACATCTAGAAATACAAGATATATCACAGATTACAAATTTACGATAATTGTCACCAATTTCATCACATACTACCCACCAACACCACACAGGTACTTGGCTACCAATGCAAGCTTTTAACCACTACTTGCAAACCAAAATAAGAAAAGGCGAGTCCAATCAAATTTTTCAGAGAATCAAAAAGAAAAAGATTCGTCAATTTGCTTAAAGAGTCAGCTAGAAGATCTCGAAGAAACACAAAAAGAAGATTCTGGGATGTTGCAAAGACATATTACTAAACGTGTCTTTAAGGTGTAGATGCACAACAACCTTAACATGAGTATTAGAAAAACCACAACTACCCAGAATAAAAGAGAAAACTCTTTAACAATTGGATTGAGCTCGAGATAATTGAATCGCTCATTGTCTTTGAGAACAAACTAACAAAGGAGATTTAGGGCAAATCACTGAAAATTTGAAAAAAAAAAACATATTAGTATTGTTATTTATGACCAATGATAATGCTATTGGGAAAGAAATTAAACAACAAGAATCGGACCTAAGAAATCAAAGAACGAACCTAGTAAAAAAAACCTTGTTATTTGGCATGATGCCCAGTTAGTGTTTTTAATAGAAGGAAATTGGATGATTTAAACCAGTTTAGTATGAGTTTTTCTTATGGTACCCTCCCTATTATTTATAGTTTTAATTACCATCTATTATAAGTTAATATTTATCTTTAAAATTTGTCATTAGCTAATTTATTCTCTCTTTCTTAAATTTAATTTCATTGTCTCTTTATATCTTGAATGTAATAAATGCAAATCATTAATGATATTTAATTCAACACATAATTGATTAATTACTTTATTCTCTCTCCTCTTTAAATTTAATTTTATTCTCTATTCTCTTGAATGTAATAAAAGCGATTATTAATGCTATTTCATGCAACAAATAATTCAATGAAAAAATATTTTAACAATCTATTAACCTCTATTTACTTAAACAACAATTTGTTAACCTAACAAGTATATATCCCCTTTTCTAAGGTATCCACAACCAATTTTGTCATATAAAATAATTTATGTAATATAAATATAATCATGTCAAACTCCCAAAATCATTAAAAAAAATCAAAACTAGTTTTCTTTAAATAATAATGAAATTTCAGTTATGTAAGTTTTCTATTTTTATTAAGGATTTCGAAATTCAAAATTTCCAAATTTTATATTTAAATCCGCATTAAATTTTAATCAGTAAATAAGAATTTAATTTAATTACACTTGATATCAACATACACTATTCAAAAGTTTCAAATTCATATTAAAACATATCTAACATACCAAATGTTAGAAATATTTTAGAAATTCAAATTTTGAAAGCAAACATTTTTGGAATTCAAACTTTCAAATTTTAACCTAATAACATACCAAATGTTCGAAATATTTTAGAAATTCAAATTTTGAAAGCAAACATTTTTGGAATTCAAACTTTCAAATTTTAACCTAACAAAGTTTAGATTGTCACCTCAAAATTCATAATTAAAAAGATCTTGAGGATTGTATATGTTATTGTTTTATATTTTATTTAGCTCGTGCAATATACAAGTTATTTATTTAAAGACATAACTATTTTTATTACTAAGTATATAAAATATCAATATTCAATATGTGTAATATATGATAGAGTCTGATTTGAGAATGACGAATTAATTTATTGGTATGTATTTGCACAATAAAAAAATATTCTGATATTTTTTAAAAGATTTTAACTTTTAAGGCTTCTAAAATTTAAAGTAGAGTTGGTATGTATTAATAAGATAATAAATTGGTGAGAATATTAAATGGAGATTATTTATTTATTAAATATTTATTCAATTGCAAAAATTCCAATATTAATGTTGAGAAAGAATAAAACCTCATATAGATGGGGATGCCATCTGTGTGAAAACAAACAATTTTTGATAATTTAAATATATATTTTCAACATATACATTTACAAGTTCATATAACGTCATCGGGGAATAGTTTTGTTAAGTGGTTGGCTATTTTTGGCGATCACTTTGACTTTTGTTTTTCTTTTTTCTTTTTTCATATAATAGTTATTTATTGGTGATGCCAAATTACAATTTTATTCCAGGTGTAAAATTACGATTTCACCCTCGATTCAAAATAAAATTTTGCTTTTGTCCCTTGCTTAAATTTATGATTTTGCCCTCAGTTAAAAAATACACTTTTGCTCTCAGTTCAAAATAAAAATATGGTTTTGCCTCAGCTAGAGTCCTGCCAAATTACGATTTGGTTCCCAGTTTAAAATTATGATTTTGCCCCCAGCTAAAAAACTGCTTTTGCCCTCAGTTCAAAATATTATTTTACCGCCATTTTAAAATTACGATTTTACCTCCGCTAAAAATTGCAATCTTGTCATCGTTTTTTTTCTTTGGCAAAACCATGGTAGTGTTTTATTTTACTTTCTTGACTTAATTTTGTTTTTATTTATGTCAAACAGCTGCCTAGCACTCGCTAATTGGTCCTTACAAATTACTGTTTTGCCCCCAACTTTAAATTACACGCTTGTCATCATTTTAGTTACTTTTTTTTATCATAACTATGGTACTGTTTTTCTTTAATTGGTTTACTTGATGTATCTTTTTTGATATCGTGTTATAGGTAGCATGTATAACTAACCAACATAAAAGCGTACATGTTATTAACCTAAGAAATACTCGGTTTAGCGCCCCGCAACGCGGGCGGCGCATAACTCTAGCTGCCTAACACTGGCTCATTAGTCCATTAGTCCTGAAAAATTACAGTTTTGCCCTGAGCCCAAAATTACGGTTTTATCATCGTTTTTTTTCATTGCAAAATTATAGTAGTCTATTTTTAATTGATTGAGAATTACTCGGCCATTGCCCCGCAATGCGGGCAGGGCATCTACTAGTTTATCTATATGAATTTAAAGTGAGATGAACAGTGAATGATAATTTTTAGATTTTTGTTTTTTTTAGTTATATATTAATTATTAATCTTTTTTGTAAGTGTTTTTAGTAATAAATAGGTAACTGATGGTTTTTTAAGTATTTGTTTTTTTTTCTTTTTGTTATTAACAATATTTTGTTGTTATTCAATTTGTTTTTGAGTAATAATTTGGGATCATTAACTTTATAGAAAAATCAAAATTCATAATTATATTTATTTATTATTTTAGCATTTCAAGTTATTTGCGAGTGCGTTGTGACGATACGTTACCGCAAACATTGGATCGACAATTTGATTTTTTAGTAATGAATTGTGTTCGTTAACATTACTAAAAAAAAATCTAAAGTCGCATCTATGTTTATTTCTTATATTAACATTCCAAGTTATTTGCTGGTGTGTTGTGAATGTATGTTACCATAGACATTTGGTTTGTTACAATACTCATACAATACATGCACTCTATAGAAATCAGCACATGTTTTACATCGACAAAATGGACACCGGTACCGACACCGATGTTGTTCGAAAAATACCGGTCGGTTCAGATTGTCACCGTACTTGTACTGATATCCATTTATTGTCGCAGACAAAGTTGTATAAATGAAAAACTTTCGAAACCGGAAACCCTAAAAATGAATATGAGTACCGGTACCCATGTTGATCGGTACGATACGATAGCAATACGTTTTCGGTTTATCGAAAGAAAAAACAATAAAAATAAATACGGTATCACAATTGATGTTGTTTATTTTGGTTTGTTTCGGTTCGCAACGCTAGCAACACAAGATCCGTTATCAAACAAGTAGCCATAAAAATGAATACATACCGGTACCGATATTGTTCGGTTCATTACAAAATAGTAGCGATATGATGAAAAAACAATAAAAATAAATACCGGTACCGACACATATGTTGTGAAACCAGTTTCAATTCAATTTAGTACGATACGGCACAATATCTGTTTTCAATAAAATTTATATGGCAATGCTGAAAAAATAAACATAGAACGCAAACCAACTAAACCGATATCAATTGAACAACATACCAGTATTGATATTCGTTTTATTGTTTCGATCGATGTAAACCATAGCGAGTGTTGGTATCGTAACGAACCAAACAAATACCAATCGAATTCCCGTCGCTAAGCGTTGGCGAATCTCGCTAGTTTTTATTATATTAGACTTTTAATATACCCTTTAGCTTATTAACTTGTCATAATAAAACCAAAATACTATAAAATTGATGGTTGAATGCAACTTGCCATAATAAAGAAAAAGTTATTATAAAATTAATTGAAAATCGTTTATTCTTAATATGGATTAGATTCTTTTAAGTTAAACCAAAACCAAAAGAATAATGGTTTATCAACGGCTAGGGTTGATGGATAGCAGTAACAACAAATTCCTAATGGAGACACTGAAAGAGGCGATTTATTGCACAGCTGTTTGGTTAGTAGACGGTTCATAAAAGACGTGCAACGTTAAACTTAGTTTACCTTTTGATCATATAGCAAAACCAAGACAACGTAAGAAAACTACATCATGCAAACCAACATTAAAATAAAATACCCATATATAATATAAGTTCGACCATAATACATAAAACACCCATAAATAATATAAGTTCGACCATAATACATAAAACACCCATAAATAATATAAGTTCGACCATAATACATAAAACACCCATAAATATTCTCATTTGTTGATAATTATAAAGTTAAACTGTCGGTGGCTAATTTCGGGGAAAACTAGGAAACTGAAAACACCTTTCATGTTCGCCACAAAGCACAACCAGACAAAGGTGGTGTGTTGGGAATTGGTACTCGATGACATGATGGAACAATGGGTAGTACCTTTCGATTTCACGGTGAAGTTGTGGTGACACCCGCAAGCATCGTAGTTTAGAAAACTTTGCACTCAATCACTATGTATGGTTAATCATTATAGGGTGTTTGAGTCAATCACTTTCTCATATATGCAACGGTCGAAAAACGGCTCACCTTTCTCATCAATCAATTCGGTGACTATTCATCGAAAAAAACAATCCATATTCACCAAATGGGGGTCACTGATTTAGGGGTATGGTTCACCGATCGGTGAATAGCATCCCCGAACCATTCACCGAAGCCATACCGTGCACCCTAATTACTTTCTATTATAATTTAATATTTATCTTTAAAATTAGTCATTAATTAATTAATTCTCTCTCTTCCTTAAATTTAATTTCATTATCTCTTTAGTATCTTGAATGTAATAAATGCAAATCATTAATGTTATTTAATTTAACACATAATTGAATAGAAACATATCTACCAACAATTTAATGCAACCATCTCAGTCTTTTAAAAATTAATTTATACACATAATTCAATAAAAATAATATATTCTAACAATTTAATGCAACCATCTCGGTCTTTTAAGAATTAATTTATTTAATATATATAATCATGTCAAACTTTCAATTTTTTTTGAACGTCCGACATAAAATTTTATTAAATAACACTAGCAAGACGCTAGTCCCCAAACCAAACTTTCAAATTTTAAACACCAAGATTGGGACGAGAGGTCTTGGGTTCAAGTCCCACAGACGACGACAGGGGATTAAAGAAATTAGCTGTTCAAAAAATAATTTGTTTTATATAAATAATATTGAAAGTTCAATCATGTCAAGTTTTCCATTTTTCCTCAGAATTTCGAAATTCAAATTTTCCAAATCTCTTATTTAAATATGTATTCAATTTTAATCAATAAATAAAAATCTAATTACATTTTATTATCAACATACACAATTCAAAGCTTTATAGATCAAATCATAAATTAAAAAGATTTCTAACATACCATTTGTTTGAAATATTTTCAAAATTCAGACTTTGAAATCAATTATATTCAAATTTCAAACTTTAAAATTTTAACTTAACAAAATTTATAAATGTCACATCAAAATTCACAACTCTAAAGATGTTGATAATCTTATATTACATATTGTATTATATTTTATTTAACTCGTACAATACACTAGTACTTAAAACTCATAGTTTTTTTATTACGTAAGTATATAACATTATATATATATATATATATATATATATATATATATATATAGGATTAGGTTCATTAGTGAACAACCCCCTTGATAGTGAATACTAGTGAACTAATTCTAGTCCTTAATTATCAATACACAAGAAGATATACAAATGTAAATCAATGGCCAGGATTTGATAATGAAAATACACTAGTGTATTTTACGATTTGATGATGTAATCAATTGTCAGAATTTGTTCAATCGGTTCACAAATACACTATTGTTCACTGTAGAACCTCATTATATATATATATATATATATATATATATATATATTCAATCAGTATAATACATCGGATTTTAACCTAGTAGAGTACGATTAAGAACATTGAATTAATTTATTGTATTTTGGTCGGTAGTATCTTGACAACAAAAAAAAGTATCATATATATTTTTTTAAAGTAGAGTTGGTATATAAAAATTAAGTAATGTAAAATACTAGATGGAGACTATTTACTTATTAAATATTTATTAATTTGCATAATACCCATAGTAAATGCAGATAAAGAATAAAACATTATAAAGAGGGATGCACTTCATAAAGTTATATCCACATTTTGTTTTTCTCAAAACTTGATATTAGATTAATATAAAAGTATTTGTCATAATTTGTTTTTGATTAGTGAAGCTTTTAACATGAAAATGAATTAAAGAAATTACAAAAGAAAAATATATTAAAGAATAGTTTCATTTAATATATATGTATGTATATATATTAAAGAAGTGGGGAACTGAGTTACAGTGTATTTAACATGTTATATATATGTTAAAAATTCAATTTAAAATGCTAAAAATTATTTTTTAACTTTTTTTACAAAACTTTTGAATATTAAGACGTATAGAAGCTATTCCAATAAAAAATTATCTTTTTATGAATTTTTTATTATTTTTGATTTTTTTAAAAGGCTTCTATATTTATTTATATGCAAAAGTTTCAAAAAATAAAATTTAAGTTGATTTTTAATGTGTTAAATACATGGTTCCCCACTTTTTTAGTGTTCCTCAATGAACCCTCCATATATATATATATATATATATATATATATATATATATATATATATATATATATATATATATATATATATATATATATATAGGGTTAGGTTCATTAGTGAACTACCCCCTTGATTGTGAACACTAGTGAACTATTCCTAGCCCTGGATTATCAATACACAAGTGTAAACCAATGGTCATGATTTGATGATGAAATTACAATAGTGTATTTTACGATTTGATGATGTAAATCAATGGTCAGGATTTGTTCACCCAGTTCATAAATACACTAGTGTTCACTCTAAAACCCCACCATATATATATATATATATATATATATAGGATTAGGGTCAAGAGTGAACACTAGTGTATTTGCGAACTGAGCAAACTAATCCTTGCCATACACATGTGTAAATCAATGGCCAGGATTTGATGATGAAATATACTAGTGTATTTTACGATTTGATGATGAAATCCTAGCCATACACGTGTGTAAATCCTAGCCATACACGTGTGTAAATCAATGGTCAGGATTTATATAACATGCTTCACTACAAAATTAGAACATGCTTTATTACATAGTTATAACATGATTCATTACATAATTATATAACTTACTTCATTACATAATTATAATATGTTTCATTACATGAGTATAGCATGCGTGATTAACAACACATTATTACTACATTTATATAATATGCTTCATTACATAATTACAATATGCGTGATTAGCAAAACACATTTTTACTAGACTTATACAACATGCATGATTATTTTTTCTATAACATGTGTGATTAGCAAAACACGTTATTGCTAGATTTATCTAACATGTTTCATTACATAATTATAACATGCATGATTAAAACGTCTACATACAATGTTGCAGTAGCCTATGAGGTTATGTGGAAATGGTAGGTTTATAGCTTAATTGTGTGTAGAATTGGAAGCGAGAAGAATGTGCGTTGAATCGAAATCAATAAATGAGAGATTTTAGGGCTAGAATTTGGCTCCAATTTGGTATTCAATTTCCGAATCTCTTATGATAAATGAAGGAGTAAATTGACAATTATGTCATTTTCTCCAAAATTTCTATTAGATGTTTTTGCTTATTACGATCATGCCACCGCGTTTAATTAAGAAAAGATTGTATCAGATCGTGTGGTTGTGGTTAGCATGTACGCACCGCATGATAAAAGGTATTGTACGGTAACCGGGCTCTGTACGGTAACCGGGCTCCCCCATTCTCTCTCTCTCTCTCTCTCTCTCTCTCTATATATATATATATATAGGGTGGGGTTCGGCTACAAAGTCTATTTTTCCTACAAAGTGTACAAAGTCATAAAACACCACAATTTCAGCCATAAAACACTCAAAACCCACAATTCCACAAATAACAGAGTGAAGATCACTAAAACACACTATCCAAACCCTAAAAGTCCATAAAAACTTCAAACACACCATCGTAGAACTATGAATATAAAACACAACATCATAATCAACATAAAACACACTACTGTTAGTCATTCGCTAATCGAAGCCTTATCATCCAAACGACAACACAAAACCCACAAATATGACGTTTTAGTAATCTTCACTTTCTTATTTGTGGATTTTGAGTGTGTTTTATGGTTGACATGACGGTGTTTTATGACTTTTTACACTCTGTAGGAAAAACGAACTTTGTAGCCAACTCCCCCTATATATATATATTGGGGAAGTTCATTTGAGAAGAGAATTTAGTTGAGAAGAAAAAGAACAAATGGTATAATTGTAAAATATTAAGTAGTTTTATTTCATCTTATCTTTAAGTAATTAATTACTCATAAAGACTATCATTCTCTACACTAATTTTTTTTCCTACACACATAAAAACTTATCCTACACATTTGGATATTTATCATAGATATATTTAAATTTATCATACACAACTCGTAATTTATCCTACACACCTATTAATTTGTCCTACACTCTAAATTATTATTTTTTTATTTTTTCAAAAAATATATATTTTGAAAATAAGTTATAAATTTAATGTAGTTAGCTATTAAAGAGGAAAACTACAAATTAGCTATCTATATAAGTTTACAAATATACGCTTATATTAAAATTAAATGCAAATATTAAATGAAGTAAAATAAAGCATTCTTATTGGTTGAAACTTCTTCTTTTTTCTTCTTACAACAAATTTCTTCTCATTTGAACTCTCCACTATATATATATATATATATATGTTTTGAAGTTCAATGGAGAACATTAAAAGAGTGGGGAATCGGGGAACAATGCATTAGAAATTCAACTTAAAATGCTAAAAAACATTCAACAATTTTTTTCAGAGCTTTTGCATATAAAAATGGTTGACATGATGGTGTTTTATGACTTTTTACACTTTGTAGGAAAAACGAACTTTGTAGCCAACTCCCCCTATATATATATATATATATATATATATATATATATATGGGAAGTTCATTTGAGAAGAGAATTTAGTTGAGAAGAAAAAGAACAAATGGTATAATTGTAATGTAAGTGCAGTTCCTGCCGGGTAACCGTCGCTTATCAGTTCTGTGTCAACCAAAGCAGAAGTCCAAGTTAAAGTCAATGATAATGAAGATTGTCAATTGCTGAAGGCATTTCAGACGACTTTCTAGTGAGTCAGATTATTGTATTGTTTTGTATCCCGGACAATGTGTTTTGTCCGGGTTTAGTCCCTAGCTTATATATATATGTGTGTATTGTGTAGATTAGGGCAACTCTTGAAGCTTTGTGCACCTCTCACAAGATCCCATCCATTCTCCATCACTGTGTGTATTCTAGAGAGAGAGGGAGACTATGTGTTAGTGAGAGAAAGCTAGGTTTAGATCTTTGTGATCTAAACCAGCTTGTAGAAGATGATGTATACTCATTTGGTATGTAATCTGTGATGATTGTATTGAAATGAATGAGTTTGTCTTGCATCTTCTTCTTCATCTACCCTGTTCTTGTTGTGTCATGTCTTGAAATCAAGTGCAATGTTTGATGTTCGTCATCGATCCAGTGCTTTCACAGTGGTATCAGAGCATGGTTACCGATTCGGAATGGTCTAACCACCTTCCGAATCACCATTGCTCTTGATTTGATGTTTGTTTCCGCCAAACATCTTGAAGACGTGAAGATTTTGGTACAG
Organism: Helianthus annuus; assembly: GCF_002127325.2. Taxonomy (NCBI): domain Eukaryota; kingdom Viridiplantae; phylum Streptophyta; class Magnoliopsida; order Asterales; family Asteraceae; genus Helianthus; species Helianthus annuus. The sequence goes on from NC_035438.2 coordinate 15,105,762, forward strand.
ATATGAAGATATTCGAGCTGTGTTGGAGAAAACTGCTGGGTTTTTGGAGATCTAGGGTTTTGATCCAAAAAAGGATTGTCTGAATTTAAAACTCTTTGTATGTGTTTCCGGGGTTTTTGGTGAACCAGTGTGAAGTCACACTGGGGAGATAGTCCGGAGACTTGTTTCTGAGCTTTGTCCGAGTTTTAGAACGTTTAGATGGTCAGAGTTTTAGAAACTTCAAATGGTCAGAGTTTTGGAAACTCCAAAAGGTCAAGTTTTGGAACCTCCAAAAGTCTGAGTTTTTTATTCTTTTAAAGTTTCTGAGTTTTAAAACTCATCATCAGAGTTTTAAAATCCATTCCGAGTTTTGATGTTCCGACTTTTAAACATAGAGATGTTGTTCTCTATTAAAGTATGTTGTCCGAGTTTTTCTCCATCAAAGAAGATCCGAGTTTCATCGGTTTCCGAGTTTTAATTGGTCGAAAGTTTGACCGTTCAAAGTTACAAAGTTTCATCACTATTCCGAGTTTTTATCTATTCCGAGTTTTATTCAATAGTATGAGGTTTAACCTCTGTGTTAATTTATTCAGAGTTTCATATCAGTTCAGTTCAGCGTTTATGAGGTTTCTGTCCGAGCTTTGTTAAAGATTTCTGTCCGAGGTTTTTAAACTGTGTTCCGAGGTTTCAACTGTACAGAGTTTTCAACTCGTTTGACCTTTGTATTAACAGTTCTGAGTTTTTTTTTTAATTCTCTTGACAAAAGCTTGACAATTGTTTCCGAGTTAAAAGACTTGCAAAGCTTGACAATTGTTTCCGAGTTAAAAGCTTGACAATTGTTTCCGAGTTAAAAGACTTGCAAAGTTCTGAGTTTTTCGTATTGTTTACAAAGAGTTAAGTCTGAGTTTTTTAATTCTCTTGACAATTGACAATTCTGAGTTTTTACATGTCTGAGTTTTACATCCTCTAAACTTGTTCCGAGTTTAATTCTATGGTTCCGAGTTTTGAAGTCTGATGGTTCCGAGTTCTCTGTTAAAAGAGTTAAGTCTGAGTTTTATGAGTTTCCAGTTGTTCTGAATTTAACAAGACTGTTTTTCCGAGTTTTAAACAGTCAAGACTGTTTTTTCCGAGTTTTCGAGTTTGGTATATATTCAGAGTTTTTAACCAGCTGTGTTCTGTTCTGGGGTTTTTTAACAGTTCAGATGTTCAGCACTGTGAGTGACTTTCAACAACTGTCTGGGCCTTTATCACAGTCTAAGTTTGAGGTCCGACCTTTAAATCTGGTTTCGTGCTTCCGGGTTTCTTCAGAGTTTCCTTTATTTCCTTGCTTGTTTCGAATTCCTTTGTACTCTAAATACTGCTCAAATGATCTGATCCGAGGTTTCAAGAGCTTTCGGGTTTTACGAGTTTCGAATTTTCTAGAATTCGGGGTTACCTGGGGTACCGGATTTTTAACTATGTTTAGAAGCTTGTGTAGTTCGGAAGTTTCGAGTTGTGCATGTTCCGAGTTTTTCTAGTTATTCCGGGTTACCTGGGGTACCGGATAACTAACTAAGAGTCAGAATTATGTGTAGTTTGGAAACTTGAAGTCGGTTTCAGATTATCGAAAAGTTTTATGGTACTTATGCTGTCCGGATCAAGTGAGGAGGTGAAGAGAATAAGACTTGCTTGGATTTTCTTTGTAGTGTTTACAAAGAAAAAGGGGGAGTAAAAATTTTGAAATTCTTGTTTTCTTTGTAAACCAAAAGCTCGAGGTGCTACATCGAAACAAGTTCATGTTTACTATCTTTGAGATTAACTTAGTGTTAATCTTACCGGTGGCGAAGTGTTTATAACATGAAGCAAGTTAGAGCTAGTGTATGATTGAGTTTTGTCAAGTTTGTTCGAGGTTCAATCAAGTGTTGACGTGATGAAGCAAATTGTTCGGTTGGCAAGTAGTTGAAGGTCATGCCTTTATCGTATGCCGGTTAGAGTAGAGAAGATTAGTCTTCTTGGTACCTCTTCCAAGTTGGTGACTGATCGGATTCTCGAAATAGGGGTTCTTACATTGAGGGGGAGATCAGAGACGAAAGTCATCGGGTAATTGTTGGATTCGTGAAGATACGAGATTGGATCATGGGGAGACGAGATGAAATGATTTCAGACACTCGGTTAAAGACTCTGATCAAGACGGTGGATGTACTTTTACAAAGTTCAGTCTGTTATTAATTTATCGAACTGAGCTTCATGTCTTTGCGAAATTTGAAGTGTTCAAGGCTGGGCATTAGAAATCCAATGTTTCTTTCTGCTGTTGGTTAGGTTTGAAGATTAATGTATCGAGCGATATTCTTACATGTGGTTGTAGGTCAGTTCGCGTTAACTTGATTCATGAGTAGATTGAGGGGGAGGATCAACAGTGTTTGATGTTGGATTCTTCGGGTTTCACAAAGCGGCCATTTAAGTGATCGTCAGCAAGTCTTTAATTAGAAGGGTTGAAGATCGCTGTGCTCTACCTAAAAGATCAAGTCTCAGCTAAAGTTGAAAGCATGCATGATATCATCAGTCAAGGGGGAGTCTGTAAGTGCAGTATCCGGTGATTGAAGATTATCGATGCCACACAGAACTGATGCAACAGTTAAGGGGGAGACTGTAAGTGCAGTTCCTGCCGGGTAACTATCGCTTATCAGTTCTGTGTTAACCAAAGCAAAAGTCCAAGTTAAAGTCAATGATAATGAAGATTATCAATTGCTGAAGGCATTTCGGACGACTTTCTAGTGAGTCGGATTATTGTATTGTTTTGTATCCCGGACAATGTGTTTTGTCCGGGTTTAGTCCCTAGCCTATATATATGTGTGTATTGTGTAGATTAGGGCAACTCTTGAAGCTTTGTGCACCTCTCACAAGATCCCATCCATTCTCCATCACTGTGTGTATTCTAGAGAGAGAGAGGGAGACTATGTGTTAGTGAGACAAAGCTAGGTTTAGATCTTTGTGATCTAAACCAGCTTGTAGAAGATGATGTATACTCGTTTGGTATGTAATCTGTGATGATTGTATTGAAATGAATGAGTTGGTCTTCGAATGCTGCACAGGATTTCTAGTGATATCTAAAGCAGCAGAATTATCAACGTAAATAGGAGTAGTTAGGAATTCAAAACCGTAGTCCCGCATTTGTTGTTGGATCCAAAGAACTTGGGAGCAACAACTTGAGGCAGCAATGTATTCAGCTTCGCATGTTGATGTAGCGACACACGTCTGCTTCTTGCACTGCCATGTGACTAGACGATTTCCTAAAAACTGACATCCAGCCGTTGTGGATTTGCCGTCGATTTTGCATCCGCCAAAATCAGAATCACTGAAAGCTACCAATTCAAAGTTATTATCCCTAGAGTACCACAGACCGGTGTCAGGGTACGCCTTCAAATAACGAAAAATCCTTTTTACAGCTGCAAGATGTGAGGCCTTCGGGTTAACTTGATATCTGGCAAGCAGGCACGTTGGGTACATTATGTCTGGCCTTGATGCTGTGAGGTACATAAGAGATCCGATCATTGCGCGATAGTTTGAAGGGCTAACAGCTTCTCCCTTCAAGTCTGGAGTAATTCCGTGATTTGTTGGCAATGGGGTACCAATGGGCGTTGCATCAGACATCTGGAACCGGCTCAAGATGTCACCAACATATTTAGTCTGATGAATGAATATCCCAGACTCTGTTTGTTGTACTTGTAGGCCCAAGAAGAAAGTCATTTCCCCCATAGCACTCATCTCGAATTTATCCTGCATAATGCGCTCGAATTCCCTACACAAGACATCATTAGTAGAACCAAAAATAATATCATCAACGTATACCTGTACCAGAAGAAGATCTCCATCTTGTTCTTTGATGAAAAGAGTACAGTCGATAAGACCTCTACGAAAACCGTTCTCCAGCAGATAGTGAGATAAGGTTGCATACCAAGCTCGCGGTGCTTGATGAAGACCATAGAGAGCTTTGTTGAGCAACCAAACCCGATCGGGATGGATAGGATCTTCAAAACCTGGAGGCTGTTCGACGTACACCTCTTCTTCAACCACACCATGTAAAAATGCACTTTTCACGTCCATCTGATAAACCTTGAATCCTTTGAAGGACGCATAGGCTAGAAAGATACGAATTGCTTCGAGACGTGCAACAGGTGCATAGACTTCGTTGTAGTCGATCCCTTCAATCTGACGAAAACCTTGAACGACTAAACGTGCTTTGTTTCGGATAACAACTCCGCGGTCATCCTTTTTGCATTTGAAAACCCAACGGGTACCAATCTTCTTGTATCCAGCAGGTTTCTCTACGAGTTTCCAGACACCTAGCTTCTGGAATTGTTGCAGTTCTTCCTGCATTGCTTCAACCCAAGCGTTATCTTTCAAGGCTTCTTTCCACGTTCTTGGTTCTTCCTGTGAGACATAATACGCGAAAGACCAATCGTTTTGTTGCCCGGATTCTCGAATAGCTGCATACAAGCCTGCATTGTTGTTGTTTCGCAACATGTTTCTTGTTTGAACGCCACTTTGCACATTTCCAATGATGTTTTGTTGAGGATGGGTATTATGAATCCTTGTTTCTGGATTATCTGGAACTTGAACATTTATACCCAGGTTGTTGAGATTAAGATCAACAACCAAATCAAGACCCGGAATTGACGAAGAGGATGATGCAGTAGCCTCAGCTGTTCTATGGGCATCCACTGGAGGAGTACCCTCTGAAGTACCATGAACTGCTGTTGTAGGAGCTTCCTGATCTGCATCTAGAAATTCATCATCCTCTGAAGATTCGTTCAATTCGTTTGCATCATGAAAATCCTCATTGTTGAGAGTATTATTGTTCACCGAAGAAGATGGTTCTTGATTAACAAGAATTGGACGAACCACCGGTGAAACTGTTGCATTGTCACTCTCGAAAAACATCCTTGCCGCAGCATTTTCTTCAACGGCTTCAATATTGATCGAATTGAAGAAGTCATCGTACTCAAACATCCAAGGTTGACCCGGATTTTTGACTGGCAAAGTGTGCCGTTGTACTCTGACCTCAGACCATTCCTCGACCCTTTTAGTCTCTAGATTCCAGACTCGTAAGTTAGGGGTGGCATACCCAAGAAAGTATCCATCAATTGCTTTTGCCCCAAACTTTCCATTAGGACCGATGATTGTGCATGGAGCTCCAAACGGTTCTAGATAAGACAAATCTGGTTTCCGTTTTTGAAGAAGCTCAAAGCAGGTCTTGTTGTGCCTTTTGACTGTAAGGACTCGGTTCAATGTATAACATGCAGAGGCCACAGCTTCAGTCCAGAATGGAATGGGTAGCTGCGACTCTACCAACATTGTCCTAGCAGTCTCGATCAATGTGCGGTTCTTACGTTCAGCGACACCATTCTGTTGAGGAGTATAAGCTGCACTAAACTCATGAAGAATACCCTTTGAAGTGCAGAACTCCGTCATGGATTGATTTTTAAATTCAGTACCATTGTCACTACGTATCCGCCTAACCTTCAACTTATACAAATTCTCAATCTGAATGATCAAGTTTTTGATGATGCCAAAGGTTTCACTCTTGTGTGCCATGAACGCCACCCAGGAAAATCTTGAATAGTCATCTGTAATCACGAGGCAGTATTGATCACCCCGAATACTCTTGTGCTTGACAGGACCGAACAAATCCATGTGCAAACGTTCAAGAGGAACTGCCACTGTGTTGATCTTCTTTGTAGGGTGCTTCTTCTTTGTTTGCTTTCCTTTCTGGCACGAAACACAGACGTCTTGAAGATGGAAATTTTTGAGAGGAACACCATTCACCAACTCATTTGATACCAAATGATTCATTTTGCGTAAGTGAATGTGACCCATTCGTCTGTGCCAAGAGATAGTGTCTTTTTCTGTGGCTTTGGAAACGAAACAAGTTGCTTGTGCAGACGTAGTAATAGCCTGGCTCATGTCAAGGACGTACAAATCATTTATCCTTGGAGCCGACAAGAGAATCCATTCTTTTGGAATTTTGAAGCCGGGTTTCAGCACATAACATCCATTAGCATCAAAGTGTACTGAGAACTGCTTGTCACAGATTTGAGAAACACTAAGAAGATTGTGATCAAGTTGTTGCACAAAGTTGATCTTGTCAAAGCTGACAATCCCGTTAGATATCATTCCTTCACCTGTTATATATCCACCTTTATCTCCAGCAAAAGCAACATAACCTCCTCTAATAGATTTAACGTCGTAGAGAAGCTTCATGTCGCCTGTCATGTGCCTGGATGCCCCACTATCAACAATCCAATGACTACTGATAGTTCCTCCTGAAGCACCCTGCACATGAACTCAAATGAATTAGTTGGAGATGGGGACCCAAGCCATTGTGGTCTTGGGTCTTCCATTTTCATCAATGACAATAACTTCTTGTCTTTGATGGTTGGTGAATTGTGATGGTCCCCCTGATTCAGTAACCGATTTAGGTTTCCATGTCTGTTTTGTTTTACCAGTGTCTTTCTTTAAAATTTTAACTTCTTGATTGTTTGAAGTTTTAGAATTGTCTGGTTTTACAGCAACAGATTGTTTTTGAACCACATCAGTTTTAATTGCTTTTTCAATCTTCTTGACCTGTTGGCGTTTCTGTTTCTTTTCCCTTTCCTTTACAAGTCGGGGATCTTGTTTTGTGGAAACAGATGGCTTACGGTCAGTCTTGTCACGGGGATCATCAACCTTTTCTTTTAGCTTATGAAGATATGGACAATTACGAATAATATGTCCAATGGTTCCACATTCAAAACATGATCTTCGTTCTACAAACCCCGAAGAATCATGTGATCGTCGAACCGATGATGTTGAACTTTGTGAACCCGAGGTACTAGGTTTTGAACTGCTTGGTTCATTTCTTTTCTCGACAATAGCTTTCTTGACAAAATCTAAGTTAGATTGATTTTCAAACTTTTCAATTTTGTCCGTTCCCGTCGATTTCACAAAGTTAACCTTTTTCTTCTTCTTTTGGTTCTGCTTCTTTTCAGCTTGAGCTGGTGCTTTACCTTTGGGTTTGGTGTGATTTTGCTGTTTTGGCATTGTTGGCAATTTCTTGTTGCCAAATTGCTTTCGGATTTCAGCTTTTGGGATAGGAGGACACTGTGTAACTGTAACTTTAGGTCCTGCCTTTCCCAAGAACTTACTCGTCGAATTCTCAAAGACTTTACTGATTAAGGATTGATTAACATTCTTAATAGGAAAATCTTTGTCAGAGTAAATTTTGTCATCGCCAACAAGAGTGTACAGCAAATTCACACTCTTCGACTCTTTTGCAGACGAGGACTCGATTGCAACAGTCTTAGCGGGCTTCACAGGGGGATCACATAGAATGTGATTCTCGAGAGGTATGTCCTCATTTTTGGCTACCGCATCAGACTTTGCTGGGACAGTATCATCAGATTCATCATCAGAAGAATCAGCATCCTCAATCACAACTGGAGGATCTTGATTCTGTTCAGCACTTACAAATGTATCTGCTGACACATCTGAATCTGAGGACACTTCCTTTTGGTATCCGAGTCCTGCAGCAAACTCCTTAACATCTAGAGGCACAGATGGTTCAAAGAACACCCTGTCCTCTTCATCAGGCATGGCATCATAATTATGTCTAACTGGTGGTGGACATTTCTTGTAGCCAATGCATGTGACATCCCTCTTTTCCTTCTGAACATCAATGATGTGATCCAATACATAGCTAGAGCTCAAATAACTGTCTAGCTTAAGCTGGATCGCATCGCTTTCTGTTTTCACACAAGCCATCTCTTTTTGCATAATCTCCAGGCGAGATATATACAAATTAATATCAGTTTGTTTTCTTGAAACCATTTTTGTCAGTTCAGTTTTATCTTTCTTTAAAGTCTCAATTACTGATTTAAATTCTTTTTCATGGTTTTCATAAAACATGTTGGCTTCTGTGCATTTTGAGAGATCCACAGTCAACTTCTGATTGTGGATGAATGTCACATCATATTTCTCTTGCAAAGCCTCATGTTTGCTTTGCAAGTCACACCACTCAGCACTCAAGGAACTATGTTTGTCTTGCAAGTCAAACAAACTAGCTTGTAAAGCATCATGTTTGGCTTGCAACTCAGACATGTTTCCTTCTAAGTCAGCACACCTAGCATGCAATCTATCACATTCATCACAGTTAATAGCAGTGGGTTCATCGACACATACCTGACTTGATGAACCGTCGACATTAGCCATAAAGGCTGAATGGAGAGAAGACGAAGTATAAGCAGCTTGATCCACCAAAATAGATCTTCTTTGATTTTCTGCTGCAGCTTCCTCCAAAAGTTCATCAAAGTCAGCATCATCCGAAACATTAGATGTCTCACCCACATGATCATCACCAGAATTGGATGATTCTTCATCAACACTCCTGCTGTACCCAGAAGAGTCTTCATCTTCAGACGATTCACCACCACTGGTAGAAGATTCTCCACCACTGGTGTGAACTAGCTCCTTCACAACCTGAGCAAAACATGCTGTTCCATCGGGAGCGTCACCACCCAACTGGATTGACCAGTCACAACCTTCATCCACCTGAACTGCAAGTGCCCGGTTGGTTTGGTTGTTGACAGGCACCAATGTACGCTCATTGTTTCTGTTCTGCTGGTTGCCTTGGTTTCTGAAGGGGTTTTGATTCCCGTGTTGAGCTGGCTTTGTGCACTCCCTTTTAAAGTGACCTCGTTCACCACAGTTGAAGCACTTAACAGCTTGTTTATCGAACCCATACTTGGTGTCTCTCTTGCTTTCCAAGCTGGTTCTTCCAGTACTTTCCATCCAATCCTTTGCTCTTCTCACAGCACTCGCAAAGGCCCACTTAATATCCATCAAGTCCATCTCTTCTTTATCAATCTGCCTATAATCTTCTTGTGTCAGATTAATGTTGCCAATCTGACCTTCTATCAACCCACAGTACGCGCTCACTACAGTGTTAAGTAGCTCCATGTGTTCCTTAGCTACTTCTACACTGATTTTAGAGAAGCTTGATGTGTCAAGCTGTACGGTACCTGTCTTTGATTGTTGACCAGCAGATGATGTTCCTCCATAACATGCACGTTGTGTTTGAGCAGGAGGAGGAGGAGGAGGTGGCTGTATTGGATTTCCATACATGTCTGTGGTAGGAGGTGGCTTTACAGGAACTTGCACCGGATTGCCATACATATCCGTGCTAGTGACAAATGCCGTTTGCAAAGGAGCATGTGGACCTGTTCTTGCAGACGAAGTATTGGAAGTTCCACAATACATTTCAGGATTTTGTGGCAATGGAACTCTCTTCGCCTTTAATGTTTCCTCCTGATCCTTGTTTTCCAGAAGCTGCACGAAGTCGTTGATATTTGTAGTTTTCAACACTCCGTTATACTTCAGGATTTCCAAGAAACTACTCCATTGGGGAGGCAAAGCATCAGCAAACTTTTTCACCACTTCTGCTTGAGTTGTCGTCACACCAAAATTATTCAGCTCAGTAAGCAAATGATAAAACCGACTTGTCATGTCTCCCAAAGACTCCTTATCTAAGCATGTGAAACAGTCGAATTCTTTCTTGAGCAGATCATGACGCAATTGACGTGTTGCTTCATTTCCTACTCCCCTGGTTTTCAAACCGTCCCACAACTTCTTTGTAGTCTTGAAGCTGACAAACTGATGATAGATGTCTTTGCTTAACGCCTGAGTGAGAATGGCGTAGGCTTTCTTCTCCAGATCATATATTTTCTTCTGATCCTCTGGAAGATCGGCAAAACTAGCAGTTGTTGAAGCAGCGACCTCGATAGCTTGATCAAAGTCTGTGGTGAAACGTATCCACAGCTCTGTATTTTGACCCAGAACATATGTACGGAATCTGTCAGCCCAACCCGGATACTCATTTAAATGCATCAGCTTCGGAGGTCGATTCAAACTTCCTGTTTTGCTTTCGCTCAGTAAGATACTTTGGATACTAGGAGTTTGATTCGAGACTAACGCCCACTGATTTCCCTAAGAAGATGTCGATACCGGAGACTCGGCCCATGAAGGCGATAGACTTGTAGACGTGTATTTTCCACTGTCTGGCGCCGGTGTACCCCACCATGAGGGAGTGACACCAGAACTTGTATATTTACCGCTGTCGGGGGCCGGATTCCACCAATTCGGATTCATGATTAATGAGCAAAATAAATGCTAAGTGAGTAATTCGAAAGATCACACAGCCGAAGGATCTTGGTCGAAAGATCTGAAATCACAGAAACTTGTTAACAATAAACTGACCACAATCGAAAGATCAACTATTGTTCGAAGGATCAACAGTACTCGAAAGATTACTGTTGAATCTCGAACAATAATTTCGAAAGATTCAAGAACTTGAAGGATTCCCTTTTGAAAGATCCTTATCTTTCGAGTTAAATCCCTATCTTTCGGACACTTATCTTTCGAATAGATTCCTTTATCGAAAGATATGTTTCAGACTTCGAAGGATGGGTCGAAGGATAATAATCTTTCGAGCCTTTCTTGATCGAAAGATAGTCGAAAGATGATCTTTCGATGTCGAAAGATATCTTTCGAGACCTTCTGACACAACTGACGCTGATATGACAGGTTGGTGAAAAGGTGATGGGTAGGTAAGTCAACTTTCGGCAGAAAGGATGTGCAGGCTGTACCTTTCCCACCAACTTTGAAAAGAAAATTTCCCAAAATGGATAACCTTATCCCCAAACCAGTCACCGGAATCCTTGACCGGAAATATGGTCGGAAAACACAAAGTCACTTAAAACAAGTTTTCAAGTTGCCCAACCCACTTATGAACACTCCCGGTAAGTTTAAAACACGTTTTCCAGTTTAAAAGTGTAGAAAAACCAACAAAAACGGGTGTTAAACCAAGTGTTCAAACACACATCAAGAACTTGAATAACCCGGTTTTAAACAAGGTAAAGAGCCAAGCTCTGATACCACTTGTAGGTCCCTTTGTCGTGGAGGATGACGAACCTAAACCTTGTTATACTAACCCACTAGCGAGTGCGGAAACCAAGCTAGCAAGCAAACCGGGATGAAGCAAGTATAAACACAAACACACTAAGGTTCACCGATTAACACAACTTGTATTAATGCAAATGAAGGTTTCGGTTACAAGCACAATGTTTACAAATCTAACTTGCAAACTCTCAAAGTGTGTGTGTGTGTTTTCTGGACAGAATGCTCTCAAGCTCTCTCGAAAGTATCTGTGTGAATCTGTCTTAGTGTCTGTCTGTCTACTAAAACTCAACACACTGCATGGGTATTAATACCCAGCCCATGATGTCTGGTCCGAAGGATCCGATAGATGGTCCGAAGGATCATCTATCGATGACAAGTCACTCGAAGGATCAGCAGGGACCTCGAAAGATCACCTTTCGAGGTCTAATCATTTGAAGCATATCTTTCGATGAGATCGAAGGATCCACATCATCCTTCGATCCCTTATCCTTCGAGACAGAACATCTTTCAACATTTACCAACTGTTGTCCAAGTCAAACCGGAGGATGGTTGACTTGGTCAACTTACAACACTAAACAGGACATCGTTTACATCGTGACCGAATACAGACAAAGTACAGACACAAGTGCACCAACAAACATTGCACCAGATTTTTTGTTATTGTTACTTTCATACACTTCACTTTCTCCACCAGAAGGTGAACTTGACCCATAGTTGACCCTAGAGAGGAGGCTAGCGGTTCTAAGAGACAACCCTTTTGGGTCGGATCTTGGGTCTTCGGTATCTTGTTCTTGTTGTGTGGTTTTAAGTTGTTCCTGTAGTAGAACAAAAATGTAACAAGATGAAAAGAACTTCTTCTATTGAGAAATAATAATGCAGCCCATCAATGCATCATTATTTGGTTATGTTTTATGTGTTACCATTAGTATGGCATTTTGAAGCTTCAACCTCTCACATGTATCGGTTACCGGTTAATTTCATACTTAAAAGGTTCAAATTTTCAGAAGTGAGGGCTTCAACTTTAAAACAAGTTCGTTAGCTTCAGCCTGGATAATCAGAATTTCATACTAATTTATTTGCATGTTGAAAAAATCTTTGTGTTAAAGGTAAAATTTAATTACACGTATTTTGATGGAATGTTTTTTTTCTAGATGTTGCAATGTTGACTCGTTTACCGGTGAACTGAGTGGGGTCATGGCTTATCTCTAACGCGCCACAAAAATAAAATCTAATAACTTGGATCAAAAACGAAAAGGATCAAATGTCTCTAAAAGAGTACTTTTAATGTATAAAACCGCTAAAATTATTTTACTCAAAACCTTTCATAAACGTATTTGACATGCTGATTATTCAAGATATAAGTTTGGACAGATAAAGGTTTTGTATCGACCCAACCTGACCCATAGGTTTTGATCCGTCACCCAAACCACAATTTTGCCACCTCTAGTTTTAACTACATGTCAAACACCCATCAATAACTACAAAAAAAGGGCAAGTCTTGTGAAAGAAAATTGAGAAGTTAAGGAGTACATTTCAAAGATTTATGTATATTGTGGGACATCTATAAAGGAAATTAATGCCATCACAGTGGGATATTTCTTTTGCTCACAATCAGATGCATTGTAAGGGGTTACAGTGAGTGCAGTCACTTTCTTGGAAGCTTCATTTGATTCGGTAGAATAGTAAGTTAAATTGTTGTAATAAGTGTATTTTTTCATAGATCAACTTCTAACAGAACATATTGCAGAGAAAAATATACGAATAGATTGTTGAGCTTACAAGCATTAGGTGATCCTTCACATCTCCTTTTCCGATTATTTGGAACCCCTTGAAGAAAAAAAAAACAAGTGAAAAGATTTAATATGACCTGCCACAAACTACCCTTGGGCAGGTTGGGTAACAGCTCAAGAAATGAGATGGGTTGCAAGTACTTTCCTTGACTCTTAGTCTTTTATACAAATAATTAATGTGTTACTTATGATTACAAAAAGAATATCACTACAATAACAATCTAAACCTCTTTGAATGTTACCCAAATCGACCCATACATACATAAATAGACCGGAACCGTCATTTCTAACATACATAAAAATTAACATGACAGAAGTTATTACATCTGTTGTATTGCCATCGCTTCCTTCACTAGAACCTTTGGTCTCCCCCACTGTTGCAAAGGTGTTGTATGATTAAGGTTGTCAAAGTGGTCCAGTGTTTCTAGCCCTTTAAACTCGCTTCACTATCAATCATAAAATAATTTTAGTAAAACATTAGCGTTAATTAAAAAAAATTAAGAAAAATGAAAAAACAAAAACAACAAAATATGAGTGATAAGCAAAAGAGAAACTAAAAGTCTTCAAATTGACATTTCTAATTTACGATATCAATGTCAAGTTTCCATCCATCCAAAGGGAGACTCTTGGCCGAAACTCAAACTGTTGAAAACATATTTTATTTACGGGCCAAAACTTATAGGTAACGGGTTAAAGGTTACTGAACACAAAAGTATTAGGAATAAAGGAAACGCGTCAAACGGTTTAAAACCAATAAAAGGTTACAACAATTGCATATCCATAACTGGATCATTATTGCTCTTAGCTTTACTTTTCTGAACCTAAAAATGTAATTGAAGAAAAAATCCCCATTTGCATAGAAATGTTTTGAAGACAATTTAAAGCATTTTCATTACGCTTATTAGATAAAAGTTCCCACGAAGCAAGACTAAGGGGCTGTTTGGCAACATCTGAATGGTTAAGTGCTGAACCAGTAAGAGGTCTGAACCATTAAGTGCTGAATCATTAAGAGGTCTGAACCATTAAGAGCTAGCATAAAGCTTAACCGTTCAGAGCAAATGTCTGACCAATTCAGATTAGAGGTCTTAACTATTCAGACCATGTATAATGCTTAACCATTCAGAGGCAATTGTCTGAACCATTCAGACATTTTCTCGTGAAACACACAGTCTGAACCATTAAGTATTGAACCAGTAAGAGGTCTGAACCATTAAGAGCCTCATCAAGAGATAACCAAACAGCCCCTAAGCCTAACGCATAACCTGTGTGGCCAAAACATGATATCATCTTCTGACGGTTTCAGTAGTGAATCAACAAAACATTTCCCATGGGAATCATTGGATGGAATGGAAGTGGCGTGGGTCGTCATCAACCACCCAATTTTTGCTTCTTGCAAACTCATGTTGCTCACAGTTTCCAAACTACATCAGGATCATGTATGCACATAAATGCATAACAGCATCATAAGTAAATTATGCTTGTTGATTGTAGGCAAATGCATGGGAATCTTAGAAATACCTCCTTGCATTGCCTCTGGGGGTTTAAGAAATATGAATACACTAAAACTGACAAATACCAAGATGCAAGCATAAGTTTCACAATATTTATGGTAAAAATGGCCTAAAAGTTGAAAACCTCTCAAAGTGTTCTTTCTTTTAGAAAAAATCATGTTATTTTAATTATAGATGTTGTAATATTCACAATTAATATATTTATTATTTGTAAACCTAAAAGAAAGTACAAGAAACCATATGAGAACCAACTCAACTCAAACTGTTTGGAGTTTGGACACCAACCTATATACAACTTTAACACTTTTGACTAGAGCTTGTTATGGCCAGAGCCAGTTTTAACCCGTAAGCTCAAGTGTTTACAACCTCCTAATAAGCTCAAGTGTTTACCACCTCCTAAAATGATTCGTTCAAAACAAAAAAGATCATTGTTTGAATTATAGTTTTTGTAATCAAATCTAATGTAACTTTATTAAGAAACGGCACAATAAAACAATATAGGTGTGTAACCCGGCCTATAATTTATCATTTTCTACGTTACCCAACCTGTACGACCCACCCATTTCGCATCCTATAGCAATCTAATATGTTTCATTACTCCGAATCTTGCCACAATGTATATAAATCTAATCTATGACGCATAAACGAGTTACAAATCACATCCAATCTTTGAACTGATTAACTATATGCTCAACAAAAAAGAAGTAACATCCAACTAAAAGCTTTAAATTTTATAATTATATACACAGATTAAGAGAAAATGGCTACTTGTAGGTCCCTTTTCTCGGAGGATCGAGAACAAACCTAAACCTTGTTATACAAACTCACTAGCGAGTGCGGAATCCAAGCTAGCGAGCAAACCGGGATGATGCAAGAACAAACACAAGAACACACAAGACTCAACGATTAACACCACTTGTATTAATGCGTAGAAAGTTTCCGGTTACAAGCACAATGTTTACAATCAGTTTGCAAACTCTCAAAGTGTGTGTGTGTGTGTGTTTCGGACAGAATGCTCTCAACTCTCTTTCTGTCTGTCTGTGTGCATCTCTGTCTCACACTACACTGCATGGGTATATATATACCCAGCCTATGATGTCTGGTCGAAGGATCCGATAGATGGTCCGAAGGATCATCTATCGAAGACAAGTCATTCGAAAGATCAGCAGGGACCTCGAAAGATCACCTTTCGAGGTCTAAGCATTCGAAGCATATCTTTCGTGGGGATCGAAGGATCCACATCATCCTTCGATCCCTTATCCTTCGACTCAGACACTTTACATTACAACATATTGGCCAAGTCAAACTAGGAGGATAGTTGACTTGGTCAACTTACAGACTAACTTAGGACATCGTTTATATACAGACCGAATACAGACAAAGTACAGACACAAGTGCACCAACAAACTCCCCCTTGGCTGTAGCTTTGTCTTTATCTTCTATAGTTGTAGACTCGTCTCTAACTTCGACGGTCTTTGGTCTTCGAGTTACCAAAACTCTGATGTCCTTTCAAGTCTTCAATGTCGGAGGATCTTCAAAGTCTTCACGTCTTGAAAGCAGAGAGTGTATCAACAAACTACCCGTATCATGTAGGAAGTGTGTTGACAAACTCCCCCTTAACATAAGCTCCCCCTTGAGTTATGCTCGTGAAAAGACTTTATCTTTATGAAGTGAGATCCTTGTGGTGTTGATGATGGCCAGCGGCAACTCGATCATCTTCATCTTTTGAGCGCCTTCTCGTCGTGTCTTCATTCCAAAGCTTGTCATCGACCATGTTCTCCTAGCCTTTAGAATCTGCACATGCAAGAAATCTAAACGCGTAATGAGAACAACTGCTTGGAACATAGCATAAGCAAATGACACACGAATGACCATGTCACAATCAAACACCGTCCGACAGTTTGAAAGTTTAATAAATTTGTCAATTTCAGTCTTTAACTTTCAAAATCTGCAAATTTTGACCGTTTATGAAGATTTAGTCAGTTCGGTTTTCAGTCAGGTTTCAGGTAACGAAGACTTGAGCTCCAACATCGTACGATCGAAAATAAGGCAGAAATAAAATCTTTTTGGCTTTTATAAAGTTTATGTTAAAACACGCCTAAAATCTTTTTGGTATTTTTGAAATTAAAAGACAACAATTTAAAATCCTTTGAGTGTTATCAAACGACATCACCGCTAATGTCGTGCTGATATGCACCAAACGACGAAACTGTTTAAAAGAAAACAATAAAAGTTAAGCAGTAAATAAATATATACAGACATTCTTTTTGCGAGTTTCGAGGGTAAGAGAATCATATCAGTGTACGGTCATGCCAAAACACTCTTGTTGTTCAGTTAGTTATCATTAAGATAAGCATCCTATAACAATTATCGGTATTGTTGTCCACTTAAGCTCAACTTATCAGATGTAATCATGGCGAGGGGATACGTTAAGGTATGATTTATACTTACCGACCGGTGTTCATCCACATCACGACACATTCCCGTATCAAGGTATGCACGAGAGTTCATCTTACCGGTGAGTATACCGATTATCATCTGTTTGACCGTATAAAATGTGAGATACTCACTTATTTTGATTTGAAAACAAGCCCTATGTGATATAATCACTTATTGATGAGGAACTTGAATTTCGTATGCATGAGGGCACAGGTGCAAGTCCGTGAACAGGTCAGTACTTCCGTACAGCAGAGAGACGAACTTGACACCCGGAAAAATGTGATATATTATCACTTATTTGATTTGGACATGTGATTGTTTATCACTTATTGAGGTCGAATGCAGTATGTAATATGTACACGTATGTATAGTATCATGGAAGATCTAGACTTGCGTCCCCGTTATTTTTCGGTAAAAGATACAACCATGATACCCAGATGATAAGCAGCATAAAGACCGAATATCTCAGAACCTCGGCAATCTATCAAACGAAATTTCGGTACTAAGACCATATGCCAATGAATGGTTCCCACCTGGTCTTCAGTCGATTAAGATTTATATCACCCTGCACACTTTAAAATGATTGTGAGCCTACCGATACATCTTATATAGAGCTGCTTATCGTTTTACATTTAAGGTTTAAAGAGGTTTGGATAGACCACTGATGTACTATCATTTTCTCTTTTGCTCTCCAGGAAACTCATTTTTGTTTTTCTATTGTTCCCACCTGGTCTTCAGTCGATTAAGATTTATATCACCCTGCACACTTTAAAATGATTGTGAGCCTACCGATACATCTTATATAGAGCTGCTTATCGTTTTACATTTAAGGTTTAAAGAGGTTTGGATAGACCACTGATGTACTATCATTTTCTCTTTTGCTCTCCAGGAAACTCATTTTTGTTTTTCTATTGTTTTTGTGTTTTTGAAATTTTTCTATGTTTTTGGATTTTCAGATTTTTGGATTTACTCCCCCTAAAATCAATAAACTAAGATAAATTTAAAAACACACAAAGATATTTACAAAAATGATTTTCCGATATTGGTTTACTCTTGCTTGACCTTAATGCCGTTTACCAAAAATAAGTTTTATCAGAAAAGATTTAACAAGTTTTGGAAAAGTGAGTTGGCATGTCGGTAAGTGGTGCGGACCATGACAACATTGACGAGTTTCACAAAGAAACAATCACGTGTGAGGTGATATTTGAGATCAACGTGACAGGCCAAAGAGTGCTGTATGAGATGATAATAATTCATAAGGCAGCTTAAAAATCAACAAGTATAGGAGAGATTAGAAATTTTAAAAACCGTATCCTGCAACTATTTCGTGCATTGCAAGGAATCTGAGCATTCTCCCAAACTGGATATCCACCCGGTGTGGACTTCAAGGTCGATTTTGTAGCTACTGAATAATCTCTTGACAGCAACAAGATCATAAACCTCCGGGTCCGGCTGGTCTTCCACATTGCACCAGCGAAGGTCTTTGACTTTCTCTTTCAGAAATGGTGTGCGGATGTCCAAACCAAGCCAAGGCATCGGCACACATTTCACTTCATTCGTTCCTGAGGACCCGATCAAAAACCATAATGACCAAAATTTTGTCACGTTCTCCATTTGGTCGAATTTTTGCACCATCATTCAAACACATTCTTTCATCAGACTTTTTGTGTTCTTTTCTTCTTCCCTCTCTCCACCAAAGGCAACAATTTCTTCTGTCGCCTATCTTGTGCAAGAACGTTCCACTATCGATAATCCTATGACTATCGATAGTTCCTCCAGGAACTTCCTGCACACTCACTCAGAGGTTAGTTGGAGAGGGGGACCCAAGCCTTCATAGACTTGGGTTGCCCCTGAGAATCAAGAAATGTAATTTCAACCTCTTGATAATTTTCGAGCACAACACCTCCTCTTGTACCTTCACCTGTTTTAGGTTTCCAAGTTTGTTTTCGTTTACCAGAGTGTGTATTATGTACAGTTTCTGGTTTTAATGGTTGTGACAAACTCGGTTTCCGTTTAACCGCCGTTTCCGGTTTTAAAGCCTTTTCGATCACCTTTACATTTTTACGTCGTTGTTTTGTTTCTTGTTCTTTAATTGTGCGTTTATCACGTTTTGGAGAAACAGGACGACGTTGTGAGTGACCTTGTTCAGAGGGGGTTCTTTCAACAAAATTTGGTTTGGGCGCATTTGTGCAGTCTTTAATGATGTGCCCAAACTTCCCACATTTGAAACAAGTTCTCCTTTCACCAAACTTAGGAGAATTTGTTCGGCTGGCAGATGCTGAACCTGTAGAACCTGAGGTACTTGCTCGTTCATCACACCCGTTTGTGTGTTGGGTGTAATTGTTATCGCTGTTACGCTTCAAAATCTTGACTTTTTGTACAAAATCGATGTTTGATTTGTTTTCAAAAGTCTCAATTTTATCCGTACCCTTTGATGCTACAAACTTAACATCTTTGCTCTTCTTTTGATAACGAGCTCCTTTTGTTTCAACCTTAGCCTTTGGCTTTGGAGCTCGTTGTTGTTGTTGTTTACCCTTAAAAGCAATTGGTTGTTGCTTTGTCGGTGATTTCTGTTTTCCAAATTGTTTTCTGATTTCAGCTTTTGGAATTGAATTACATTGAGTTACAGTAACTCTCGGAATTTTCTTTCCCAAAAACTGGTTTGTAGTATCTTCAAACACTTTGTCAATCAAGGATTGATTGACGTTTTTGATTGGAAAATCTTTGTCTGAATAAATTTTACTATCACCGATTAAAGTATACAACAAGTCATTGCTTTTAACAGCAAACACACTTTCTTTGTCATTCTTGACATCTTTGACAGGATCTATCACTTGCTTGACAGCGGGTTGCACGACAGGAGTAGGAGGATCACAAAGAATATGATTCTCAGTTGGAATTTCTACTCCTTTCGTCTCATCAAGTGATTCATCCTGGTCACTCACATCTGATTCATCATCTGAAGAATCATAGTCCTCTATGGTTGGAGGACTTTGATTTGAAGCACATGATGACTTTCCTTTGTTATCAGATGAGCCCTCCGATGAATTGTCCGGTTTGAATCCTAGCCCAGTGGCAAATTCCTCAACATCAAGAGGTACACTAGGTTCATACCGAGGCATTTCCTCTTCATCGGGCATTTTGGTATAGTTGTTCATCAAAGGGGGCGGACATTTCTTATATCCTATCCCCTTCTGATTTCCTTTCGGTTGTTGAACCTCGATGATGTGATCAAGCACAAATTGGGAGTTAGAATAACTATCCAATTTTTGTTTGATCGCATCATGATCGCATTGGGCAATGGCTAATTGCTTTTTGGTTTCCTCAACAAGGTTGATATAGTCGTTAATACTAACTTGTTTATGATACACAACTTTGTTCAATTCGGAAACACTTTTCTTTAGAGTTTCAATCACAGTTTTAAACTCCTTTTCGTTTTGAGTTAACGCCATGTTTGCCTCTTTGCACTTGGCCAGTTCAATTACCAAACTTTGATTGTGACTATGAACCGTTTCAGATTCACGTCTCAATTCAACACATTCATGCTTCATTTTAGCACATTCACTACATATGCTAGGAGTTTCAACCTTTACCTGACTTGAAGAAGCTGTGACATTAGTCATAGAGACAGGTTGAGAAGAGAAAGATCCATCTTCAGTGAGAATCTTCTCCATTTCTTTCGATGTAGCATCAGCTTTCTCGATCAAGCCAGATTTCTTGTCAGCCTCATTCAACAAATTATCAGCTTCAGAATCAATTCTTTCATTCAGATTAGATTCTTCATCTGAACTGCCACTATATCCTGAACTGTCATCTGAACTGTCATCATTTTCCGAAGATTGACCATCATTGACATTCTTGACAATCTCAACGTAAAATGCAGTTCTTGTTTGATCACCGTTTCCCAACTGTATGGCCGTACCACAATCGACGCTTTGATTAAATTGAGGTTTTGTTGTGGAAACTTGAGGTTGTGGTTGTGGCTGTGTTGGGACAGGAATGTACGACCTCGGATCGAATTGAGGTTGTGGAGCAGCTATTGACTGAGGAAATGGAAAGGAACTCGTATTGGACACAAAAGCAGTTTGAAGCTTCGGTTGCTGAACAGAACTAGAACCAGCTGAAGGACCAAAACCAGGCAAATACATTTATGTGTTTTGAGGAACAAGAGCTCGCTGAGCTTTCCGGATTTCTTGGTCATTCTTGTGTTCCAGCTTCTCAATGAATTCATAGATGTTGACTGTATTCAGAGTACCCGTATGCTTCAGCTGCTCAATGAATGAACTCCACTTTGGAGGTAGAGCATCAGCAAACCGTGCCACCATTTCCTGTTGAGATGTAGGAACACCAAAAGCACGCATTTCACACATTAAATGATAATAACGATTCGTTATATCATTTAGTGTTTCATTCTCTAAGAAACGAAATGATTCGAATTTCTTCTTCAACAGATCCTGGCGTATCTTAGTAGTAGCTGCATATCCTTCTCCTCTTTCCACCACAAAATTCTGCATGTCTTGATTTTGCTTTGACACCAAAGCCCATTGACTTGCACTTATTGATGGCTGTGGAATCATACTCTTTGCCCAATCTGCAGCAGTGACTAACTCTTGATTGGTTCGTGAGTCCAAACTCCAATCCCATGGACTTGTACAGCTCATTTTGATCTAATATAAGTACCAAACCTACACACCACAAACTGTTAAGAGCAAAAACAGATATGAATCGAAAGATGCAACCTGTTCGAAAGATCAATACTTGTTCGAATGATCAACAAGGTTCGAAAGATCCTTGTTGAGTTTCGAACAAAGACTTCGAAGGATTGACTTCGAAAGACTGACTATACGAAGGATCCTTATCTTTCGAAAGATGATTTCGAAAGATTCTCCTTATGTTTCGATCACAGGTCTCGAAAGATGACACTTGTTCGAAGAATCAACAATGTTCGAAGGATCACTGTTGATGGCTCGAACAATAACCTCGAAAGATAACCTTGAAAGATTCACCCAACACGAAGGATCCTTATCTTTCGTAATGAACAGTAACTCGAAGGATGTATCTATCGAAAAGATTCCTTGACTCGAAGGATAACACACTGACTTCGAAAGATGTTCGAAGGATGGTTATCTTTCGAATCTCCTTGATCGAAGGATGATCTATCGAGCTCGAAAGGTATCTTTCGAGGTCTGACACACTGACAAAAAGTACGACAGGTTGGTGTACCAACTTTCGGCAGAAAGGATATGGTCTGCCAACAACTTTTCACCAAACTTTTTGACTTTCAAAAAGTTTACTAAAAATAGGCAACCTTATCCTCAACCAGTTCACCGGAATGATAATCGGAATATGACCGGAAAAAAATCAAAGTCACTTAAAAACAAGTTTTCAAGTTACCCAACCCAATCTTGAACACTCCCGATGGTTTAGAGCTCGTTTTTCAGTTTTAAGATGTGAGAAAAACCACCAAAACGGGTGCTAAACCTAGTGTCCAAACACACCAAAAACTTGAACAAAAACTCGGTTTTAAACAAGGTAAAGAGCCAAAGCTCTGATACCACTTGGAGGTCCCTTTTCTCGGAGGATCG
This sequence comes from Helianthus annuus, assembly GCF_002127325.2. Lineage (NCBI taxonomy): Eukaryota > Viridiplantae > Streptophyta > Magnoliopsida > Asterales > Asteraceae > Helianthus > Helianthus annuus. The sequence continues at coordinate 15,128,037 of NC_035438.2, forward strand.
AGAACAAACCTAAACCTTGTTATACAAACTCACTAGCGAGTGCGGAATCCAAGCTAGCGAGCAAACCGGGATGATGCAAGAACAAACACAAGAACACACAAGACTCAATGATTAACACCACTTGTATTAATGCGTAGAAAGTTTCCGGTTACAAGCACAATGTTTACAATCAGTTTGCAAACTCTCAAAGTGTGTGTGTGTGTGTTTCGGACAGAATGCTCTCAACTCTCTTTCTGTCTGTCTGTGTGCATCTCTGTCTCACACTACACTGCATGGGTATATATATACCCAGCCTATGATGTCTGGTCGAAGGATCCGATAGATGGTCCGAAGGATCATCTATCGAAGACAAGTCATTCGAAAGATCAGCAGGGACCTCGAAAGATCACCTTTCGAGGTCTAAGCATTCGAAGCATATCTTTCGTGGGGATCGAAGGATCCACATCATCCTTCGATCCCTTATCCTTCGACTCAGACACTTTACATTACAACATATTGGCCAAGTCAAACTAGGAGGATAGTTGACTTGGTCAACTTACAGACTAACTTAGGACATCGTTTATATACAGACCGAATACAGACAAAGTACAGACACAAGTGCACCAACACTACTCATAAACAGAAGTTCTTCGCCTCTTTCATTTCTCCATGAAACTACTTGATCACCATGCAAGCTAACCAGATGAAGACTAATTGAAATAGAACATTCAATAAACTAAACAGTAATTCTTGTATTTAACAAACTAACCCTAGCTGAAACTCTTTGTGTATTCTGAAGGACGATTTGCTCAATACCATTCCGGTCCTTTGTTGTTTCAAGGGCCAACCTGAAATCCCAAAACCTCCGCAGAGTGCCCCGACACGAACCTTAGAATATCCCCTAAGGTGTTTCTAAAAAACCCTGATCACACTTTTCGAGTATGCAGAATTCTGAAATCATTCAAGGGTTGGTGCCAAGTGTTAACTTTAAAAACAATATTTTTGTGATCTTGAGCAATTCTGTTAATACCCTCAGATGATAAGATTGACAAAAGTTACAGATTCAACTGAATTTTTAAACAAAAGCAAATCAAGTTTAGTCTAAAACAAGTAAACGGTTGTCCATTGCTATCAGAATACGACTCCACATTAAGGTTTTAAAACTTTATTCCTAAAACGGTAAAAACATTAACTTTAATTGAATATAAACCACAAATAGATGCATTATCCTACCTAAAGTTCAGTGACAAATAAAAATTAGAAAGTTCAACCAGAATTCTCACATATATACTTCACCCTGAGTCGACTTCACATTTTAGAAGGAAACTAAAGATATTTTTTTTTATGAATTTACCACCCAAGCACCACCCCGCGAAACACCACCCAAGCCCCACCCCGCAAAACAGGGGCAACAAACAAAAAAAACGAACCGACAACATAATTATAAATTTACATCAATGCGCCCAATAAATAGACTTGTATTTGGACCTACTTTTAAACCAAAAAAACCCAACCGATTTGACTTCACTAATAATGTCTTCAATATTCACCTGCTTGTTCGAAAAGTTTAGCCCATTCCTCTTTCCAGAAACTCCAACAACCGATGATAATGATACCGTGGAAAGCTTCTTTTTCCTATTCCTTCAAGCCGCTTGAGTTGTGGAGATCCAAGAGATCTCTAAAGGAGAACGGAACTATGTTCGGAACACAACACCACGAGCTAACATTCTGAGGCAACAATGCATGTGGTGAAAAAAAGGGGTTCGACCGACTCTTCTCCGGAGCCACACTGAGTTACTCAGTAGGGTTTTGCATACATCCCATATTACCGAATCCAATTCCTCAAACTTTGGATCAAACTTCTGCTATATCAAGAAGCTAAATCTGTGATAACAAGAACAGTAAACAAAGATGTTATAAAATCTAAATATTACCCACTTGAGGAAAGGAACAGAAGTAGAGAAATAACACTAGAACAAGATTTGCTCACATTGATGGTTGCTTCAAATTGGATGACAACACGAACAAACTTTACCACCCATAATCAAGATCATCAGGCTTAATTAAGAGGTACAAGAGTATCCTCCCTTTTCTTGGTGGTTTTATTTGACTCGTGTTTTTTGTGGTTGTGGATCCACACCTTAAACACACGTTTATCAACCCTCAAATCTTTGCAAAATTCAAGAATCGTCTCTTTGTATTTCTTCAAGATCTTCCATCTGATTCTTTAAGCAAATTTCTGAATTGTTTCTTTTTTATCCTCATAAACTTTTGATTTGGCTAGTTTTATTTTTCGAAATTATGGTTTGCAAGCTGTGGTTGAAAGTTTGGGTTGGCGGCGAAGTACATGTGTAATGTTGTAGGGTGGTATGAGGATGAAACTAGTGAAGTCAATGGTAATATTGGCAATCAGTGATATCTTTTCATTCTAGATGGATGATGGATGTGGAGAGTTTATGTCGTCACTCACATCCACTCCAAATGCTTGCGGCTGTCCCCACAGCTTCTGCCGTGAAATTGAACACTACTACCCACCATTCAATCATGTCATCAAGTACAAAGCTGGTGTGTTGGGAATTGGTACTCGATGACATGATGGAACAATGGATAGTAGCTTTCGGTTTCACGGGTAAGTTGTGTGGACACCCGCAAGCATCGTAGTTTAGAAAAATTTGGTCACTTGGAATGGATATGAATGACGGGATAAAATCTCCACATACATCTAGAAATACAAGATATATCACAGATTACAAATTTACGATAATTGTCACCAATTTCATCACATACTACCCACCAACACCACACAGGTACTTGGCTACCAATGCAAGCTTTTAACCACTACTTGCAAACCAAAATAAGAAAAGGCGAGTCCAATCAAATTTTTCAGAGAATCAAAAAGAAAAAGATTCGTCAATTTGCTTAAAGAGTCAGCTAGAAGATCTCGAAGAAACACAAAAAGAAGATTCTGGGATGTTGCAAAGACATATTACTAAACGTGTCTTTAAGGTGTAGATGCACAACAACCTTAACATGAGTATTAGAAAAACCACAACTACCCAGAATAAAAGAGAAAACTCTTTAACAATTGGATTGAGCTCGAGATAATTGAATCGCTCATTGTCTTTGAGAACAAACTAACAAAGGAGATTTAGGGCAAATCACTGAAAATTTGAAAAAAAAAACATATTAGTATTGTTATTTATGACCAATGATAATGCTATTGGGAAAGAAATTAAACAACAAGAATCGGACCTAAGAAATCAAAGAACGAACCTAGTAAAAAAAACCTTGTTATTTGGCATGATGCCCAGTTAGTGTTTTTAATAGAAGGAAATTGGATGATTTAAACCAGTTTAGTATGAGTTTTTCTTATGGTACCCTCCCTATTATTTATAGTTTTAATTACCATCTATTATAAGTTAATATTTATCTTTAAAATTTGTCATTAGCTAATTTATTCTCTCTTTCTTAAATTTAATTTCATTGTCTCTTTATATCTCGAATGTAATAAATGCAAATCATTAATGATATTTAATTCAACACATAATTGATTAATTACTTTATTCTCTCTCCTCTTTAAATTTAATTTTATTCTCTATTCTCTTGAATGTAATAAAAGCGATTATTAATGCTATTTCATGCAACAAATAATTCAATGAAAAAATATTTTAACAACCTATTAACCTCTATTTACTTAAACAACAATTTGTTAACCTAACAAGTATATATCCCCTTTTCTAAGGTATCCACAACCAATTTTGTCATATAAAATAATTTATGTAATATAAATATAATCATGTCAAACTCCCAAAATCATTAAAAAAAATCAAAACTAGTTTTCTTTAAATAATAATGAAATTTCAGTTATGTAAGTTTTCTATTTTTATTAAGGATTTCGAAATTCAAAATTTCCAAATTTTATATTTAAATCCGCATTAAATTTTAATCAGTAAATAAGAATTTAATTTAATTACACTTGATATCAACATACACTATTCAAAAGTTTCAAATTCATATTAAAACATATCTAACATACCAAATGTTAGAAATATTTTAGAAATTCAAATTTTGAAAGCAAACATTTTTGGAATTCAAACTTTCAAATTTTAACCTAATAACATACCAAATGTTCGAAATATTTTAGAAATTCAAATTTTGAAAGCAAACATTTTTGGAATTCAAACTTTCAAATTTTAACCTAACAAAGTTTAGATTGTCACCTCAAAATTCATAATTAAAAAGATCTTGAGGATTGTATATGTTATTGTATTATATTTTATTTAGCTCGTGCAATATACAAGTTATTTATTTAAAGACATAACTATTTTTATTACTAAGTATATAAAATATCAATATTCAATATGTGTAATATATGATAGAGTCTGATTTGAGAATGACAAATTAATTTATTGGTATGTATTTGCACAATAAAAAAATATTCTGATATTTTTTAAAAGATTTTAACTTTTAAGGCTTCTAAAATTTAAAGTAGAGTTGGTATGTATTAATAAGATAATAAATTGGTGAGAATATTAAATGGAGATTATTTATTTATTAAATATTTATTCAATTGCAAAAATTCCAATATTAATGTTGAGAAAGAATAAAACCTCATATAGATGGGGATGCCATCTGTGTGAAAACAAACAATTTTTGATAATTTAAATATATATTTTCAACATATACATTTACAAGTTCATATAACGTCATCGGGGAATAGTTTTGTTAAGTGGTTGGCTATTTTTGGCGATCACTTTGACTTTTGTTTTTCTTTTTTCTTTTTTCATATAATAGTTATTTATTGGTGATGCCAAATTACAATTTTATTCCAGGTGTAAAATTACGATTTCACCCTCGATTCAAAATAAAATTTTGCTTTTGTCCCTTGCTTAAATTTACGATTTTGCCCTCAGTTAAAAAATACACTTTTGCTCTCAGTTCAAAATAAAAATATGGTTTTGCCGAGTCCTGCCAAATTACGATTTGGTTCCCAGTTTAAAATTATGATTTTGCCCCCAGCTAAAAAACTGCTTTTGCCCTCAGTTCAAAATATTATTTTACCGCCATTTTAAAATTACGATTTTACCTCCGCTAAAAATTGCAATCTTGTCATCGTTTTTTTTCTTTGGCAAAACCATGGTAGTGTTTTATTTTACTTTCTTGACTTAATTTTGTTTTTATTTATGTCAAACAGCTGCCTAGCACTCGCTAATTGGTCCTTACAAATTACTGTTTTGCCCCCAACTTTAAATTACACGCTTGTCATCATTTTAGTTACTTTTTTTTATCATAACTATGGTACTGTTTTTCTTTAATTGGTTTACTTGATGTATCTTTTTTGATATCGTGTTATAGGTAGCATGTATAACTAACCAACATAAAAGCGTACATGTTATTAACCTAAGAAATACTCGGTTTAGCGCCCCGCAACGCGGGCGGCGCATAACTCTAGCTGCCTAACACTGGCTCATTAGTCCATTAGTCCTGAAAAATTACAGTTTTGCCCTGAGCCCAAAATTACGGTTTTATCATCGTTTTTTTTCATTGCAAAATTATAGTAGTCTATTTTTAATTGATTGAGAATTACTCGGCCATTGCCCCGCAATGCGGGCAGGGCATCTACTAGTTTATCTATATGAATTTAAAGTGAGATGAACAGTGAATGATAATTTTTAGATTTTTGTTTTTTTTAGTTATATATTAATTATTAATCTTTTTGTAAGTGTTTTTAGTAATAAATAGGTAACTGATGGTTTTTTAAGTATTTGTTTTTTTTTCTTTTTGTTATTAACAATATTTTGTTGTTATTCAATTTGTTTTTGAGTAATAATTTGGGATCATTAACTTTATAGAAAAATCAAAATTCATAATTATATTTATTTATTATTTTAGCATTTCAAGTTATTTGCGAGTGCGTTGTGACGATACGTTACCGCAAACATTGGATCGACAATTTGATTTTTTAGTAATGAATTGTGTTCGTTAACATTACTAAAAAAAATCTAAAGTCGCATCTATGTTTATTTCTTATATTAACATTCCAAGTTATTTGCTGGTGTGTTGTGAATGTATGTTACCATAGACATTTGGTTTGTTACAATACTCATACAATACATGCACTCTATAGAAATCAGCACATGTTTTACATCGACAAAATGGACACCGGTACCGACACCGATGTTCTTCGAAAAATACCGGTCGGTTCAGATTGTCACCGTACTTGTACTGATATCCATTTATTGTCGCAGACAAAGTTGTATAAATGAAAAACTTTCGAAACCGGAAACCCTAAAAATGAATATGAGTACCGGTACCCATGTTGATCGGTACGATACGATAGCAATACGTTTTCGGTTTATCGAAAGAAAAAACAATAAAAATAAATACGGTATCACAATTGATGTTGTTTATTTTGGTTTGTTTCGGTTCGCAACGCTAGCAACACAAGATCCGTTATCAAACAAGTAGCCATAAAAATGAATACATACCGGTACCGATATTGTTCGGTTCATTACAAAATAGTAGCGATATGATGAAAAAACAATAAAAATAAATACCGGTACCGACACATATGTTGTGAAACCAGTTTCAATTCAATTTAGTACGATACGGCACAATATCTGTTTTCAATAAAATTTATATGGCAATGCTGAAAAAATAAACATAGAACGCAAACCAACTAAACCGATATCAATTGAACAACATACCAGTATTGATATTCGTTTTATTGTTTCGATCGATGTAAACCATAGCGAGTGTTGGTATCGTAACGAACCAAACAAATACCAATCGAATTCCCGTCGCTAAGCGTTGGCGAATCTCGCTAGTTTTTATTATATTAGACTTTTAATATACCCTTTAGCTTATTAACTTGTCATAATAAAACCAAAATACTATAAAATTGATGGTTGAATGCAACTTGCCATAATAAAGAAAAAGTTATTATAAAATTAATTGAAAATCGTTTATTCTTAATATGGATTAGATTCTTTTAAGTTAAACCAAAACCAAAAGAATAATGGTTTATCAACGGCTAGGGTTGATGGATAGCAGTAACAACAAATTCCTAATGGAGACACTGAAAGAGGCGATTTATTGCACAGCTGTTTGGTTAGTAGACGGTTCATAAAAGACGTGCAACGTTAAACTTAGTTTACCTTTTGATCATATAGCAAAACCAAGACAACGTAAGAAAACTACATCATGCAAACCAACATTAAAATAAAATACCCATATATAATATAAGTTCGACCATAATACATAAAACACCCATAAATAATATAAGTTCGACCATAATACATAAAACACCCATAAATAATATAAGTTCGACCATAATACATAAAACACCCATAAATATTCTCATTTGTTGATAATTATAAAGTTAAACTGTCGGTGGCTAATTTCGGGGAAAACTAGGAAACTGAAAACACCTTTCATGTTCGCCACAAAGCACAACCAGACAAAGGTGGTGTGTTGGGAATTGGTACTCGATGACATGATGGAACAATGGGTAGTACCTTTCGATTTCACGGTGAAGTTGTGGTGACACCCGCAAGCATCGTAGTTTAGAAAACTTTGCACTCAATCACTATGTATGGTTAATCATTATAGGGTGTTTGAGTCAATCACTTTCTCATATATGCAACGGTCGAAAAACGGCTCACCTTTCTCATCAATCAATTCGGTGACTATTCATCGAAAAAAACAATCCATATTCACCAAATGGGGGTCACTGATTTAGGGGTATGGTTCACCGATCGGTGAATAGCATCCCCGAACCATTCACCGAAGCCATACCGTGCACCCTAATTACTTTCTATTATAATTTAATATTTATCTTTAAAATTAGTCATTAATTAATTAATTCTCTCTCTTCCTTAAATTTAATTTCATTATCTCTTTAGTATCTTGAATGTAATAAATGCAAATCATTAATGTTATTTAATTTAACACATAATTGAATAGAAACATATCTACCAACAATTTAATGCAACCATCTCAGTCTTTTAAAAATTAATTTATACACATAATTCAATAAAAATAATATATTCTAACAATTTAATGCAACCATCTCGGTCTTTTAAGAATTAATTTATTTAATATATATAATCATGTCAAACTTTCAATTTTTTTTGAACGTCCGACATAAAATTTTATTAAATAACACTAGCAAGACGCTAGTCCCCAAACCAAACTTTCAAATTTTAAACACCAAGATTGGGACGAGAGGTCTTGGGTTCAAGTCCCACAGACGACGACAGGGGATTAAAGAAATTAGCTGTTCAAAAAATAATTTGTTTTATATAAATAATATTGAAAGTTCAATCATGTCAAGTTTTCCATTTTTCCTCAGAATTTCGAAATTCAAATTTTCCAAATCTCTTATTTAAATATGTATTCAATTTTAATCAATAAATAAAAATCTAATTACATTTTATTATCAACATACACAATTCAAAGCTTTATAGATCAAATCATAAATTAAAAAGATTTCTAACATACCATTTGTTTGAAATATTTTCAAAATTCAGACTTTGAAATCAATTATATTCAAATTTCAAACTTTAAAATTTTAACTTAACAAAATTTATAAATGTCACATCAAAATTCACAACTCTAAAGATGTTGATAATCTTATATTACATATTGTATTATATTTTATTTAACTCGTACAATACACTAGTACTTAAAACGCATAGTTTTTTTATTACGTAAGTATATAACATTATATATATATATATATATATATATATATATATATATATATATATATATATATATATATATATATATATATATAGGATTAGGTTCATTAGTGAACAACCCCCTTGATAGTGAATACTAGTGAACTAATTCTAGTCCTTAATTATCAATACACAAGAAGATATACAAATGTAAATCAATGGCCAGGATTTGATAATGAAAATACACTAGTGTATTTTACGATTTGATGATGTAATCAATTGTCAGAATTTGTTCAATCGGTTCACAAATACACTATTGTTCACTGTAGAACCTCATTATATATATATATATATATATATATATATATATATATATATATATATATATATATATATATATATATATTCAATCAGTATAATACATTGGATTTTAACCTAGTAGAGTACGATTAAGAACATTGAATTAATTTATTGTATTTTGGTCGGTAGTATCTTGACAACAAAAAAAAGTATCATATATATTTTTTTAAAGTAGAGTTGGTATATAAAAATTAAGTAATGTAAAATACTAGATGGAGACTATTTACTTATTAAATATTTATTAATTTGCATAATACCCATAGTAAATGCAGATAAAGAATAAAACATTATAAAGAGGGATGCACTTCATAAAGTTATATCCACATTTTGTTTTTCTCAAAACTTGATATTAGATTAATATAAAAGTATTTGTCATAATTTGTTTTTGATTAGTGAAGCTTTTAACATGAAAATGAATTAAAGAAATTACAAAAGAAAAATATATTAAAGAATAGTTTCATTTAATATATATGTATGTATATATATTAAAGAAGTGGGGAACTGAGTTACAGTGTATTTAACATGTTATATATATGTTAAAAATTCAATTTAAAATGCTAAAAATTATTTTTTAACTTTTTTTACAAAACTTTTGAATATTAAGACGTATAGAAGCTATTCCAATAAAAAATTATCTTTTTATGAATTTTTTATTATTTTTGATTTTTTTAAAAGGCTTCTATATTTATTTATATGCAAAAGTTTCAAAAAATAAAATTTAAGTTGATTTTTAATGTGTTAAATACATGGTTCCCCACTTTTTTAGTGTTCCTCAATGAACCCTCCATATATATATATATATATATATATATATATATATATATATATATATATATATATATATATATATATATATATATATATATATAGGGTTAGGTTCATTAGTGAACTACCCCCTTGATTGTGAACACTAGTGAACTATTCCTAGCCCTGGATTATCAATACACAAGTGTAAACCAATGGTCATGATTTGATGATGAAATTACAATAGTGTATTTTACGATTTGATGATGTAAATCAATGGTCAGGATTTGTTCACCCAGTTCATAAATACACTAGTGTTCACTCTAAAACCCCACCATATATATATATATATATAGGATTAGGGTCAAGAGTGAACACTAGTGTATTTGCGAACTGAGCAAACTAATCCTTGCCATACACATGTGTAAATCAATGGCCAGGATTTGATGATGAAATATACTAGTGTATTTTACGATTTGATGATGAAATCCTAGCCATACACGTGTGTAAATCCTAGCCATACACGTGTGTAAATCAATGGTCAGGATTTATATAACATGCTTCACTACAAAATTAGAACATGCTTTATTACATAGTTATAACATGATTCATTACATAATTATATAACTTACTTCATTACATAATTATAATATGTTTCATTACATGAGTATAGCATGCGTGATTAACAACACATTATTACTACATTTATATAATATGCTTCATTACATAATTACAATATGCGTGATTAGCAAAACACATTTTTACTAGACTTATACAACATGCATGATTATTTTTTCTATAACATGTGTGATTAGCAAAACACGTTATTGCTAGATTTATCTAACATGTTTCATTACATAATTATAACATGCATGATTAAAACGTCTACATACAATGTTGCAGTAGCCTATGAGGTTATGTGGAAATGGTAGGTTTATAGCTTAATTGTGTGTAGAATTGGAAGCGAGAAGAATGTGCGTTGAATCGAAATCAATAAATGAGAGATTTTAGGGCTAGAATTTGGCTCCAATTTGGTATTCAATTTCCGAATCTCTTATGATAAATGAAGGAGTAAATTGACAATTATGTCATTTTCTCCAAAATTTCTATTAGATGTTTTTGCTTATTACGATCATGCCACCGCGTTTAATTAAGAAAAGATTGTATCAGATCGTGTGGTTGTGGTTAGCATGTACGCACCGCATGATAAAAGGTATTGTACGGTAACCGGGCTCTGTACGGTAACCGGGCTCCCCCATTCTCTCTCTCTCTCTCTCTCTATATATATATATATATAGGGTGGGGTTCGGCTACAAAGTCTATTTTTCCTACAAAGTGTACAAAGTCATAAAACACCACAATTTCAGCCATAAAACACTCAAAACCCACAATTCCACAAATAACAGAGTGAAGATCACTAAAACACACTATCCAAACCCTAAAAGTCCATAAAAACTTCAAACACACCATCGTAGAACTATGAATATAAAACACAACATCATAATCAACATAAAACACACTACTGTTAGTCATTCGCTAATCGAAGCCTTATCATCCAAACGACAACACAAAACCCACAAATATGACGTTTTAGTAATCTTCACTTTCTTATTTGTGGATTTTGAGTGTGTTTTATGGTTGACATGACGGTGTTTTATGACTTTTTACACTCTGTAGGAAAAACGAACTTTGTAGCCAACTCCCCCTATATATATATATATATATATATATATATATATATATATATATATATATATATATATATATATATATATATATATATATATTGGGGAAGTTCATTTGAGAAGAGAATTTAGTTGAGAAGAAAAAGAACAAATGGTATAATTGTAAAATATTAAGTAGTTTTATTTCATCTTATCTTTAAGTAATTAATTACTCATAAAGACTATCATTCTCTACACTAATTTTTTTTCCTACACACATAAAAACTTATCCTACACATTTGGATATTTATCATAGATATATTTAAATTTATCATACACAACTCGTAATTTATCCTACACACCTATTAATTTGTCCTACACTCTAAATTATTATTTTTTTATTTTTTCAAAAAATATATATTTTGAAAATAAGTTATAAATTTAATGTAGTTAGCTATTAAAGAGGAAAACTACAAATTAGCTATCTATATAAGTTTACAAATATACGCTTATATTAAAATTAAATGCAAATATTAAATGAAGTAAAATAAAGCATTCTTATTGGTTGAAACTTCTTCTTTTTTCTTCTTACAACAAATTTCTTCTCATTTGAACTCTCCACTATATATATATATATATATATATATGTTTTGAAGTTCAATGGAGAACATTAAAAGAGTGGGGAATCGGGGAACAATGCATTAGAAATTCAACTTAAAATGCTAAAAAACATTCAACAATTTTTTTCAGAGCTTTTGCATATAAAAATGGTTGACATGATGGTGTTTTATGACTTTTTACACTTTGTAGGAAAAACGAACTTTGTAGCCAACTCCCCCTATATATATATATATATATATATGGGAAGTTCATTTGAGAAGAGAATTTAGTTGAGAAGAAAAAGAACAAATGGTATAATTGTAATGTAAGTGCAATTCCTGCCGGGTAACCGTCGCTTATCAGTTCTGTGTCAACCAAAGCAGAAGTCCAAGTTAAAGTCAATGATAATGAAGATTGTCAATTGCTGAAGGCATTTCAGACGACTTTCTAGTGAGTCAGATTATTGTATTGTTTTGTATCCCGGACAATGTGTTTTGTCCGGGTTTAGTCCCTAGCTTATATATATATGTGTGTATTGTGTAGATTAGGGCAACTCTTGAAGCTTTGTGCACCTCTCACAAGATCCCATCCATTCTCCATCACTGTGTGTATTCTAGAGAGAGAGGGAGACTATGTGTTAGTGAGAGAAAGCTAGGTTTAGATCTTTGTGATCTAAACCAGCTTGTAGAAGATGATGTATACTCATTTGGTATGTAATCTGTGATGATTGTATTGAAATGAATGAGTTTGTCTTGCATCTTCTTCTTCATCTACCCTGTTCTTGTTGTGTCATGTCTTGAAATCAAGTGCAATGTTTGATGTTCGTCATCGATCCAGTGCTTTCACAGTGGTATCAGAGCATGGTTACCGATTCGGAATGGTCTAACCACCTTCCGAATCACCATTGCTCTTGATTTGATGTTTGTTTCCGCCAAACATCTTGAAGACGTGAAGATTTTGGTACAGATATGAAGATATTCGAGCTGTGTTGGAGAAAACTGCTGGGTTTTTGGAGATCTAGGGTTTTGATCCAAAAAAGGATTGTCTGAATTTAAAACTCTGTGTATGTGTTTCCGGGGTTTTTGGTGAACCAGTGTGAAGTCACACTGGGGAGATAGTCCGGAGACTTGTTTCTGAGCTTTGTCCGAGTTTTAGAACGTTTAGATGGTCAGAGTTTTAGAAACTTCAAATGGTCAGAGTTTTGGAAACTCCAAAAGGTCAAGTTTTGGAACCTCCAAAAGTCTGAGTTTTTTATTCTTTTAAAGTTTCTGAGTTTTAAAACTCATCATCAGAGTTTTAAAATCCATTCCGAGTTTTGATGTTCCGACTTTTAAACATAGAGATGTTGTTCTCTATTAAAGTATGTTGTCCGAGTTTTTCTCCATCAAAGAAGATCCGAGTTTCATCGGTTTCCGAGTTTTAATTGGTCGAAAGTTTGACCGTTCAAAGTTACAAAGTTTCATCACTGTTCCGAGTTTTTATCTATTCCGAGTTTTATTCAATAGTATGAGGTTTAACCTCTGTGTTAATTTATTCAGAGTTTCATATCAGTTCAGTTCAGCGTTTATGAGGTTTCTGTCCGAGCTTTGTTAAAGATTTCTGTCCGAGGTTTTTAAACTGTGTTCCGAGGTTTCAACTGTACAGAGTTTTCAACTCGTTTGACCTTTGTATTAACAGTTCTGAGTTTTTTTTTAATTCTCTTGACAAAAGCTTGACAATTGTTTCCGAGTTAAAAGACTTGCAAAGCTTGACAATTGTTTCCGAGTTAAAAGCTTGACAATTGTTTCCGAGTTAAAAGACTTGCAAAGTTCTGAGTTTTTCGTATTGTTTACAAAGAGTTAAGTCTGAGTTTTTTAATTCTCTTGACAATTGACAATTCTGAGTTTTTACATGTCTGAGTTTTACATCCTCTAAACTTGTTCCGAGTTTAATTCTATGGTTCCGAGTTTTGAAGTCTGATGGTTCCGAGTTCTCTGTTAAAAGAGTTAAGTCTGAGTTTTATGAGTTTCCAGTTGTTCTGAATTTAACAAGACTGTTTTTCCGAGTTTTAAACAGTCAAGACTGTTTTTTCCGAGTTTTCGAGTTTGGTATATATTCAGAGTTTTTAACCAGCTGTGTTCTGTTCTGGGGTTTTTTAACAGTTCAGATGTTCAGCACTGTGAGTGACTTTCAACAACTGTCTGGGCCTTTATCACAGTCTAAGTTTGAGGTCCGACCTTTAAATCTGGTTTCGTGCTTCCGGGTTTCTTCAGAGTTTCCTTTATTTCCTTGCTTGTTTCGAATTCCTTTGTACTCTAAATACTGCTCAAATGATCTGATCCGAGGTTTCAAGAGCTTTCGGGTTTTACGAGTTTCGAATTTTCTAGAATTCGGGGTTACCTGGGGTACCGGATTTTTAACTATGTTTAGAAGCTTGTGTAGTTCGGAAGTTTCGAGTTGTGCATGTTCCGAGTTTTTCTAGTTATTCCGGGTTACCTGGGGTACCGGATAACTAACTAAGAGTCAGAATTATGTGTAGTTTGGAAACTTGAAGTCGGTTTCAGATTATCGAAAAGTTTTATGGTACTTATGCTGTCCGGATCAAGTGAGGAGGTGAAGAGAATAAGACTTGCTTGGATTTTCTTTGTAGTGTTTACAAAGAAAAAGGGGGAGTAAAAATTTTGAAATTCTTGTTTTCTTTGTAAACCAAAAGCTCGAGGTGCTACATCGAAACAAGTTCATGTTTACTATCTTTGAGATTAACTTAGTGTTAATCTTACCGGTGGCGAAGTGTTTATAACATGAAGCAAGTTAGAGCTAGTGTATGATTGAGTTTTGTCAAGTTTGTTCGAGGTTCAATCAAGTGTTGACGTGATGAAGCAAATTGTTCGGTTGGCAAGTAGTTGAAGGTCATGCCTTTATCGTATGCCGGTTAGAGTAGAGAAGATTAGTCTTCTTGGTACCTCTTCCAAGTTGGTGACTGATCGGATTCTCGAAATAGGGGTTCTTACATTGAGGGGGAGATCAGAGACGAAAGTCATCGGGTAATTGTTGGATTCGTGAAGATACGAGATTGGATCATGGGGAGACGAGATGAAATGATTTCAGACACTCGGTTAAAGACTCTGATCAAGACGGTGGATGTACTTTTACAAAGTTCAGTCTGTTATTAATTTATCGAACTGAGCTTCATGTCTTTGCGAAATTTGAAGTGTTCAAGGCTGGGCATTGGAAATCCAATGTTTCTTTCTGCTGTTGGTTAGGTTTGAAGATTAATGTATCGAGCGATATTCTTACATGTGGTTGTAGGTCAGTTCGCGTTAACTTGATTCATGAGTAGATTGAGGGGGAGGATCAACAGTGTTTGATGTTGGATTCTTCGGGTTTCACAAAGCGGCCATTTAAGTGATCGTCAGCAAGTCTTTAATTAGAAGGGTTGAAGATCGCTGTGCTCTACCTAAAAGATCAAGTCTCAGCTAAAGTTGAAAGCATGCATGATATCATCAGTCAAGGGGGAGTCTGTAAGTGCAGTATCCGGTGATTGAAGATTATCGATGCCACACAGAACTGATGCAACAGTTAAGGGGGAGACTGTAAGTGCAGTTCCTGCCGGGTAACTATCGCTTATCAGTTCTGTGTTAACCAAAGCAAAAGTCCAAGTTAAAGTCAATGATAATGAAGATTATCAATTGCTGAAGGCATTTCGGACGACTTTCTAGTGAGTCGGATTATTGTATTGTTTTGTATCCCGGACAATGTGTTTTGTCCGGGTTTAGTCCCTAGCCTATATATATGTGTGTATTGTGTAGATTAGGGCAACTCTTGAAGCTTTGTGCACCTCTCACAAGATCCC
The DNA here is from genome assembly GCF_002127325.2 of Helianthus annuus. Taxonomy (NCBI): domain Eukaryota; kingdom Viridiplantae; phylum Streptophyta; class Magnoliopsida; order Asterales; family Asteraceae; genus Helianthus; species Helianthus annuus. The sequence goes on from NC_035438.2 coordinate 15,143,900, forward strand.
ATCCATTCTCCATCACTGTGTGTATTCTAGAGAGAGAGAGGGAGACTATGTGTTAGTGAGACAAAGCTAGGTTTAGATCTTTGTGATCTAAACCAGCTTGTAGAAGATGATGTATACTCGTTTGGTATGTAATCTGTGATGATTGTATTGAAATGAATGAGTTTGTCTTGCATCTTCTTCTTCATCTACCCTGTTCTTGTTGTGTCATGTCTTGAAATCAAGTGCAATGTTTGATGTTCGTCATCGATCCAGTGCTTTCACATGTAAAATATTAAGTAGTTTTTATTTCATCTTATCTTTAAGTAATTAATTACTCATAAAGACTATCATTCTCTACACTAATTTTTTTCCTATACACATAAAAACTTATCCTACACATTTGGATATTTATCATACATATATTTAAATTTATCATACACAACTTGTAATTTATCCTACACACCTACTAATTTGTCCTACACTCTAAATTATTATTTTTTTATATTTTCAAAAAATATATATTTTGAAAATAAGTTACAAATTTAATGTAGTTGGCTATTAAAGAGGAAAACTACAAATTAATTATCTATATAAGTTTACAAATATACGCTTATATTAAAATTAAATGCAAATATTAAATGAAGTAAAATAAAGCATTCTTATTGGTTGAAACTTCTTCTTTTTTCTTCTTACAACAAATTTCTTCTGTTGATGCAGATTTTGTGTCCGATGCTTGTCGAATAGAATAGTTTTATTTTATGCTGAATTTGTAATAGTTAGTGAAACGGTCAAACAAACGTGTATAGACCCGCTCGTTTGAAGTGGTCAAACGAGAGGGTTGTTGGTTTGACTGTGTGTGTGTGTTGCTAGACAAAGTTGCTGTGTTGTTATTGGTGTCGAAGGATAAGGCATCGAAGGATTATGAATATCCTTCGATGAGCTCGAAAGATACCCATCGAAGGATGGACCTCGAAGGATATCGAAGGATATCATTCGAGGTATGTGAGTATCTTTCGAAGACTGTCTGATCGAAGGATGATGTTTCGACCAGTCAGTCTGATCCTTCGACCTGCAGCCTGTGTTTTGGTATAAATACCAACACTTTGTCATTTGCAACATAAGAGTGCGAGCACAAGTGTGTGCTAGAGAGAGAATGGAGGTCTGAGACCTCACCGGGAGAAATCACCACTTGGTTTCTCCCTGGATGTATACTTCTTTGGTATTAGTTCGGTTGTCATGTAACCGGGCCGACTTGTAATGTTTACTACCGGATTAATACAAAGTTTGTTTGTTATCATCTCTCTTATCTCTTCCATCTATGAACATGAACACGAAAATCACGGATTGGATCCCGAAACCTGGACCTACAATTGGTATCAGAGCCATGGTGCCCGATTTAGTAAAACTAACCGTTTACTAAGTCACATGTGCTCTAGATCTGTGATTTTTATGGGTTTTTGTTCAAGATGTAAAAAGGTGAAAATGAGAAAAACCCAGATCTGGACCCGGATATCCAGATCTGTGCTAAACCGGGTGTTGGGTTTTATGTTTTTCTCCTAAATCTTCAAGTTTCCATCATCAAAAACTGTATACAAAGTGTTTTCGGTCAGATCTGCAGATGAACAGTCCTCCGTGTTCTTGATGTTCTTGACAGCTTCAAATTTCGAAAGATGCTGTTTGTCCTCGAAAGATTGAACAGTTTTTCGAAGGATGAAACAAAATTCAAAATTCAAATTTTCATGCTTCGAAATGTGCGAAAGTTGGTCACCTACCACATCAACTTTTCTGACACCTGTCGTACTTTCTGTCCTTGTGTCAGGACCATCGAAGGATAACTTTCGACCTCGAAAGATCATCCTTCGATCAAGGAGATTCGAAAGATGAACAGGAGTGCTTGAAAGATCATCAGTTCTTCGAAGGATCAAAAAGACTTCGAAGGATCAATTCTGAAGTGTACGAAGGATCAGCCATGTCCAACTTCGAAAGGTGTTCGAAAGATCTGTGACATGTGCTCGAAAGATGCTCGAAAGATATGTGACATGTGCTCGAAAGACTTCGAAAGATCATCTTTCGAAGCTGTCTTGGTGTTTATCTTTCGTTTGATGCAGGTGTTTCGAAGGATCCAGATGTTGTGGAATTTTATGAACTCAGACAGTGTGTTGGGGTTAATCATTTAATTCACTTGGAGTCGGGTCGGGTGTTCGCAAGGATTATTCATACCGGGCTTCAAAGTTTCAACATCAAAATTCGTACGGGATTTGGGAACACGCGGGGTGATGCAGCATGATGAACACAAGAGATGATGAAGACTTGATGTTTGAAAATGTGGGGTAGTCACGGTTACCGATGCAATGACAAACATGGTAACGTGACTATTATGGGCCAAACACAACAGTTCCGCTTGGTGGAGGGAATTGGTGAATATTTGACGACAGTTTCTTTGAAGTGGAAAGAATCTGTTAAGGTTTAGAGATTTTGCCAAAGAAATGGGGGGATAAAATTTTTTTCATTTGTTGAATTTCTTCGGCAAAATTCTAAACGCAATCTCAGGTGGTAGAGTTTATGATCTTCTGGTGATTCAAACGGTTCAGCGTGGAATGTTTTGCACAGACACTTGAAGATCAAGACTTGATGCAGTTGTTTAAGAATGGAACCTTTTATCATATGCCGGTTGGAGTTTTGGAAGATCAGCGGAAGATCGGTCAATTGATCCTTTTGAGGAAATTGCACAACACTCAACACGGATACGCGTACTTTGAGGGGGAAATCTTATACAATGAGCATCAGGATGCTACTTACCTGGATCATCGGTCAAGGGGGAATTTGTCTACACAGAGAAGATGAATACTTGGCTGAAGATTGATTGCAATTGCATTTTCAGCATTCGACAGCAACGGACAAGGGGGAATTTGTTGATGCAGATTTTGTGTCCGATGCTTGTCGAATAGAATAGTTTTATTTTATGCTGAATTTGTAATAGTTAGTGAAACGGTCAAACAAACGTGTATAGACCCGCTCGTTTGAAGTGGTCAAACGAGAGGGTTGTTGGTTTGACTGTGTGTGTGTGTTGCTAGACAAAGTTGCTGTGTTGTTATTGGTGTCGAAGGATAAGGCATCGAAGGATTATGAATATCCTTCGATGAGCTCGAAAGATACCCATCGAAGGATGGACCTCGAAGGATATCGAAGGATATCATTCGAGGTATGTGAGTATCTTTCGAAGACTGTCTGATCGAAGGATGATGTTTCGACCAGTCAGTCTGATCCTTCGACCTGCAGCCTGTGTTTTGGTATAAATACCAACACTTTGTCATTTGCAACATAAGAGTGCGAGCACAAGTGTGTGCTAGAGAGAGAATGGAGGTCTGAGACCTCACCGGGAGAAATCACCACTTGGTTTCTCCCTGGATGTATACTTCTTTGGTATTAGTTCGGTTGTCATGTAACCGGGCCGACTTGTAATGTTTACTACCGGATTAATACAAAGTTTGTTTGTTATCATCTCTCTTATCTCTTCCATCTATGAACATGAACACGAAAATCACGGATTGGATCCCGAAACCTGGACCTACATCTTCTCATTTGAACTCTCCACTATATATATATATATATATATATATATATATATATATATATATATATATATGTTTTGAAGTTCAATGGAGAAAATAAAAAGAGTGGGGAATCGGAGAACACTCCATTAGAAATTCAATTTAAAATGCTAAAAAACATTCAACAATTTTTTTCAGAGCTTTTGCATATAAAAATGTGTTGAAACTAATCCAATAAAAAATCATTCTTTCAAATAAATGAAATTATTGTAACTCAGTATTATCTTTGATGTGATACAAATCATTAACATATTGATCGCTCTTAACACCCCATGGTTCCTTTTTGCTAATATGGTTGGATCATGTTTCATTGCATATTTATATGATTTTAGTGTAACTACCGATTTTGAAAAACCTCACTAAACTAGCCTATGCTAGAAAGTGGCAAGATGTCATCTCCCTAAGCTACTTTCGTTATTGGCACACTGAGTCGCCGACTATGAGATGAAGGCAATTCTCCTTGTAAGCAGAACATCCCAACACCTGTATGCAATACTTTGGTCTCACTCAAATCATCTTGAATCTCGATAAGTCCCCAACCTGCTCAATGGGATCCCTATTATTATGCATCATAAGGTATATATTGAATTTCAGACGATTAATCACAAAATCTCGATATGCAACTACTCCATTAGAAAAAAAGATTCTAAACTTATAGATATTAAATATTCCTTTTCTTAACATTGGAAAATTGATATTAACTCTATACATGCATTATTTTCATAAACGTCACGTCTTAACCTAAAGTTGTATGCAACTCTGATGATCGAACATAACTTGTCATAATAAAACCAAAAAATACTATAAAATTGATGCTTGAATATAACTTTTCATAATAAAGCAAAAAATATTATAAAATTAATCGAAATAGTTTATTCTTAGTATGGATTAATTTTTTTAAGCTAACCCAAAACCAGAAGAATAACAGTTTATAGCTGCTAGGGGTGATGGATAACAGTGACAACAACTTCCTAATGGAGTCACTTGTTGAGGCGATTTATTTCGCAGACGTTTGGCTAGTGGACGGTTTATAAAACATGTAACCATTAAACATAGTCTACCTTATGATCATGTAGCAAAACCATGGCAACGTTCGAATATATAAAATTTGAAGTCACTAATCAACCATCTAATATGTTATATGTCACAATTATTACACAAATCATATATAATATAATGCAAAATCAAGATTACATTCGAAAATTACTGTATCATCCTGCCCTTCTCACCACCAATATTGTCCACTTTGCCCCCGATGGGTTGCCCATCCTGGAGCTCACAGCTTTGTTTTTGGTCGCCCCGGTGAAGACTTCCCAGGAGGTCACCCATCCTATTACTACTCCCACCTGAGCATGCTTAACTATGGAGTTTTCATGTGCTCCACAACCAACTAAGCCAAAAACGCGATGGTAATTTAAGAGGCGGGGAATGTCTTATGAACCAAGAATCTCTCCTGGCCTCGGCCGATGTGGGATTTGCATAGGGTGTCATAATGGTCCGTGTTAATCTCTTAGTAGTCGGTATCGTTACAATTACATCATGCAAAACTAAGACAAAGTTCGAAAATTACATAATGCAAAAGGCTTATCCACACGAAACACACTTTGGCGCTAAATCATTTATATGGTCATTAAAAATATATGGTCCGTATGTCTAACATAGTAGTTAAATATCAAATGTGCAAATGCAATAGATTGTCGATGATTTGCACTATTTCCGTGGCGACTATGTGGTGAATATGGAAATCCAAAAATGAGAAACATTTTAATGGTATCCCCTCAAAACCGGAGATTATTTTGAAAGAAATCAAGGCAGCCACTTTCCTTTGGATTAGGATAAAATCTTCAGGCATTAGATTTGTGTGATTGATATAACTTGTGTAATTTTGATGTGTTTTTTAACTCTATTATGTATTTTTTTCAAGGTTAGTAACGTTAATCTTGTGATCGTAACTTCTCGATAATAACTTCGTTAAACTTAAATGTTTATGATAACTTGGTTAGTTAACATGCTGGTATATTTGGGCCACGTATATTTTGGGTTACATACTCACACTTTAAATTCCTACTCGACCTGTATCGGCCCAAACTGAACACATGAATAAACCCAGGGACATCGGACCTATGCTTGGACTTGGGCCGGCTGCTAGCATCTTGGCATACACACACCCACACGAAACCCCAAACCCGAGAAGCCCAAAGTAAACCCAATGGAACTAAAAGCCAAACCTGCCACCCTTGAACCATAAATTGGCAGCTTTGCCATTAATTATGGCAGCCCAAGTGTATAGGCTTGAGCCCATTTTCGGCTAAAAGGGTTAACCGCCCTAAACCCTCACCATTTATGAATACGTAACCTATTCTTGCTTAGCACATAATCTTAAAAACAAAACCAAAACTCTATCTCTCCATCTTCTACGTTCGGCAGTAGAACACCCCTCCTCTCCTGTCGTGATCACCATCATTATATTTCTCCATATTCTCTCGGTTAGTATTATCTCATGTTTGTTTAACTTGTTGATTATTTTGATTATATGTGAACAAAGTATGATTTCTTGGTTGATGTATGCTTACATTATTGTGAGTAGTTTAGGTTGCAATACATGTGTACATATTGTGATTAATTAAAAAGATAATGATCCGATGGGTATGATGATTGTATGTGGGTAATGCCTACTTAATTATTACGTCTCGGTCAGATTGGTATGAGCCGAGAGACCCCCCCCCCCCCTGTTGTGATAACTTCGTATATAGTATTGTTATTGAAAATTTTAGGCATTAAGATTTTGTGACAAGTGTGGGCCTGATGTTACTGGATGTTCCTCGTTATTGATGAATTGGCTGATTTGCAAAACTCAAAGTAGTTTGTATATTATTCGAACTCATTGTTTGCACATGGCCAAATCAAAGTTGCCCACTAAAATTCACAATATGCACATAACCGATTCTTAGTATATTAATAGCTTTTATGGTCCAATATTATGGAAGGAAAGTGGCTATTGAAATTGATAACTTTGAATTAACAGTGGCGGCCCATGTGAGATCAAAGCAAACAATGTAGATATTTTAATAGTATTGTCACTAAGCTTATCATCTGCAATAAATGGTGAGGTGATGTGTTGTTTGTGAAATTGAAATCAGTGAAAGTGGCGGCCCACTTCTTGAATAGTATGCAACTATGCATGAGATAACCTTAGTGCACAAAGACTAGGAATGATGATGATATTTTGAGTAATAATTCGATGATGTTGTTGTGATATTATTATATATGTTAGTGCTTACGGTCAAAGAATTAACATAGAGTTTTGATGCAAAACTAAGACAGACTCACTAATTATTGGGATGACAATTAACAAGTAGCGATACTTGATATCAAGAAGGTTTGATAAACTGATCATATTAATAAATGTTTATGCTATGTGTAAATGTTTCCTGAGATTGTTTAGTAAACTAGGAATTTCGTGAGGGTTAATAATCAATGGAATTGGGGAGGTGTAATTGGGCTAAACAGTTAAAACAATAATTCATATTTTGGATAGGGCCTCATATGGTAGTGTTTGGGCCAAACACGGTTAAGGGAGTGAATCAAACAGGGATTAGTGAATGAACTTGGAAACAAGCTGAATGTGTAATATGTGTTTTTGACTGTTATACATTGTATGCACATTGTTGACTTCGTGACTTATGGATATGTGAAACTGATTATAATGATAATTGTGCTAGGACTTGATTGATCATTGTGAAACATAGTAGTATAACATACCGAGCAAACCACAGGTGAGTTCACTGCACTTTTCTAAGCATGCGTCCCGGTGGTTTGGGACATCTGATAAACGTTTCTGAAGGGAATACTGGGTAAACTGTTTAATTGGGATGTTGGTTATTGAACACAGTATAAATCATGTAAGACCCCGTACATCTACCGTGTTGCTGAAGAAGCAACGAGGTATTTAGTTGATAGCGCTATTAGGTTTGGCACCCTCACTCCGGGCCGAAAGGACGGGCGTGAACTAATTACCTGGACTTCATGACCAATGCCTAGTTAGAGGCATTGGGGTTGGGCATTCTCATCGTGTATATATAAGACCCCTTACATCTATTCAAGTTTGTTTGATACCTTGACCTCATGACCAATGCCTAAATGGAGGCATTGGGGTTGGGCATTCACATCTAGTCGCCATATACGGTAATCTGTTGGTGCACTTGTGTCCGTACTTTGTCTGTATTCGGTCACGATGTAAACGATGTCCGTGTCAGTCCTGTAAGTTGACCAAGTCAACCTTCCTCCTGGTTTGACTTGGTAAACAGTTAGAAAGATGGTAGTCTGTCTTGAAGGATAAGAGATCGAAGGATAATGTGGATCCTTCGATCTCCACGAAAGATATGCTTCGACTGATAGACCTCGAAGGATGATCCTTCGAGGTCCTTGCTGATCCTTCGAGAGCATTGCATTCGAAAGATGATCCTTCGGACCATCTATCGAATCCTTCGAGCAAGACCTGCTGTGTATGGGTATAAATACCCATGCAGTGTGTTGTGTTCATTGAGACACTTAGAGAGACACTTAGAAAGACAGAAAGATAGAGCTGAGAGCATTCTGTCCGAAACACACACACACATAGTGAGAGTTTGCAAGTTAGATTTGTAAACATTGTGCTTGTAACCGGAACCTTCATACGTATTAATACAGTGGTGTTAATCGGTGAACTCTTGTGTGTTTGTTTCTCTACTTGCTTCATCTCGGTTTGCTTACTAGCTTGGATTCCGCACTCGCTAGTAGGTTTGTATAACAAGGTTTAGGTTCGTCATCCTCCGGAAAGGGACCTACAAGTGGTATCAGAGCCTTGGCTCTTTACCTTGTTTAAAACCGGGGTTGTTCGAGTTCTTGGTGTTTTTGGACACTAGGTTTAGCACCCGTTTTGGTGGTTTTTCTTGCATATTTAAACTGAAAAACGGATTCTAAACCTTCGGGAGTGTTCAAGGTTGGGTTGGGTAACTTAAAAAGTTGTTTTTAAGTGTCTTTGTGTTTTCCGGCCATATTTCCGGTGTGTTCCGGTGACTGGACTTGTTGGATAAGATTTGCCTTTTTGGGAAATCTTGTTTGAAAGTCAAAAGGTTGGTGAAAAGTTGTTGGCAGAACATCCTTTCTGCCGAAAGTTGGTACACCAACCTATCACCTTTCGTACCAACCTGTCACCTTTTTCAGTTGTGTCAGAAGGATTCGAAGGATATCTTTCGACATCGAAAGACCATCTTTCGATCAGGAAGGCTCGATAGATAATCATCTTTCGACCCATCCTTCGAAGTCAAAGATCTATCCTTCGAACTAGGGAATCTTCTCGAAAGTTAGTTGTCCGAAAGATAAGGATTCATCTCGAAAGATAAGGATCTTTCATTGTGAATCTTTCGAGATCAGTATTCGAGAGATAAATATCTTTCGAATTGTGAATCTTTCGTGATAATTGCTCGAAAGATAAGGATCTTTCATTGTGAATCTTTCGAAGACTTTGCTCGAAACTCAACAGTAATCTTTCGATCACTGTTGATCCTTCGAACAAATCTTGATCTTTCGAACAAGTCTTGTATCTTTCGATTTGTGTCTGTGTACACTTAACAGTTTGTGCTTGTGTAGATCTTCAATTAATATTTGATCAAAATGAGCTGTACAAGTCCCTGGGATTGGAGTTTGGACTCACGATCTAATCAAGAGTTAGTTACTGCTGCAGATTGGGCAAAGAGTATGTTACCTTCTCCATCAATCAGTCCAAGTCAATGGGCTTTGGTATCCAATCAAAGTCAAAGCATTCAAAACCTCTTGATCAGTGAAAGCGAAACGGGCAGTAACAATCGTCCACCAAAGCTAAATCATATGAATGAGTTTCCATCATGGAAAAACCGCTTTCACACGTATGTCCAAGGGCAAAGCACCGATCTTTGGACGTGTTTCATCAATGCATTCAATGAAAATCTGGAGACTGCTGCGTCCACTTCTGAGGGTTATGCCAATATGCTTGAAAAAGACAAGAAGGCTTATGAATTGGAGAAAAAGGCCTTTGCCACACTTACTCAAGCACTCAATAAAGACATCTACCATCAGTTCTCATACTGCAAGTCTACGAAAGCATTGTGGGATTGTTTAGTAGCTAGAGGAGAAGGCAATGCAGCTGCTCGAAAGTCTCGGCATGATTTGTTGAAGAAAGAGTTTGAATCTTTTCAGTTTTTGGAAAACGAGACTCTGAATGATATGACCACACGTTTCTATCATTTGATTAGTGAAATGTGTGCTTATGGAGTTGTCTCTACTCAACAAGACATGGTGAGTAGGTTTGCTGACGCCTTACCTCCAAAGTGGAGCTCTTTCATTGAGCTGTTGAAGCATACTGGAACTCTAGACACGGTTAATATCTACGAGTTCATTCAGAAGCTGGAACATAAAAATGATGAAGAAATCAGGAAAGCCAAGAGAGCTCCCGCCCCTCAAAATACAGAAATGTATCTTCCGGGTTTCGATGCTCTAGCTAGAGCAGCTGCAGCCCAACAACCTAAACTGCAGACTGCATTTGTCTCCAACACAAGTTCCTTTCCATTTCCTCAATCAACAGCTGCTCCACCACAACCTCAATTTGATCCGAGGTCTTACATTCCTGTACCAACACAGCCACAACCACAACCTCAACAACAGCAAGCTCATTATGCAAGCAATCCTAAACCTCAACCCCAAAATCCTAACACAATCCGAGTCGACAACTCAAATCTTTCACACCTTAGCATTGAAGTTGCTAAGGAACATATGGAAATTATCAACACCATGGTCAGTGCTTACTGTGGTTTGGTAGCAGGTCAGCTTGGAAACATCAATATGACCAATGAAGACTACCAACAGATCGACAAGGAAGAAATGGAGTTGATGGATATCAAGTGGGCTTTTGCAAGTGCGGTTAGAAGGGCCAAAGACTTCATGGCTCGTACTGGTAGAACTTCGTTAGAAGGAAAGAAAGATACGAAGTATGGGTTTGATATCAATGCCGTTACATGCTTCAACTGTGGTAATAAAGGGCACTTCAAACGTGAGTGCACTCTACCAACAAAACACGGCAATCACAACCCTTTCAGAAACCAGACGAATGTGAATGCCCAACAAGAAAACCGTGAACGGAGGATGGTGGCAGTGAATAACAATCAGGGACAGCCTGGAACTACAAATCACAATCGAGCTTTGGCTGTTCAAGCTGATGAAGGATGTGACTGGTCAGTGCAGTTTGGTGAAGGTGATCAGGGAAGTGGAACTGCTTTGTATGCTAAGGTCATCGAGCATGTTCATAAAGAAGAGTCTTCTGGAAGTGATGACAGTTCTGGTTATTCTGGAAGTTCGGATGATGAAGGCTCTGTTTCTGGGGATAGTCACTCAGAGCCTGGAGTGAAGGAAGAAGGAGATGATGATATTCAGGATCTACTGAATGAAGCTGATGAGCTTAAATGTCAGAAATCAATTCTGATTAGGAAGGCTGCTACTGCATCAAAGGAAATGGAGAAGCTATTTTCTGAAGATGGAGCTTTTTCTTTTCAAACTGCCTTCATGGCAAATGGTTCAGCCTCTACTAGTCAGGTAAATTCTGAACCTCCTGCTCCTAGTGTGTGTAAATCATGTGCAGATATGAAGCTTGAATCAGAAAAGCTTCATAGTCATAACCAGAATTTGGTTATTGAACTGTCGAAATGCATAGAGGCAAACATGGCTTTAACTCGGAATGAAAAAGAATTTAAATCTGTAATAGAAACATTAAAGAAAGATGTGTCCGAGGTTAACAAAGTAGTTTACCACAAGCAAGTGAGTATAAATGAATATATTAACATTGTGGAAGAAACTAAAAAGCAATTAGCCATTGCCCAATGCGAACATGATGCGATCAAACAGAAATTGGATAGTTATTCTAACTCCCAATTTGTGCTTGATCACATCATCGATGTTCAACAACCAAAGGGAAATCAGAAAGGCATAGGGTATAATAAATGTCCCCCCCCCCCCCCCCCGTTGATGAACAATTATACCAAGATGCCTGATGAAGAGGAAATGCCTCGGTATGAACCCAGTGTGCCTCTAGATGTCGAGGAATTTGCTACTGGCCTAGGGTTCAAGCCGGAAAATTCATCTTCTAAGCAACCAGAAACGTCATCATCCGTGAAGCAAAGTCCTCCAATCATTGAGGACTATGATTCTTCAGATGATGAACCAGATGTGAATGACAAGGATGAATCATTTGATGAAACAAAAGGAGTAGAAATTCCAATTGAGAATCATATTCTTTGTGATCCTCCTACTCTTGTTGTGCAACCTGTTCAGAAACAAGTGATTAATCCTGTCAAAGTTGATGAGACATGTGTGTCTACTGTTAAAGGCAGTAATGTGTTGTATACACTGGTTGGAGATAATAAAATCTACTCAGATCATGTTTTCCCAATTAAAAATGTAAATAAATCTTTGATTGACAAAGTCTTTGAAGACAACACAAACAAATTTTTGGGAAAAACACTTCCGGGAATTGTGGTAACACAATGTGATCCAATTCCTAAGGCTGAGATTAGAAAACAGTTTGGTAATCAAAAATCTCCAACCACTCAACAACCTACTGCTTCTAAGGGTAAACAACAACAACGAGCTCCAAAGCCAAAGGCTAAGGTTGAATCAAAAGGAGCTCGTTACACGAAGAAAGGAAAAGATGTTAAATTTGTAGCATCAAAAGGTACAGATAAAATTGAGACTTTTGAAAACAAATCAAACACTGATTTTGTACAACAAGTCAAGATTTTGAAACGTAACAGTGATAACAATTACACCCAACACACAAACGGGTGTGATGAAAGAGCAAGTACCTCAGGTTCTACAGGTTCAACATCTGGTAGTCGATCAAGTTCTCCTAAGTCTGTTGAAAGGAGAACTTGTTTCAAATGTGGAGAAATTGGGCACATTATTAGAAACTGCCCAAATGCTCCGAAGAAGAAATTTGTTGAGAAAGCTCCACCTGAAACAGTTCGCCCTCAACGTCGGTCAGTTTCACCTAAACATGATAAACGAACTGTAAAAGAACAAGAAACTAAACAACGACGTAAAAACATGAAAACTGTTGAAATAGCTTTAAAATCTGAAGTTAAAACAGTTCAAAAGGAACCAAGAGTGTCACAACCTGTAAAACCAGAATCTTCAAAAACTGGTAGGCAAAAACGAACTTGGTTACCTAAGTCGGGTGACAATTCAGGGGGAGCAGTTGTTCTTGAAAACCATCAAGAGATCGAGCTCACGTTTCGTGATGCTAAGGGACGACCCAAGACCACTAAGGCTTGGGTCCCCATTCTCAACTGATGTGTTTAATTGACATGTGCAGGATGTTCTAGGAGGAACTATTAATAGTCATTGGATTGTTGATAGTGGAGCATCCAGGCACATGACTGGCGACTTACGGCTCCTATACGACGTGAGAAACATTAGAGGAGGGTATGTTGCTTTTGCGGGTGACAAAGGCGGATTTATCACTGGAGAAGGAAGTATTTCAAATGGCATGGTGTGCTTCGATAAGATCAATTATGTTAAGCAAATTGATCATAATCTTCTCAGTGTGTCACAAATCTGCGATAAGAAATTCTCCGTGCATTTCGATGATGCCGGCTGCTATGTGCTGAAACCTGGATTCAAAATTCCACAAGAATGGATTCTCTTATCAGCTCCGAGAGTTAATGATCTTTATATTCTCGACATGAGCCAGGCGATTACAACATCTGCACAAGTCACTTGTTTTGTCTCAAAAGCCACGGAAAAGGAGTCTATATCTTGGCACAGAAGAATGGGACACATTCACTTAAGAAAGATGAACCATTTGGTGAAAAATAATCTTGTGAATGGTGTGCCTGTGAGAAGTTTTCATTTACAAGATATCTGTGTCTCGTGCCAAAAAGGGAAGCAAACTAAGAAGTCTCACCCTTTGAAGAAAATCAACACTGTCAGCATGCCTCTCGAACGTCTTCATATGGACCTGTTTGGACCTATGAAGCACAAGACAACGTTTGGTGATGCCTATTGTTTAGTAGTTACTGATGACTACTCTAGATTTTCTTGGGTATCCTTCATGGCACACAAGAGTCAAACTCCTGGCATCCTCAAGGATCTTCTTACAATGTTGGAGAATCTCTATTCGTTGAAAGTAAAGAGGATCCGAAGCGACAATGGTACCGAATTCAAGAATCAAGTTATGGATGAGTTTTGTACTTCTAAAGGCATTCTTCATGAGTACAGTTCTCGTTATACTCCACAACAAAATGGTGTCGCGGAGAGGAAGAATCGGACGATCATAGAAACTGCAAGAACAATGTTAGTAGAGTCGGAACTCCCTATTCAATTCTGGGGGGAGGCTGTATCGGCTGCATGCTACACGTTGAACAGAGTTCTTACAGTAAAGAGACATGGCAAGACTTGCTTCGAACTCCTTCAGAAAAGGAAACCGGATCTTTCTTACCTTGAACCGTTTGGTGCTCCTTGTACTATGATTGAGCCGGATGGAAAGTTTGGTGCAAGAGCTATCGAGGGTTTCTTCCTTGGATATGCTACTCCGAATTTTCGTGTTTGGAATCTAGCTACCAAAAAGATTGAGCTATGGAGCGAAGTTAGGGTTCAAAGGTACACGAGTCCTGTTAGGGCCCCGGGTGATCCGTGGATGTTCGATTATGATGGGCTATTTGACTCCTTCAATCTGCCAACCTTTGACGAAGAATCAGCAGCGGCTAGGATGTTGTTAGAAAGTGACAACGCTGCTGTCTCGCCTTTGGTTAGACCTATTGTTGTTGACCCGCAAGCTTCTTCGTCAGTCAACAATATGGTTCAAAATGAGGTTTATGAAGATGCTGCTGATTATAATGACTCTTCTGAAGATGATGAATATCATGATGCAGCTGAAGGATCTTCGGCTCCAGCTGCTCCTGTTCAAGGTGCTTCTGTAGATACACCTCATACGCAGAATATAGATACTGCTGAAGGGAATGCATCCACCTCTACCCACATTCCTGGTGTGGAGTTGGTTGTTGATCTTAATCTTACCAACTTGGGTATCAATGCTCGTGTGCCAGATAATCCTGAAATGAGGATTCACGATACTCACCCCCAGCAGAATATCATAGGAGATGTCCATCGCGGTGTGCAGACGCGTAATCAGCTGAGAAACAACAGGAATGCTGGTTTGTATTCAGCTATAAGGGAATCTGGTCAACAGAATGACTGGTCCTTCGCGTGTTACGTGTCACAAGAAGAACCAAAGTCGTGGAAAGAAGCATTGAAAGACAGTGCTTGGGTTGAAGCCATGCAGGAAGAATTACAGCAATTTCACAAGCTTGGTGTTTGGAAGCTTGTTGAAAAGCCTGAGAACTACAAGAAGATTGGCACTCGATGGGTCTTCAAATGCAAGAAAGACGACCGTGGAGTGGTTATTCGGAACAAAGCTCGTTTAGTCGTTCAAGGTTTTCGTCAGATTGAAGGGATCGACTACAACGAAGTCTATGCACCAGTTGCACGTCTGGAAGCTATTCGGATCTTTCTGGCTTATGCCTCATTCAAAGGATTCAAGGTTTACCAGATGGACGTCAAAAGTGCATTTCTACATGGTGTGGTTGAAGAAGAGGTATATGTCGAACAGCCTCCAGGTTTTGAAGATCCTGTCCATCCCGATCGGGTTTGGTTGCTAAACAAAGCTCTCTATGGTCTTCATCAAGCGCCACGAGCTTGGTATGCAACCTTATCTACGTATCTGCTGGAGAACGGTTTTCGAAGAGGTCTTATCGATTGTACTCTCTTCATCAAAGAACAAGATGGAGATCTTCTTCTGGTACAGGTATATGTTGATGATATTATTTTTGGTTCTACTAATGATGTTTTGTGTAGGAATTTCAAGCGCATTATGCAGGATAAGTTCGAGATGAGTGCTATGGGGGAAATGAATTTCTTTTTGGGCCTACAAGTGCAACAAACGGAGTCTGGGATATTCATCCATCAGACTAAATATGTTGGAGACATCTTGAGCCGGTTCCAGATGTCCGATGCAACGCCCATTGGTACCCCACTGCCAACTAATCACGGAATTACTCCAGACTTGAAGGGTGAACCAGTTAGCCCTTCATACTATCGCGCGATGATCGGATCCCTTATGTATCTCACAGCATCAAGGCCAGATATAATGTACCCAACGTGCCTGCTTGCCAGATATCAAGTTAACCCGAAGGCCTCACATCTTGCAGCTGTCAAAAGGATTTTTCGTTATTTGAAGGCTTACCCCGACACCGGTCTGTGGTATCCTAGGGATAATAACTTTGACTTGGTCGCTTTCAGTGATTCTGATTTTGGCGGATGCAAAATCGACGGCAAATCCACAACGGCTGGATGTCAGTTTTTAGGAAATCGCCTAGTCACATGGCAGTGCAAGAAGCAGACATGCGTCGCTACATCAACATGCGAAGCTGAATACATTGCTGCCTCAAGTTGTTGCTCCCAAGTTCTTTGGATCCAACAACAATTGCGGGACTACGGTTTTGAATTCCTAACTACTCCTATTTACGTTGATAATTCTGCTGCTTTAGATATCACTAAAAATCCTGTGCAGCATTCAAAGACCAAACACATCGAAATCAAATATCACTTCATACGTGATTGCTTTGAGAAAAGGCTAATCGATGTTGTTAAGGTCCACACCGATGACCAACGTGCCGATTTATTTACCAAAGCTTTTGACAAATCTATATTTGACTTCTTATTATTGGTAAACGGCATTAAGGTCAAGCAAGAGTAAAACCAACATCGGAAAATCATTTTTGTAAATACCTTTGTGTGTTTTAAATTTGTCTTAGTTTATTGATTTTAGGGGGAGTAAATCCAAAAATCTGAAAATCCAAAAACATCGAAAAATTTCAAAAACACAAAAACAATAGAAAAACAAAAATGAGTTTCCTGGCGAGCAAAAGAGAAAATGATAGTACATCAGTGGTCTATCCAAACCTCTTTAAACCTTAAATGAAAAATGATAAGCAGCTCTATATAAGATGTATCGGTAGGCTCACAATCATTTTAAAGTGTGCCGGGTGATATAAATCTTAATCGACTGAAGACCAGGTGGGAACCATTCATTGGCATATGGTCTTAGTACCGAAATTTCATTTGATAGATTGCCGAGGTTCTGAGATATTCGGTCTTTATGCTGCTTATCATCTGGGTATCATGGTTGTATCTTTTACCGAAAAATAACGGGGACGCAAGTCTAGATCTTCCATGATACTATACATACGTGTACATATTACATACTGCATTCGACCTCAATAAGTGATAAACAATCACATGTCCAAATCAAATAAGTGATAAAATATCACATTTATCCGGGTGTCAAGTTCGTCTCTCTGCTGTACGGAAGTACTGACCTGTTCACGGACTTGCACCTGTGCCCTCATGCATACGAAAATCAAGTTCCTCATCAATAAGTGATTATATCACATAGGGCTTGTTTTCAAATCAAAATAAGTGAGTATCTCACAGCTTATACGATCAAACAGATGATAATCGGTATACTCACCGGTAAGATGAACTCTCGTGCATACCTTGATACGGGAATGTGTCGTGATGTGGATGAACACCGGTCGGTAAGTATAAATCATACATTAACGTATCCCCTCGCCATGATTACATCTGATAAGTTGAGCTTAAGTGGACAACAATACCGATAATTGTTATAGGATGCTTATCTTAATGTTAACTAACTGAACAACAAGAGTGTTTTGGCATGACCGTACACTGATATGATTCTCTTACCCTCGAAACTCG
Organism: Helianthus annuus; assembly: GCF_002127325.2. Taxonomy (NCBI): domain Eukaryota; kingdom Viridiplantae; phylum Streptophyta; class Magnoliopsida; order Asterales; family Asteraceae; genus Helianthus; species Helianthus annuus. Next base: position 15,161,332 of record NC_035438.2, read on the forward strand.
CAAAAAGAATGTCTGTATATATTTATTTACTGCTTAACTTTTATTGTTTTTCTTTTAAACAGTTTCGTCGTTTGGTGCATATCAGCACGACATTAGCGGTGATGTCGTTTGATAACACTCAAAGGATATTAAAATTGTTGTGTCTTTCGTAATATTAAAACACACCTAAAATCTGTTTTAATATAAACTTTGTAAAAGCCAAAAAGATTTTATTTCTACTTTATTTTCGATCGTACGGTGTTGGAACTCTAGTCTTCGTTACCTGAAACCTGACTGAAAACCGAACTGACTAAATCTTCATCAACGGTCGAAATTTGCAAGTTTTGAAAGTTAAAACTAAAATTGACAAATTTATTAAACTTTCAAACTGTCGGACGGTGGTTGATTATGACATGGTCATTCGTGTGTCATTTGGTTATACTAATTATTCCAAGCAGTTGTTCTCATTACGCGTTTAGATTTCTTGCATGTGCAGATTCTAAAGGCTAGGAGAACATGGTCGATGACAAGCTTCGGAATGAAGACACGACGTGAAGGCGCTCAAAAGATGAAGATGATCGAGTTGCCGCTGGCCATCATCAACACCACAAGGATCTCACTTCATAAAGATCAAGTCATTCACGAACATAACTCAAGGGGGAGCTTATGTTAAGGGGGAGTTTGTCAACACACTTCCTACATGATACGGGTAGTTTGTTGATACACTCTCTGCGTTCAAGACGTGAAGACTTTGAAGATCCTCCGACTTTGAAGACTTGAAAGGACATCAGAGTTTTGAGAACTCGAAGACCAAAGACCATCGAAGTTCGAGACGAGTCTACAATTATAGAAGATAAAGACAAAGCTACAGCCAAGGGGGAGTTTGTTGGTGCACTTGTGTCTGTACTTTGTCTGTATTCGGTCACGATGTAAACGATGTCCGTGTCAGTCCTGTAAGTTGACCAAGTCAACCTTCCTCCTGGTTTGACTTGGTAAACAGTTAGAAAGATGGTAGTCTGTCTCGAAGGATAAGAGATCGAAGGATAATGTGGATCCTTCGATCTCCACGAAAGATATGCTTCGACTGATAGACCTCGAAGGATGATCCTTCGAGGTCCTTGCTGATCCTTCGAGAGCATTGCATTCGAAAGATGATCCTTCGGACCATCTATCGAATCCTTCGAGCAAGACCTGCTGTGTATGGGTATAAATACCCATGCAGTGTGTTGTGTTCATTGAGACACTTAGAGAGACACTTAGAAAGACAGAAAGATAGAGCTGAGAGCATTCTGTCTGAAACACACACACACATAGTGAGAGTTTGCAAGTTAGATTTGTAAACATTGTGCTTGTAACCGGAACCTTCATACGTATTAATACAGTGGTGTTAATCGGTGAACTCTTGTGTGTTTGTTTCTCTACTTGCTTCATCTCGGTTTGCTTACTAGCTTGGATTCCGCACTCGCTAGTAGGTTTGTATAACAAGGTTTAGGTTCGTCATCCTCCGGAAAGGGACCTACATAATCGAGTAATAACAACATCAAATCAAATTGACAAACTGTTTTATACATGTATCTGGTAACTAAACACGGTAACAAAACTCTGAACTCACCAGCGTTGTCTGACACACTTGTTTGCATGCTTGTAGGTCGTTAGCTGTTTTGCATTGGAACTTGCTATCTGGAGCAGCTGGAGAGGTCATGGGTCGACTGGGGGAAATTAATGCTATTGATTTCTTGATACTATATATTGGTTTTTAAACTATTTAACTTCGTTTAATTTTGCTTCCGCTGAATACTTTGGTTTTCTTTTGAACTTGGATGGTGTTTTATTAATGATCAAGAACTTTATTTTAGAAACATGTATGGGTTCTATGTAATTAGTGGCTCATTGCTGGTACGTCACACGCCTATCAGGGACACTCCCTAAGTGGTATTTTGGGGGTGTGACATCTTCTATAGCTCTCTGTTATAGAAGTTCTAGCTCTGTTATATATTTTAGTTATTTTGCCGGTCAATGATATTCTTGGTGTAACTTCTTAATATTTATTTATGTAGTTCATTTAAATATAAGTTGTGTATAAGTAATTAGTCAAAATTTATAGTATATTATTAGTTGTGATGATAATTAGTTAACAAGTAGATGGAAACAAATGAAAATGAAGGTTGCCATCTAAAGTTAAATAGGTTATTTTTAAATGAGAAATGATTTCATGCATTCATAGTAAGTAAATGTATGTGATCACATTCTTTTCTTACTAATGAAATTATTAAAACTCAATATTAATCTTTGATGTAATACAAACTAATTAAAGTATGTACTTTTTGCAAATATGGTAGGATCATGTTCATTGCATATTTATATGGTATTTGTGTAACTAGCGATTTTGGAAAACCTGACTAAAGTTGCCTCTGCTAGAAAGTGGTAAGATGTTTTCTCCCCAATCTACTTTCGTCATGGTACGCAGAGTCGCCAACTATGAGGTGAACACAATTCTCCTTGTAAGCTGTCCCAACACATGTATGCAATTCTTTAGTCTCACTCGATCAACTTGAATCTTGATAAGTCCCCCACCCGCTCAATGGGATCCCTATTATTATGCACCATAGGGTATAGATTGAATTCCAGACAATTAATCAATAAGTCTCAATATGCAACTACTACATTAGATAAAAAAAAAAAACATTCTAAACTTATAAATATTAAATATTGCTTTTCTTAAGATTGGAAAATTAATATTAACTCCATGCATGCATTATATTCATAAACGTTACGTCTTAACCTAAAGTTGTATGCAACTCTGATGATCGAACATAACTTGTCATAATAAAAACAAAATACTATAAAATTGATGGTTGAATGCAACTTGCCATAATAAAGCAAAAGTTATTATAAAATTAATTGAAAATCGTTTATTCTTAATATGGATTAGATTCTTTTAAGCTAAACCAAAACCAAAAGAATAATGGTTTATCAACGGCCGACGTGATGGATAGCAGTAACAACAAATTCCTAATGGAGTCACTGAAAGAGGAGATTTATTTCTCAGCTGTTTGGTTGGTAGATGGTTCATAAAAGACGCAAACGTTATACATAGTTTACCTTTTGATCATATAGCAAAACCAAGACAACGTAAGAAAACTACATCATGCAAACCAACATTAAAATAAAATTTGAAGTTACCAACCAACCATTCAATATGTTATATGTCTCTAATATTACACAAACCATATATAAGTTCCACCATAATACATAAAAGGAATAATGGATTTTAATAATCCAAACTTTTAGTTATTGGCCGGAAACGGTCCCAACTTCAAAAATAACCGGTAGTGGTCCCAACTTTTCATATATTGTAAACCAATGGACTTTTACTAAAAAAAACCTTAATTTCTTTTTGTCTCCTTATCCTTTTCGGAAACTTTTTCGTATAATGTAAACCAATGGACCTTTACTAAACCGAAAAGGATAGAGAGACAAAAAGAAATTAAGGTTCTTTTTAGTAAAAGTCCATTTGTTTACAATATGTGAAAAGTTGGGACTACCGCCAGTTATTTTTTAAGTTGGGACCGTTGCCGGCCAACGACTAAAAGTTTGGATTATTAAAATCCATTATTCCTACATAAAACACCCATAAATATTCTCATTTGTTGATAATTATAAAGTTAAACTGTCGGTGGCTAATTTCGGGGAAAACCAGGAAACTGAAAACACCTTTCATGTTCGCCACAAAGTACAACCAGACAAAAGTCTAAAAATCAAAGTTTGTTTATCTTATCATCACCCATGTCACAATCATATTCACTATATATTAATGTTAGCAGTAATTCCAGCTTCAAAATGACGCCAAAATCACATAATTAGCTTTAAAAATTAAGGTATGAAAATAGATACCCATTGCGGGTCGGGTTGTTTGACGCCAAAATCACATAATTTATCTTTATAATAATCAACCTGCAGACTGAAGTAGCAGTAGCAACATCAGCCTTCGGGCTAGCGTCCAAGAGTTGATGCAACATTGCACCAGATTTTTTGTTATTGTTACTTTCATACACTTCACTTTCTCCACCAGAAGGTGAACTTTAAAAGCAAGTTTGTTAGCTTCAGCCTGGATAATCAGAATTTCATACTAATTTATTTGCATGTTGAAAAAATCTTTGTGTTAAAGGTAAAATTTAATTACACGTATTTTGATGGAATGTTTTTTTCTAGATGTTGCAATGTTGACTCGTTTACCGGTGAACTGAGTGGGGTCATGGCTTATCTCTAACGCGCCACAAAAATAAAATCTAATAACTTTGATCAAAAAGGAAAAGGATCAAATGTCTTTAAAAGAGTACTTTTAATGTATAAAACCGCTAAAATTATTTTACTCAAAACCTTTCATAAACTTGACATGCTGATTATTCAAGATATAAGTTTGGACAGATAAAGGTTTCGGATTGACCCAACCTGACCCATAGGTTTTGATCCGTCACCCAAACCACAATTTTGCCACCTCTAGTTTTAACTACATGTCAAACACCCATCAATAACTACAAAAAAGGGCAAGTCTTGTGAAAGAAAATTGAGAAGTTGAGGAGTACATTTCAAAGATTTATGTATATTGTGGGACATCTATAAAGGAAATTAATGCCATCACAGTGGGATATTTCTTTTGCTCACAATCAGAGGCATTGTAAGGGGTTACAGTGAGTGCAGTCACTTTCTTGGAAGCTTCATTTGATTCGGTAGAATAGTAAGTTAAATTGTTGTAATAAGTATATTTTTTCATAGATCAACTTCTAACAGAACATATTGCAGAGAAAAATATACGAATAGATTGTTGAGCTTACAAGCATTAGGTGATCCTTCACATCTCCTTTTCTGATTATTTGGAACCCCTTGAAGAAAAAAAAACAAGTGAAAAGATTTAATATGACCTGCCACAAACTACCCTTGGGCAGGTTGGGTAACAGCTCAAGAAATGAGATGGGTTGCAAGCACTTTCCTTGACTCTTTTAGTCTTTTGTACAAATAATTAATGTGTTACTTATGATTACAAAAAGAATATCACTACAATAACAATCTAAACCTCTTTGAATGTTACCCAAATCGACCCATACATACATAAATAGACCGGAACCGTCATTTCTAACATACATAAAAATTAACATGACAGAAGTTATTACGTCTGTTGTATTGCCATCGCTTCCTTCACTAGAACCTTCGGTCTCCCCCACTGTTGCAAAGGTGTTGTATGATTAAGGTTGTCAAAGTGGTCCACTTTTTCTAGCCCTTTAACCTCGCTTCACTATCAATAATAAAATAATTTAGTAAAACATTAGCGTAAATTAAAAAAATTAAGAAAAATGAAAAAACAAAAATAACAAAATATGAGTGATAAGCAAAAGAGAAGCTAAAAGTCTTCCCATTGACATTTCTAATTTACGATATCAATGTCAACTTTCCATCCATCCAAAGGGAGACTCTTGGCCGAAACTCAAACTGTTGAAAACAGATTTTATTTACGGGCCAAAACTTATAGGTAACGGGTTAAAGGATATTGAACACAAAAGTATTAGGAATAAAGGAAACGCGTCAAACGGTTTAAAACCAATAAAAGGTTACAACAATTGCATATCCATAACTGGATCATTATTGTTCTTAGCTTTACTTTTCTGAACCTAAAAAGGTAATTGAAGAAAAAATCCCCATTTGCATAGAAATGTTTTGAAGACAATTTAAAGCATTTTCATTACGCTTATTAGATAAAAGTTCCCACGAAGCAAGACTAAGGGGCTGTTTGGCAACATCTGAATGGTTAAGTGCTGAACCAGTAAGAGGTCTAAACCATTAAGTGTTGAATCATTAAGAGGTCTGAACCATTAAGAGCTAGTATAAAGCTTAACCGCTCAGAGCAAATGTCTGACCAATTCAGATTAGAGGTCTTAACCATTCAGACCCTGTATAATGCTTAACCATTCAGAGGCAATTGTCTGAACCATTCAGACATTTGCTCGTGAAACAAACAGTCTGAACCATTAAGTGTTGAACCAGTAAGAGGTCTGAACCATTAAGAGCCAGAGATAACCAAACAGCCCTTAAGCCTAACGCGTAACCTGTGTGGCCAAAACATGATATCATCTTCTGACTGTTTCAGTAGTGAATCAACAAAACATTTCCCATGGGAATCATTGGATGGAAGTGGCGTGGGTCGTCATCAACCACCCAATTTTTGCTTCTTGCAAACTCATGTTGCTCACAGTTTCCAAACTACATCAACATCACGTATGCACATAAATGCATAACAGCATCATAAGTAAATTATGCTTGTTGATTGTAAGCAAATGCATGGGAATCTTAGAAATACCTCCTTGCATTGCCTCTGGGGTTTAAGAAATATGAATCCACTAAAACTGACAAATACCAAGATGTAAGCATAAGTTTCATAATATTTATGGTAAAAATGGCCTAAAAGTTGAAAACCTCTCAAAGTGTTCTTTCTTTTAGAAAAAAGCATGTTATTTTAATAACAGATGTTGTAATATTCACAATTAATTTATTTATTATTTGTAAACCTAAAAGAAAGTACAAGAAACCATATGAGAACCAACTCAACTCAAACTGTTTGGAGTTTGGACACCAACCTGTATACAACTTTAACACTTTTGACTAGAGCTTGTTATGGCCGGAGCCAGTTTTAACCCGTAAGCTCAAGTGTTTACAACCTCCTAATAAGCTCAAGTGTTTACCACCTCCTAAAATGATTCGTTCAAAACAAAAAAAGATCATTATTTGAATGATAGTTTTTGTAATTAAATTTCATGTAACTTTATTAAGAAACGGCACAATAAAACAATATAGGTGTGTAACCCGGCCTATAATTTATCATTTTCTACGTTACCCAACCTGTACGACCCACCCATTTCGCATCCTATAGCAATCTAATATGTTTTCATTACTCCGAATCTAGCCACGATGTTATAAATCTAATCTATGAAGCATAAACGAGTTATAAATCACATCCAATCTTTGAACTGATTAACTATATGCTCAATAAAAAGAAGTAACATCCAACTGAAAGCTTTAAATTTTATAATTAGATACACAGATTAAGAGAAAATGGCTACTCATAAATAGAAGTTCTTCGCCTCTTTCATTTCTCCATGAAACTACTTGATCACCATGCAAGTTAACCAGATGAAGCCTAATTAAATCTCCATGAAACTACTTGATTACCATGCAAGCTAACCAGATGAAGACTAATTGAAATAGAACATTCTATAAACTAAACAGAAATTCTTGTATTTAACAAACTAACCGTAGATGAAACTCTTTGTGTATTCTGAATTAGGACGATTTGCTCAATACCATTCCGGTCCTTTGTTGTTTCAAGGGCCAACCTGAAATCCCAAACCTCCGCAGAGTGCCCCGACACGAACCATAGAATATCCCCTAAGGTGTTTCTAAAAAACCCTGATCACACTTTTCGAGTATGCAGAATTCTGAAATCATTCAAGGGTTGGTGCCAAGTGTCAACTTTAAAAACAATATTTTTGTGATCTTGAGCAATTCTGTTCATACCCTCAGATGATAAGATGACAAAAGTTAAAGATTCAACCAAATTTTTAAACAAAAGCAATCAAGTTTGGTTTAAAACAAGTAAACGGTTGTCCATTGCTATCAGAATACTACGAGTCCACATTAAGGTTTTAAAACTTTATTCCTAAAACGGTAAAAACATTAACTTTAATTGAATATAAACCACAAAATGATAGATGCATTATCCTACCTAAAGTTGAGTGACAAATAAAAATTAAAAAGTTCAACCAGAATTCTCACACATATACTTCACCCTGAGTCGACTTCACATTTTTGAAGGAAACTAAAGATAATTCTTTTATGAATTTACCACCCAAGCACCACCCCGCAAAACAGGGGCAACAAACAAACAAAACGAACCGACAACATAATTATAAATTTACATCAATGTGCCCAATAAATAGGCTTGTATTTGGACCTACTTTTAAACCAAAAAAAAAAACCCAACCGATTTGACTTCACTAATAATGTCTTCAATCTTCACCTGCTTGTTCGAAAAGTTTAGCCCATTCCTCTTTCCAAAAACTCCAACAACCGATGATAATGATACCGTGGAAAGCTTCTTTTTCCTATTCCTTCCAAGTCGCTTGAGTTGTGGAGATCCAAGAGATCTCTAAAGGAGAACGGAACTATGTTCGAACACAACACCACGAGCTAACATTCTGAGGCAACAATGCATGTGCTAAAAAAAAGGGGGGGGGGGTTCGACCGACTCTTCTCCGGAGCCACACTGAGTTACTCAGTAGGGTTTCGCATACATCCCACATTACCGAATCCAATTCCTCAAACTTTGGATCAAACTTCTGCTATATCAAGAAGCTAACTCTATGATAACAAGAACAGTAAACAAAGACGTTATAAAATCTAAATATTACCCACTTGAGGAAAGGAACAGAAGTAGAGAAATAACACTAGAACAAGATTTGCTCACATTGATGGTTGCTTCAAATTGGATGACAACACGAACAAACTTTACCACCCATAATCAACATCATCAGGCTTAATTAAGAGGTACAAGAGCATCCTCCCTTTTCTTGGTGGTTTTATTTGACTCGTGTTTTTTGTGGTTGTGGATCCACCACACCTTAAACACACGTTTATCAACCCTCAAATCTTTGCAAAATTCAAGAATCGTCTCTTTGTATTTCTTCAAGATCTTCCATCTGATTCTTTAAGCAAATTTCTGAATTGTTTCTTTTTTATCCTCATAAACTTTTGATTTGACTAGTTTTTTTTCGAAATTATGGTTTGCAAGTTGTGGTTGAAAGTTTGGGTTGGCGGCAAAGTACATGTGTGTTGTAGGGTGGTATGAGGATGAAACTAGTGGAGTCAATGCTAATATTGGCAATCAGTGATATCTTTTCATTCTAGATGGATGTGGAGAGTTTATGTCGTCACTCACATCCACTCCAAATGCTTGCGGCTGTCCCCACAGCTTTTGCCGTGAAATTGAACACTACTACCCACCATTCAATCATGTCATCAAGTACAAAGGTGGTGTGTTGAGAATTGGTACTCGATGACATGATGGAACAATGGGTAGTAGCTTTCGGTTTCACGGGGAAGTTGTGTGGACACCCGCAAGCATCATAGTTTAGAAAACTTTGGTCACTTGGAGTGGATATGAATGACGGGATAAAATCTCCACATACATCTAGAAATACAAGATATATCACAGATTACAAATTTTCGATAATTGTCACCAATTTCATCACATACTACCCACCAACACCACACAGGTACTTAGCTACCAATGCAAGCTTTTAACCACTACTTGCAAACCAAAATAAGAAAAGGCGAGTCCATTCAAATTTTTCAGAGAATCAAAAAGAAAAAGATTCGTCAATTTGCTTAAAGAGTCAGCTAAAAGATCTCGAAGAAACACAAAAAGAAGATTCTGGGATGTTGCAAAGACATATTACTAAACGTGTCTTTAAGGTGTAGATGCACAACAACCTTAATATGAGTCTTAGAAAAACCACAACTACCCAGAATAAAAGAGAAAACTCTTTAACAATTGGATTGAGCTCGAGATAATTGAATCGCTCATTGTCTTTGAGAACAAACTAACAAAGGAGATTTAGGGCAAATCACTGAAAATGTTATTTATGACCAATGATAATGCTATTGGGAAAGAAATTAAACAACAAGAATCGGACCTAAGAATCAAAGAACGACAATAGAAAAAACCTTGTTATTGGCATGATGTCGAGTTAGTGTTTTTAATAGAAAGAAATTGGATGATTTAAACCAATTTAGTATGAGTTTTTCTTATGGTACCCTCCCTATTATTTGTAGTGTTAATTACCGTCTATTATAAGTTAATATTTATCTTTAAAATTTATCATTGACTTCTATTTCTTGAATTTAATTTCATTGTCTCTTTATATCTTGAATGTAATAAATGCAAATCATTAATGTTATTTAATTCAACACATAATTGATTAATTACTTTATTCTCTCTCCTCTTTAAATTTATTTCATTCTCTATTGTCTTGAATGTAATAAAAGCAGATTGTTAATGCTATTTGATGCAACAAATAATTCAATGAAAAATATTTTAACAATCTATTAACCTCTATTTACTTTTTTTTAACGGTCAACAAACTCAATCCCGAGCACTCTTGGGGCACCCACTGGACAAACGGAGTACTCCGAGAGTAACCCGAGTCCACCACCAATTCCGGGGAAAACCCGGTAACCCACCCGCCCGTAGGCACGACGGTGAAATTACCGGTAAAACCCGTTTGGCTCAAGGATCCAACCTAGGTTTCCCTGGGTCTCCTATCACTGCCCACCAGTGCCTCATCACTCTGGAACAAGTGAAAGTCGAACCTGCATCTCTCAAGAGAAATGCAAGCCCTCCACCACTTGATCTAGAGATCATTGGCAATCTCTATTTACTTAAACAACAATTTGTAACCTAACAAGTATCTATCTATCCCTTTTCTAAGGTATCCACAACCAATTTTGTCATATAAAATAATTTATGTAATATAAATATAATCATGTCAAACTCCCAAAATCATTTAAAAAATTAAAACTAGTTTTCTTTAAATAATAATGAAATTTCAGTTATGTAAGTTTTCTACTTTTATTAAGGATTTCGAAATTCAAAATTTCCAAATTTTATATTTAAATCCGCATTAAATTTTAATCAGTAAATAAGAATTTAATTTAATTACATTTAATATCAACATACACTATTCAAAAGTTTCAAATGCATATTAAAACATATCTAACATACCAAATGTTAGAAATATTTTAGAAATTCAAATTTTGAAAGCAAACATTTTTGGAATTCAAACTTTCAAACTTTAACCTAATAACATACCAAATGTTAGAAATGTATTAGAAATTCAAATTTTGAAAGCAAACATTTTTGGAATTCAAACTTTTAAATTTTAACCTAACAAAGTTTAGATTGTCACCTCAAAATTCATAATTAAAAAGATCTTGAGGATTGTATATGTTATTGTATTATATTTTATTTAGCTCGTGCAATACACTAGTTATTTATTTAAAGACATAACTATTTTTATTACTAAGTATACAAAAATATCTATATTCAACATGTGTAATACATGATAGAGTATGATTTGAGAATGACGAATTAATTTATTGGTATGTATCTGCACAATAAAAAAATATTCTGATATTTTTTAAAAAGATTTTAACTTTTAAGGCTTCTAAAATTTAAAGTAGAGTTGGTATGTATTAATAAGATAATAAATTAGTGAGAATATTAAATGGAGATTATTTATTTATTAAATATTTATTCAATTACAAAATTCCAATACTAATGTTGAGAAAGAATAAAACCTCATATAGATGAGGATGCCATCTTTGTGAAAACAAACAATTTTTGATAATTTAAATATATATTTTCAACATATACATTTACAAGTTCATATGACATCATCGGGGAATAGTTTTGTTAAGTGGTTGGCCATTTTTGGCGGCCACTTTGACTTTTGTTTTTTTTTTCTTTTTTCATATAATAGTTATTTATAGGTGATGCCAAATTACAATTTTATCCCAGGTGTAAAATTACAATTTCGCCCTCGATTCAAAATAAAATTTTGCTTTTGTTCCTTGCTTAAATTTATGATTTTGCCCTCAGTTAAAAAATACACTTTTGCTCTTACTTCAAAATAAAAATATGGTTTTGCCCTCAACTAGAGTCCTGCCAAATTACGATTTGGTTCCCAGTTTAAAATTACGATTTTGCTCTCAGCTAAAAAACTGCTTTTGCCCTCAGTTCAAAATATTATTTTACCTCCATTTTAAAATTACGATTTTACCTCCGCTAAAAATTGCAATTTTGCCATCGTTTTTTTTTTCTTTGGCAAAACCATGGTAGTGTTTTATTTTACTTTGTTCACTTAATTTTGTTTTTATTCATGCCAAACAGCTGCCTAGCACTCGCTAATTGGTCCTGACAAATTATTGTTTTGCCCCCAACTCTAAATTACACGCTTGTCATCGTTTTAGTTAATTTTTTTTATCATATAACTATGGTACTGTTTTTCTTTAATTGGTTTTTACTTGATGTATCTTTTTTGATATCGTGTTATAGGTAGCATGTATAACTAACCAACATAAAGGCGTATGTTGATACATATTATGTGGACGCGACTCGGTTCGGTTCGACCCGGATAGGTTCGGCTCAAGCCCGACGTCACGACATTCCTCCGTCGTGCGCCCCAGAGTTCGACACGCGAAGCACGAAGCGCCACGAACTGGTTCCTGCCGCGACATCATCATGACATCATCATGATGATGTCAAGATGATGTCATCAGTTGGCTAAACATTTCAAATCTTCAAAAGTGATTCACGTAAATCATGTGTTGGGCCAATCAAGTTAGATGATCAGATTACATGTTGGGCCAATCATGACAAAACAAAAGGCTTGGGCCTCATCTTATCAAAAGCCAAAGCCCAACCCATGCAAAACAAATATTTATGACGAAATCAGGGGATTTCGGAGAAGGCTTTGGGATTTCGACTACCATATGGGATTTCGACCATCATTTGATTTCGTTGATGTGTTTCACTATATAAATAGAACTGATAGAACACAGAAAAGAAACACATTAGAACACACACGAGAGAGAGAGTTTACAGAGCACATTTGTAAACGTTGATTTGTAACTGACTTTTCATAGTATTAATACAGTGGTGTTAATCGTTGAAATCTCGTGTCCATATTATCATTGCGTGTTCTATCTCGGTTTGCATCTCCGGTTGGATTCCGCACAACCGGGTGTGTTTGTACACAAGGAGTAGGCGACTAGATCCTCCCCTAGCCGGACCTACAAGTGGTATCAGAGCCTTGGCTCTTCTCCTTGTTAAAACCGAGTGGTTTTTCGAGTTGTTCTTCGAGTTTTAAAAGCTTATCTTTCTGAAAAACCGTGTGTTTTGCTGATTATTTTAATTAAAACCCTGTTATAAAACTTGTTTGCATGATATTCATTGGTTTTATTAAACTTTTTAGCTGAATATTGTGTTTGAAAGATCATCGGTTTTTCCAGAAAGTCATCAAGTTCATCTTCACATTCAAAGTGTTCTTGTTGACTCAACTTTTTGATCCTTGGAAATTAAATTGTCAAATTGTTTGTGTATTGGAAATTGTAATTTGATTAAAATATTAGTTCACCTTACTGGTTGGTAAGTTGGGAATGGTGTGTAGCCGAAAGTTGGTTCTATTCAGTAAGATAAGTTGGTGTTTGACAAAAGTGATCATTTGTGTCAGGATAATAAGATAACATCTAAGGTCTTTGAAAATATCTCCTGTGTCTATGGTTATAATTGTCAACGAAATCACATGAGAGTGTTGGACGAAATCACTTGACATCATTCAACTTATATATTGGACGAAATCACTTGATATCATTCAACTTATATTCTGGACGAAATCCCCTCCTATTTTCGTCATAAACAGTTCTGCGACGAAATCAACTAATTCTGGACGAAATTACTTTTCCTGGCGAAATCATAAGTGTCAGTAAAACATTTCAGCAACGAAATCACTTTTCCTGACGAAATCAGAAGTGTCAGTAAAACATTTCAGCAACGAAATCACCATTTCAGCGACGAAATCACTTGTCAGCGGCAAAATCAAACATATCAGCGACGAAAACCCCTATTTTCATCACATACTTGTGTTATTCTTAAACAGAAGACTTTTAAATCATATTTAACTGATTGATTTGTGTGATTTGTTCAGGTATTTGTCATTAAACATCAAAAATGAATCCGAGTTGGTGGGGAACTCCGGCTCCAGATAGTGGGAAATATACAAGTTCGGGTTCAACCCCCTCATGGTGGGGTACACCGGCGCCAGACAGTGGAAAGTATACATCTACAAGTCTATCGCCTTCATGGGCCGAGTCTCCGGTATCGACATCTTCTCAGGGAAATCAGTGGGCGTTGGTATCAAATCAAACTCCAAGCATTCAAAGTATTCTCTTAAGCGAGAGTGAAACTGGAAGTTTGAATCGACCTCCAAAGCTGATGCATTTAAATGAATATCCGGGTTGGGCTGATCGTTTTCGTACATATGTTCTGGGTCAGAATACAGAGCTGTGGATACGTTTCACCACAGATTTTGATCAAGCCATCGAGGTTGCTGCTTCTTCAACTGCCACATTTGCAGATCTTCCAGAGGATCAAAAAAAGACTTATGATCTGGAGAAGAAAGCTTACGCCATTCTCACCCAGGCGTTAAGCAAAGATATTTATCACCAGTTTGTCAGCTTCAAGACTACGAAGAAGTTGTGGGACGGTCTAAAAACCAGAGGAGTAGGGAATGAGGCAACACGTCAATTGCGTCATGATCTGCTCAAGAAGGAATTTGACGGTTTTGCATGCTTGGATAAGGAGTCCTTGGGTGATATGACAAGCAGATTTTATCATTTGCTTACTGAGTTGAACAACTTTGGCGTGACAACAACTCAGACAGAGGTTGTAAAGAAGTTTGCTGATGCATTGCCACCCCAATGGAACAGTTTTCTGGAGATTCTGAAGTATAATGGGGTCATGGCTACTACAAACATCAACGACTTCGTGCAGTTGTTGGAGAACAAGGACCAAGAAGAAACCTTGAAAGCAAAGAGAGTTCCTGTGCCGCAGAATCCAGAAATGTATTATGGAACTACAAGTTCTTCTTCTTCAAGAGCCATTGTGCCAAGCAGCCAACATGCTCCTCTGCAGACAGCATTTGTCACAAGCACTGATATGTATGGCAATACAGTGCAAGTTCCTGTTAAGCCTCCTCCAACCACTGACATGTATGGAAATCCAATACAGCCACCTCCTCCTCCTCCCGCTCAAAAACAACGTGCATGTTATGGAGGAACATCATCTGCTGGTCAACAAACAAAACCAAGTACAGTGCAGCTTGACACTTCAAGTTTTTCTAAAGTCAGTGTAGAAGTAGCTAAGGAACACATGGAGCTGCTTAACACTGTAGTGAGCGCGTACTGCGGGTTAATAGAAGGTCAGATTGGCAACATCAATCTGACACAAGAAGATTATCGGCAGATAGATAAAGAAGAGATGGATCTGATGGATATCAAGTGGGCCTTTGCGAGTGCTGTGAGAAGAGCAAAGGATTGGATGGAAAGTACTGGCAGAACCAGCTTGGAAAGTAAGCGAGACACCAAGTATGGGTTCGATAAACAGGCGGTGAAGTGCTTCAACTGTGGTGAACGGGGTCACTTTAAGAGGGAGTGTACAAAGCCAGCCCAGCACGGTAATCAAAATCCCTTCAGAAACCAAGGCAACCAGCAGAACAGAAACAATGAGCGTACTTTGGTGCCTGTCAACAACCAAACCAACCGGGCTCTGGCAGTTCAGGTGGATGAAGGTTGTGACTGGTCAATCCAGTTGGGTAGCGATGCACCCGATGGAACAGCGTGTTTTGCTCAGGTTGTGAAGGAATTAGTTCACACCAGTGGTGGAGAATCTTCTGCCAGTGGTGGTGAATCGTCTGAAGATGAAGACTCTTCTGGGTATAGCAGGAGTGTTGATGAAGAATCATCCAATTCTGGAGATGATCATGTGGGTGAGACATCAAATGCTGGAATCGATGAAGACATTGATGAACTTTTGGAGGAAACTACAGCAGGCACTCAAAGAAGATCTATTCTGGTGGATCAAGCTGCTTTTACTTCGTCTTCTCTCCATTCAGCCTTTATGGCTAATATCGGCAGTTCGTCAAGTCAGGTATGTGTCGATGAACCCACTGCTGATAATTGTGTTAACTGTGATAGCTTGAATGCTAAATGTGCTGATCTAGAAGGAAACATGTCTGAGTTGCAAGCCAAACATGATGCTTTACAAGCTAGTTTGTTTGACTTGCAAGACAAACATGGTTCCTTATCTGCTGAGTGGTGTGACTTGCAAAGCAAGCATAAGGCTTTGCAAGAAAAATATGATGTGACATTTATCCACAATCAGAAATTGACTGTGGATCTCTCAAAATGCACAGAAGCCAACATGTTTTATGAAAACCATGAAAAGGAATTTAAGTCAGTAATTGAAACATTAAAGAAAGATAAAACTGAACTGACTAAAATGGTTTCAAGAAAACAAACTGACATAAATTTGTATATATCTCGTCTTGAGATCATGCAAAAAGAGATGGCTTGTGTGAAAACAGAAAGTGATGCGATCCAGCTCAAGTTAGACAGTTATTTGAGCTCTAGCTATGTGTTGGACCACATCATCGATGTTCAGAAGGAAAAGAGAGATGTCACATGCATAGGCTATAAGAAGTGTCCACCACCAGTTAGACACAATTATGATGCCATGCCTGATGAGGAGGACAGAGTGTTCTTTGAACCATCTGTGCCTCTAGATGTGAAAGAGTTTGCTGCAGGGCTCGGATACCAAAAAGAAGTATCCTCAGATTCAGATATGTCAGCAGATACATTTGTAAGTGCTGAACAGAATCAGGATCCTCCTGTCATTATTGAGGATGCTGATTCTTCTGATGATGAATCTGATGATACTGTCACAGCAAAGTCTGATGCGGTGATTAAAGATGAGGACATACCTCTTGAGAATTACATTCTATGTGATCCTCCAGCAAAACCCGCTAAGACTGTTGCAGTCGAGCCCGTGTCTGAAAAAGAGTCGGAAAGTGTGAATTTGCTGTACACTCTGGTTGGTGATGATAAGATCTATTCAGACAAAGACTTTCCGATTAAAAATGTTAATCAATCTTTAATCAGTAAAGTTTTTGAAAATTCGACGAGTAAGTTCTTGGGAAAGGCAGGACCTAAAGTTACAGTTACACAGTGTCCTCCTATCCCAAAAGCCGAAATCCGAAAACAATTTGGCAACAAGAAATTACCAGCGATGCCAAAACAGCAAAATCACACCAAGCCCAAAGGTAAATCACCGGCTCAAGCTGAAAAGAAGCCGAATCAGAAGAAGAAGAAAGATGTTAACTTTGTGAAATCGACGGGAACAGACAAAATTGAAAAGTTTGAAAATCAATCTAACTTAGATTTTGTCAAGAAAGCTATTGTCGAGAAAAGAAATGAACCAAGCAGTTCAAAACCCAGTACCTCGGGTTCACAAAGTTCAACATCATCGGCTAGACGATCACATGATTCTTCGGGGTTTGTTGAACGAAGATCATGTTTTGAGTGTGGAACCATTGGGCATATAATTCGAAATTGCCCATATCTTCATAAGCAGAAAGAAAAGGTTGATGATCCCCGTGACCACAATGACCGTAAGCGATCTGTTTATGTGAAACAAGATCCCCGCCTTGTAAAAGAAAGGGAGAAGAAACAGAAACACCAACAGGTCAAAAAGATTGAAAAAGCAATTAAAACCGATGTGGTTCAAAAACAATCTGTTTCTGTAAAACCACTTAACCCAAAAACTTCAAACAACAAAGAAGTTAAAGTTTTAAAGAATAATACTGGTGAAACCAAACAGACTTGGAAACCAAAAACGGTTGTTAAATCAGGGGGACCATCACAATTCACCAATCATCAAAGACAAGAAGTTATTGTTATTGATGAAAATGGAAGACCCAAGACCACAATGGCTTGGGTCCCCATCTCCAACTAATCATTTGAGTTCATGTGCAGGGTGTTCCAGGAGGAACTATCAGTAGTCACTGGATTGTTGATAGTGGGGCATCCAGGCACATGACAGGCGACATGAAGCTTCTCTACGACGTCAAATCTATTAGAGGCGGTTATGTTGCTTTTGCTGGAGATAAAGGTGGATATATAACGGGTGAAGGAATGATATCCAATGGGATTGTCAGCTTTGACAAGATCAATTTCGTGCAACAACTTGATCACAATCTTCTCAGCGTTTCTCAAATTTGTGACAAGCAATTCTCAGTTCACTTTGATGCTAATGGATGTTATGTGCTGAAGCCTGGCTTCAAAATTCCAAAAGAGTGGATTCTCTTATCGGCTCCAAGGATAAATGACTTGTACGTCCTTGATATGAGCCAGGCTGTTACTACGTCTGCACAAGCAACATGTTTCGTTTCCAAAGCCACAGAAAAAGACACTATCTCTTGGCATAGACGTATGGGTCACATTCACCTACGCAAAATGAATCATTTGGTTTCAAATGAATTGGTGAATGGTGTTCCTCTCAAAAATTTCCATCTTCAAGACGTCTGTGTTTCATGCCAAAAGGGTAAACAAACGAAGAAAAAGCACCCTACAAAGAAGATCAACACCGTGGCAGTTCCCCTTGAACGTTTGCACATGGATTTGTTCGGTCCTGTCAAGCACAAAAGTATTCGGGGTGATCAATACTGTCTCGTCATTACTGATGATTATTCAAGATTTTCTTGGGTGGCGTTCATGGCACACAAGAGTGAAACGTTTGGAATTATCAAAAACTTGATCGTTCAGATTGAGAATTTGTACAAACTAAAGGTTAGGCGGATACGTAGCGACAATGGTACTGAATTCAAAAATCATGCCATGGCGGAGTTTTGCACTGAAAAGGGTATTCTTCATGAGTTTAGTGCAGCTTATACTCCTCAACAAAATGGCGTCGCTGAACGTAAGAACCGCACATTGATCGAGACTGCTAGGACAATGTTGGTAGAGTCGCAGTTACCCATTCCATTCTGGACTGAAGCTGTCGCCTCTGCATGCTATACATTGAACAGAGTCCTTACAGTCAAAAGACACAACAAGACATGCTTTGAGCTTATCAACAAACGGAAACCAGATCTGTCTTATCTTGAACCGTTTGGAGCTCCTTGCACAATGATCGATCCTAATGGAAAGTTTGGGGCAAGAGCAATTGAGGGATACTTTCTTGGGTATGCCACCCCTAACTTACGAGTCTGGAATCTAGAGACAAAAAGGGTCGAGGAATGGTCTGAGGTCAGAGTACAAAGGCACACCTTGCCAGTTAAATGTCCTGGTCAGCCTTGGATGTTTGAGTACGATGACTTTTTCAATTCGATCAATGTTGAAGCCGTTGAAGAAAATGCTGCGGCTAGGATGTTTTTCGAGAGTGACAATGCAACAGTTTCACCGGTGGTTCGTCCAATTCTTGTTAATCAAGAACCATCTTCTTCGGTGAACAACAATACTCTCAACAATGAGGATTTTCATGATGCAACCGAATTGAACGAATCTTCAGAGGATGATGAATTTCTAGATGCAGATCAAGAAGCTCCTACAACAGCAGTTCATGGTACTTCAGAGGGTACTCCTCCAGTGGATGCCCACAGAACAGCTGAAGCTACTGCATCATCCTCTTCGTCAATTCCGGGCCTTGATTTGGTTGTTGATCTAAATCTCAACAACCTGGGTATCAATATCCCAGTTCGAGATAATCCTGAAACAAGGATTCATAATACCCATCCTCAAGAAAACATCATTGGAAATGTGCAAAGTGGCATTCAAACGAGAAACATGTTGCGAAACAACAACAACGCAGGCTTGTATGCAGCAATTAGAGAATCCGGGCAACAAAACGATTGGTCTTTCGCGTGTTATGTGTCACAGGAAGAACCAAGAACTTGGAAAGAAGCCTTGAAAGATAACTCATGGGTGGAAGCCATGCAGGAAGAATTGCAACAGTTCCAGAAGCTGGGTGTTTGGAAACTGGTAGAGAAACCTCCTGGATACAAGAAGATTGGTACCCGTTGGGTTTTCAAATGCAAAAAGGATGACCGCGGAGTTGTTATCCGAAACAAAGCGCGTTTAGTCGTTCAAGGTTTTCGTCAGATTGAAGGCATCGACTACAACGAAGTGTATGCACCAGTGGCACGTCTCGAAGCAATTCGAATCTTTCTAGCCTATGCGTCCTTCAAAGGATTCAAGGTTTATCAAATGGACGTGAAAAGTGCATTTTTACATGGTGTGGTTGAAGAAGAGGTATATGTCGAACAACCTCCAGGTTTTGAAGATCCTATCCATCCCGATCGGGTTTGGTTGCTCAACAAAGCTCTCTATGGTCTTCATCAAGCACCGCGAGCTTGGTATGCAACCTTATCACACTATCTGCTGGAGAACGGTTTTCGACGGGGTCTTATCGACTGTACTCTCTTCATCAAAGAACAAGATGGAGATCTTCTACTGGTACAGGTATATGTTGATGATATTATTTTTGGCTCTACTAATGATGTCTTGTGTAGGGAATTCGAGCGCATTATGCAGGATAAATTCGAGATGAGTGCTATGGGGGAAATGACCTTCTTCTTGGGCCTTCAAGTGCAACAAACAGAGTCTGGGATATTCATCCATCAGACTAAATATGTTGGTGACATCTTGAACCGATTTCAGATGTCTGATGCAACGCCCATTGGAACCCCGTTGCCAACCAATCACGGGATTACTCCTGACTTGAAGGGTGAAGCTGTTAGCCCATCCAACTATCGCGCAATGATCGGATCTCTTATGTACCTCACAGCATCAAGGCCAGATATAATGTTCCCAACGTGCCTGCTTGCCAGATATCAAGTTAATCCGAAGGCCTCACATCTTGCAGCTGTTAAAAGGATTTTTCGTTATTTGAAGGCTTACCCGGACACCGGTCTGTGGTATCCTAGGGATAATAACTTTGAATTGGTAGCATTCAGTGATTCTGATTTTGGCGGATGCAAAATCGACGGCAAATCCACAACGGCTGGATGTCAGTTTTTAGGAAATCGCCTAGTCACATGGCAGTGCAAGAAGCAGACGTGTGTCGCTACATCAACATGTGAAGCTGAATACATTGCTGCCTCAAGTTGTTGCTCACAAGTTCTGTGGATTCAACAACAATTGCGGGACTACGGTTTTGAATTCCTAACTACTCCTATATACGTTGATAATTCTGCTGCTTTAGATATCACTAGAAATCCTGTGCAGCATTCAAAGACCAAACACATCGAAATCAAGTATCACTTCATACGTGACTGCTTTGAGAAAAGATTAATCGATGTTGTTAAGGTCCACACCGATGACCAACGTGCCGACCTCTTTACCAAAGCGTTTGACAAATCAAGATTTGACTTTTTATTATTGGTAAACGGCATTAAGGTCAAGCAAGAGTAAATCTAACATCGGAAAATCATTTTTGTAAATATCTTTGTGTTTTTAAATTTGTCTTAGTTTATTGATTTTAGGGGAGTAAATCCAAAAATATGAAAATCCAAAAACATCGAAAAATTTCAAAAACACAAAAACAATAGAAAATCAAAAATGAGTTTCCTGGCGAGCAAAATAGAAAATGATAGTACATCAGTGGTCTATCCAAGCCTCTTTAAACCTTAAATGAAAAACGATAAGCAGCTCTATATAAGCTGTATCGGTAGGCTCACAATCATTTTAAAGTGTGCAGGGTGATATAAATATTAAACCGACTGAAGACCAGGTGGGAACCATTCATTGGCATATGGTCTTAGTACCGAAATTTCGTTTGATAGATTGCCGAGGTTCTGAGATATTCGGTCTTTATGCTGCTTATCATCTGGGTATCATGGTTGCTTCTATAAATAGACTAAGTCTAAGATCTTCCATGATACTATACATACGTGTACATAATTCATACTGCATTCGACCTCAATAAGTGATAAACAATCACATGTCCATATCAAATAAGTGATAAAATATCACATTTATCCGGGAGTCAAGTTCGTCTCTCTGCTGTACGGAAGTACTGACCTGTTCACGGACTTGCTCCTGTGCCCTCATGCATATGAAAGTCAAGTTCCTCATCAATAAGTGATTATATCACAAAGGGCTTGTTTTCAAATCAAAATAAGTGAGAATCTCACATCATATACGGTCAAACAGATGATAATCGGTATACTCACTGGTAAGATGAACCCTCGTGCATACCTTGATACGGGAATGTGTCGTGATGTGGATGAACACCGGTCGGTAAGTATAAATCATACATTAACTTATCCTCTAAACATGATTACATCTGATAAGTTGAGCTTAAGTGGACAACAATACCGATAATTGTTATAGGATGCTTATCTTAATGTTAACTAACTGAACAACAAGAGCGTTTTGGCATGACCGTACACTGATATGATTCTCTTACCCTCGAAACTCGCAAAAAGAATGTCTGTATATATTTATTTACTGCTTTCAGTCTTTACATTTAAAAATTCAAAAATACCAAAAAGATTTTATTTCTATCTTATTTTCGATCGTACGATGTTGGATCTCGAGTCTTCGTTGCCTGAAACCTGAACGAAAACCAAATTGACTAAATCTTCATAAACGGTCAAAATTTGCAAGTTTTGAAAGTTAAAAACCTAAAATTGATAAATTTGTTAAACTTTCAAACTGTCGGACGGTGATTGATTGAACAATGGTCACATGTGTGTCGTTTGCTTATGATATTCCAAGCAGTTGTTCTCATTACGCGTTTAGATTTCTTGCATGTGCAGATTCTAAAGGCAAGGAGAACATGGTCGGTGACAAGCTTCGGAATGAAGACACGACGTGAAAGGCACTCAAAAGATAAAGATGATCGAGTTGCCGCTAACCATCATCAACACCACAAGGATCTCAAGTACTGAAGATCAAGTCATTCACGAGCATAACTCAAGGGGGAGCTTATGTTAAGGGGGAGTTTGTTAACACACTTCCTATATGAAAAGGGGAGTTTGTTGATACACTTTCTGCTTTGAAGACGTGAAGACTTTGAAGATCCTCCGACATGGAAGACATGGAAGTTGAACCTCACGAGTAGCGTCCAAGGGGGAGTTTGTTGATACATATTATGTGGACGCGACTCGGTTCGGTTCGACCCGGATAGGTTCGGCTCAAGCCCGACGTCACGACATTCCTCCGTCGTGCGCCCCAGAGTTCGACACGCGAAGCACGAAGCGCCACGAACTGGTTCCTGCCGCGACATCATCATGACATCATCATGATGATGTCAAGATGATGTCATCAGTTGGCTAAACATTTCAAATCTTCAAAAGTGATTCACGTAAATCATGTGTTGGGCCAATCAAGTTAGATGATCAGATTACATGTTGGGCCAATCATGACAAAACAAAAGGCTTGGGCCTCATCTTATCAAAAGCCAAAGCCCAACCCATGCAAAACAAATATTTATGACGAAATCAGGGGATTTCGGAGAAGGCTTTGGGATTTCGACTACCATATGGGATTTCGACCATCATTTGATTTCGTTGATGTGTTTCACTATATAAATAGAACTGATAGAACACAGAAAAGAAACACATTAGAACACACACACGAGAGAGAGAGTTTACAGAGCACATTTGTAAACGTTGATTTGTAACTGACTTTTCATAGTATTAATACAGTGGTGTTAATCGTTGAAATCTCGTGTCCATATTATCATTGCGTGTTCTATCTCGGTTTGCATCTCCGGTTGGATTCCGCACAACCGGGTGTGTTTGTACACAAGGAGTAGGCGACTAGATCCTCCCCTAGCCGGACCTACAGCGTACATGTTATTAACCTAAAAAATACTCGTTTTAGCGCCCCGCAACGCGGGCGGCGCATAACTTTAGCTGCCTAACACTGGCTCATTAGTCCTGAAAAATTACAGTTTTACCCTGAGCCCAAAATTACGGTCTTATCATCGTTTTTTTTTTCATTGCAAAATTATAGTAGTCTTTTTTTAATTGATTGAGAATTACTCGGCCATTGCCCCGCAACGGGTGGGGCATCTACTAGTTTATCTATATGAATTTAAAGTGATGATGAACAGTGAATGATAATTTTTAGATTTTTGTTTTTTTAGTTATATATTAATTATTAATATTTTTTGTAAGTGTTTTTAGTAATAAATAGGTAACTGATGGTTTTTTAAGTATTTGTTTTTTTTTCCTTTTTGTTATTAACAATATTTTGTTGTTATTCAATTTGTTTTTGAGTAATAATTTGGGTTCATTAACTTTATAGAAAAATCAAAATTCATAATTATATTTATTTATTATTTTAACATTTCAGATTATTTGCGAGTGCGTTGTGACGATACGTTACCGCAAACATTGGATCGACAATTTGATTTTTTAGTAATAAATTGTATTCGTTAACATTTTAAAAAAAATCTAAAGTCGCATCTATGTTTATTTCTTATATTAACATTCCAAGTTATTTGCTGGTGTGTTGTGAATGTATGTTACCATAGACATTTGGTTTGTTACAATACTCATATGATACATGCACTCTATAGAAATCAGCACATGTTTTACATCGACAAAATGGACACCGGTACCGACACCGATGTTGTTCGAACAATACCGGTCGGTTCAGATTGTCACGGTACTTGTACTGATATCCATTTATTGTCGCATACAAAGTTGTATAAATGAAAAACTTTCAAAACCGGAAACCCTAAAAATGAATATGAGTACCGGTACCCATGTTGATCGGTACGATACGGTAGCAATACGTTTTCGGTTTATCAAAAGAACAAACAATAAAAATAAATACGGTATCACAATTGATGTTGTTTATTTTGGTTTGTTTCGGTTCGCAACGCTACCAACACAAGATCCGTTATCAAACAAGTAACCGTAAAAATGAATACATACCGGTACCGATATTGTTCGGTTCATTACAAAATAGTAGCGATATGATGAAAAAACAATAAAAATAAATACCGGTACCGACACATATGTTGTGAAACCAGTTTCAGTTTCGATTCAATTTAGTACGATACGGCACAATATCCGTTTTCAATAAAATTTATATGGCAATGCTGAAAAAATAAACATAGAACGCAAACCAACTAAACCGATATCAATTGAACAACATTGATACCACTATTGATATTTGTTTTATTGTTTCGATCGATGTAAACCATAGCGAGTGTTGGTATCGTAACGAACCAAACAAATACCAATCGAATTCCCGTCGCTAAGCGTGGGGGAATCTCGCTAGTTTTTATTATATTAGACTTTTAATATACCCTTTAGCTTATTAACTTGTCATAATAAAACCAAAATACTATAAAATTGATGGTTGAATGCAACTTGCCATAATAAAGCAAAAGTTATTATAAAATTAATTGAAAATCGTTTATTCTTAATATGGATTAGATTCTTTTAAGCTAAACCAAAACCAAAAGAATAATGGTTTATCAACGGCTAGGGTTGATGGATAGCAGTAACAACAAATTCCAAATGGAGACACTGAAAGAGGCGATATATTGCACAGCTGTTTGGTTGGTAGACGGTTCATAAAAGACGTGAACGTTAAACATAGTTTTGTAGGTCCCTTCTCGGAGGATGACGAACCTAAACCTTGTTATACTAACCCACTAGCAAGTGCGGAATCCAAGCTAGTGAGCAAACCGGGATGAAACAAGCACAAATACAAACATACAAAGATTCACCGATTAACACCACTGTATTAATACGTATGAAAGGTTTCGGTTACAAGCACTATGTTCACAAATCTGTTCTGCGAACTCTCAAGTGTGTGTGTGTGTGTTCGGACAGAATGCTCTCAAACTCTCTATCTTTCTATCTGTGTGCATCTGCCTTCTAACATACACTGCATGGGTATATATATACCCAGCATCTGATGTCTGGTCCGAAGGATCCGATAGATGATCGAAGGATCATCTATCGATGACAAAGCTGTCGAAGGATCCACAAATACTTCGAAGGATTGCATATCCTTCGAAGTCTGACAGTATCCTTTGTTGCCTATCTTTCGATGTCATCGAAGGATCTACAATATCCTTCGATTAGCTATCCTTCGACACAGAACATCTTACAACATTTTACAAACTGTTGTCCAAGTCAAACCGGAGGATGGTTGACTTGGTCAACTTACAACAATAACAAGGACATCGTTTACATCGTGACCGAATACAGACAAAGTACAGACACAAGTGCACCAACAAACTCCCCCTTGGCTGTAGCTTTGTCTCGAACTTCGATGGTTGTGAATTTGTCTCGATCTTGATCATCTTTGATCTTCATGTCTTCAAAACTCTGATGTCCTTTCAAGTCTTCAATGTCGGAGGATCTTCAAAGTCTTCACGTCTTGAAAGCAGAGAGTGTATCAACAAACTACCCGTATCATGTAGGAAGTGTGTTGACAAACTCCCCCTTGAGTTATGCTCGTGAAATACTTGAACTTTATGAAGTGAGATCCTTGTGGTGTTGATGATGGTCAGCGGCTACTCGATCATTTTCATCACTTGAGTGCCTTCACGTCGTGTCTTCGTTCCAAAGCTTTGTCATCGACCATGTTCTCCCAGCCTTTAGAATCTGCACATGCAAGAAATCTAAACGCATAATGAGAACACTGCTTGGAATATAGTTAACATAAACAAATGACACACTGATGACCATGTCACTATCAAACACCGTCCGACAGTTTGAAAGTTTAATAAATTTATCAATTTTAAATTCTAACTTTCAAAATCTGCAAATTTTGACCGTTTATGAAGATTTAGTCAATTCGGTTTTCAGTCAGGTTTCAGGAAACGAAGACTCGAGCTCCAACATCGTACGATTGAAAATAAAGTAGAAATAAAATCTTTTTGGCTTTTATAAAGTTTATATTAAAACTCACCTAAAATCTTTTTGGTATTTTTGAAATTAAAAGACAACAATTTAAAATCCTTTGAGTGTTATCAAACGACATCACCGCTAATGTCGTGCTGATATGCACCAAACGACGAAACTGTTTTTAAAAGAAAACAATAACAGTTAAGCAGTAAATAAATATATACAGACATTCTTTTTGCGAGTTTCGAGGGTAAGAGAATCATATCAGTGTACGGTCATGCCAAAACACTCTTGTTGTTCAGTTAGTTAACATTAAGATAAGCATCCTATAACAATTATCGGTATTGTTGTCCACTTAAGCTCAACTTATCAGATGTAATCATGGCGAGGGGATACGTTAAGGTATGATTTATACTTACCGACCGGTGTTCATCCATATCACGACACATTCCCGTATCAAGGTATGCACGAGAGTTCATCTTACCGGTGAGTATACCGATTATCATCTGTTTGACCGTATAAAATGTGAGATTCTCACTTATTTTGATTTGAAAACAAGCCCTATGTGATATAATCACTTATTTATGAGGAACTTGATTTTCATATGCATGAAGGCACAGATGCAAGTCCGTGAACAGGTCAGTACTTCCGTACAGCAGAGAGACGAACTTGACACCCGGATAAATGTGGTATTTTATCACTTATTTGTTTTGGACATGTGATTGTTTATCACTTATTGAGGTCGAATGCAGTATGTAATATGTACACGTATGTATAGTATCATGGAAGATCTAGACTTGCGTCCCCGTTATTTTTCGGTAAAAGATACAACCATGATACCCAGATGATAAGCAGCATAAAGACCGAATATCTCAGAACCTCGGCAATCTATCAAACAAAATTTCGGTACTAAGACCATATGCCAATGAATGGTTCCCACCTGGTCTTCAGTCGATTTAAGATTTATATCACCCTGCACACTTTAAAATGATTGTGAGCCTACCGATACATCTTATATAGAGCTGCTTATCGTTTTTCATTTAAGGTTTAAAGAGGTTTGGATAGACCACTGATGTACTATCATTTTCTCTTTTGCTCGCCAGCAAACTCATTTTTGTTTTTCTATTGTTTTTGTGTTTTTGAAATTTTTCGATGTTTTTGGATTTTCAGATTTTGGATTTACTCCCCCCTAAAATCAATAAACTAAGAGAAATTTAAAACAAAAAGATATTTACAAAAATGATTTTCCGATGTTGGTTTTACTCTTGCTTGACCTTGATGCCGTTTACCAATAATAAAAAGTCAAATCTTGATTTATCAAAAGCTTTGGTAAATAAGTCGGCACGTTGGTCATCGGTGTGGACCTTAACAACATCGATTAGCCTTTTCTCAAAGCAATCACGTATGAAGTGATATTTGATTTCGATGTGCTTGGTCTTGGAGTGCTGCACAGGATTTCTAGTGATATCTAAAGCAGCAGAATTATCAACGTAAATAGGAGTAGTTAGGAATTCAAAACCGTAGTCCCGCATTTGTTGTTGGATCCAAAGAACTTGGGAGCAACAACTTGAGGCAGCAATGTATTCAGCTTCGCATGTTGATGTAGCGACGCATGTCTGCTTCTTGCACTGCCATGTGACTAGGCGATTTCCTAAAAACTGACATCCAGCCGTTGTGGATTTGCCGTCGATTTTACATCCGCCAAAATCAGAATCACTGAAAGCTACCAATTCAAAGTTATTATCCCTAGGGTACCACAGACTGGTGTCAGGGTACGCCTTCAAATAACGAAAAATCCTTTTGACAGCTGCAAGATGTGAGGCCTTCGGATTAACTTGATATCTGGCAAGCAGGCACGTTGGGTACATTATGTCTGGCCTTGATGCTGTGAGGTACATAAGAGATCCGATCATTGCGCGATAGTTTGAGGGACTAACAGCTTCTCCCTTCAAATCTGGAGTAATTCCGTGATTAGTTGGCAATGGGGTACCAATGGGCGTTGCATCAGACATCTGGAACCGGCTCAAGATGTCACCAACATATTTAGTCTGATGGATGAATATCCCAGACTCAGTTTGTTGTACTTGTAGGCCCAAGAAGAAGGTCATTTCCCCCATAGCACTCATCTCGAATTTATCCTGCATTATGCGCTCGAAATTCCTACACAAGACATCATTAGTAGAACCAAAAATAATATCATCAACGTATACCTGTACCAGAAGAAGATCTCCATCTTGTTCTTTGATGAAAAGAGTACAGTCGATAAGACCTCTACGAAAACCGTTCTCCAGCAGATAGTGTGATAAGGTTGCATACCAAGCTCGCGGTGCTTGATGAAGACCATAAAGAGCTTTGTTGAGCAACCAAACCCGATCGGGATGGATAGGATCTTCAAAACCTGGAGGCTGTTCGACGTACACCTCTTCTTCAACCACACCATGTAGAAATGCACTTTTCACGTCCATCTGATAAACCTTGAATCCTTTGAAGGACGCATAGGCTAGAAAGATTCGAATTGCTTCGAGACGTGCCACTGGTGCATACACTTCATTGTAGTCGATCCCTTCAATCTGACGAAAACCTTGAACGACTAAACGTGCTTTGTTTCGGATAACAACTCCGCGGTCATCCTTTTTGCATTTGAAAACCCAACGGGTACCAATCTTCTTGTATCCAGCAGGTTTCTCTACGAGTTTCCAGACACCCAGCTTCTGGAATTGTTGCAGCTCTTCCTGCATTGCTTCAACCCAAGCGTTATCTTTCAAGGCTTCTTTCCAAGTTCTTGGTTCTTCCTGTGAGACATAACACGCGAAAGACCAATCATTTTGTTGCCCGGATTCTCGAATAGCCGCATACAAGCCTGCATTATTGTTGTTTCGCAACATGTTTCTTGTTTGAACGCCACTTTGCACATTTCCAATGATGTTTTGTTGAGGATGGGTATTATGAATCCTTGTTTCTGGATTATCTGGAACTGGAATATTTATACCCAGGTTGTTGAGATTAAGATCAACAACCAAATCAAGGCCCGGAATTGACGAAGAGGATGATGCAGTAGCCTCAGCTGTTCTATGGGCATCCACTGGAGGAGTACCCTCTGAAGTACCATGAACTGCTGTTGTTGGGGCTTCTTGATCTGCATCTACAAATTCATCATCCTCTGAAGATTCGTTCAATTCGTTTGCATCATGAAAATCCTCATTGTTGAGAGTATTATTGTTCACCGAAGAAGATGGTTCTTGATTAACAAGAATTGGACGAACCACCGGTGAAACTGTTGCATTGTCACTCTCGAAAAACATCCTAGCCGCAACACTTTCTTCAACAGTTTCAACATTGATCGAATTGAAGAAGTCATCGTACTCAAACATCCAAGGTTGACCCGGACATTTGACTGGCAAGGTGTGCCTTTGCACTCTGACCTCAGACCATTCCTCGACCCTTTTAGTCTCTAGATTCCAGACTCGTAAGTTAGGGGTGGCATACCCAAGAAAGTATCCATCAATTGCTTTTGCCCCAAACTTTCCATTAGGATCGATGATTGTGCATGGAGCTCCAAACGGTTCAAGATAAGACAAATCTGGTTTCCGTTTTTGAAGAAGCTCAAAGCAGGTCTTGTTGTGCCTTTTGACTGTAAGGACTCGGTTCAATGTGTAACATGCAGAGGCCACAGCTTCAGTCCAGAATGGAATGGGTAACTGTGACTCTACCAACATTGTCCTAGCAGTCTCGATCAATGTGCGGTTCTTACGTTCAGCGACACCATTCTGTTGAGGAGTATAAGCTGCACTAAACTCATGAAGAATACCCTTTGAAGTGCAGAACTCCGCCATGGAATGATTTTTAAATTCAGTACCATTGTCGCTACGTATCCGCCTAACCTTCAACTTATACAAATTCTCAATCTGAATGATCAAGTTTTTGATAATGCCAAAGGTTTCACTCTTGTGTGCCATGAACGCCACCCAAGAAAATCTCGAATAATCATCAGTTATCACGAGGCAGTATTGATCACCCCGAATACTCTTGTGCTTGACAGGACCAAACAAATCCATGTGCAAGCGTTCAAGAGGAACTGCCACCGTGTTGATCTTCTTTGTAGGGTGCTTCTTCTTTGTTTGCTTTCCTTTCTGGCACGAAACACAGACGTCTTGAAGATGGAAATTTTTGAGGGGAACACCATTCACCAATTCATTTGAAACCAAATGATTCATTTTGCGTAAGTGAATGTGACCCATTCGTCTGTGCCAAGAGATAGTGTCCTTTTCTGTGGCTTTGGAAACGAAACAAGTTGCTTGTGCAGACGTAGTAATAGCTTGGCTCATATCAAGGACGTACAAATCATTTATCCTTGGAGCCGACAAGAGAATTCATTCTTTTGGAATTTTGAAGCCCGGCTTCAGCACATAACATCCATTAGCATCAAAGTGTACTGAAAATTGCTTGTCACAAATTTGAGATACACTAAGAAGATTGTGATCAAGTTGTTGCACAAAGTTGATCTTGTCAAAGCTGACAATCCCGTTGGATATCATTCCTTCACCCGTTATATATCCACCTTTATCTCCAGCAAAAGCAACATAACCTCCTCTAATAGATTTGACGTCGTAGAGAAGCTTCATGTCGCCTGTCATGTGCCTGGATGCCCCACTATCAACAATCCAATGACTACTGACAGTTCCTCCTGGAACACCCTGCACATGAACTCAAATGAATTAGTTGGAGATGGGGACCCAAGCCATTGTGGTCTTGGGTCTTCCATTTTCATCAATGACAATAACTTCTTGTCTTTGATGGTTGGTGAATTGTGATGGTCCCCCTAATTCAGTAACCGATTTAGGTTTCCAGGTCTGTTTTGTTTTACCAGTGTCTTTCTTTAAAATTTTAACTTCTTGATTGTTTGAAGTTGTAGAATTGTCTGGTTTTACAGCAACAGATTGTTTTTGAACCACATCGGTTTTAATTGCTTTCTCAATCTTCTTGACCTGTTGGCGTTTCTGTTTCTTTTCCCTTTCTTTTGCAAGGCGGGGATCTTGTTTTACAGAAACAGATCGCTTACGGTCATTGTGGTCACAGGGAACATCAATCTTTTCTTTTTGCTTATGAAGATATGGACAATTTCGAATGATATGTCCAATTGTTCCACACTCAAAACATGATCTTCGTTCTACAAACCCCGAAGTATCATGTGATCGCTTAGCCGATGATGTTGAACTTTGTGAACCCGAGGTACTAGGCTGTGAACTGTTTTGTTCATTTCTTTTCAAAACAGTAGCTTTCTTGACAAAATCTAAGTTAGATTTATTTTCAAACGTTTCAATTTTGTCCGTTCCCGTTGATTTCACAAAGTTTACATTCTTGTTTTTCTTCTGATTCGTCTTCTTTTGAGTTTGAGCCGGTGATTTTCCTTTGGGCTTGGTGTGATTTTGCTGTTTTGGCACTGTTGGTAATTTCTTGTTTCCAAATTGTTTTCGAATTTCAGCCTTTGGAATAGGAGGACACTGTGTAACTGTAACACGTGGTCCTGACTTTCCCAAAAACTTACTTGTCGAATTTTCAAAGACTTTACATATTAAGGATTGATTAACATTCTTAATGGGAAAATCTTTGTCTGAGTAAATTTTATCATCACCAACAAGAGTGTACAGCAAATTCACACTCTCCGACTCATTTTCAGATGAGGACTCGATTGCAACAGTCTTAGCGGGTTCTGCAGGGGATCACATAGAATGTGATTCTCGAGAGGTATGTCCTCATTTTTGGCTACCGCATCAGACTTTGCTGGGACAGTATCATCAGATTCATCATCAGAAGAATCAGCATCCTCAATCACAACTGGAGAATCTTGATTCTGTTCAGCACTTACAAATGTATCTGCTGACACATCTGAATCTGAGGATACTTCCTTTTGGTATCCGAGTCCTGCAGCAAACTCTTTCACATCTAGAGGCACAGATGGTTCAAAGAACACCCTGTCCTCTTCATCAGGCATGGCATCATAATTGTGTCTAACTGGTGGTGGACATTTCTTGTAGCCAATGCATGTGACATCCTTCTTTTCCTTCTGAACATCAATGATGTGATCCAACACATAGCTAGAGCTCAAATAACTGTCTAGCTTAAGCTGGATTGCATCGCTTTCTGTTTTCACACAAGCCATCTCTTTTTGCATAATCTCCAGGCGAGATATATACAAATTAATATCAGTTTGTTTTCTTGAAACCATTTTTGTCAGTTCAGTTTTATCTTTCTTTAAGGTCTCAATTACTGACTTAAATTCTTTTTCATGGTTTTCATAAAACATGTTGGCTTCTGTGCATTTTGAGAGATCCACAGTCAATTTCTGATTGTGAATGAATGTCACATCATATTTCTCTTGCAAAGCCTCATGCTTGCTTTGCAAGTCACACCACTCAGCACTCAAGGAACTATGTTTGTCTTGCAAGTCAAACAAACTAGCTTGTGAAGCATCATGTTTGGCTTGCAACTCAGACATGTTTCCTTCTAAGTCAGCACACCTAGCATGCAATCTATCACATTCATCACAGTTAATAGCAGTGGGTTCATCGACACATACCTGACTTGATGAACCGTCGACATTAGCCATAAAGGCTGAATGGAGAGAAGACGAAGTATAAGCAGCTTGATCCACCAGAATAGATCTTCTTTGAGCTTCTGCTGCAGCTTCCTCCAAAAGTTCATCAATATCTGCATCGATTGTTGCATTTGATGTCTCTCCCACATGATCATCACCAGAATTGGATGATTCTTCATCAACACTCCTGCTGTACCCAGAAGAGTCATCATCTTCAGACGATTCACCACCACTGGCAGAAGATTCTCCACCACTGGTGTGAACTAGCTCCTTCACAACCTGAGCAAAACATGCTGTTCCATCGGGAGCATCACCAACCAACTGGATTGACCAGTCACAACCTTCATCCACCTGAACTGCAAGTGCCCGGTTGGTTTGGTTGTTGACAGGCACCAATGTACGCTCATTGTTTCTGTTCTGCTGGTTGCCTTGATTTCTGAAGGGGTTTTGGTTCCCGTGCTGAGCTGGCTTTGTACATTCCCTCTTAAAGTGACCCCATTCACCACAGTTAAAGCACTTCACTGCCTGTTTATCGAACCCATACTTGGTGTCTCTCTTACTTTCCAAGCTGGTTCTGCCAGTACTTTCCATCCAATCTTTTGCTCTTCTCACAGCACTCGCAAAGGCCCACTTGATATCCATCAAGTCCATCTCTTCTTTATCAATCTGCCGGTAGTCTTCTTGTGTCAGATTAATATTGTCAATCTGACCTTCTATCAACCCACAGTACGCGCTCACTACAGTGTTAAGCAGCTCCATGTGTTCCTTAGCTACTTCTACACTGACTTTAGAGAAGCTGGAAGTGTCTAGCTGTACTGTACTTGGCTTTGATTGTTGACCAACAGATGATGTTCCTCCATAACAAGCACGTTGTTGTTGAGCAGGAGGAGGAGGAGGTGGTTGTATTGGATTTCCATACATGTCTGTGGTGGGAGGTGGCTTAACAGGAACTTGCACCGGATTACCATACATATCCGTGCTTGTGACAAAAGCCGTCTGTAGTGGAGCATGTGGACCGGTTCTTGCAGACGAAGTACTGGACGTTCCATAATACATTTCTGGATTTTGTGGCAATGGAACTCTCTTTGCCTTCAATGTTTCCTCCTGATCCTTGTTTTCCAAAAGCTGCACAAAGTCGTTGATATTTGTAGTTTTCAACTCTCCGTTATACTTCAGGATTTCCAAGAAACTGCTCCATTGGGGAGGCAAAGCATCAGCAAACTTCTTCACCACTTCTGCTTGAGTTGTCGCTACTCCAAAATTTCCCAACTCTGTAAGCAAATGATAGAACCGACTTGTCATGTCTCCCAAGGACTCCTTATCCATGCATGTGAAACAGTCGAATTCTTTCTTGAGCAGATCATGACGCAATTGACGTGTTGCTTCATTCCCTACTCCTCTGGTTTTCAAACCATCCCACAACTTCTTCGTAGTCTTGAAGCTGACGAACTGATGATAGATGTCTTTGCTTAACGCCTGAGTGAGAATGGCGTAGGCTTTCTTCTCCAGATCATATATTTTCTTCTGATCCTCTGGAAGATCGGCAAAACTAGCAGTTGATGAAGCAGCAACCTCGATAGCTTGATCAAAATCTGTGGTGAAACGTATCCACAGCTCTGTATTTTGACCCAGAACATATGTACGGAATCTATCAGCCCAACCCGGATACTCGTTTAAATGCATCAACTTTGGAGGTCGATTCAAACTTCCTGTTTCGCTTTCGCTCAGTAAGATACTTTGGATACTCGGAGTTTGATTCGATACCAATGCCCATTGATTTCCCTGAGAAGATGTCGATACCGGAGACTCGGCCCATGAAGGCGATAGACTTGTAGACGTGTATTTTCCACTGTCTGGCGCTGGTGTACCCCACCATGAGGGAGTGACACCAGAACTGGTATATTTTCCACTGTCTGGGGCAGGATTCCACCAATTCGGATTCATGATTGATAAGCAAAATAAATGCTAAGTTAATATTCCGAAAGATCACACAGTCGAAGGATCCTGTTTGAAAGATCTGAAATCACAGAAACTTGTTAATAATAGAAAGACCACAAACGAAAGATCAGATCTTGTCCGAAGGATCAACAGTGTTCGAATGATCACTGTTGAATCTCGAACAATGATTTCGAAAGATTCACAAGCTCGAAGGATTCACTATTTGAAAGATCCCTATCTTTCGAGTATATATCCTTATCTTTCGAATAACTGTCTTTCGAATAGATTCCCTGATCGAAAGATATGTTTCGGACTTCGAAGGATGAGTCGAAAGACAATTATCTATCGAGCCTTCCTTGATCGAAAGATGGTCTTTCGATGTCGAAAGATATCTTTCGAGATCCACTGACACACTGACACTGATGTGAAAGGTTGGTGAAAAGGTGATGGGTTGGTAAGTCAACTTTCGGCAGAAAGGATATGGTCAGATGTACTTTCCCACCAACTTTGAAAATTTTACCCAAAATAGACACCCCTTATCCAGAACCAGTCACCGGAATAATGACCGGAGATATGGCCGGAAATCACCAAAGGCTTAAAAACAAGTTTTTAAGTTACCCAACCCGCTTATGAACACTCCCGGTAAGTTTTGAACACGTTTTTCAGTTTAAAAGTGCAATAAAAACTCCAAAAACGGGTGCAAAACCAAATGTCCAAACACACCAAGAACTTGAATAAAACCCGGTTTTAAACAAGGTAAAGAGCCAAGCTCTGATACCACTTGTAGGTCCCTTCTCGGAGGATGACGAACCTAAACCTTGTTATACTAACCCACTAGCAAGTGCGGAATCCAAGCTAGTGAGCAAACCGGGATGAAACAAGCACAAATACAAACATACAAAGATTCACCGATTAACACCACTGTATTAATACGTATGAAAGGTTTCGGTTACAAGCACTATGTTCACAAATCTGTTCTGCGAACTCTCAAGTGTGTGTGTGTGTGTTCGGATAGAATGCTCTCAAACTCTCTATCTTTCTATCTGTGTGCATCTGCCTTCTAACATACACTGCATGGGTATATATATACCCAGCATCTGATGTCTGGTCCGAAGGATCCGATAGATGATCGAAGGATCATCTATCGATGACAAAGCTGTCGAAGGATCCACAAATACTTCGAAGGATTGCATATCCTTCGAAGTCTGACAGTATCCTTCGTTGCCTATCTTTCGATGTCATCGAAGGATCTACAATATCCTTCGATTAGCTATCCTTCGACACAGAACATCTTACAACATTTTACAAACTGTTGTCCAAGTCAAACCGGAGGATGGTTGACTTGGTCAACTTACAACAATAACAAGGACATCGTTTACATCGTGACCGAATACAGACAAAGTACAGACACAAGTGCACCAACAAGTTTACCTTTTGATCATATAGCAAAACCAAGACAACGTAAGAAAACTACATCATGCAAGCCAACATTAAAATAAAATTTGAAGTCACCAACCATTCAATATGTTATATGTCTCTAATATTACACAAACCATATATAATATAAGTTCGACCATAATACATAAAACACCCATAAATATTCTCATTTGTTGATAATTATAAAGTTAAACTGTCGGTGGCTAATTTCGTGGAAAACTAGGAAACTGAAAACACCTTTCATGTTCGCCACGAAGCACAACCAGACAAAAGTCTAAAAATCACAGTTTGTTTATCTTATCATCACCCATGTCACAATCATATTCACTATATACTAATGTTAGCAGTAATTCCAGCTTCAAAATGACGCCAAAATCACATAACTAGCTTTAAAATTAAGGTAAGAAAATAGATACCTATTGCGGGTCGGATTGTTTGACGCCAAAATCACATAATTTATCTTTATAATAATCAACCTGCAGACTGAAGTTGCAGTAGCAACATCAGTCTTCGGGCTAGCGTCCAAGAGTTGATGCAACATTGCACCAGATTTTTTGTTATTGTTACTTTCATACACTTCACTTTCTCCACCAGAAGGTGAACTTTAAAAGCAAGTTCGTTAGCTTCAGCCTGGATAATCAGAATTTCATACTAATTTATTTGCATGTTGAAAAAATCTTTGTGTTAAAGGTAAAATTTAATTACACGTATTTTGATGGAATGTTTTTTTCTAGATGTTGCAATGTTGACTTGTTTACCGGTGAACTGAGTGGGGTCATGGCTTATCTCTAACGCGCCACAAAAATAAAATCTAATAACTTTGATCAAAAAGGAAAAGGATCAAATGTCTCTAAAAGAGTACTTTTAATGTATAAAACCGCTAAAATTATTTTACTCAAAACCTTTCATAAACGTATTTGACATGCTGATTATTCAAGATATAAGTTTGGACAGATAAAGGTTTCGGATCGACCCAAAAAAGGGCAAGTCTTGTGAAAGAAACCACAATTTTGCCACCTCTAGTTTTAACTACATGTCAAACACCCATCAATAACTACAAAAAAGGGCAAGTCTTGTGAAAGAAAATTGAGAAGTTAAAGGAGTACATTTCAAAGATTTATGTATATTATGGGACATCTATAAAGGAAATTAATGCCATCACAGTGGGAGATTTCTTCAGCTCGGAATCAGAGGCATTGTAAGGGGTTACAGTGAGTGCAGTCACTTTCTTGGAAGCTTCATTTGATTCGGTAGAATAGTAAGTTAAATTGTTGTAATAAGTGTATTTTTTCGTAGATCAACTTCTAACAGAACATATTGCAGAGAAAATATATGAATAGATTGTTGAGCTTACAAGCATTAGGTGATCCTTCACATCTCCTTTTCCGATTATTTGGAACCCCTTGAAGAAAATAAAAAACTAAAAAAACAAGTGAAAATATTTAATATGACCTGCCACAAACTACCCTTGGGCAGGTTGGGTAACAGCTCAAGAAATGAGATGGGTTGCAAGCACTTTTCTTGACTCTTTTAGTCTTTTATACAAATAATTAATGTGTTACTTATGATTACAAAAAGAATATTACTGCAATTACAATCTAAACCTCTTTGAATGTTACCCAAATCGACCCATACATACATAAATAGACTGGAACCGTCATTGCTAACATACATAAAAATTAACATGACAGAAGTTATTACGTCTGTTGTATTGCCATCGCTTCCTTCACTAGAACCTTCAGTCTCCCCCACTGTTGCAAAGGTTTTGTATGATTAAGGTTGTCAAAGTGGTCCACTGTTTCTAGCCCTTTAACCTCGCTTCACTATCAATCATAAAATAATTTTAGTAAAACATTAGCGTTAATTAAAAAAATTTAAGAAAAATGAAAAAACAAAAACAACAAAATATGAGTGATAAGCAAAAGAGAAACTAAAAGTCTTCCCATTGACATTTCTAATTTACGATATCAATGTCAAGTTTCCATCCATCCAAAGGGAGACTCTTGGCCGAAACTCAAACTGTTGAAAGCAGATTTTATTTACGGGCCAAAACTTATAGGTAACGGGTTAAAGGTTATTGAACACAAAAGTATTAGGAATAAAGGAAACGCGTCAAACGGTTTAATATCAATAAAAGGTTACAACAATTGCAATATCCATAACTGGATCATTATTGTTCTTTGCTTTACTTTTCTGAACCTAAAAAAGTAATTGATGAAAAAATCCCCATTTGCGTAGAAATGTTTTGAAGACAATTTAAAGCATTTTCATTACGCTTATTAGATAAAAGTTCCCACGAAGCAAGACTAAGGGGTTGTTTGGCAACATCTGAATGGTTAAGTGCTGAACCAGTAAGAGAAGAGATCTGAACCATTAAGTGTTGAACCAGTAAGAGGTCTAAACCATTAAGAGCTAGTATATAAAGCTTAACCGTTCAGAGAAAATGTCTGACCAATTCAGATTAGAGTTCTTAACCATTCAGACCCAGTATAATGCTTAACTATTCAGAGGCATTTGTCTGAACCATTCAGACATCTGCTCGTGAAACAAACAGACTGAACCATTAAGTGTTGAACCAGTAAGAGGGGAGATCTGAACCATTAAGAGCCTCATTAAGAGATAACCAATCAGTACTCCCTAAGCCTAACGCATAACCTGTGTGGCCAAAACATGATATCATCATCTTCTGACGGTTTCAGTAGTGAATCAACAAAACATTTCCGATGGGAATCATTGGATGGAAGTGGCGTGGGTCGTCATCAACCACACAATTTTTGCTTCTTGCAAACTCATGTTGCTCGAGTGAATCACAGTTTCCAAACTACATCAAGATGTATGCACATAAATGCATAACAGCATCATAAGTAAATTATGCTTGTTGATTGTAGGCAAATGCATGGGAATCCTAGAAATACCTCCTTGCATTGCCTCTGGGGTTTAAGAAATATGAATCCACTAAAACTGACAAATACCAAGATGCAAGCATATGTTTCACAATACTTATGGTAACAATGGCCTAAAAGTTGAAAACCTCTCAAAGTGTTCTTTCTTTTAGAAAAAAAAGCATGTTATTTATTATTTGTAAACCTAAAAGAAAGTACAAGAAACCATATGAGAACCAACTCAACTCAAACTGTTTGGAGTTTGGACACCAACCTGTATACAACTTTAACACTTTTGACTAGAGCTTGTTATGGCCAGAGCCAGTTTTAACCAGTAAGCTCAAGTGTTTACAACCTCCTAATAAGCTCAAGTGTTTACCACCTCCTAAAATGATTCGTTCAAAACAAAAAAAAAGATCATTATTTGAATGATTGTTTTTGTAATCAAATTTAATGTAACTTTATTAAGAAACGGCACAATAAAACAATATAGGTGTGTAACCCGGCCTATAATTTATCATTTTCTACGTTACCCAACCTGTACGACCCACCCATTTCGCATCCTATAGCAATCTAATATGTTTTCATTACTCCGAATCTAGCCACGATGTTATAAATCTAATCTATGAAGCATAAACGAGTTATAAATCACATCCAATCTTTGAACTGATTAACTATATGCTCAATAAAAAGAAGTAACATCCAACTGAAAGCTTTAAATTTTATAATTAGGTACACAGATTAAGAGAAAATGGCTACTCATAAACAGAAGTTCTTCGCCTGTTAATGCACTTTTGGGTGATAAGTGCAAGGCTTCCAACATTTAGGGTCTTTATTGAACAATGTCCAAACTTTGTCCCTAAGAAGTTCCTAGGGAGAGCTTTGTCCAAGGTTTGGAAAGAGTTTAAAGTTTTGGAAAGAGTTTATGGCTAGAAAGAGTTTATGGCTAGAAAGAGTTTATGGCTAGAAAGAGTTTATGTGTAGAAAGAGTTTATGATTAGACAGAGTTTGTATAGTCTAGTTTTGTCTGAGTTTTGTAGCAAAAACTCTGTGCTTGCTTTGTGCTTTATGTTTTGTCCGGGCTTTCTATTTAGTGTGGAAAGTCCGGGTTTCACCTTGTATATATACTTTAATATGGAATAGACAAGGTAACGATTTCTGTGTGAATTTCTGTGCCCTAATCATTCTCTTTTGTCTGGCGGCGCTTTGTGTGAGTGACGTCATTCATCTTCATCAAGAATACTCTGTGTATTCTTGATTTCTCTCTCAAATCCTTGCATTCTTGTGTTCATCTACAGTGGTTGATCATCAGGTGGATTCCGCACACCTGTTGGTTGCTTTGGCTGAGTGAGATCTTGGATTAGGAGGCCTTACATGTGTAGAAAGAGAATGATTAGGGCACAGAAATTCACACAGAAATCGTTACCTTGTCTATTCCATATTAAAGTATATATACAAGGTGAAACCCGGACTTTCCACACTAAATAGAAAGCCCGGACAAAACATAAAGCACAAAGCAAGCACAGAGTTTTTGCTACAAAACTCAGACAAAACTAGACTATACAAACTCTGTCTAATCATAAACTCTTTCTACACATAAACTCTTTCTAGCCATAAACTCTTTCTAGCCATAAACTCTTTCTAGCCATAAACTCTTTCCAAAACTTTAAACTCTTTCCAAACCTTGGACAAAGCTCTCCCTAGGAACTTCTTAGGGACAAAGTTTGGACATTGTTCAATAAAGAC
This sequence comes from Helianthus annuus, assembly GCF_002127325.2. Taxonomy (NCBI): domain Eukaryota; kingdom Viridiplantae; phylum Streptophyta; class Magnoliopsida; order Asterales; family Asteraceae; genus Helianthus; species Helianthus annuus. The sequence goes on from NC_035438.2 coordinate 15,202,452, forward strand.
CCTAAATGTTGGAAGCCTTGCACTTATCACCCAAAAGTGCATTAACAAACTCCCCCTTGATCAGTGCATGGTCTTCATTGAACTTGAGATCTTCAAACTTCCATTGGTAACATAGGAGTCATGCACTTATCACCTAAAGTGCATTAACATCGCCTCTTTCATTTCTCCATGAAACTACTTGATCACCATGCAAGCTAACCAGATGAAGACTAATTAAATCTCCATGAAACTGCTTGATCACCATGCAAGCTAACCAGATGAAGACTAATTGAAATAGAACATTCTATAAACTAAACAGAAATTCCTGTATTTAACAAACTAACCCTAGCTGAACCTCCTTGTGTATTCTGAAGCACGATTTGCTCGATACCATTCCGGTCCTTTGTTGTTTCAAGGGCCAACCTGAAATCCCAAACCTTCGCAGAGTGCCCGACACGAACCTTAGAATATCCCCTAAGGTGTTTCTAAAAAACCCTGATCACACTTTTCGAGTATGCAGAATTCTGAAATCATTCAAGGGTTGGTGCCAAGTGTCAACTTTAAAAACTATATTTTTGTGATCTTGAGCAATTCTGTTCATACCCTCAGATGATAAGATTGACAAAAGTTAAAGATTCAACCAAATTTTTAAACAAAAGCAATCAAGTTTGGTTTAAAACAAGTAAACGGTTGTCCATTGCTATCAGAATACGAGTCCACATTAAGGTTTTAAAACTTTATTCCTAAACCGGTAAAAACATTAACTTTAATTGAATATAAAGCACAAAATGATAGATGCATTATCCTACCTAAAGTTGAGTGACAAATAAAAATTAAAAAGTTCAACCAGAATTCTCACACATATACTTCACCCTGAGTCGACTTCACATTTTAGAAGGAAACTAAAGATAATTCTTTTATGAATTTACCACCCAAGCACCACCCCGCAAAACAGGGGCAACAAACAAACAAAACGAACGACAACATAATTATAAATTTACATCAATGCGCCCAATAAATAGACTTGTATTTGGACCTACTTTTAAACCAAAAAAAACCCAACCGATTTGACTTCACTAATAATGTCTTCAATCTTCACCTGCTTGTTCGAAAATTTTAGCCCATTCCTCTTTCCAAAAACTCCAACAACCGATGATAATGATACCGTGGAAAGCTTCTTTTTCCTATTCCTTCAAGCCACTTGAGTTGTGGAGATCCAAGAGATCTCTAAAGGAGAACGGAACTATGTTCCGAACACAACACCACGAGCTAACATTCTGAGGCAACAATGCATGTGGTAAAAAAAGGGGTTCGACCGACTCTTCTCCGGAGCCACACTAAGTTACTCAGTAGGGTTTCGCATACATCCCACATTACCGAATCCAATTCCTCAAACTTTGGATCAAACTTCTGCTATATCAAGAAGCAAAATCTATGATAACAAGAACAGTAAACAAAGACGTTATAAAATCTAAATATTACCCACTTGAGGAAAGGAACAGAAGTAGAGAAATAACACTAGAACAAGATTTGCTCACATTGATGGTTGCTTCAAATTGGATGACAACACGAACAAACTTTACCACCCATAATCAACATCATCAGGCTTAATTAAGAGGTACAAGAGTATCCTCCCTTTCCTTGGTGGTTTTATTTGACTCATGTTTTTTGCGGTTGTGGATCCACCACACCTTAAACACACGTTTATCAACCCTCAAATCTTTGCAAAATTCAAGAATCGTCTCTTTGTATTTCTTCAAGATCTTCCATCTGATTCTTTAAGCAAATTTCTGAATTGTTTCTTTTTTATCCTCATAAACTTTTGATTTGACTAGTTTTTTTTCGAAATTATGGTTTGCAAGTTGTGGTTGAAAGTTTGGGTTGGCGGCGAAGTACATGTGTGTTGTAGGTGGTATGAGGATGAAACTAGTGGAGTCAATGCTAATATTGGCAATCAGTGATATCTTTTCATTCTAGATGGATGTGAAGAATTTATGTCGTCACTCACATCCACTCCAAATGCTTGCGGCTGTCCCCACAGCTTTTGCCGTGAAATTGAACACTACTACCCACCATTCAATCATGTCATCAAGTACAAAGGTGGTGTGTTGGGAATTGGTACTCGATGACATGATGGAACAATGGGTAGTAGCTTTCGGTTTCACGGGGAAGTTGTGTGGACACCCGCAAGCATCATAGTTTAGAAAACTTTGGTCACTTGGAGTGGATATGAATGACGGGATAAAATCTCCACATACATCTAGAAATACAAGATATATCACAGATTACAAATTTTCGATAATTGTCACCAATTTCATCACATACTACCCACCAACACCACACAGGTACTTGGCTACCTATGCAAGCTTTTAACCACTACTTGCAAACCAAAATAAGAAAAGGCGAGTCCAATAAAATTTTTCAGAGAATCAAAAAGAAAAAGATTCGTCAATTTGCTTAAAGAGTCAGCTAGAAGATCTCGAAGAAACACAAAAAGAAGATTCTGGGATGTTGCAAAAACATATTACTAAACGTGTCTTTAAGGTGTAGATGCACAACAACCTTAACATGAGTCTTAGAAAAACCACAACTACCCAGAATAAAAGAGAAAACTCTTTAACAATTGGATTGAGCTCGAGATAATTGAATCGCTCATTGTCTTTGAGAACAAACTAACAAAGGAGATTTAGGGCAAATCACTGAAAATGTTATATATGACCAATGATAATGCTATTGGGAAAGAAATTAAACAACAAGAATCGGACCTAAGAATCAAAGAACGACGGTAAAAAAAACCTTGTTATTGGCATGATACCCGGTTACTGTTTTTAATAGAAAGAAATTGGATGATTTAAACCAATTTAGTATGAGTTTTTTTTATGGTACCCTCCCTATTATTTATAGTGTTAATTACCATCTATTATAAGTTAATATTTATCTTTAAAATTTGTCATTAACTAATTTATTCTCTCTTTCTTGAATTTAATTTCATTGTCTCTTTATATCTTGAATGTAATAAATGCAAATCATTAATGTTATTTAATTCAACACATAATTGATTAATTACTTTATTCTCTCTCCTCTTTAAATTTAATTTCATTCTCTATTGTCTTGAATGTAATAAAAGCAGATTGTTAATGCTATTTGATGCAACAAATAATTCAATGAAAAAATATTTTAACAATCTATTAACCTCTATTTACTTTTTTTTTAACGTTCAACAAACTCAATCCCGAGCACTCTCGGGGCACCCACTGGACAAACGGAGTACACCGAGAGTAACCCGAGTCCACCACCAATTCCGGGGAAAACCCGGTAATCCACCCGCCCGTAGGCACGACGGTGAAATTACTGGTAAAACCCGTTTGGCTCAAGGATCCAACCTAGGTTTCCCTGGGTCTCCTATTATTGCCCACCAGTGCCTCACTCTGCACCAAGTGAAAGTCGAAGCTGCATCTCTCAAGAGAAATGCAAGCCCTCCACCACTTGATCTAGAGATCATTGGCAACATCTATTTACTTAAACAACAATTTGTTAACCTAACAAGTATCTATCTATCCCTTTTCTAAGGTATCCACAACCAATTTTGTCATATAAAATAATTTATGTAATATAAATATAATCATGTCAAACTCCCAAAATCATTAAAAAAATCAAAACTAGTTTTCTTTAAATAATAATGAAATTTCAGTTATGTAAGTTTTCTATTTTTATTAAGGATTCCGAAATTCTAAATTTCCAAATTTTATATTTAAATCCGCATTAAATTTTAATCAGTAAATAAGAATTTAATTTAATTACACTTGATATCAACATACACTATTCAAAAGTTACAAATTCATATTAAAACATATCTAACATACCAAATGTTAGAAATATTTTAGAAACTCAAATTTTGAAAGCAAACATTTTTGGAATTCAAATTTTCAAATTTTAACCTAACAAAGTTTAGATTGTCACCTCAAAATTCATAATTAAAAAGATCTTGAGGATTGTATATGTTATTGTATTATATTTTATTTAGCTCGTGCAATACACTAGTTATTTATTTAAAGACATAACTATTTTTATTACTAAGCATATAAAAATATTTATATTCAACATGTGTAATACATGATAGAGTATGATTTGAGAATGACGAATTAATTTATTGATATGTATCTCCATAATAAAAAAAATATTCTGATATTTTTTAAAAGATTTTAACTTTTAAGGCTTCTAAAATTTAAAGTAGAGTTGGTATGTATTAATAAGATAATAAATTAGTGAGAATATTAAATGGAGATTATTTATTTATTAAATATTTATTCAATTGTAAAAATTCCAATACTAATGTTGAGAAAGAATAAAACCACATATAGATGGGGATGCCATCTTTGTGAAAACAAACAATTTTTTTTGATAATTTAAATATATATTTTCATTATATACATTTACAAGTTCATATGACGTCATTGGGGAATAGTTTTGTTAAGTGGTTGGCCATTTTTGGCGGCCACTTTGACTTTTGTTTTTTTTTTCTTTTTTCATATAATAGTTATTTTATTTATAGGTGATGCCAAATTACAATTTTATCCCAGGTGTAAAATTACGATTTCGCCCTCGATTCAAAATAAAATTTTGCTTTTATCCCTTGCTTAAATTTACGATTTTGCCCTTAGTTAAAAAATAAACTTTTGCTCTCAGTTCAAAATAAAAATATGGTTTTGCCCTCAGCTAGAGTCCTGCCAAATTACGATTTGGTTCCCAGTTTAAAATTACGATTTTGCCCCCAGCTAAAAAAAATGCTTTTGCCCTCAGTTCGAAATATTATTTTACCTCCATTTTAAAATTACGATTTTACCTCCGCTAAAAATTGCAATCTTGCCATCGTTTTTTTTTCTTTGGCAAAACCATGGTAGTGTTTTATTTTACTTTGTTGACTTATTTTTGTATTTATTCATGCCAAACAGCTGCCTAGCACTCGCTAATTGGTCCTGACAAATTATTGTTTTGCCCCCAACTCTAAATTACACGCTTGTCATCGTTTTAGTTAATTTTTTTATCATAACTATGGTACTGTTTTTCTTTAATTGGTTTTTACTTGATGTATCTTTTTTGATATCGTGTTATAGGTAGCATGTATAACTAACCAACATAAAGGCGTACATGTTATTAACCTAAGAAATACTCGGTTTAGTGCCCCGCAACGTGGGCGGCGCATAACTCTAGCTGCCTAACACTGGCTCATTAGTCCTGAAAAATTACAGTTTTGCCCTGAGCCCAAAATTACGGTCTTATCGTTTTTTTTTTCATTGCAAAATTATATTAGTCTTTTTTTAATTTAATTGATTGAGAATAACTCGGTCATTGCCCCACAACGCGGGTGGGGCATCTACTAGTTTATTTTTATGAATTTAAAGTGATGATGAACAGTGAATGATAATTTTTAGATTTTTGTTTTTTAGTTATATATTAATTATTAATCTTTTTTGTAAGTGTTTTTAGTAATAAATAGGTAACTTATGGTTTTTTAAGTATTTGTTTTTTTTTTCATTTTGTTATTAACAATATTTTGTTGTTATTCAATTTGTTTTTGAGTAATAATTTGGGTTCATTAACTTTATAGAAAAATCAAAATTCATAATTATATATATTTATTATTTTAACATTTCAGGTTATTTGCGAGTGCGTTGTGACGATACGCTACTGCAAACATTGGATCGACAATTTGATTTTTTAGTAATAAATTGTGTTCGTTAACATTATTAAAAAAATCTAAAGTCGCATCTATGTTTATTTCTTATATTAACATTCCAAGTTATTTGCTGGTGTGTTGTGAATGTATGTTACCATAGACATTTGGTTTGTTACAATACTCATACGATACATGCACTCTATAGAAATCAGCACATGTTTTACATCGACAAAATGGACACTGGTACCGACACCGATGTTGTTCGAACAATACCGGTCGGTTCAGATTGTGTCACGGTACTTGTACTGATATCCATTTATTGTCGCATACAATGTTGTATAAATGAAAAACTTTCGAAACCGGAAACCCTAAAAATGAATATGAGTACCGGTACCCATGTTGATCGGTACGATACGGTAGCAATACGTTTTCGGTTTATCGAAAGAAAAAACAATAAAAATAAATACGGTATCACAATTGATGTTGTTTATTTTGGTTTGTTTCGGTTCGCAACGCTAGCAACACAAGATCCGTTATCAAACAAGTAACCATAAAAATGAATACATACCGGTACCGATATTGTTCGGTTCATTACAAAATAGTAGCGATACGATGAAAAAACAATAAAAATAAATACCGGTACCGACACATATGTTGTGAAACCAGTTTCGATTCAATTTAGTACGATACGGCACAATATCCGTTTTCAATAAAATTTATATGGCAATGCTGAAAAAATAAACATAGAACGCAAACCAACTAAACCGATGTCAATTGAACAACATTGATACCTGATATTCGTTTTATTGTTTCGATCGATGTAAACCATAGCGAGTGTTGGTATTGTAACGAACCAAACAAATACCAATCGAATTCCCGTCGCTAAGCGTGGGGGAATCTCGCTAGTTTTTATTATATTAGACTTTTAATATACCCTTTAGCTTATTAACTTGTCATAATAAAACCAAAATACTATAAAATTGATGGTTGAATGCAACTTGCCATAATAAAGCAAAAGTTATTATAAAATTAATTGAAAATCGTTTATTCTTAATATGGATTAGATTCTTTTAAGCTAAACCAAAACCAAAAGAATAATGGTTTATCAACGGCTAGGGTTGATGGATAGCAGTAACAACAAATTCCTAATGGAGACACTGAAAGAGGCGATTTATTGCACAGCTGTTTGGTTGGTAGACGGTTCATAAAAGACGTGAACATTAAACATAGTTTACCTTTTGATCATATAGCAAAACCAAGACAACGTAAGAAAACTACATCATGCAAGCCAACATTAAAATAAAATTTGAAGTCACCAACCATTCAATATGTTATATGTCTCTAATATTACACAAACCATATATAATATAAGTTCGACCATAATACATAAAACACCCATAAATATTCTCATTTGTTGATAATTATAAAGTTAAACTGTCGGTGGCTAATTTCGTGGAAAACTAGGAAACTGAAAACACCTTTCATGTTCGCCACAAAGCACAACCAGACAAAAGTCTAAAAATCACAGTTTGTTTATCTTATCATCACCCATGTCACAATCATATTCACTATATACTAATGTTAGCAGTAATTCCAGCTTCAAAATGACGCCAAAATCACATAATTAGCTTTAAAAATTAAGGTAAGAAAATAGATACCTATTGCGGGTCGGATTGTTTGACGCCAAAATCACAAAATTTATCTTTATAATAATCAACCTGCAGACTGCAGTAGCAGTAGCAACATCAGCCTTCGCGCTAGCGTCGAAGAGTTGATGCAACTTTGCATCAGATTTTTTGTTATTGTTACTTTCATACACTTCACTTTCTCCACCAGAAGGTGAACTTGACCCATAGTTGACCCTAGAGAGGAGGCTAGCGGTTCTAAGAGACAACCCTTTTGGGTCGGATCTTAGGTCTTCGGTATCTTGTTCTAGTTGTGTGGTTTTAAGTTGTTCCTGTCGTAGAACAAAAATGCAACAAGATGAAAAGAACTTTTTTTATTGAGAAATAATAATGCAGCCCATTATGCATCATTATTTGGTTATGTTTTATGTGTTACCATTAGTATGGCATTTTGAAGCTTCAACCTCTCACATGTATTGGTTACCGGTTAATCTCATACTTAAGGTTTAAATTTTCAGAAGTGAGGGCTT